>NW_027256889.1:13645387-14341637 GCF_029215685.1 Pituophis catenifer annectens
GATTTGATTGGTTTTTAGCTTGCTGTAGAGGGCAAATTGCCAACAGGGCTTCTAAGCCATGAATTAAGTTTTCGCACGTTGTATAAGCCAAGCCAATTGTGATTTATCCAGTTCACGGTGATTAAGCAAATCATGGTTCAGCACAATGTGTGAACTGGGGGAAAGCCTCAGACTGAAGAAACTGAGTAACAGAAACAACGATAACCATTGCAGCAACAACAACTCTTTTGACTCCTTGAGATAGCTACTCCCCTTTGCTGCGGAGGGAAATGTCATAAACCTGGTATACAGTCAAACTCAACTGGGCTGGTAAGAAATCAGTCCTGCTTGTATAAAGCTCTGCTGAAAAAGTGCATCTGCTATTAACCCATCCTTCATAATACATTAAGATCCTCGCAGGAATGCATCTCCCCAAACCCTTTCTTCATCTCAGGTTTTACCCCCACCCACCAAGCATAAAAAGTCATTAATTCTTCAGCTATTGCTGTGTTTTATCAGGGGAATCATTTGTAGAGGGAGGGAGGGAGGAACGGAAAGAAGGGAGGGATAGAAGGAAGGAGGGAGGGAGGGAGGGAAAGAAGGAAGGAAGGGAGGAGGGAGGGAGGGAGGGAGGGATGGAAAGAAGGGAGGAGGGAGAGAAAGAAGGAAGGGAGAGAGGGAGGGAAAGAAGGAAGGAGGGAGGGAGGGAAAGAAGGAAGGGAGGAGGGAGGAAGGGAGAGAGGGAGGGGAGGAGGGAGGGATGGAAAGAAGGGAGGGAGGGGGGAAAGAAGGAAGGAAGGAGGGAAAGAAGGAAGGAAAGAAGGAAGGGAGGGAGGAGGGAGGGATGGAAAGAAGGGAGGGAGGGAAAGAAGGAAGGGAGAGAGGGCGGGGAAGAAGGAAGGGAGGAGGGAGGGAGGGAAAGAAGGAGGGAAAGAAGGAAGGGAGGAGGGAGGGAGGGAAAGAAGGAAGGGAGAGGGGAGAAGAAGGAAGGAGGGAGGGAAGGAGGGAAGGAAGGAAGGAAGGAGTGGGAGGGAGGGAGGGAGGGAGGGAAGGAAGGAATCACATTGTTTCTTGGAGAAGACAAAAAAAGACAGCTCTGAAAATAAGGAAATTACTGTAACTAGGACATTTCATCAAAGCCCAAGTCAATTAGGGAAAAAAAACCCAGAAAGACTAAAAGAATGCAATTCTTTAATCAAATTGTAATTCTAATGTGATTCCTGTCCAGAGGAAGGAAAATCCGTGCCGATTGCCAGAAAGCTGCTGTGTAGCAAATCTCTTCCAACTCCCAAAAGAGTTACTATGAAAATTCTTTCCTGAACCAGTTAACAAGGCTTTTCCCTCCCAGAAATGCTTAATGAAAGACTCACCAAAGTCAAAATACTTCTGGTATCCAGCTTACGCTGGCTATATCAAGGGAAACCACTGAAGAGAACAGCAGCTTCCTATCAGAAAGACAGCATGCAATGAAAGGAAGGATACAGTGTTAGTGGAGAACGAGATTTGGACTTGGGTGGCCATGCAAGCGTAGCTAAGTTACAGGTTTGCTGCATCCTGTAAATAGCATCACTTTCTTTGCAAAGAAGAATTTGCCGTTTCTCCATAGAGAGAGCATCAGTGGTGGCACAGTGGTTAGAATGCAGAATTGCAGGCTAATTCTGCTGACTGCCAGGGGTTCAATCCTTATCGGCTCGAGGTTGACTCACCCTTCCATCCTTCCAAGGTCAGTAAAATGAAGACCCACATTGTTGGGTGCAACATGCTGACTCTGTAAACCGCTTAGAGAGGGCTGTAAAATACTACAAAGAGATACATAAATCTAAGTGCTATTGCTATTGCTATCAGAAGAAAATACATCGCCTGTATTTCATCCCACATTGGAACTCCACAGACGTACGTAACCAAATCTTTTCTGTGGGATTCAAACCCTCTGCAAGGAACCTCAGATGAACCCTGCAAATAAGAGGTGGCTCAGTGGCTAAGATGCTGAGCTTGTCGATCGAAAGGTCGGCAGTTCAGAGGTTCGAGTCCCTAGTGCCGCATAACAGGGTGAGCTCCTGTTACTTGTCCCAGCTTCTGCCAACCTAGCAGTTCGAAAGCACATAAAAAATGCAAGTAGAAAAATAGGGACCACCTTTGGTGGGAAGGGAACAGCGTCTGTGTGCCTTTGGAGTTTAGTCATGCCGGCCACATGACCCCGGAGACGTCTTTGGACAGTGCTGGGTCTTCGTCTTTGAAACGGAGATGAGCACTTCTGGTAAGCGACCCAGCAATAAAACCCAGTTAATAGAAGAGATCATTCAATCTTGGTTTCACGTTATAATTGCTGCAGAACTAAAAGACTTGGTTCACTCCATGGGAAGATGTCGTAATTCATGCTAAAGATTACCCAACTAAGTATTAACTGACATGGTGATAATTTTTGTATATCTCATTTTTTCTATGTGTTTCACTTTTCTTCTTTATACTGTAACTGCTACTCTAATAGCAAATCCTTCATAAAAGTTATTGCATTACATTCTTGATTAAATTATCTTTCCATTGATATATAATTTTATGGTACTACTCCAAAAAAAAAGGGGGTGTTATTAGAAAATATACTTTTCCCAAAAGGTTTCCACAATTTTGGCCACTACTGTATTAAATGCATTTTTTAAAAAAAATTGATTTATATGCCGCCCTTCTCCGGAGACTCAGGGCGGCTTACAATGCGTTAAGCAATAGCCTTCATACTTTTGTATGTTTATACAAAGTCAGCTTATTGCCCCCACAAACTGGGTCCTCAATTTACCCACCTTAGAAAGGATGGAAGGCTGAGTCAACCTTAAGCCTGGTAAGAATTGAACTCGCAATAATTGCAGGCAGCTGGATGTTAAATGCTGCCTTAAGAGGCATTAGCCTCCTATGCCACTCAGGCTCCTTTAATATGAGCATTCCATTATGCTTAATTGTTTTCCACATTGGGCCCAGTATAAATTTTACAAGGTTTAGAGGGGGCTCTGGGACCCTTGTGCAAGTCTTTTAGGAGCTGCTTGTGAGTTTGAGACCTCAGTCTGCTCCCCCATCCCAACCTTTGGCATAAATCACAAATTGTCATCACGTTTCAACCAATCTGTAGATACAAAGATTACTGGAAACGAAAATTCAAAACATTACAGAAAATGGTGCCGGATAAATCTATAATGACGAAACCTGATATAGTAATATAATCAGCCAGAGTGGAACTGCCAGAAACTAATCTCCGATGAAAAAAGAAAAAGTAAATTAATCCATGGAAACATTATTTTAGTAAACATACAAAATTTCACTTTGGCAGAAAGACATTACTACCTTCAAAATTCACTGAGCCTTAAAAAAAAAAGAAACTTTCAGCAATCTCCTTCAACTAAACAAAATATATCACCAAGAAGGAAGGGGAAATTCACTTTGGATCACCAGCCAATCCCAGCCAATCAAACATGGTGATACTGTAATCTTTACCCTGCAGAAAACTAGGATTAAACATGTTTTCAATGTTGTGCAGTCAAGCATCCTCTGGTACTCAATATACAGATAACACTGGAATCATTCATTGGTCACACACACTAGGGCAAAAACAGGGAATTGGGAATAAATGTTTTATTCCCCAATAAGATCTCAGAATCTTGTGAATTTGAGTTTAGTTGATCCTGCTGTTAAAAATCTAACATGGATGATTAATCACCAAGACTATAGGTATCTTCTCTGGCACTAAAGCATTCTTAGTCTCTAAAGCAGTATTTCTCAATCTTGATTGCTATACAATGTGTGAACTTTAACTCCCAGAATTCCCATATTGGCTGAAGAATTCTGGAAGCTGAAATCCATACCTCTTAAAAGTGGCCAAGATTAGAATATTGCTCTAAAGCAAATCTTCCCATAATAGCTATTTATCCATTCTCCTTGACGTGAAAGGTCTAATCAAAGTATTTCCAGAATTAATTGATACAACCATATTCCACAGAGCTGGGGTACACGAATCCAGACGGTCATTAGATGCCAACAGATTAACTCTTAACTGCTACTATTTGTTGTCACAGTTTCTACAGCCCAGATAGAGTAACCACACCATACGTTCGGTTCCTCCTTTGCAGCTGACTACGTCCTTGGTCTGGTGAAATGTAATTTTAAAAGGGATGGGAACAGTGGCGAAATCCAAATTTGTTTACTACCGGTTCTGTGGATGTGGCTTGGTGGGTGTGGTGTGGTGTGGCTTGGTGGGCATGGCAGGGGAAGGATACTGCAAAATCTCCATTCCCACCTCACTCTGGGATCAGCCAGAGGTGGCATTTGCCGGTTCTCCAAACTACTCAAAATTTCCACTACCAGGTCTCCGAACTGCTCAAAATTTCCACTACCAATTCTCCAGAACCTGTCAGAACCTGCTGGATTTCACCCCTGAATGGGAAGCATAATGCTGTAACTGTCTCTATCTCTCTCATTTTCAACTGTACTAAAGACTTCTTGAAAAAAAGTTACAAGATCCTATTAAGATCTTGAGAGGGATGAAATAATATAGAACTATGCAAAGACCCAAATGGAAAAGAGCTCACCTGAAAAACCGGTTGTAAAACATGGTGAGCTCCATGTTCGGACATCTCCCTCTGACTTTAGAAGGAGCTGTGCCTGTCTCACTACTGGACATTTCTACCTTGTCACTCACTTGGCCAAAGCCTGGAGAAATAAGTTGTTTTTCCCAAAAGCTGTTAATCCATCCAGGAACCAAGTCTTGCAGCTGCTGATTCGAGAAAATTCATCCATCAACATATACATTACAACTAGGTTATCGTAAAGCTCCTACAATAATCTAAGAAATAATTTCATATCATTAGGGAAAAGTTGTAGAGTCCATGGACCATTACTGCTACAGAATTCTAGATCATAACTTTTGGTTAGTAGATGGTAATTTTAGACTAGACAATTTAACTGAAGTACTAATATTAACAATGTGTTAAAAGCTATTGTGAATTTAAAATATTAAGGATTAGAAATGGTGGGGACCCTGAGATATACTCCCATAATGGATTGAATATTGTTAATAATTGGTGTTATTAGGAAATCCTATACATTTGGAATATTGATGTTATGGTGGAATAATGAGTGATTTTTAAAATATTGAATGACAACATTTATTAAGGGATATTAAACACAGGGTGCGAAGAAATGTTATTTATGCTTAAATGAATTAAAGGGAAAATGTAAAAGGCATATGAAATGAGACTAGTATTGTTTGAAGTTGGAAGATTGGAATTCCACATACTATTTGTATTATTATTGTTAACGCTGTATAAAAAAGACCTGATCACTGTCCACAATGCACTGTCCACAAAACATGTATGTTTATATTGGAAAAATAAAAAAACTTAATAATATTTTTTTAAAAAAGAATTCTAGATCATAACATGTTCCTATCTTGAGGTATGGTGTCTTTCATTCTTGTCCTCTCCTAAGAATAACAGAATATCAGAATTGAAGGTCTTCCAACCCTATACCACTTCAGACAAATGGTTTTCCAATCTCTTCTTAAAAGAGATGGAGCACCCACAACTTCTGAAGGCAAGCTAATTAATTGTTCAAACTCTTCCACATGGTAGTACCCAGGTCTCAGCCTCTTAAGCATGCGAATTTGAAAAATATACATCATGCACATGCCTTGTCAAATTAATACTTAAAATTATAGACATGTAGCACCGCAGAAACTTTAGCTAATATGAAAATGTCACCTCTTCATGAAAAATAATCTCAAAAGGGTGGTGCACATGTTGGTATTTTTCAGGATTGCTGCCTTTGTGTCTATCTGGAAACGTCCATCAGCACAAATCTCCAAAGCTAGATTTTGCTGTTTAACTCCACGCACGTTGTATGACTATTTTGATGGAAGCATCGGCATGGAGAACAAAGTCTCCGTTCAAAAGTAATTATTCAGCGATGTGTAGTTTACCAATAATACCCATGGATTTATTACTTGCTACTAGCAAACTGTTTTTCTAAATCGCAAGTCTATTTTATTCTGTGATTGACTAAATAACGTCCACATTGCAAAATCAACAGAACAGAGCAGATATTATGCCTTAACATGAACAGCAAACAAAACTCAGATGAGTTCTATCTACAGCCAAGCCTCATGATCTTCCTAGAAGGCAGATGTTGAAATGCAAGCTCAGCCTTGAGATGGCTCTGGACAAATTCCAATCCTTCCATTCCTGCCTTGGTAAAGCCAACTATGTCAGACAAAGGAGGTACCATATGGGAGATAAATGAAAAAT
Organism: Pituophis catenifer annectens; assembly: GCF_029215685.1. NCBI lineage: Eukaryota > Metazoa > Chordata > Lepidosauria > Squamata > Colubridae > Pituophis > Pituophis catenifer. The sequence goes on from NW_027256889.1 coordinate 13,651,651, forward strand.
ATGTTGAGTCCCAATGCATGCTGATCAGAAGTGGGTTTCACATATTTTTACCACTGGTTCACCGCTCGCACAAGCACGCTCGCTTTGCTCACACGTGTGCCTTCCACGTATGAGCCCGGTCTTGAAAACGTGGCTAAATAGGATGGCCAAACCAGCTGAATACCACCACTGATGCTGATCATTTAAAATACAAACAACAAGCCAGTTTATCTTTTTTTCTCTCTCTCTTTCCAACTAGTACTATATTGAGTAAACTTTCCATGAGAGGCAAAGTTGAACCTGCTAAAAGAAATGGCTTTTTCCAGGGTTCTCACCAGTCACGCCTTCTTCAAGATTTTGGATTGTATTCCCTCCTCCCATGGAAAACCTCTTTCTTTCCTTTCCTTTCTTTTCCTCCAGCATTTTGTAATTGTTAGAATTTAAAGTACTGGACATATTTGGATATTGATTCGTCCTATCTGTAGTATTGAAAAGTGATTAAGAGACTAGGCTAGAAACCCAGGGGACTGTGAGTTCTAGTCCCGTCTTAGGCACGAAAACTGGCTGGGTGACTTTGGGCCAATCACCAGGAGACAGTGTGTTATAATCCCGCTTTAGGAATGAAATACTGCTGAGTAACTTTTGGCCAATCTTCAAGAAAAGGTAAGTTCTACTCTGGCTACAAGGATCAAAGCCAGCTGGGTGACCATTCCCTCTCCCTCTCTCTCAGCCCAATCACCTCACCGGTGATTCTTCTTCTGGGGAAAATAGGACGGGAAAGGACTATTAAGTATGTTCACTACCTTGAGCTACTCATAAGAATAGAATAGAATAGAATAGAATAGAATAGAATAGAATAGAATAGAATAGAATAGAATAGAATAGAATAGAATAGAATAGAATAGAATTCTTTATTGGCCAAGTGTGATTGGACACACAAGGAATTTGTCTTTGGTGCGTATGCTCTCAGTGTACATAAAAAGAAGAGATACATTCGTCAAGAATCATAAGGTATAAATGATAGTCATAGGATACAAACAGGGTGGATAAAAATCAATGGTATTTTTTTAAAAAAATCAAAAAAATCAGATTTTTTTATTTAAATCGGATTTTTTTTTATTTTTATCGAATTTATTTTAATAAAAAACTTTTGGGGTAAAAATCTATCGTAAGATAGTTTCCTATTTAAGATACATAAATAATTTAGTTTATTCAGCATGAAATGGAGCTTAGTTATGTAGCATGAGGCTGTATATTCTGCAACACTGGGACTATCGGTGAGTCAACAGTGGGTCAAAGTTGTAGCAGAGATGACAGTTGCTCTTTAAAAATTATGCTTTAAATCGAGTTGATTTAAATCAAGCCTTTTTACTAGTGATTTAAATCATGATTTAAATTGTGATTTAAATCAACTCGATTTAAATCAAATCCACCCTGGATACAAATAAGCAATCGAATCATACTAGGAAACAATATAAATCGTAAGGATACAGCAATAAGTTACAGTCATACAGTCATAAGTGGGAGGAGATGGGTGATAGGAACGATGAGAAGATTAAATAAACAAACAAATACAAAAACCCTGGCCTAGATAAATTTCTTATTAATATTAATTTTGATTCATTAATAAACATTATTTAATTTTAATTTTTGTTTAGATTCTTTGCTGTTTGTTCATTTCTCAGCCAGGACTACTGTTGGTACTTGAGCAAACTTCAGGGTTCTCTGTATCTTCTACAGCTCCTTCTTTTCTGATAGGCCTTTCTGTGAATTCATTTTATGCTTATCCTTGACCAAGTAAGTTCATGTCCTGAGGAGCAATGGCACCTAATTGCATCAAGCCACTGGAACTTTAAAAAAAAGAAAAGAAAAAAAAAGAATGCAGGTCCTTGTTTGAAAGAAATATATGGCCTTTGGATCTGTGTGACTTCAGAAAATTTAAAAATATTAAATCAATAAATCCTTGACATTTCTCCCTTGCAATAATAAAATCACGTCATTGATTCTGCTACATAATGCACTAAGGTCAAGCCGGATAAAGTAGGAAGCTTGTGAGACATCCATCAAGCTTGTAATTGTGTTTTTATACCGCACACGCTGGCTGGGATTCAGATAGTATTGCCCTTCCTGAGAGAAGCATTCTCGGTCGCCTTGTCAAGGAATTGAGAGCCATTTGCTGATCAGGTTGGAAGTACTAAGAAGTTTCTTTAGAAAGAGAAAGTCAGGCAAGTACATTGAGAATTTCAGGCACTAGAAATTTAACAGGTGGTTTGGTAAAAGCCACCCACCCCCATTCTGCAAATTACAAGAGATTAAAAAAATGGTTTAGAAAAAAACCAGGAATCTTTTTCAGATTAACAGAGTTGGAAGGGACCTTGTGGGTCATCTAGTCCAACCCCCTGCTCAAGCAGGAGACCCTGCACCATTTCTGACAAATGGCAGTCTAATCTTTTGTTGAAAGCCTCAAGTGATGAAGCTCCCACAACTTCTGAAGGCAACTTCTGTTCCATTGGTTGATTGTTCTCACTGTCAGAAAGCTCCTCCTTATTTCCAGGTTGAAATCTCTCATTGATCAGTTTCCAAGCATTATTCCTTGTCTGGCCTTTGGGTGCCTTGGAAAATAGCTTGGCCCCTTCCTCTCTGTGGCAGCCCCTCAAATATCTCCCCTGGTCATTCTCTTCACTAGACTAGTCATGCCCAGTTCCTGTAACCGTTCTTCATATGTTTTAGTCTCCAGTCCCCTAATCATCCTGGTTGCTTTTTATGGACATATATCGATAACTGAAAACTTTGGAGTACAATTAGATGTCAACTTATGACCACAGTTGTTAAGTGAATCTCAGTAGTTAAGTTATTGTTAAGTGAACGGTTAACAGTTAACACTTAACGGTTGTTAAGTGAATCTGGCTTCCCCATTGATTTTGCTTGCCAGAAGGTTGCAAAAGGTGACTCTGGGACAAGGCAATCAACATGAATAGAAGCCACTTGTCAAGCATCAGAAATTTGACCACATGACCATGGGGATGCTGCAATGGTCATAAGTATGAAAAATGGCCATAAGTCACTTTTTTTAATGCTGCTCAGAGGTGGGTTTCAGCAGGTTCTGACCAGTTCTGGAGAACCGGTAGCAGAAATTTTGAGTAGTTCGGAGAACCAGCAGTAAAAATTCTGACTGGTCCCGCCCCCATCTATTCTCTGCCTCCCAAGTCCCAGCTGATCGGGAGGAAATGGAGATTTTACAGTATCCTTTCCCTGCCACCCCCACCAAGTCATGCCACGCCCACCAAGCCACACCCACAGAACCGGTAGTAAAAATTTTTGAAACCCATCACTGGTGCTGTTGTAACTTCGAATGGTGACTAAACAAATGGCTATAAGTCAGTGACTATCTGTATTGTCCAAAACTTTGCATTTAATATCACTCTTTCTGCTGTCTTGATCTAATGGCAGTGCTGACATGAACTACACACACACACACACACACACACACACACACACACACACAGAGAGAGAGAGAGAGAGAGAGAGAGAGAGAGAGAGAGAGTGTTAAATAAAGGCAGTGTCATTTTAAACTATTATTATAGTTGTAACTGCCGAAAATCCCTCTGAATTCATTATTTGTTACTACAAATCTGATAAACATGTCACTTGTGTAACAGCTCTAGAGAATTCAAAAGTTTGCAAGTAAGCAAACTTTTATGGGAACAATAAGAATGTCACCTCTGGGCATTCATGATTTTGGATTTTTTTAATACTCATAATTATTTTTGGTTTTTTTTCCCCCCTATTGGACATAAGTCACCAGAATTACTAATATAGCAGACAGCTAAGAACTTGTGGAATTGGGATCGTAGAAACACCCAGGAGCATAGAAGAGTTCAGAGGCAGATGCATAAATAAATGTCTTAAACGTATTTATTCATATGATAAATCATATTAACTATGTACAACAGAGATCAAGTCTCATGAGGAACAAACATGAAAAGAGAGAGATGGAGAGAGCATGGTGGAAAAGGTTGGAGGGGGTTTTATACTCAGGGTAAGCCCCTCCTTTCCACATACGGGTGGAGACACTCTCTGTCTCCACTGGTGTCTATATGACACATGTGCCAATGGCTTGCAAATACTTGACAGAACTCACTGATACAACGTGGACTATGCAAAGCATTCACACGTGCAACATTTACACAATCTCACCTGCCAATTCAAAGTTTCTTAAACTCTGTCCTACCTCCTATATGGTTCATGCCAATATGGCTACTCACTGGATTGTATATCCATCCACATATAATAGTGTTTCTCAACCTTGGTAACTTTAAGCTATATGGACTTGCTGGTTGGGGAATTCTAGGAGTCCATGCTGCTTAAACTTGCCAGAAACACTGACATATAACATAGATGCTGATAATTGAATTAAAAAGTCATTTAATCATAGTTTTCAACATATCCAACATCTGCATTCACAACATCATGCTTAAATTGTCCTGGAACTCTTTTTTTCTTCATTTGTGGTGCACTAAATCAGCCCAGTGCCCCACAAGTTCTTTCCAGTGCCTCTTGTACTTCTATATGTTCTTGCATATACCGTATTTTTCGGAGTATAAGACGCACCTTTTTACCCCCCTAAAAGGGGGTGAAATTTTAGGTGCGTCTTATACACTGAATGTAGCCCTGCCCACCCCCTGGCCCCCACCCTTTGGCCTCTGCCTCCCAGCAGTTTACTTTCTTGTAGCAAGCAGCAAGAAATAACAGCTCCTTTCAGCTTCAGCACATCCTAATTAGCACAAGTTGATTGGATCGGCCTCCCGACTCTCAGCTGTTTTCCGCTCAGCTGTTTTGCACGGGCCTCTGCTGCTTGCTGCAAAGAGGTAAATTGCTGGAGCAGGTTTTTTTTTTTTTCCTTGTGCTAATCAAGCTATGCTGAAAACAAAAATGAAAGTAAAGCAGGCTGTTTGCTGTAACAAGGCAAAATTGCTGGGAGGCAGAGGCAGATTTTTTTTCTTGTTTTCCTCACCACAAAAGGTAGGTGCGTCTTATACTCCGAAAAATACAGTAATCCTTTCAATTAAGAATGGGTTAACGAGAATGAGTATATAAAGCAGAAAAATATCCTTATCAAGTGAAAGGGAAGCAGAAAACAAACATTGAAAGAAGGGGAGGGAAACAATGCGGGAAAAGAAAGGCAGAAGAATGATGGCTTACTACCAGTCTCTGTTTAAATAAATTCCCTGCTCTCTGGAATTGGCAGATATCCAATAAAAACTCATTCTAATCTTGAATCAAAAAATCTTCCATGCAAAACACTCTCCCGAGAGGCCCTACAAGTGTGGTGAAATATTATTCTTCCACTTAACAGCTGGGATAAACAAGAGAGAGAAAAGGCTGCTATCTTTCTGTCCGCTCACAGCAAAAGATAAGGAATTTACAGGAGGCCCATTTCTTAAACTCATCACAGATGCTATAGGATAGCAAGGAAAAGACAATATTGCTTTAAGATGTTTCAAACAGATTCCCACAATGGACGAATGGCTGCAAAAGTTGATGGAGTTGGCCGAGATGGCCAAATTGACTGCTTTGATTAAAGAATAGGCACAACTATTTTTTTTTCTACTTGGAAATCGCTTTTGGGCTTTTTGCTTGTGGTGGGAAAAAGAATTAAACTTTAATTTTCGGTTTTGTCGATTAGATAAGATTCAATGTTATCAGAAATGACTAGTATATATTATTATATACAAATAAAAAGTTGAGGTCTTAGGTTACTACTATATTCTACTACAGTGCAGTGGTGGGTTTCAAATTTTTTTACTACCGGTTCTGTGGGCGTGGCTTGGTGGGTGTGGCATGGCTGGTGGGCATGTCTTGGTGGGCGTGGCAGGGAAAGGTTACTGTAAAAACTTCATTCCCTCATCACTCCAGGGGAAGGATACTGTAAAATCTCCATTCCCTTCCCTCTCCAGGGGAAGGTTACTGCAAAATCCCCATTTCCTCCTGATCAGCTGGGACTTGGGAGGCAGAGAATAGATGGGGGCGGGGCCAGTCAGAATTTTTACTACCGGTTCTCCGAACTACTCAAAATTTCCGCTACCGGTTCTTCAGAACTAGTCAGAACCTGCTGAAACCCCCTTCTGCTACAGTGGTTCTCAACCTGTGGACCCCCTGGAGGGCTGCCATGTCATCACAGGGGTTCTGTGAGAACTTGACGAAATGTTATGATTTAAATGTTAAGTCTTGGTGGTCGATAGCCACGGTGTGTGGCCACAAAAGGTATTTAAAGGGGGTCCGTGTTGAAGGAACACTACTGCTAAAAGTCTGTAGAGAGTCTCAGTCATCCAGGTCATGGTTGTCCCAAAGGTGCTGTTTTAGGAGGCAACTGGACTTCCTTTTTTTTTTCTTTTGAAGACGTTTTGCTTCTCATCCAGGACGCTTCTTCAGCTCCATTCCCCACTATCCTGCCAGAGCTGAAGAAGCATCTTGGATGAGAAGTGAAACAACTTCAAAAGAAAAAACAAGAAAGTCCAGTTGTCTCCTAAAACAGCACCTTTGAGAAACACTGTTCAACTCCATCAAAAGGAGTTGGAAGTCAACACTTTTTTTTTCCTTCTTCCCTCTGCCCTGCACTTTTTTCTCTTCCCTTTTCCTTCCTTATTTTTCTATTATCTTTATTTTTCTTCGTATGTTTTCTGTTTTATATTCTGATAAACCAATAAAATGTGTAAATCTGAAGATGTTGCATGCATACTCTTGATGCTCCAAACCAACCTTTGGAAATTACAAAACATTTCAGAGACACACAGAAAAACAGGTACATAAGTAAATTTGGTCACTCCAGATATACAAAGCTAGGCTTTGTATTACAACAGCCCTGTATTTTACTTCAAAATCTGACATACTGAATTAAATCCAAAGGAATCTCAGTAACATCCTACCATTTTCTGCTAGAACTTATTTATTTTTTATCAGTTCTCATATAAGGAAAAATAAAAGTAACTTGTATGCATAAATATAGCAAATGCATGATGCTCAGAGATTTTATCCCTGTAAACTGAATCTGCTTTATATGAAATAGATTCCTAAGTCTATTTCTAAGAAATTACTGCATTCATATACATGGCCAAACCAAGATTTTAAATCATGACTTGTTGAATAAATCATAATAGGCTCATTGTCATAAAACAATAAGGCACCAGAAACATATAATACAGAATTGCAATATTTAATTGTGAATGTTCTAACAGCAGCTAGAATTGTATTTGCTGAAAATTGGAAAGGAGAGAAGTTACCTACTGAGAAAGAGGTTATTAAGAAAATTATGGAATGTGCTAAAATGAGTAAATTGACATTTGAAATTAGAGAACAGGAAGATAAACAATATTATTTGATATGGGATTTGTTTTATCAATGGATAGACAATAAAACATGGGAGATGAAATATGAAATATGAGGTTGATGTAAAATGAAAATATGTGAAGTTCTTTCTTATGAGAAATAAGCTTTGGTCACAAATTGGTACTTTGGAAATGGGATTAAGCACAAAAGAATGTTAACCGATCAACACACTGTCTGTAATTGTTTGGAATGAAAATGGTTTTATGTTTTGTTTTTGTTTCAAAATAAAAAATTATTTTCAAAAAAAAAAAAACAATAAGGCAGCATGGATGACTAAGTCAAATTTAAAGCCAATAAGTACCACTAATTATATTTTTTTTTGTGTTGAATTTATATTTTTTTAATTTTTTATATTTTATAAATTCAACACAAAAAATAGTTTTCGCAAAAGCGACTGCCTGCGAAGGCTCCTGGATTGGGGCTGAAAGGTGAAAGCAGAAGCAGCATATTTAGAATAGAATAGAATAGAATAGAATAGAATAGAATAGAATAGAATAGAGTAGAGTAGAGTAGAGTAGAGTAGAGTAGAGTAGAGTAGAGTAGAGTAGAGTAGAGTAGAGTAGAGTAGAATAGAATAGAATAGAATAGAATAGAATAGAATAGAATAGAATAGAATAGAATAGTAGAATAACAGAGTTGGAAGGGACCTTGGCGGTCTTCTAATCCAACCCCCTGCTTAGGCAGGAAACCCTACACCACTTCAGACAAATGGTTATCCAACATCTTCTTAAAAACTTCCAGTGTTGGAGCATTCACAACTTCTGGAGGCAAGTTGTTCCACTGATTAATTGTTCTAACTGTCAGGAAATTTCTCCTTAGTTCTAAGTTGCTTCTCTCCTTGATTAGTTTCCATCCATTGCTTCTTGTCCTGCCCTCAGGTGCTTTGGAGAGTAGCTTGACTCCTTCTTCTTTGTGGCAGCCCCTGAGATATTGGAACACTACTATCATGTCTCCCTTAGTCCTTCTTTTCATCAAACTAGACATACCCAGTTCCTGCAACCGTTCTTCATATGTTTTAGCCTCCAGTCCCCTAATCATCTTGGTTGCTCTTCTCTGCACTCTAGAGTCTCCACATCTTTTTTACATCGTGGCGACCAAAAGGTAGACCAGGTAGGTTGCCCTGGTAGACCGGTTTCACTGGAAAAACACTTCACTAATCATAAAGAACATTCAGTTGCTCTTCTGGACTTCCTCCCGCATTTGAGATGTTGGTATGAAATAGGAAAAAAAAATACTCTCAGGAAATTCAGGAGTGCCTAAATTAGCTACAAAACCCACCTGCTGTGTCAATTATGCTCATTCAGAAGTGTTAGAACATAACACTATATATAAATGATGGGTTCTTTAGGGAAAAAAAAAAAGAGGGAGCTCTCCATGGTACTGATTCTTCTTCTTGCTGGATTTATGTTGCTTTTAACCATTTAGTCATGTCCGACTCTTGGTGACTTTATAGGCAAGTGCTCTTCATGCTATCCTATCAAGCACAGCTTCTTTCAATTGTTGCATGTTCACCTTTGTATCAGATTTGATGTTATCAAGTCAGCATATTCTTTGCTTGCCCTTTCTTCTTTGCCCACTAACTCTTCCTAGCATCGTCTTCTTCGATGAATTTGCATGCATAACATGGCCAAAGTAAATCAGACGTAGACTTATGATTTTAGCCTCTAGTGACTTCTGGTTTTATACAACTTAACACCTCTCTGTTAGTTACTCCGGTTGTCTATGGTACACGCAGTAATTTATGCCAGCACCACAATTCAAAGGTGTCAATTGCTGGATGGAATACTTCACAGAAGACTTTTACTGGTTTCAACTTGAAATAAGGACAAGCTAATAACATAAATGTAGCTAATCATTTGTAACAATCCAATAGTATTTTGTTCCATTATGTGATATCCTTCATTGAAAAATTGTAATTTAATCTATAGTAAATCCAAATACATTGATGAATAATAATAATATCTTATTAGTAGTATATTTTCTCCCGGCTTCAGCTGATGTGCCAGATGCAGCCTTAGCTGGATTGTGAAGGGCCTCACAACAGTGACTCACAACCCATCACCGATCATAGGAACTATAACAGTGTTTCTCAACCTTGGAAGCTTGAAGATGGGTGGACTTCAACTCCCAGAATCCCCCAGCGAGCACTGCTGGCTGGGAGATTCTGGGAATTGAAGTCCACCCATCTTCAAGCTACCAAGGTTGAGAAACACTGAACTATAACAATGCACTCTACAATGGGGATGTGTTGTGGCCCGTACGCGGCCTGTGCAGCTAGTAGCTGATTCAGACAGCGAGGTGGCTGGTGTGGTGCTGTGCCAGCAGCCTGTGCAGCTAGCACTCAAGTCAGACAATGAGAAGGCTGGAGAAGATGTGGTGCCAGAGGCGGGGATTCAGCCAGGGCCTTCAGAACCTCCAGAAGCTCCCTTAAGTGAAGAGGATGAAGAGGAGGAGCCTCTTCTCAATGCATGGACACGCAGAGCTGCCAAAAGGCAGGAGTGGCTCCTCAAGAGGAGATCTCCTCAAGAGTAAGGCTTGGGGCTAATTGGCCACACCCTTAGCCTATTTAAGGAGGAATGCCGACTGAAGCAATTTGCAGGGAACAACTTTATTCACATATCTTCGTGTCGTCTTTCTTATCTTATCAGCTTCCTGAAAATTGCTTCTGGGCATTCTGCCAACCATAGTAAGTTTTCAGTTATTATTCTTTGAATTCTTGGCAGCTGTTAATGCAATTAATTAACAGCTGTTGTTGTAAAAGACTGGTTTATTCAGTAAATTTGAACGGACTTTGTGTGTGCTGCATTCTTTGGGGTCCGTAGCTGGGGCAGAACAGGATGCTTTGAAAATCACCCAGAAATTTCAGTTAATTCCAAATGCAACAGCCCAACTATTGCCTGGTATACACCAACATGAGCATGCTGTCCTTATGTTCTGGGTTTCTATTGGATTTTGAAGGTTACTCAAAATGCTGGTTTAAACCTTTGAAACCCTACGCATGTTGTCTTTGAGGTCTCTTCAAGATCATGTTCTTTAACCAGCTTTTACTATTTAAAAAAAAAATATTTACAACAAATTTTGAATTGTGAGCGATGCATCTATTTATTCTACTTATTGTTTTTATTTTCTGTTGTAAGGTTTTGGGATTATTTTATTTCATTTTACTAGCATTAAATTGTGGATGTTTTAATGTAACATATTGAAAAATATTGTAACCTACCAATAAAACATTTGATGTCCGTAGGTAACAAAAATAATAAATATAATAAAGGAAGTGTTTAGACCAGAATCTATTTACCTTCCCTACTGGTTTGGAAGTGCACGTGCGCATCACGTGCGATTTTGGACCTTCTGAGCAAACACAAAGACTTCTGTGCATGCACAGAGGGTCAAAAACAGGTTACTTCCTGGTTAAAACCAGGAAGTAACGACATCTGGGTGGGTGGGCAGACCCTCACACTGCTGCCGCTACCCGTTCTCCGAACCACCCGCCACAGCTGCTACCAGTTCGCCCAAACCGGTGCGAACTGGTAGCATTTCACCCCTGGTTTAGACTGCTGGTTAACTTTTGAGCCAAAATGCCCTATACTGTCAGTTTACATAGATAAAACCCTTCCATGTCAGAAATGCAATATTTTCCAGCAAGGATTCCAGCTGGCATTCTTTAAATAAATCCATGCTTTGCATCTTAAGCAGTGCTTGATATCGGCCAGAAGTTGGTATTTAGATTGTCATCTACTTGTTAAGAAAAAATTGACCACATTGAATGTGAAATTCACATTCCTCTGGTGCGCCATAATTACTTCAAAACTAATTTTGCAACAAAAGGACTCAAAACAGCTGCCATATCAACAATTCAACTGGGGTTAACCAGCTATTTTGCAACATGTTAGTCCTTGAAGGTCAATTACCATACAGCTTTATTATAAAGACAGCAGTGGAAGATCTGATTTACTTTTCTGGAAATGAGAAGAGTGAGAAACGTTCTTTGTTTTGTGTTTGTTTACTGTGCCAAGAACCTAAAGGTCAGCCAATGTTAGTAACATTGAATGATCCAGTTGCTTGTTGCCTGTGTGTGCATATCAGAGTTGAACTTTAGGAAGCAATTGACCATAAGCCAGGGATCAGAGCCAGAAGTTGAGCACAAAGGATTGCAGAATTAAAGTGAAAAGACCATCACTTACGGATAAATCTCATTATTCCTTCAGTGAGTCAATGAATAGCCTGAACAAACATGATATTTCCAGTATCTGGAAAGATGCTTCAATATGTAGTTTTGTGTCTACTTTGCAGGGATCTTAGGGATCTCGTTTTAGACTGTAGATTTGTAACATTATGTGTGATGTTAACTTGTCTCTTCATCTTGATGAATGGCAGTAGACTTAATTTTATATTTATTTGGTATCCAGGTAAACACCTAAAATTGCATGTTAATATTTGATAGGCTTTTTTTTCTGTTCCTGGCAATGAATGATTCTTTATTCAGCTTGTGGGCCTTTCACAATTAGCCAAATTGAAAAAAATACCAGATCAGTTTTTTGGGGAGAATTAATTGGGGAACAAAGGAGGAGGAAAAAACCAACCAGAATAGGACAAGTTTTCTGAACTAGAGAACTAGGCAACAATAGGAGTAAGAAGCCTTAATAGGAGAAAGAAGCCTTAATCTAAAAAGGAGAGGTAAATTTCTAGATTAGGGGTGTCCAACCTTGGCCCAGTGGCTAAGACACTGAGCTTGTCGATCGAAAGTTTGGCGGTTCAGCATTTTGAATCCCTAGTGCTGCATAACAGGGTGAGCTCACGTTACTTGTCCCAGCTTCTGTCAACCTAGCAGTTCAAAACCACGTAAAAAATGCAAGTAGAAAAATAGGGATAAAAAAATGCAAGTAGAAAAATAGACCACCTTTGGTGGAAAGGTAATAGTATTCCGTGCACTTTTGGCGTTTAGTCATGCCAGCCACATGACCACGGAGACGTCTTCAGACGGCGCTGGCTCTTCAGCTTTGAAATGGAAATGAACACCGCCCCCTAGAGTCAGTAATGACTAGCACATATGTGCAAGGGGAACCTTTACCTTTTAACCTTGGTAACTTTGTGGACTTCAACTCCCAGAATTCCTCAGACAGCATGGCTGACTGGGGAATTCTGGTCATTGAAGTCCACAGATCTTAAAAGTAGCCAAGACACCCCTGTTCTAGAGGCTCCCACAATATTGGGTTTGACAGATGAGTATTAAAATTTATAAACACCTGGAGGAAACTAGGATTTCTATCCGTAATATTTGCAATCATTTAGCTTATGCTGGGGGAAAAAAACAAGTTATACCTTGCTGCTTTTTTGTCATAAGGAAATTTCATTCTTGCGTTCAGCGCTTATCCCTTCCAAGTGCAGAATGCAAATGTTTCTGGCTTGTGAAGTCTGAATATATTATATGTCAAGCATAATTCTGATGTAAGGGATGTTGAAAATAAATGCATGTCTTATTTGCTACAGGTGCTATGTTGATGGATGTAGGCAGCAAAAAAAAAACAAAAAACAAGGAAGTATTAAGTTACTAATCAAATTGTTGGGTTCTTGGGGCCCTCTGAGCTTGATTGTTTTCTTGCAACAATCTTGATGGTAGCCCTTCAGCGACAGCCCAGACAAGAAGCACAACAATGAATATACTGTATTTTTATTGCAGGATTACATTAAAAGAATCTTGCAAGTCTGAAATTATTTCTTTCCTCCTCTCCTTTTAGCTTCTGGAAAATGAGGGAAGGTCCCTCCTGAAATGCTTCCCGTGACCTCCCTTCCTTCTCTAAACTGAGATATCTTTTGCACGATGGTTGTCCAGTCTGCAGTTCTTCCTCCTGTCTCCTCAGGTCATTCCCACAGACCATTACACCTGATAATGTTATCTGACTGAGTTAATGAAACACCTGCAGCAAAAAAAAAAAAACCCAAGCTCAGAGAAAACATCAAGAACCCAACAGTTCAACCCTGAATACAGATATATTATCAGACCTGGAAGCCATCTTTTTACAGCTAGGCCTTCAGGCCTGCCACATTTTCTACTGTGGGAAAATGGGAGGGGGGATTGTATGGAGTATGGATGATATATAGTCAAAATAACATTCTTTTCTCAGAGAGTCAAGGCCAAGGTGCCCTGCAGCTGCAATGAGGTGATAGGGAGGCATCTCCAGTGTTGGATGGTGCCTGATTGGATCATGTGATGGACATGTGGGTGCTGGACAGGGACTTGAACTTTCCTTTGGGTGGGGAAAACCTGGAAGCTTTCAGATTCGGATTTTCCCAGATGAGCCAATATGGCATCTCTAATAAAATGGAACTTTGAGGAAACTCAATCCTCGGAGTCTTCTTTCGTTGGGGGTGTTACTTGGAACCCTGACATTAACCCGAATCTGACATATATTCTCTTCTATTTCCAAACAATTTGTTCACCGCAGCTCGAACATTAAAGAAAGCCAGAGAATAATAATAGTTAAGACTTGCTCTGGGTTCAAGTACAACTCAAACCCAGAGCCTAATAGGTGATTTTCAACCAGTCCGTCTTTGTCAGTCTAAGCAGGAGTAGTAGGAATAGGAATAGTATTACTAGTAGTAGTAATAGCAGCAGCAGCAGCAGTAGTACAGGTAGCTTACAACCACAATGGGAGCAGAATTTCTGTTGGTAAACAAGGCAGTTAAGTGAATCGTACCCAATTTCATGACTTTTCCTGCCATGGTTGTTAAGTGAATCACTAAAGTTAATTGAATTACACAGTTGTTAAGCAAATCAGGCTTCCCCCATTCACTTTGCTTGTTGGAGTTTAGCTCTGAAAATCACAAAGGATAATCATGTGACCTGAGATGCAACAACCATCATAAATACACACCTGGTTGCCAAGTGCCCAAATTTTGATCATGTGACTGTGAATATGCTGCAATGCAGTGGTGAAATCTAAATTTTTTTACTACCAGTTCTGTGGGCGTAGCTTGGTGGGCATGGCATGGCTTGGTGGGCGTGGCAGGGGAAGGATACTGCAAAGTCTTCATTCCCACCCCACTCCAGGGGAAGGATATTGCAAAATCCCCATTCCCTCCCCACCCCTGGGGGAAGGATACTGCAAAATCCCCATTCCCACCCCACTCTGAGGCCAGCCAAAGGTGGTATTTGCTGGTTCTCCGGACTACTCAAAATTTCTGCTACCAGTTCTCTAGAACCTGTCAGAACCTGCTGGATTTCATCCCTGCTGCAAAGATGGTAAATGTAAGGATAGGTAAGTCACATTTTTCAATGCCGTTATTTGAGGCTTTGGTCACTAAACAAATGGTTGCAAGTTAAGGACTACCTGTAATAGTAAACTTTATGATTATTGATCAGCAGCAAAATCAATTCTAAGCCACCAATTAAAACATATAGTAAATGCAGCTAGTCCTCGGCTTACAACAGTTCATTTAGTGACCATACAAAATGACAGTGGCAGTGAAAAAAGTGACTTACGTTTTTCACACTTATGACTCTTGTAGCATTTCCCCATAGTCAGGTGATCAAAATTTGGCTGCTTGGCAACTGGCATGTACTTATGACAGTTGCAGTGTCCCGGGGTCACGTGATCCCCTTTTGTGACCTTCTGACAAGCAAACCAGATCCACTTAACAACCAGATTACTAATTTAACAACTGCTGTGATTCACTTAACAACCGTGGCAAAAATGGTCCTAAAATGGGGCAAAATTCACTTAACAAGTGTCTTGCTTAGCAACAGAAATTTTAGGCTCAATGTTGGTCGTAGGTCGAGGACTAGCTTCAATTATAAAATCTCCAGGGTTGAGGTATGGTGTGTTTTACAAATAGCAAAACAAAACTTAAGCCGTGTTGTCATCCTTTTAAAAACACAGCAGGACTGTTGTTGAGGAGAGAACATCCAAGGAGATTCTTATGACCCTATCTTGAATTCTCCAAAAGTTGTTTTTAAAAAAAAGACACGACATAGATGAAGTAAATAATAAATAAGCCGGTAGGACTGGATGCTATCTTTAGCTAATCCACAATAAAAACTTTGGGTTATAACAGCTGAGGCTGGTGTCTCGGAAACAATTCAAACCGAGAGGGCTAACCCCTCTCATCCTCACATCCCTCTCATCCTGGACATAAATTGTTTCAACTCCTACCCTCAAAACGATGCTATAGAGCACTGCACACCAGAACAACTCGACACAAGGACAGTTTTCCCCTGAATGCCATCACTCTGTTTAACAATTAATTCCCACAACACTGTCAAATAATTTACTAAGACTGTATTACTAGTATTCTTCTCTCCCTTACTAGTATCTATCTCTTCCCACTTATTACTATAACCATGTTGCTTGTATCTTTCAACTGATATTGTTTTTATTTGTTTCCTAGTACGATTTGATAGCTTATTAGTAACCTTGACTATCACTAAGTGTTGTATCTTTTTATTCTTGATGAATGTATTATTCTCCTTATGTACACTGAGAGCATTTAAACCTAAGACAAATTCCTTGCGTGTCCAATCATACTTGGCCAATAAAGAATTCTATTCTATTCTATTCTATTCTATTCTATTCTATTCTATTCTATTCTATTCTATTCTATTCTATTCTATTCCATTCCATTCCATTCCATTCCCTATTCCATTCCATTCCATTCCATTCCATTCCCTATTCCATTCCATTCCATTCCATTCCATTCCCTATTCTATTCCATTCCATTCCCTATTCCATTCCATTCCCTATTCCATTCCATTCCATTCCATTCCATTCCCTATTCTATTCCATTCCATTCCATTCCATTCCATTCCATTCCCTATTCTATTTCATTCCATTCCATTCCATTCCATTCCATTCCCTATTCTATTTCATTCCATTCCATTCCATTCCATTCCCTATTCCATTCCATTCCATTCCCTATTCCATTCCATTCCATTCCCTATTCCATTCCATTCCATTCCATATTCTATTCTATTCTATTCTATTCTATTCTATTCTATTCTATTCTATTCTATTCTATTCTATTCTATTCTATTCTATTCTATTCTACTCTACTCTACTCTACTCTACTCTACTCTACTCTAAATGGCATTCAATTGTTCCAAGTTGGTATAGCTAATGACACATAAGTATTTTGTGACACTACAGAACTGTTGCCATCGTGCAGAACCTTGAGTTATTTTTAGGAAAAGGGACATACATATCATATCTCATCAGCTATGCTAAGAAGCTAGCTAAAAATGTCTGGAAATGACACGATTACGCCGGTCTGAATCCTCCCCTATTTGAAGATACTGCAGGTTATAAGCTCTCTGCAGGGATAAAGGTATATCACTTCAGATGCAATTTTTCATCCTGAGTTGTCCTTGGTTTCCTTCCTAGGGTCAGATGTCTTATCTCACAGAGATAATGGCAAAATTATAAGACTCTGGGATTTATAGAGGAACCATTCATCCCACATAGACTGCAGGCTCTCTGCTAGAAATTACACCTTCGATTATTTAGTACTGCTCCTCTCTTGTTTCCAGATTCATTCTCACAGTATTATGCGGGTGTATAACGGTGCGCTCCGTAGCTCCATTATAAGCATTTAGACCCTTATTGCTAATCTCCGATTTTTGTAACCTTCAGATATAATTATATGGAACTGCTCTTAAAAAGTGCTTTATAGAAGCTTTATTCAGTGCGTTTGCTTATGGATCCTTCAAGGTAAGAACATAGACCAGTTTAGTCTAGTGCAGGGGTATCAAACTCGATTTCATTGAGGGCCGCATCAGGGTTGTGTTTGACCTTGGAGGGCCGGGGGTGTGTGGCCAGGGGGTGGACATGGTCATGGTGGCCATTTGACACAGGCTCAATGTGCATTTTTCCCCCTTCTCTTCTTTCTTTCCACAGTTCTTTACTATAACCATTTTCCTATCCCTTCTACCAGACATTACAGGCAAACTTTTATTACCCATTCTTCACTGAACTTTTTATTTCTAAATTTATACCCCATTGTTTAATAGTAAATTGCTTTTCCAGGCAGAAAAGCTATTTATACTATGGTTTTTTTATTATCCAACTAATAATAAAAATACCGTAGCATAAATAACACAATACAAGATCTAACAGCAGAGGTAAATTTCCAGGATAGTAAATAGAAATGGCTGTCAATTATAGATTGTTGATTGTAGATTAAATAGACCTACAGTATGTAAAATCTGGCATTAAACTATAGTATTAACATAGGATGTTGCTTGTTTTCTATCCAGATCAGGCACTTACTTGAAGCCACATAATTGTAATCCAGTCCAATCCAGTCTTCCTGCAGCACTCTGCCGGCCAAAAATGGGCCATGCGGAGGCTTTGCAGGGCCTGTTTTTGGCCGGCAGGGTGCTCCTGGAGGCTGTGGAGGCTGAAAATGGGCCATGCGGGGGCCTCACAGGGCCTCCGCGTGGCCTGTTTTTGGCTGGCAGAGGCACTGCGAGCCAGTCCTTTGATATTTCAAGGCCAGCCCTGCAGGCCATATTTAAGCCCCCCGCGGGCCGGTTCCCCGCAGACCCCTGGTCTAGTGGCTAAGGCACCAGGTTAGAAACCAGGAGATTGTTCTGTCCCCCTCTCACACACACACACACACACACACACAAACAGACAGCCGGGGGTTAAATAAACTGGCAGACAACCAATTCTTTCGATAAGAGGATTGGCAGCAACCCAGTAGCTGTTTGCCAAGAACTTTACTCATAAACAAGATACACACAGTTCAATAATTGTCAAGTCCAGTCCGTAATTAAATCCAAGGCAGATAATGTTGTTTCCAAAGATGCAATGTGACTCGATAGTAGTTAGTTTTGTCTGTCACAGAGTCTGAATGGCCACCTCATCCCCTTATATCCCCTGTGGGGTGTGGTCCAGTGATTCAGCTTAATCTCTGGCACGCCTCCTTTTCTGTTGCGTGCGCTTGTCTCTCCGATGCTGGCGTGGATCCAGCCAAGACCTATCTCCTTCACTGTCCGACTGTGAGGAGATATCTGGCTCCTGGCCAATCTCTTCTCCTACGGGAGACACCTGAGGCATTGCCAGAGAGGAGGGTCCTGGAGAGGGAGGCCTGGTCAACTCCTCTCCTTCATGTTCGGAGCCTTCTCCCTCCGATAAGTCGGCCTCGGGGGTCGGAGCCACAACAGAGATCGTGAGTTCCAGTCCTGTCTTAGATATGAAAGCTGGCTGGGAGACTCTATGCTAATCATCAGGAGATTATGAATTCTAGTCCCACTTTAGGCGTGAAAACTGGCTGGGTGATTTTGAGTCAGTCACTCTCTCTCAACCCAACCCACTTCACAGAGTTGTTATTGTGGGGAAAATAGACCGAGGAAGGAGTATTAGGTATGTTCTGTGTCTTGAGTTCTTTATAAAAATAATGAAGGGAAGGGAAGGGAAGGGCATAACAAATGTCAGGATGGAAAATATCTTTGCATTGTTCAATGCCTGCTCATTCCAAGGAATTAAACCTCACTTTAGTTCAGTTTATAGCTAAGTTGGTAAATTTAGTGATACTCAAGAAATGTGGCCATGTGTACAGCAGCTCCTAGACAAATATATATATATAGATTGGAACTTTGTTATCTACCAACTTTTGACCTTCCCAAATGCACTGATGCAAATCTTGACTTAAAATTAGTTCTGTGAGAAGGTGTTGCTTCAGTTCTGGAGACTCCTTGACTCCAATCACTGGTGCATCTGATTGAGGCCACACTTCATTGCAAAAGAGAGAGAGATAGTCAGCCTCCAATTAAAAGCATCACAGCAGGTGGTTTTACTCTGATACAATTTTCTTCTGCACACATGCCCCTCTTGCAGAACTCATGAAAAGTCAGCAAACCGGCCCATTTGATGCAACCCAGCCTTAAGATCCAACACCACTTTATTTCACAGGGCACATTATAAGAAATCTTCATCACTATTCCAAGCTTTGGGTCAGGCCTATTAAAAATACACATTCTCATTCGGTAGTGCTTTTTTTTCCAAAGCCAAATATGCTTAGAAATGCATATTTAGAGAGCCAGAATCTTTGAAACCTGTTATTTAATAGCATAAAATGATGGTGAAATGTGTGCATAGAAAAAAAAATCAATAATCTGTCCAGAGAAATGGCCTGCTCTTATAATTTATAATAACGAGAATCACAAAGTTCCTGCTGGAGATTCATATTTTTTGTTGTAAACATACCTGTAGAGGTAGATGGTGTTGTCCCATTAATAAAGACAATTGGTAATGCTAAAGCTTTGTCAAAATTATTGGCATTTACTATATAAAAGGGTATAATCATTAATTTAGATCCAAAGAGGGAATTTTCAATCACTTCTTTTTACGTCTTTCTTACACACTACGTAGGTTTTCTGCTTTGCATCAGTATATACATAAATTAATCTACAATGCTGCAGACATAAACCTTCTGTTTTCCTTTTTTTAAAAAAAAAAAGAACCACAGACATTTTTAAAACTTATCAAAACATGCATTTTCAAGGATTTTTTTTTTTTAATCACACTATCATCTGAAACTTGGAAGTACCAGCCAAATTGGCACAATCTAGAAATAGACTACTTCGTCAGTCCACGGTATCTGTTAGTTAAACTTCTTCAAAGCTTTTTGATATATTACTGCTGGCTACCAATCCATTTGCAACCTCAGTTTAGGAGGTTATTACACTATAAGTCTCAAAATGGCTTTGGACCAGGACCAGAGGCAGTATTCAGCAGGTTCTGACCAGTTCTGGAGAACCGGTAGTGGAAATTTTGAGTAGTTCAAAGAACCGGTAAATACCACCTCTGACTGGCCCCGCCCCCATCTACCTCCCGAGTCCCAGTTTATCGGGAGGAAATGGGGATTTTGCAGTAACCTTCCCCTGGAGTGGGGAGGGAATGGAGATTTTACAGTATCCTTCCCTGCCACGCCCACCAAGCCACGCCCACAGAACCGGTAGTAAAAAAATTTGAATCCTACCACTGACCAGGACAGTAGAAGATCCTCTCTTATGAATCTACAAGGCTTTGGATTTTTTTCTAAAAAAGCAACTCCACATATTTAAGGAAAACATGCAGATATGTTCCAAAGGTTTGTAAACATTGTGATATTCTGGTTCTCCAATGCCCTAGAATTCATCCAATAATTATGTAACATCTCCACCTCGAATCACCCCAACGATGCCCTTGAAGTGATGTCCCGGTGCCTGGAGGCCGTACGGATCTGGATGGGGAGGAACAGGCTCAGGCTCAACCCATCCAAGACCGAGTGGCTGTGGTTTCCGATGTCCCGATATAGTCAGTTGACGCCATCACTGACTATTGGGGGCGAATCATTGGCCCCCACGGAGAGGGCTCGCAACTTGGGCGTCCTCCTGGATTCACGGCTGTCTGTAGAAGAGCACCTGACAGCCGTGACCGGGAGGATTTTTTATCGGGTTCGCCTGATTCGCCAGTTGCGTCCCTTTCTGGATCGGGACTCGTTACGCACGGTCACTCATGCCCTCATCACCTCCCGCCTGGACTATTGTAATGTTCTCTACATGGGGCTCCCCTTGAGGAGCACACAGAGGCTCCAACTGGCGCAGAGTGCGGCCGCGCGGGTGGTAATGGGAGCGTCATGGCGCTCCCATGTGACACCTCTCCTGCGTGAGCTGCACTGGCTCCCGGTGGTCTTCCGGGTGCGCTTCAAGGTTTTGGTTACCACCTTTAAAGCGCTCCATGGCTTAGGACCTGGTTATCTACGGGACCACCTACTACCACCAATAGCCTCCCACCGGCCAGTACGCTCTCATAGAGAGGGACTCCTCCGGATGCCGTCAGCCAAACAGTGTCGGCTGGTGGCCCCTAGGGGGAGAGCCTTCTCTGTGGGGGCACCTACCGTCTGGAATGAGCTCCCCCCAGAGATACGGAGGATCCCGGATCTGCGCACCTTCCGCCGCGCTGTGAAGACCTTTTTATTCCATCAAGCGGGCTTGGCCTAATCTCCTCCCTCTTTTAATATGTAAATTTTAATCTGTTTTTAAATTATTGGGGTGTTTTAATCTGCCTGGGCCAAAATGATTTAATTTGATTTTATCTGGTTTTTAAATTTTGTGTATTTATGTATTTTATTTTTTGGCTGTTCACCGCCCTGAGTCCTTCGGGAGTAGGGCGGTATACAAATCAAATAAACTAAACTAAACTAACTAAACTAAGATTGCCCAAAGTCCCATACTAAAGCTATTCTGTTATTATGAATTGTTTTTATTGACCATGGTGTTATACTAGGAAATTCTTGCTCTGATTATTATATTGTTTTGTTGTTATATTGGTTTACATTGTACATAATTTTGATTTACCTGTACTGTGCTTAATTATTTTTTAATAACACAAGAAATGAAACTACTACTGCTGCTACTATTACTCCTACTCAGTGGACAGGCTTGAAAATTTGGCCTTTGATTATGGTTTGACACACAGTCAGCCAGATGTTTAGACTGGATTTTGGCATTTTTGTCCACTTAGCGAGTCTTTCCTAAGGTCCTGGAATAGGCAAATAGTGTTAAAGATATCATTGGCAGGATGTAAGCTGTTCCTAGTAAAGCTGCCTTTTGCAATTGACTTACAATGATTTTTCAATACCAGTAGATTATTGTTGTTGTTGTTATTGATCATCGCTCAGT
The DNA here is from genome assembly GCF_029215685.1 of Pituophis catenifer annectens. NCBI lineage: Eukaryota > Metazoa > Chordata > Lepidosauria > Squamata > Colubridae > Pituophis > Pituophis catenifer. The sequence goes on from NW_027256889.1 coordinate 13,673,678, forward strand.
CAGCCAGATGTTCAGACTGAGTTTGGCATTTTTGTGTACCTATCCCAAGGAACTGGGATAGACAAATCTGGATGTTTGGTGGTGTTACAGGTATATTACAGATATGTTACAGATATGGTTCTGCAACCCAACAAGACAGACACAGACTTCAGAGGATAATTAGAACTGCAGAAAAAACAATTGCTACCAACCTGCCTTCCATTGAGGACCTGTATACTGCACGAGTCAAAAAGAGGGCTGTGAAAATAATTACAGACCCCTCACATCCTGGACATAAACTGTTACAACTCCTACCCTCAAAACGACGCTATAGAGCACTGCACACCAGAACAACTCAACACAAGGACAGTGTTTTCCCAAACTCCTTCACTCTGCTAAACAAATAATTCCCTCAACGCTGTCAAACTAGTTATTAAGTCTGCATTACTATTAAACTTCTCATCGTTCCTATCGCCCATCTCCTCCCACTTATGACTGTCTGACTGTAACCTTGTTGCTGGTATCCTTATAATTTATATTGACTGTTTCCTAATATGATTTGATTGCTTATTTGTTCCCTATGACTATCATTAAGTGATGTACCTTATGATTCTTGACGAATGTATCTTTTCTTTTATGTGCACTGAGACCGTATGCACCAAGACAAATTCCTTGTGTATCCAATCACACTTGGCCAATAAAGAATTCTATTCTATTCTATTCTATATCGTCATAGAATGGAAGCTGTTCCAAGTAAAGCCACCTTCTGCAATTAACTGATGGCGAATTTGTCAATGCCAATGGTGTTCAAGTGGTGCCCCAGTTGTTTTGGGATTGCACCCAAAACTACTGCTATTAGTACTACCCTTGCTTGCCTTTGCCACAGTCATTCTATTTCTATTTGTAGGTCTTCGTATGTCGTTATCTTCTCCAATTCTTTTTCTTCTATTCCACTGTCTCCAGGCACTGCCACATCCACGATCCAGACTTTTTTGTCTTTCTTATCGACAATTGTTCAGTCTCAGGTGTTATGTGGCAGGTATTATTATTAATATTATTATTATCTCTTTTATTCATTAAACATGAAACTCAGTCAACTGAACATTTAAAAATGTATCACAAATATTATTTACTGGTGCTGATGGTTGATACGGGTTGCTGCCAGCATCCTAGGAATCAACCAAGTACCTTCTTAAGATGTACGATGTTCTGAGTAGCGCAGTATTTTGCAGTTTCGCTGGTGTTATTGCAGGAAGCTGCAATTTCTTGATGTTTTTCGTAAAATTCCTGGACATGGTACCAAGTGCCCCGATGGCAATAGGTATCACTGTTACATGTTTCATTCATAATCACGTAGTTTCAAGGGCCAGGTCGCAAGATTTCATGATTTTTTTCCCAGTTCTTTTTCTTCGACTATGGCGTCTCCTGGTACCGCGATATCAATAAATTGTATATTTCCATTTCAACAAGTGTTGTTGTTGTTGTTGTTGTTTTATTCATTAAACATGAAACTCAGTCAACTGATCATTTAAAAATGTGTCACAAATACCATTGACTGGTGCTAATGGTTGATACAGTTGCTGCCAGCGTCCTAGGTATCAACCAAGTATCTTCTTAAAATAGATGAAGAAGAAGAAGAAGAAGAAGAAGAAGAAGAAGAAGAAGAAGAAGAAGAAGAAGAGGAAGAGGAAGAGGAAGAGGAAGAGGAAGAAGAAGAAGAAGAAGAAGAAGAAGAAGAAGAAGAAGAAGAAGAAGAAGAAGAAGAAGAAGAAGAAGAAGAAGAAGAAGAAGAAGAGGAGGAGGAGGAGGAGGAGGAGGAGGAGGAGGAGGAGGAGGAGGAGGAGGAAGAGGGAAGGGAGGGAGGGAGATATATGCTTTTAGGGAGATTGGGGGTTTTAAAGATAGATGGATGTGTGTACCTATTTTGAAGAAATCAAAATTGTATTTTTTTTTCAGCAGAGTGCTGCTGGTGGAACATTTTAAGAAACACACCATGGGAGTCAGAGGCTATATGCAGCCTGTAGACCTTGAGTCCCCAATTATTTGAGTCAGATGAACAAATTATCAAACTCAATATTAGCAACTCCCCAACTTCCTAATGGAGAAGACTACAAAGGTTATTCTTCAGCCACAGCTCCACCAAGGTGGAAGAACGTATTCTTGTATAGAAAGAAACTAATTGCAAGCTGGGGAGAATAATTGCCTAGTGGGATGGAAATAAAAAGTTTGCAAAGGGCAAAGGCCAGTGGCCATTAAATCCTTTCTAGAGTGTCTTGACTTTTTAAAATATAATCCACAGGAAATTACTTACATTGTCATTCTTAGATACGTGACCTTAAGTGTTTGGCTATCTTAAATGCATGTATTGTTGGAACAAGCTGAGCTTACCAAGCAGTCTGCATTGTGCTGCATATACCAGCCAAGTCCTCATCAGTATTCCTCCTCGGTTGCCTCTATCTTTACATCATTTGCAAAACTTTTATTCGGCAGCAAATTGCTCCAGATGCTTGTCAAAAAGTATATGGGCATATCAGACTCACACAAAAAGATTTGTTTCTTCTTTAAGGAAAGATATAATGCATCTCACAAAGAATTCAGGAGGCAATTCATCACTCTCCTGATTTAAAAGCACAAGGGTCCCTGTGTGGTCTCCCATTGCCCTTCCTGTATTGGGGGACTCTGCTGGGGGATGCTGGGAGCTGTAGTTCAGCAACATATGGTTTCACCTCCCTGCTATAGGAGGAGCATACAAATGATATGACTATCCCAATATCAGAACTGGGTATTTCTTTTATTTATTCAATCAAGTATGATTATTCTATTAGAGTGGCAAGAATAAAAAGGCATACCGTCCTCAATCTACGACCATATTGGAGCTTGCCAATTACAGTTGTAAGTCAGGATGGTGATCACGTGACCAACCTGATTTTATGACCTGTGGTTGTTAAGTGAGCATCAGTTATTTGAACCCTAAATATCCTCCGTTATTTTAAAAGCAGGAGTGTCAAACTCAATTTCATTGAGGGTCACATCAGGGCTGTGGTTGACCTCGGAAGGCCGGGCAGGTATGGCTGACTGGGTGGGTGTGGCCAACTGGGTGGGCGTGGCCAGCTTGACACCACTCCCCAAATGGCTGGCATGTTTCATCTTTGCCCTGTAGATCTGGCCAAAGCCACACTGGCCCAATGTTTCCTCTTTGCATTGGGTAGACTGGGCCAAAGCGACACAGGCCAGCCCCTTACATTTTCCAGGATGGCCCCGCAGGCCGGATCTGACCACATCGCAGGCCAGATCTGACCCGCAAACCTTGAATTTGACACCCCTGGTTTAAAGTCTGCTTTGAATCAAACTCTGGGTGACTTCATGGAGGTGTCAGCTTTGGAAGCCATATTAAGCCGGAAGCTTCCATGCTGCCCCCTCTCATGTGTGGGAAAGTAGGAGGGAGGATTTAGTAGAAGGGTTGTCTGTAGACATAATAGCATTCTTCCTGTCGGTCAAGGTCAGGCCGATCCTGCATCTGGAGAAGGAGTGGTCGGAGTGAGGTCTCGAGATGGGACGGATGGTGATTGGAGCATGTGATCGTCTTGAGGAATGAGGGGATGGTTTGGGGGGTTTTGAATTACTGAGGGAAAACTCGGACCTCTCAGATTCGGGTTTTCCCAGATGTGCCAGTTTACCTATTCTAGTAAATAGAACTTTGAAAATGCTTGCTTCAGAGTCTTTACTTAGAGTTGGGGGGTTTTCTGGAACGCTGACAGGAGGTTTTCTTGACAACATTTGTCTGTTATGCCATCTTTCCTTCTGTGTAAAGTGGCCTACACAGCACTCCAATCTTGCATCAATAACAGTCATGCAAAATACAGGTGGTCCTCGACTTGCAACAGTTCACTTAGTGACCGTTCAAAGTTACCACGGCACTGAAAAAAAGTGACTTACGACTGCTTTTCACAGTTACAACCTTTGCAGCATCCCCATGATAAGGTGATCAAAATTCAGGCTAGCTGGGTTTTCATACTGGGAGAATGTACTGTGCTGGGAGAAAAAAATCAAATGAAACCATACGCAATGCAAATCAAATTAGTGCAACTTTCCAATGTGTAAACCAGGACAGAATGGCTTCGGCAACAAAGATAGGACTAAAATATGCTGGTTTAATGTTATGTGTGAACCAATGGTGGATTTCAAAATTTTTTACTACCGGTTCTGTGGGTGTGGCTTGGTGGGCGTGGCATGGCTTGGTGGGTGTGGTGTGGCTTGGTGGGTGTGGCTTGATGGGCGTGGCAGGGGAAGGATACTGTAAAATCTCCATTCCCTCCCCACTCCAGGGGAAGGATACTGCAAAATCCCCATTTCCTCCCAATCAGCTGGGACTTGGGAGGCAGAGAATAGATGGGGGCGGGGCCAGTCAGAATTTTTACTACCGGTTCTCCGAACTACTCAACATGTCCACTACCGGTTCTCCAGAACTGGTCAGAACCTGCTGCAACCCACCTCTGGTGTGAACGCAGCAACAACTGTGCTTGATTTTTCAGGGCCCTGTTGTGGCCCCGCCCTCTGAGCCTGTCCCATCGGAGGAAGAAAGCTCCGAGCATGAGGAAGAGGAGTCAGCCAGGCCTCCCTCTCCAGGCCCCTCCCCTCTGGCACTGTCTCAGGTGCCGGCCGAGGGAGAGGAGATTAGCAGGGAGACAGGTGGCTCAGATGAGAGCAACGGAGAAACATCATTCCTGGACGCACGCCTCCGAAGGCGTGATAAACGATTGCAGCAGCTCAGGAGGCGTGCTAGGGATTAGAACTGAGTCACTGGACCACACCCCAGAGACTATATAATAGAGGGTGGTGGCCAGTGATCCTTGTGACGAACAAAACTAACCTTGGATAGTCACTAAAGCCTCGTTCGGAACTGCTGGGAGGAATATTTATTGTTGTTGGACGTTTGGAAGCTGAGTATTTATCTTTCTGTTTTTCTGTGGAAATAAAAGCACTTGGCAGACGGCGTGTATATCGCTGCCAAGTTGGAGATAAAGAGCTGGGTGTGTTCCAAGTGCTTCCTTAACCCTCGGCTGGCTGTGTTTGTGTGTGTGTGTGTGTGGACGGGGACAGATCAGGCCCTTCACAGTGAAGCAGTGGCACGAGAGGTAGTCACATATCCCACTCTGAATTAAATGAAGTTTACCAATTGCCTTTGGCACCAATCCCATTGCAGCAGTCTAAATAGTCAGTTATTACGGCATGGATAACTGGAGCAAAACTAAAGCCGGGGCCATCAGCTGGCTTACAATTTTTCTCACTTCGTAAGCTGTGAAAGTCCTTGCCAACTTCTACCATAAGTACAATTCGGGTCTCTCAACTCTGCCTTTCGTTACACTGAGTTTCCAGTTCACAAAAAGATTGGAAAATGGAACGGCTCCCATCAAATCTCGTTCAAGGTTGAATAATGGTTCCCAGCTTCTGAGCCAGCTCCCCAAACTCAACAAACCCTCTGTATTTAAATCAATGATTCCTTTATTAGGATCGCCAGCAGCCCTGGCAAAAAAGTTTCTCTTTCACCGCAGGCTAACGAGTTTGTCCAGCAGGGAGATGAATAGTTGTCTGCCACATCTATTCATCTCCGCCCCCTGCCTTTTATCCCCAGAGCTAGGGTGGGGCTTCGCTAGCTGTGGTGGCTCTTCTGTCCCAAGGACCAGCCCATGGATTTCCACTGCTCTCCTCTCCTCTACCTTCTGTGCATCTGTGCATTAGGCACTGGACCCAGTTGTTCCTCCTCTTCCTCATCAGCCACCTCCAGACCTGGGGGCTGTTGACTCTCCATCGGAGGGCTGATGGACGATCCAGGCTCCGCCTCTCTCTCTCTCTCTCTCTCTCTCTCTCTCTCTCTCTCTCTCTCTCTCTCTCTCTCTCTCTCTCTCTCTCTCTCTCTCTCTCTGCCAGCTCCATTCCTTCTTCCCCCTCAGAGCTCTTAAATTGCCTTGATGCTGACCCTGACTCTCACGCCTCCTCCTTTTTTTGATTTGGCTGCTGGCAGCCGACAGGCCACAACAGGTTGCAACTACTTTCTTCTTGGATGTATTTTGACTTTCCAATCTAACCTAGGCTTGCATTTTCCAATGATTTCTTAACAAAATATGGTGTCAGGTTCCGATGTTATCTCAAATAAATTTCATTCTCAAACACAAAGTCTTTGATGAAATCTCTTATTTATTGAAGAATAACTATCTAGTCCTGAACTCATTTGCAGCCGAAACTGATCCTCTGATCCCAAACCCCTCCCTTTCCGTTCCTCAAATCTCAGTGTCTCATTGGCCATCTTCCAAGTCCATCTTTCATCTCAGTTACTTCAAGTCACAGGAATTTCCCCCCTCCTCCCATCACCTAGGTGACGTTATCTGCCAGGGGAAAGAACTGGGTGAAAAGTCAAGCTACTACTTCTAACAGGCTCTTTCCCACCCATTCATGTCAGCGCTGGGGAAATCATAGTTTGGAGCGCTGACATATGGATCATGCTTGACCCAGGATCATGCTTAGTTTCTGAGCCCAGCAAAATCAGCCATTTATTGCCACTTTCTGGTGCATATCCTGCTTCACTTTTCCGACAAAAAGACTAATATTAAAGGCCAAATATTAAAAGGAAAGTAACCAATACTTTAAAAAAAAAAAACGTAAGAAAAAAAGAAATAGGAAATAATCACAGAAGCCAATACTGGTCATAAATAGACAAAATAAACAAAACCCAAGACAAATGTCAAAAAAAGAAATGTCCTCAGCTGTCAATGAAGCTCAAATAAAAGATACCTTCCAACAGAGAATTGCACATTTCAAGGAAATGCCATCAAGAAAATTACCAAGTGTGCCTTTGGGAACAACAATGCATGCAAAACAGACATAGTTGCTGACCCGTGTTACATGCTTACTGTCAGCCTTACAAAGTATACCATCAGAAAACATGACCAGATGAGTTGATTCTACTTTATTGTAAGGGTTAGAATAACAGAATCTTGCAAGTCTGAAAGTACTTCTCGCTTCTCTTCCCCTCTATCGCACAAATATCAGAAAGGATCATTTCTGAGCCTCTTACCCTTCCACATTCCTGCCGAGCAGTGGTGGCTTTCAGCCGGTTCTATCCTGTTCGGGCGAACTGGTAGCGGCGGCTGGGGGAGGCTCCACCCACCCGCTGGACATACTGTATTTTTCGGAGTATAAGATGCCCCGGACTATAAGACACGCCTACCTTTTTTGGTGACAAAAAGAAGAAAAAGAAATCTGCCTTTGCCTCTGAGCAATTTTGCCTCGTTGCAGCAAACAGCCTGCTTTACTTTCATTTTTGTTTTCAGCAGAGCTTGATTAGCACAAGGGGGAAAAAAATCTGCTCCAGCAATTTTCTTCCTTGCAGCAAGCAGCAGAGCCCTGCGCAAAACAGCTGAGAGCAAAACAGCTGAGAGTCGGGAGGCCAATCCAATCAACTTGTGCTAATTAGGCTAATTAGGCTAATTAGGCTAATTAGGCTAATTAGGCTGTGCTGAAGCTGAAAGGAGCCGTTTCTTCTTGTTGCTTGCTGCAAGGAGGTAACTGCTGGGAGGCAGAGGCCAAAGGGTAGGTGGGGCTACATTCGGTGTATAAGACGCACCTAAATTTTCATCCCCTTTTAGGGGGGAAAAGGTGCGTCTTATACTCCAAAAAATACGATAATCACATCCCTTTTATCCACATTTTTGACACTCTGCGCATGTAAGGAAAGTCCTACGCATGTGCGCGCGCTCTCACATTTGCGAACCGGTAGTAAAGTGAATATCACCCTTGCTACGGAGGGGTAAGTTACTTTTTATCTGAATGTTCCCTTGGCCGTGTCTTGTTGCCTTGTTTCTAAGGATCGTTCCCACAAAGCAATAGCAATGGCACTTAGACTTAGTATACACTTTCTGAACAGTTTACAATGCCAACATCTTTCCCCCAACAACCTGGATCCTCATTTTACTGACCTCAAGAAAGATGAAGGCTGAGTCAACCTTGAGCCCCATCAAGATCGAACTCCAGGCTCCAAGATCTAACTCAGGGCAGAGTTAGCCTGCAATACAGCATTTTAACCCCTGCGCCACCAGGGCTCCTATTTTGCAACCCAGGCCCAAGTAAGTAGTAGGAAAATCAGTCCGTGAAAAAACAAACAAACTTTATTCAAACAGCTGAGAATTACTTAATTCCCAGCATCGTTCAACTAAAGCAAATTCCTCCCAACACAAATTCCTCAGTCCTATCGCAAACCTTGGTCCAACTAGGCAAACTGCCAAAAGCCTTTCTTGGCAAACGTTCAGAAGTCACAGATACAAAAATAAATATAAGACTTAGACGAAGAAGAAGACGAAGCTACCAACGTTGTTTTCCGGCAAAGCCCAAACGCCATTGCTGGTCTGTTTTAAGACTTATGGGAGGGGCTAATCATCTCTTGGCCCTACTCCCGAGTTGTCCTCTTTGCTTTAGCTGCTCTTGCCTTCTGGCAGCTCTTCTCATGCGTGCATTAGGAACAGGCTCCTCCTGTCCCTCTGCCTCACTCCTATCAGTCTCTGGAGGCTCTGGAGTCTGCACCTCACTCCCCGATGGTCCTGGCTCCATCTCTGCCTCTGATGCAGAGCCCTCATCCGGGCCTTCCCCAGCCTCCAGGACTGGCCCATGTTCTTCCTCAGCCTCATCGCTGTCTGACTCCACTGCCAGCTCCGCAGACTGCTGGCGGACCACAACACCTATTATAGCATTAGTCTTAGAATGATTAAGCTCCCTTTGTAACACAGCGTCACACAGTACTTCCTTCATTATCGGTGTATACTGCCCTAAATTAAGACGCAGACTTACCATGAGGAAGGTCGGAGGTCAGATGGGGAAGAAGGTAGCTTCGGATCAGCTCCCACTCAAAGTCATCGTCAACACCTTGGCTGTATTCACACTGATTTAGGTCCCCGTCTTCTTCAAATGTGCAGCCAGCTATGAAAGAAATTCAGAGACACGTCAAGATGAAGAACAGCATCTTAACCCTGAGAAATGTACAAAAAAATGCATCCTAACAGAATACAGAAAAATAAAAAAGCACGTATAAATTATAAACATTTCTGCAGCTGGAATTTCTTCTTCCCACTTTCAAAGAACCATTGCATTTAGCGGGGGGGGGGGGTGTTTGTAGATTTTGATCATTTAAAACCACAAAACAAAATTAGAGCATTCCCAAAAGATTCTTTAACAGACAGATTAACAGAGTTGGAAGGGACCTTGTAGGTCATCTAGTCCAACCCCTCGCCCAAGCAGGAGACTCTACACCATTTCTGATAAATGGCAGTCCAGTCTCTTCTTGAAAGCTTCCAGTGATGAAGCTCCCACGACTTCTGAAGGCAACTTCTGTTCCATTGGTTAAGAGTCCATCTACAATCTCCAAGCTATTGGTTCACAGTAACAGCGATTCAAGAATCAGGAAGTTGCAAAGTTTCAAAACACGTAAAGAATTTCACTAAATAATGGGAGGCTTTCCTGATGGAATTACCTTTAGCAGCAGAACAAACTAATCTGAAAAAAATACACACTCGCCTTCCCAAGAGGCTTATGGCTGGATAGTCATCATTGAGGCTATTATAATAATGGGTTTCCAGCATTTGAAAGAAATTTAGCAAGTGTCAATACCTGGAGCACATAATCTCTTTTATTTCAATGTTGTAGAATATTGTAGAATATTGTAGAATATTTCTAGCGGATCTCATTGCCTTCTATAAGTTTTCTGAATTTTCCTACTATCTATTGGATGAGCCATAAATGGGAGGAAAGGCTTTTTGCTTGGATCCACATACAATGTACCAGTGGTGAAATCCAAATTTTTTTACTACTGGTTCTGTGGGCGTGGCTTGGTGGGCGTGGTGTGGCTTGGTCGGCGTGGCTTGGTGGGCATGGCAGGGGAAGGATATTGCAAAATCTCCATTCCCACCCCACTCCAGGGGAAGGATACTGCAAAATCCCCATTCCCACCCCACTCTGGGGCCAGCTAGAGGTGGTATTTGCCGGTTCTCCAAACTACTCAAAATTTCCGCTACCGGTTCTCTGAACTACTCAAAATTTCCGCTATCGATTCTCCGAACTACTCAAAATTTCCGCTACCGGTTCTTCAGAACCTGTCAGAACCTGCTAGATTTCACCCCTGCAATATACTTTTTTCAAAGATGTTACTAGATTGCTTCTTCTTACTTTTTATTATTTAGATTATTATGACTTAGAACCAGTTTAATACTTTCTTATTAACTAGGTGCTTCCGATGTTATTAGTTTGCTAAGACTGCACCACGGGCTTTTGAAAGCTACTATTTTGTTTGACTCAATGTATTTAAATATTTTCCAATGATCGTTTACTATGTTGATCATGCCTCACCATGGCAACTTTGCTAAAGGTTGGCCTAAAAACAATAAATGTGAAAAATGAACAGTAAAGTAAGTTGGACCCAAATATCCTAGAAGATCTATTTGAGACTTGACAGAGAAAACATCCTGCCACTTCCCAAGCTGCATTAATCTATAATTAAGTTCTCCTAGAGTGGAAAACAAATGCTATAAGTAATTCATCCTAGATAGGAATCCAATCATGGGGAAATATTATCAACATTTGTGTGTAACACTGAAGCAGAATTCTAAAAAGGAAGGTGCAGGAACTTCTTGCCAGTAAACATGGACGAGAAGTATTGAATGCTCATAAAATATTTTCTCGTATCTCCTCCCGGCAGTAGTGGAATTCAATTTTTTAATTACCGGTTCTGTGGGCGTGGCTTGTGTGGGGGTGGTGTGGCTTGGTGGGGGTGGCTTGGCAGGGGAAGGATATTGCAAAATCTCCATTCTCATCCCACTCTGGGGCCAGCCAGAGGTGATATTTGCCGGTTCTCTGAAATACACAAAATTTCCGCTACTGGTTCTCCAGAACTGGTCAGAACCTGCTGAAACCCACCTCTGGACTACCTGTATGATACCATTGGGATGAAGCAATGCATTGCAACATCCTCTAGATCAGGGGTGTCAAACTCAAGACCTGGCCCGCAGGGTGCATAGATCTGGCCTGTGGGGCCACCCTGGAAACAGCGAAGGACCAGTCCACGGTGCCTCTGCCAGCAAAAACAGAGCTCAGGAAGGCTGCATGCGGCCCTCCCGAGCTCTGTTTTCACTGGCAGAGGGTTGCAGGAGGCTGTCGCAGCTGAAAATGGAGCTCAGGAGCCCATTTTCTATGGCAGAGCACTCGGGCCACCACCGGCGCCCCCAATATGAATGACGTTAAGCTGGCCATGCCCACCCTGGCCCCCCGAGGTCAAACACAACCCTGATGCAGCCCTCAATGAAATCGAGCTTGACACGCCTGCTCTAGATAGAGAGATATCTTACATTTGTTGGCCAGAGATGAGAAGGTAGGCTACGAAGCATTAACGCCAAGCCACATTTTCCTCATTCACCACCGGACCTCTAAGTATAATGTTTAAGGTTTTTCTCTACAAAAAGAAGGTTTCGTTGATTACAGTGAATGGCCATAAAGATGCCTGCCTGCACTCCACTTTCTTAAAAGGCTCCCAAAAGAACTGCAATCACAGGTCAGCTGAGAAGTCGAATGGATAGATAGAAGAAACACGCTAAGGGTGAAAATCAAAAGGAGAATCCATCCTTCATGGAGCATCTTTGCTCTTTCCTTAATATTTGCCTTGGCAGCCTCTTGGCTTTTTTTTCTCCATGTAATAGTCCTTGACTTACGACTACAATGGATTTCTGTGGTTAAGTGAGACATTTCTTAAGTGGGTTTTGTCCTATTATACAACTTTTCTTGCCACAGTTGTTAAGTGAATGAATCGCTCCAATCAATAAGTAACCCGGTTGTTATGTGAATCTGGCTTCCCCAGCGACTTCGTTTGTCAGAAGGTCACAAAAGGGGGATTACATGACATTGGGGACGCAGCAACCGTCATAAATATGCACCAGTTGCCAAGCATCTGAATTCGAGCACATGATTATCGGGATTCTGCGAAGGTCATAACTGTGAAAAATGGACATAAGTCATTTTTTTCCAATGCCGTTGTAACTTTGAACGGTCACTAAATAAACTGTTGTAAGTTGAGGACTACTTGTATTCAAGAGTATGATTATGGATTACATATCCCTGAATTAAAGTGGCTGTTCTGCTTCAAGTCCGATTTTCACCAAAGCTGGCGCTGAGTTTCAGATTTGGGAAGCTCACCATAATTTAAGGAGGGATTTAGCAATAGCAATCGTAAAATCACTTAGATTTATATGCCGCTGCATAGTCCCTTTATAGCACTCTCTGAGCAGTTTATGGAGTCAGTATATTGCCCCCAACAATCTGGTTCCCCATTTTACTGATCTCGGAAAGATGGAAGGCTGAGTCAGCCTTGAGCCCGTCCAGCGGTGGGTTTCACAAATTCTTACCACTGGTTCGCCCCACACGTGCACATTTGTTTGTGCGCACGCCTTCCGCGCATGCACCTGGCCTTCCATACATATGCTTTGCTCCCACATGCGCCTTTTGCATATGCGTCCGGCCTCAAATACATGGCTAAATAGGAGAGCATTATGCCAGGGTGGGGCACCCGCAGTCGCCGCTACCGGTTCACACGAACCGGTACGAACCAGCTGAATACCACCTCTGAGCCCGTCAGAACTGAATTCCAGACTACGGGCAGACTTAGCCTGTAATACAGGTAGTCACTGACTTACAACATTCATTTAGTGACCATTCAAAGTTACATTGGCATTGGAAAAAAGTGACTTATGGCTGTTTTTCACACTTACAACCATTGCAGCATCCTCCGTGGTCACACGATCAAAATTCAGATGATTGGCAAACCCGATTACAGAATTAAAGTTGTTTACTGCCCAAATTTCTTGTAGATATCGCTAACGATTTTTAGAGAATCTACATTTACACACATATTTACCCGCTCTCCCATCATGTAACCAAGGGCAAGAGCCACACTGTTTCATCCCATGTATTTTATTATTATGTACGTTATTACTTATTAGTAGTAGTAGTAATATCTTTTAACACTATTGTAAACAGTGATAATTTTGTCTATTGCTGGTCTGTGATCGTATTAAAGTTTATTATTATTACTGAATGATTGGCAACTGGTTCATATTTATGACATTTGCAAGGTTCTAGGGTCACGTGATCCCCTTTTGCGACCTTCTGACAATCATCGTCAATGGGGAAAGCCAATGTGGGAATACAGATTCACTTAACAACTGTGGCAATAAAATCAGGCACAATTCATTTCACAACCAACTTTGCTTAGCAATGGACGCTGTGGTCCTAAATCAAGGTCAAAAGGTGTGCACAGGTCAGTTTGCAGATATCTGCAGTGGTGGGATTCAGCCAGTTCAGGCCGGTTCAGACGAACTGGTTGTTACATTGATGGCTGGCCCCGCCCCTTCGAGAAGTCCCCCCACACCCCGTTTTGGCTCCCAGGTAAGTGCAGGGAGGCCTACTAGACCCAAAACAGGGCACGGGATGGTGCAGCGCAGGCTCCCTGTGGCCCATTTTTGCTCTCAGGAGGCTGCAGGGAGGCCTACTAGGCCCAAAATGGGGCACGGGGTGGTGCAGTGCGGGGCCCCCCCCGCAACCCGTTTTTGCTCTCAAAGGGGGTTCAGTTGGCTGAGTGCTGCCTGTCACAGCCCCTGGCCACACCCAGCCAGCCGGTCATTAGGGCAGAGAACCGGTTATTAAATATTTGAATCCCACCATTGGATATCTACCAATAAAGCCAGGACACCAAATTAGGTCCAAAATTAGGACCAGAATTAACAGGGACTGCCCAACCTGTTTGGATCTTGCCTAGGTGTGATTTTATCCAAGCAAGACAGGAGAACAAGGAATGAACAGCGGCAGCCAAAAATATCAATGCCTTCCCTCTGAAATGTATGCAAGGCCGATGACAAATAGCAGCAAGTATCCCGGTTTCAAGCCATGCCATGCCATTTCAAAGATGGGACTGATTTAAAAGAAATAATCTCATCCAATTTTTTTTTTCCTAAACGCAACGTAAAACGGCAGGTGGAGGTTGCAAAACGCATGCAAAATGAGGCTTCCCATCAGGAACGATGAAAGGAAGAGAACAGATCATGAGCAAAGCACAGCCAAAAAATGAATAGAAGATATGAAAATTCCATAAGCTCCAGGAAGGCTTCAAAAATTCTGGAGCTCCTGCAGTTTTCCTCATGGACCATCAATCACCCGTGGAAATAATAAAGAGCCTCTCACAGTTAGGGTCTTAGAATAGAATAGAATAGAATTCTTTATTGGCCAAGTGTGATTGGACACACAAGGAATTTGTCTTGGTGCATACGCTCTCGGCGTACATAAAAGAAAAGATACATTCGTCAAGAATCATAAGGTACAACACTTAATGATAGTCATAGGGAAACAGTCAATATAATCTTAAGGATACCAGCAACAAGGTTACAGTCATACAATCATAAGCGGGAGGAGATGGGTGATGGGAACGATGAGAAGATTAATAGTAGTGCAGACTTAGTGAATAGTTTGACAGTGTTGAGGGAATTATTTGTTTAGCAGAGTGATGGTGTTTGGGAAAAAACTGTCCTTGTATCTAGTTGTTCTGGTGTGCGCTGCTCTATAGCGTCGTTTTGACACTATAGAGCAGTGCTATTGACTCTATGAGTCAGTTATCAAACATCCAAATTTTGGTCACGTGATTACAGTGGTTGTGAGTGTGGAAAATGGTTGTAAATCGCTTTTTTCAGTGCTGTTGTAACTTTGAACAATCCCTAAATGAACTGTTGTTAAGTCGAGGATTACAGATCACCTAAGCTAACATATACAAAGGTTGCTAGGACAAGCATCTTTAAGAACAGGATCCAATCTGGGTCAGTCACTGGGTCTGGAGGTTTTGTCTTCTTTCCAAGGTTTTGGACTCATGTTGGAGCCCATACTGCACAGTGGTGAAATTCAATTTTTTTTATTACCAGGTATGGGTTGGGCGTGGGTTGGTGGGTGTGGTGTGGCTTGGTGGGCTTGGCTTAGTGGGCGTAGCAGGGGAAGGATACTGCAAAGTCTCCATTCCCACCCCACTCCAAGGGAAGGATACTGCAAAATTCCCATTCCCTCCCCACTCCTGGGGGAAGGATATTGCAAAATCTCCATTCCCATCCCACTCTGGGGCCAGCCAGAGGTGGTATTTGCCGGTTCTCCGAACTACTCAAAATTTCTGCTACCGGTTCTCCGAACTGCTCAAAATTTCTGCTACCGGTTCTCCAGAACCTCTCAGAACCTGCTGGATTTCACCCGTGCATGTGTCCCACATGTATGGGGTATAATGTTGCAGGATCCAATCTGGGTCAGTCACCGGGACTCGTGCTGGAGCCTAACCTCAGGGATCTTCTCTCTAGCCAGAGAGAAAGCCTAAAGCAGGGCTGTCAAACTCGATTTCATTGAGGGCCGCATCAGGGTTGTGTTTGACCTGGGGGGGGGAGTGTGTGTGTGGCCAGCTTGTCACTCGTGTCAGGGGCGCCTGTGGTGGCCTGAGCGCTCTGCCAGCGAACTCATCTCTGCTTCTGTCCCGAAAGGTAAGACTTCAAATGCCTAGAATTTGCTGAAAACCCTGAGCTTTTAAATCCACCCACCTGCAGAACAGAGGAAGTTGATTTAGAGGAAAACAATGTAAACTGGAATAAGTAAATTAAGATGTTTCTTTGTCCACAAATCCCTTTACCCTTTTTTTTGTCTCTCCCTGCATTTTACGCTTATCAGAAGGATTTGAGGACAAAGCACTAAGTGTGAAATCCTGTGTAGGCCCCTGATTTTTCACAGTTGATGACAGGAAAATAGGAGTGAATAAATTTGAGAAATGCAACTTCGGCAAGACCTCCTAGTACACTCACGAGCCGTACAATCCATGGAAATAAAGGGAGGATTTCGGTTCTTGGGTTCATTCAGATGGAAATCTCACTTTCTGTGGTGAGAGAAAAATTCCCTGAGGATGGAATCAGTGGTGAAATTCAATTTTTTTTTACTACCGGTTCTGTGAGCGTGGCTTGGTGGGCGTGGCGTCGCGTGGTGTGGCTTGGTGGGCGTGGTGTGGCTTGGTGGGCCTGGCAGGGGAAAGATACTGCGAAATCACTATTCCTACCCCACTCCAGGGGAAAGTTACTGCAAAATCCCCATTCCCTCCCCATTCCTGGGGGAAGGATATTGCAAAATCACCCTTCCCACCCCACTCTGGGGCCAGCCAGAGGTGGTATTTATTTATTTATTTATTTATTTATTTATTTATTTATTTATTTATTTATTAAATTTGTATACCGCCCTTCTCCTTTCGGACTCAGGGCAGTGAACAGCCAAAATAAAAACATTTGTACACAAAAGTTAAAATAATTATTAAAACTAATTAAATGAAATTTGGCCCATAATTTAAAACATATCAATTAAAATCAGTATCAAACGTTAAAACCAACATGGAATCAGGCCAGCCCAGCTAGCTGAAAAAAGGAAGTTTTTAGGGCCCGACGAAAAGTCCGGAGGTCTGGGATCTGCCTGAACTACTCAAAATTTCCGCTACCAGTTCTCCAGAACTTGTCAGAACCTGCTGGATTTCATCCCTGGATGGAATCCAGAACATGTCTGAAAGCTCAGAAGTTTAAACTTTGGGTCCCAATGACCAATCCAAATTGGATCCTGCAACATTATCCTGGGACACGTATACAGATATTCCTCGACTTACAACAGTTCCTTTAGTGACCGATCAAGGTTACAACAGCAATGGAAAAAGTGACATGACCATATTTCACACTTACGACTGTTGCAGCATCCCCGTGTCATGCGATCAAAATTCAGATGCTTGTCAACTGACTCTTATTTATGATGGCTGCAACATCCTGGGGTCATGTGATCCCCTTTTTATGACCTTCCAACAAGGAAAATCAATGGGGAAGCCAAATCCACTTAACAACCGTGTTCCTAACATGACAATTGCAGTGATTCATTTAGCAACTCTGCCAAGAATGGTCGTAAAATGGGTCAAAACTCATTTAACTGTCTTGCTTAGCAACATAAATTTTGGGCTCAATGGTGGTTGTAAGCCGAGGACTACCTATACTTGCCTTCATTTGTGAAACAGAAATTTCCCTGCCATCTGGCTTAAAAAAAACCCAAACTCACAAAAGTTTATGTGTGAAAACAAAGAAAGTGTGAAAACCTTAGTACAGAAATATTATTTATCAGTGTAGTTTAGGAAACTCAACAAACATTTCCAAGTACTGTATTTATTCTGCTGATTCAAAACCGTGGAAAAAAATGGCTGGCATTCAAATCCAGGCTATCAAAAGATTTATATTCTTACCAGAGGGGGGAAAAAACCCATCACTTTTAGATTAAGGTTTAAAATATTAAAAAAAAAATCATTCTATACAGTGTCCCCTACATTCAAAGCAATCCTCGCATTAACAATACAGCCTGAGCACTAAAAGATGTTGTTGGGTTTATTGTTCAGAATTTCTTCTCAACGTAAGACCATCTCAATAAACGGAGAAGATAACAAAAGGCTGTTTTCTTTGGCATTCTACCAATCAAACAATGCCCGGCTTTAGCGATCCTTCCGTGAGTCTATTTTGTTTTTGATGGAGTTTAAAGTTGCCGGAGAACTTGACAATTCAGTTTTGCAATGGCGGGGTGGGGGGAGCCAGCGGTGGAAGAAAACACAGTGAAATGGTCTATTAAAGTGAATTTGGTCTATTAATAAAATGTTTACGGCAGCTTTGTAGATTATTATTAAGAAAAAAATATGACAGGATAATTAATGCTTTTATTAAAAGCAACAAAAAGCTACAAAAAGGCAACAACTTTTATACAACTGCATTTTTTTCAGACCTAATGTTATGTTGTTCAAAAATAGATAGGAGGGGGGGAAAAGGATAAATAAATCCAGGTATGTAGTCACCATGCCAGTATGATTTCAGAAAGGGAGAAAATAAAAAAAGTGACATTTAAAATATGGGTGCTCTTTTTATGAGCTGGCAACCTTGAAAGAGATCTAGGTAGGCCTACATCATTCTTCATTAATTTTAATTAATTGTAAATGATACATTCTTATTTATTGTTTTAATATTTTAATGTTTTATCATGTTGTTTTATCACGTTATAAACCGGTGTCGCATGACAGTAAGATGGGCAGCATATAAATTTAATAAATAAATAAAAGTAAACAAAATTTCTGTATCAAAATTTGTCTTGCAAAGCAATTTTTGCAGATGTTTTCCCCTGTGAAAGACAATGCGTTTTCCTACTTTGTCCCTGATACTTAAAAGACTTAATGGTAATATGTGAAATCAGAGAGAATATTACATGGGAATGTATGCAGGAGAGGGTTCTACTTACCTTTACTACCGGTTTGCAATGGGGTCGTGCTTCTGCGCATGCGCAGAAGCTTCCTGATGACATTGGAGTCGGTGGGTGGAGCCTCCTGCCGGTTTTACTACCAGTTCTATAGTCATGTTTCTGGCCTCCAGATTGCCTCCGGGGAGGTGGGGAAGGTTGTTTTCATCCTCCCCAGGCTCCTAGAAAGGTTCTGGAGCCTGGGGAGAGTGAAAAACAGGCCTTCCCCACCCAGCCCCAGAGGCCCTCCGGATGCCGGAAACAGTCTGTTTCCCAACTTCCGGTGGGCCCAGCGCATGCATGTGTGCCAGAGCTGAGCTCGCGTGCCCACCGATATGGCTCCGCATGCCACCTGTGGCACGCGTGCCATAGGTTCGCCATCACGGACCTAGATTGACTCAGCCTTCCATCCTTCCGAGGTCAGTAAAATGAGGACCCAAATTGTTGTTGGGGGCAATATGCTGACTCCGTAAACCGCTTAGAGAGGGCTGCAAAGCACTGTGAAGCGGTATATAAGTCTAAATGCTATCGCTATTATTATGCCTTGCCTCCTTCTGCAGTTTCAACAACCATTTTCAAGGCGCTAGGCATCGCTGCCTAAAAGAACGGAAAGAAATCAGTGCTGTGGAAGCAAAAGAGAGCGCTTCCCTCTTCTTCCCAAATTCACATTTTCCCTACAGGAGGTCCATCACACTAGACATTGTTAAGACATTAGAAATCAAAACAACGGTAATCACAGCAAAACGATTGGCATTGGAGGGGGTGGGGCGTGCAGGAACAGCAGGACTGTGACGGAAGGAACAGCCATCATCCATCAAGAGCGCAGAAGAAGAAAATATCTCCAGTCATCAATTGTAAATGTCATGCAAATCTTCACCGCTTTTGGATGGCCTGCCGAAGCACACTCGCTGAACAGTAGCTTCTGTTGAAGGATGTTGATTCAACCATGTTGGAGAACATTGTGTGTTCTTGCTTCCTTCAAAGTAAGAACACACAGTGAATCACTCTGCGTCCCCCCACCCCTGCGTATCCCTAGATAGCCTACATTGTTTCTGTTCATTGGAGTCACTGTGTTAGTGACAAAGGACTGATTATTTATTGATATATTTATTTATTTGTATCTCGGCTTCATTATTTTTCCAAATTACTCAAGGCAGCAAACATATCCAACACACCAGTGGTGGGTTTCAAATTTTTTTACTACCGGTTCTGTGGGCGTGGCTTGGTGGGCATGGCAGGGGAAGGATACTGTAAAATCTCCATTCCCTCCCCAATCCAGGGGAAGGATACTGTAAAATCCCCATTTCCTCTGGACCAGCTGGGAATAGATGCAGGCAGGGCCCATCAGAGGTGGTATTTAGCAGTTCTCTGAACTACTCAACATTTCCGCTACCGGTTCTCCAGAACTGGTCAGAATCTGCCGAATACCCCCTCTGCAACACACCTTCCTTCTCTGCTTTTCCCCACAACAACAACAACAACCCTGTGAGGTGAGTTGGGCTGAGACTGGCTCAAAGACACCCAGCCGGCTTTCACAGCTAAGGTGGGACTTGAACTCACAGTATCCCGCTTTCTAGCTTGATGCCTTAACTATTTAGATCCGGGCTGTCAAACTCCCGGCTCGCGGACCAAATGCATTATGCGCTGGCCATGCCCGTTTTAGCAAAGAGAAAAAAGTCCCAATACTTCACATGATGCCGCTGTATTGGAGCATCATCAGGGGCTGCCGATGAATTTGACTTAGACCAGAGGTCTGCAACCTTAAACACTCAAAGAGCCATTTGGACCTGTTTCCCACAGAAAAGAAAACATCGGGAGCCACAAAACCTTTCCCGTGCCTGACTATTTCTTGAGCAGCCACAAAACTACCATATGTAATTGAATTAAACATTCTGTTTTCTTCTGTAACTTTTCTTTTCTTGGATTTATCCATGGTTGGCCTACCGGGGGTTGAAAAGCTCAATAAATCGCATGTAGGCGGGTGTCACACATTTTGAGTGACAGAGAGCCGCAGCAGAGGGGTGAAAGAGCCACATGCGGCTCCAGAGCCGCAGGTTGCTGACCTCTGACTTAGACCAAACTACATAAACAAAATCTACAAAGAAAAATGATGTGCTTTTATTTGGTTTTGGATTAGCATGTTGAATGAAGTGGTTCTACTGTAGTAAGGATACCATGCTTTATGACTTAATGGGTTGGTTGAACCTAGACTCCTGTGATTTCTGTTTATAAAATCACGGTTGAGAAATGGTGGCTGGGGGGTGTAAACCTAGTCATAGATTCACCACAGTATAAATTATGAGTCATCATAGTTTTCCCACCAGAAAATTATCCCTCTGCTTTCTCATTTTATATGCAGTCCTTTCTTTTTCACACTGTTCCTTGCTCTTCCATTTGGCTCAGTCTTTTCCTCCTTCTCAACTTCTCTCTCTCTCTCTCTCCCTCTCTCTCTCTCCCCCCTCCCTCTCTTTTCTGAGTTGGGGTTTCTGATTGGTGGAGGACAGACTGCCGCTCAAGGACAAGAAACCCTGGACAAATAGGAAAGGAATTCTTTGAAGTAGCTTCACTTAAGCTTGAGGTGGGGTGTCGTTGCTTTCTTAACACTACTCTCTACAACACACATTCAGAGCAGCCCTTTCAAATACTTTGCACAGTCCTGCTAAGTGGTATAAATGAGGCCAAATATCCAAGCTGGCATTGGATATAAATTGTTTGTTAGCTCCTAGGGATCCAGAAAGCAAATGAACGATGGGAAAGGACCCCAGTTTGGGCAGGCCATCCAACACTGGATCCCAGGCGACATCTGATACCCAGCTCCAAACAACACTGTTGCAATAGATGGTGGAAATTGTTATCAAAATGCATCTTAAAGCAAATTTATATGAATAATCCTATTAAACTAGAATTCCGTCTTAAGAAAACATAGTTAGGGGTCATATGCAAATCTCAGAGGCCTCTAAGCCCATGAAATAACAAAAAAGCATTAGACGTGAATGCCAAATATTAAGGGAAGCTAAAATTAACAACATAAACCCACATATTCACTTGAGTGAGATCTGTCCCTAAAAAAGCATGCAAGCTAACAATCATTAATCAACCAAAATAGAGCTGGAAGAGACCTTGGAGGTCGTCTAGTCCAACCCCCTGCTCAAGCAGGAGACCCTATACCCGTGATGGTGAAACTATGGTTCCCTCTGCTGGAACGTGCGCCATCGCCCCAGGTCAGATCTCTGTGGCGTTTCTTTCATAAGCTTGTGTTTCCTTGCAAACGATGAAACAGAAGCTCACGAAAGAAAAATATCTTACCATTTGCCATGCTGGTGGTGTTGGGTCTCTGCTGCGCATGCCTGCGCATATGTGCATGTCCGTGCATGTGTGCATTCATTCATATCCATGCATGTGCATGTGCACGTTCATGCATGCCTGTGCATGCGAACATTTGTGCATGTCTGTGCATACGCACATTTGCACATGTCCCGCATGTCCGCGTGCATTCATGCCTGCATACATCTTTTAGTTTGGGCATGCGCACACGCAGTTTGGCCACTCAATGTCTAAAAGGTTCATCATCACTACCTATACCATTTCAGACAGGTGGCTGTCCAGTCATCATCATCATCATCATCATCATCATCATCATCATAATTTTATTTCTATACCGCCCTTCTCCTGAAGGACTCAGGACGGTGTACAGCCTAATTAAAAGCACAAAGACAAACAAAATTTAAAAATAATTAAAATTAAAATTATTAAATAATTGGCTCAATTATAAAAACCCCAAATTTAAAATCCCACATTTAAAACCAATTAGAAACCTCCAGTGATGAAATACCTGCAACCTCTGTCGGCAAGCTGTACCACTTGTTAATTAATAAGTTCCTATTGTTACATATATGTTTGCACACCAAAAAAATATCTGTGCTGGGTTCAGTGTGGATTATCCTCAGGAAAGGGAGTATAGGATGCTAACCTCTAAAAACAAATGTTGAAGTTTCTGTAGACAAATAGCCGGCCAATGTTTCCAGTTAGGCGCCAAGGCTATAGTTTTGAATGATCTCAACCAACTCAACATTGTTACAGCAGAACAAGGATTCAATTAAGGGTCAATGTGCACAACTTGTAGGAACACTGACCCAGTGGTTGCCATGATGGACATTTATAAAACCCAAAAGGCCAATTGATGAAGTTGCTCCATGCCAACCCTTTAGCTTCTCTGCATCTCTTCACCACCTGAGCTTCAATTCATCTTTTGTGCCTTTCCTGGGCAAGTGGACTTGCTTCCAAATAAATATCTGGGCTGCAGCTAGCCAAGTCCCATGTTATATTTTTTTCAGAAAGTCAAAAGGACCCATTACAGCAAAGTTTTTTAAATCTGGCAAATTTAAGATGGGTGGACTTCCCCATGCTGGCTGTGGAATTGTGGGAGTTGAAGTCCTAAAAGTTGCCAAGTTTGAAAGACATTGCATTAGAAGTATTAACGGAAACTTATAGGCTGATGCTTTGCTTTTTAACCTGTTAGCTTCATGTGTCTCTTTTTCTTTATTAAGAAAAAATACCAAATTAAGTGAAATGGATCATGGAGTTGGATAGGCCTCCAAAGAAATATCCCGATTGTATCATGATATCCTGGGTGTCAAACTGTACATTTCTCACTGAATATGAGAAATACAGATAATAAAACTCCAGAGCATCTGTTAAAAGAGATTTGGAGACTTAATCATCCAAATGTGCTAAGTTGTTTGAAGCTCTTAAAATATGCCAGAGAATGAGCAAATAACAATGAGTCTTCTTTAGAAGACCATGAAGAAAAAGAGACCCTGGGATAGATATCTTCCACAAGGCACAGCCTGTAGTACATGACTTGGGACCATTGCTAAGCCAGACAGTTCTTAAGTGTGTTTTGCCCTGTTTTATGATCTTTCTTGCCACAGTTCTTAAGCAAATCACTGCAGTCGTTAAATTAGGAATATGGTTATTAAGCGAATCTTGACTTCTCCATTGACTTTGCTTGTCAGAAGATCACAAACGGTCATCCCATGACCCTGGACATTGCAACCATCATAAGTACATGTCAGTTGCCAAGCATCCAACAAGACAGACACAGACTTCAGAGGATAATTCAAACTGCAGAAAAAACAATGGCTACCAACCTGCCTTCCATTGAGGACCTGTAGACTGCAAGAATCTAAAAGAGGGCTGTGAAAATATTTGTAGACCCCTCACATCCTGGACATAAACTGTTTCAACTCCTACCCTCAAAACGACACTACAGAGCACTGCACACCAGAACAACTAGACACAAGGACAGTTTTTTCCCAAACGCCATCACTCTGCTAAACAAATAATTCCCTCAACGCAGTCAAACTATTTACTAAATCTGCACTACTATTAATCTTCTCATCATTCCTATCACCCATCTCCTCCCACTTATGACTGCATGACTGTAACTTTGTTGCTTGTATCCTTACGATTTATATTGATATTGTTTCCTGATTGCTTATTTGTACCCTATGATTATCATTAAGTGTTGTACCTTAGGATTCTTGATGAATGTATCTTTTTTATGTACACTGAGAGCATATGCACCAAAGACAAATTCCTTGTGCGTCCAATCACACTTGGCCAATAAAGAATTCTATTCTATTCCAAATTCTGATCACGTGACCATGGGGATGCTGCAATGGTTGTGGAAAATGGCCATAAAGTCACTTTTTTCAGTGCCATTGTAACTTCGAACGATCAATCAATTTGTAAATCAAGGACAATCTGTACATTCCCTTCACACAAGTGAAGAATCTGAGACAGTTCTGCTTCCCTGTGAAGTGGCAAGAAAAATAAACTAGACTGAGGGGAGAGTAAAATCATCTATTCTCCAAAAAGTATCATTCCTTTTTTTTTTTTTAAGCCCTTTTAACAGGAACTTGTGCCTGGCAGAGAGGGAGAAAGGGCTACCTAAGGAATTGTAAGGGACGTGGTGGCTCAGTGGCTAAGACACTGAACTTGTCGATCGAAAGGTCGGCAGTTCAGCGGTTCGAATCCCGAGTGCCGCGTAATGGGGTGAGGTCCCGTTACTTGTCCCAGCTTCTGCCAACCTAGTAGTTTGAAAGCACGTAAAAAAATGCAAGTAGAAAAATAGGAACCACCTTTGGTGGGAAGGTAACAGCATTCCATGCGCCTTTGGTATTTAGTCATGCCGGCCACATGACCACAGAGACGTCTTCAGACAGTGCTGGCTCTTCGGCTTTGAAACGGAGATGAGCACTGCCCCCTAGAGTCGGGAACGACTAGCACATATGTGCGAGGGGAACCTTTACCTTTAAGGAATCGACGAAGGGGAAAAATTTTGGAGTTCAACCTCAGAATCGTTCAGTGATGTTATTACCAGTCCATCAAGCTCTCTTCCCATAAATAGCCAACATCCAGTAGCCCAGCTGTGCCATTTCATGCAGCAAATGCTCTATGAACACATGCACACCAATAAATATGCGTGTGCACACAAAAACAAACAAACTTTCCCCTCTGGGCTGAGATTTCAGGGTTCCTGGGTGTTCTATACCGCACTCTCATTCTTTTCCAGCTACGCCACAAAGTCTCTGAGGGTCGGCAGTTCAACACACAAACACACGCACACACAAACTAAAGTATGGTATGCTAACTGGTGCAGCCCAGCCTGTTGTGAGCTGACCTATTGTTCCATTAAAACCACCGATTACAAGCAGGGCATAGCTTCAGCAATAATTAATGCCACCCCCTGGGCCGAGTGCAGGCACATTAAAAAAGCTCTGAGCAAGCAGAACGAACAAAGGCAAATGTTCCCTGAACAGTACCAAACCAATTCTCAGAACCAATTTATTATTTCGTTACTTGTTAATAATTTCTCCCCCCTCTCCCTTTCCCTGCAGGTTGTGTTCGCCATATCTTCTCCCCAGGTTTTCGTTTTTCTCTCGATGACAAGGTCAAGATCAGCATAAGGTAATAAGCTGCCTGTTTCCGGAGCCCAACATGGAGAAGGGATTATTGCGGACAAAAAGAGAGCAGGGGAAAATCAGAAAATTCCTGGTTTAAAGGTCCCCTTGGGGGTGAATTCAGCCAGAATCAATGGTGGATTTCTACTGGTTTGGCCCAGTTCAGGCGAACCGGTAGTGACAGTGGCGGGAGGCTCCACCCACCCTCCCGGATGTCATCACGGACGCTCTGCACATGCGCAGAAGGTTCTGCGTATGCACAGAAGCGCTGCACACAAGCGAAGCCAGCCCATGCACGCACGCGCTCACAGTTCCAAAACCGGTAGTGAAGGTAAGTGAAACCCACTACAGGCAAAATATAGCTACTCCTCGACTTACGAATATATTTGAGCCCAAAATTTCTGTTGCTGAGCAAGATAGTTGTTAAGTGAGTTTTACCCCGATTGGTTTCTTGACGAATGTATTTTATTCTCCTTATGTACACTGAGAGCATATGCACCAAAGACAAATTCCTTATGTGTCCAATCACACTTGGCCAATAAACTATTCTATTCTATTCTATTCTATTCTATTCTATTCTATTCTATTCTATTCTATTTCTACTCTACTCTACTCTACTCTACTCTACTCTACTCTACTCTACTCTACTCTACTCTACTCTATTTCTATCCTTAATCGCATGAGGTTTGCACAAGATCACACTGCCATTCTGAGTGACTAACTTCATTGAGATAAACTCGGTCATTAAATTATACATTTAGCTCAGCTGCTTTTCAGACAAGAGTGTTTTGGTCAAAGAAAGAGAAGTTCCAGAGTTGGAATGAAATGGACATCTTGGTGCTCTCCAAGCTCAGAGGTTTGCTTGCAGATGTTTCATTACCCAGCTGGGTAACGCTATCAAGAGTTGGGGAGTGAGTGGGTTGCCAAGGTTGAGAAACACTGATCTAGAGAATCTTCCCATTCCTCAAGGTCAACTTGGCAAAAAGGGGCCAGATCTTTCAGCCCAGAGGAGAGGAAAAAGCACACACACCCAGGGCTATGCAAGTGTGTGTGTGTGTGTGTGTGTGTGTGTGTGTGTGTGTGTGTGCACTCATGTGTTATCTGTTTCCCATGAGAATCTATTTTTTTGTCTTATTCATGCTTGGCAGGCCTCTTCTTCGACTTGCTACTACATCACAAGTGATTTGCTCACTTCATGCAAAGCAAATGGGATTTGTTTCCATCTCCCGCAGATGATTTAGGACCAAGATGCTCAGTTGGTTTAGACAAACAGTGTGATGTCACCATCTCAAATATCAGCCCATTTGTCACTCCACAAGTTAATCTAACGGAGACAAGGCTACCAGTTTAATCTAACCGAGATTCGGCTGGGACTGAAGCAGAAAGGAGAGGCTCAAATTCTTCCAAAGGAAATAAAAAAAACTTCCTGATGTATAAGGTATCTGATATAAAAAAAAACATAAAAAAACAGGCTGATAATAAGAGATCACAATCCTTAGGACAGCCAATTCATATTTTCATACTGATAAAAAGTGGGTTGAAATATTTTTTTAAAAAAAATTGATTTATATGCCGCTCTTCTCCGGAGACTCAGGGCGGCTTACAATGTGTTAAGCAATAGCCTTCATACTTTTGTATATTTATACAAAGTCAGTTTATTGCCCCCACAAACTGGGTCCTCATTTAACCTACCTTAGAAAGGATGGAAGGCTGAGTCAACCTTGAGCCTGGTGAGATTCAAACTTACAGTAATTGCAGATGTTAATCACAATGCTTTTTTTAGTCTGCTGAGCCACCAGGCCCTTATCTGCCCAAAATGAAGGTTTTACAAATTCTTCCTCATCCTGAGACTGCAACCGATCTATGGAGGTCAGCGTTCTTCACTTCAATTAGCCCCAAACCACCAAATTGATAAATTATGGGGTTTTTTTTGCCAGCCCTACTTTTAACAAAGTTGTCAAATATGAAGGTGGTATTCTGGTGCGCCCAAAGCTGAAACTCTTCCACAGATCTTTAGCTTCTCAAAAAAAAAAGTGAGGAAGTGGGAAAACGCCAGGAATAAATATATATTATTCAACATCTTCAATAAGTTCTTTTTTTTTTTAGAGAGAGAGAGAGATCCAATTTCCACAAATGGTAAGAAAAACAAAAACAATACAAGTTTCAAGACTTTTAAAGTCTTTTAAAACTTTTAAAAGAGATTTAAAAAAAAAAAAATCTCTTCCCCCCTGCATTTTTTTTACTTTTTTTTATTTTCCAGGACTTTAGATATCTGTGCCTACAACCCCACATACAATTGTGTGGATACTGAGCTTGGACACACACACACACACACACACACACACACACACACACACACAAGTATGGAAGCAAAAAAAACCCTCAGTTTGGAAGGAAACACAAAATCACATGTTGTAAAAAAAAAATCAAGCTCACAAGTGCATAAAATATACACATTGGACGAGGCTGTTTTCTTTGCCAGCTGTTTTGCTTCTGACACCAAATACTATGAAGTGCTTCAGATTCATGTTCAGAACAGTCCCTGGGAATCTGGGGGTACAAATCTAGTTTCAATCTGCAAGCTCTTTAAAGCAGCCCCATCTTTTATTGGAAGTATAATAACCATCCACCCCTACTCATGACTCTGCTCTTCCATACAGAGCCTTGCTGGCTGAGTTTGCACACTGAGTTACACAAAACCAAAGGGGAAAAAACACATCCAGTGAAATGTGTGAATTCAACAAAGTCTTTGATCTCATAAAAGAAGTGTATGTAGATAGACTTTCTACAGAAGAGTTCTTCAACATCTGGATTCCAAGAGGGAGGAGGAGAAGACCAATCCCACCTATCACACTACATTGATAATTGATTATGTGTCATTACATGAAGTTGGTGTTGACTCCTATCAACTACATAAATTTTCTCCATGATTACACAAAGATTTTTAAAAATTGAAAACATTTTAAAAAGCATCTTGCCCATGTTAGAATGGGAGGCTTCACTCCAATTTGGAGTAATTCCAAGGAGATGAAAAACGTTGATTCTTCATCTCCTCAAAACCTGCCAACCACAACACAGATACAAGATAGTTAGAGACTTAGTCTACTAATCTCAGGGTCTTCTTCCCAACTTCAATCCCAAGACAACCACTTTCCTTTTGACAAGATATAGATAGCTCAATTATCTATGGAGATTCTCAGTCATCCAGGTCATGGTTGTCCCAAAGATGCTTTTCCAAAAGGCAACTGGACTTCCTTGGCGTTCTTTTGCTTTCATCCAAGAAACTTCTTCAGTTAAAGCCACCTGGGGGTTTATGGGTATTCTGAGAGACACCTGAATCAAACTGTAAACAGGTGTGGAACCTTCTTCTTTCAGCAGTCCCAAGAAGGCTCCACACCAGTTTACCTTCTGATTCAGGTGACTCTCAGGATTGCCTTTTGGAAAAAAAAAACACCTTTGGGAAAGCTAGCTGCTATATTTCCTGTAAATAAACCTTCTTCCTTCCTCAGACTATATTAATATTTGCAGCAGAAGCAGAAAATAGCAGAAAATAAGGCAACATTTATCATGTTATCCCCAGTTATAGAATACTGTGTGTGGATAGTTTGAACATGTTCTCACCCAGCCCATTGAGTAATTTTGGTCAAATGCTTCCTCTTAGCTTTATTTCTGGACTTCCGGTAGGCCCATTTTTCTCCATTCTGGAGCCTCCGCGCACTTACCTGGCATCCAAAACAGCCACGTGGGGACTCCTAGGAGGGGAGGGGCAGCCTGGGCATGCGTGTGCATCTCCCGCATGCGTGACAGAGACCCTAAAATCAGGTGGCCGGCGGGAGGTGCGCCACATGTGTGGTGTAGCTGATCTAGGGGGACAGCTCGCGTGCCTGCAGAGATGATTCTGCGTGCCACCTGTGGCACGTGTGCCATCGTTTCATCATCACAGCCCTATACTATTTCAGACAAGTAGTTATTCCATCTGTGTGTTCTTTGTCTTTTAATTCAGAATCATCACAGATTCTCCCAGATTCCAAACCTGTCCTCTTGGACCAACCCTAGCAGTTTCACTAAGCTAATCCACCCCAGGGCCAAGGCATCTCACTGCTCACAGCTAGCACAGTGCACACCTGCCAAAATCAAATTTATTTATTTATTTATTTATTAGTTCAATTTATATGCCGCCCTTCTCTGAAGACTCAGGGCGGCTTACAATGCACTTATAGCAATAGCCTTCATTCTTTTGTATATACCTGCTTATTAGGGCTTTTGGCCCCCCATAAGCAGTGTTTACTACAAAGTCAGCTTATTGCCCCCACAATCCGGGTCCTCAATTTACCCACCTCGGAAGGATGGAAGGCTGAGTCAACCTTGAGCCTGGTGAGATTTGAACTTGCACTAATTGCAGGCAGCTGGCAGCTAAGTGCTACAATAACAGCACTTTAGCCCGCTGCACCACCAAGGCTCTATTGCAAAGTAGTCAAGGCCAAATATAATATTTCGGTCAAAAATTGAGAGCGTCAACTATATGTTTTGAGGTTTGTTGTTTCTCTTTCCAGTCGCCCAAAATCAGCAACCGGAGGAGACTTTGTGTAATGAAATGGGAGGCCTGCCTCAATTCCTTCTTTGCAGCAGTACAAAATGATCTGCACCTCTTGTTATGTTTAGCGGTTGGCCGGAACCCAGGCGATTTCCCAGGCCTACCCTCCCGTTGTTGCTGTTTTTATTATTTTGAAAATAAAATAAGCTCTGATGCTTTGATGATAATAATCTCTTCGTGCAATTGTTTCTGCTCTTGGCAGTTCCCCGCATGAGGAACACAAAATCCAGTGCCCGGCATTGCTATTAAAAGTTGCTTGAAAACATGCCAGTGGTATTTGTGAAGGAGGAGGAGGAAGAAGACTTCTCCTGCATGCTGGGAGCTAGCAATAACAAGGACTGTAGATGGCATTCCCAATCTATGTCAGCTTCTGCCATCAAAATATAAAAGGTAAAGGTTCCCATCGCACATATGTGCTAGTCGTTCCCGACTCTAAGGGGCGGTGCTCATCTCTGTTTCAAAGCCGAAGAGCCAGCGCTGTCTGAAGACGTCTCCGTGATCATGTGGCCGGCATGACTCAACACCAAAGCGGCACGGAACGGTGTTCCTTTCCCACCAAAGGTGGTCCCTATTTTTCTACTTGCATTTTTTACGAGCTTTCAAACTGCTAGGTTGGCAGAAGCTGGGACAAGTAACGGGAGCTCACCCCATTACGCGGCACTAGGGATTCGAACCGCTGAACTGCCAACCTTTCGATCGAGAAGCTCAGCGTTTTAGCCACTGAGCCACCCTGTCCTTCTCATCAAAATATACTGGCAGGGCCTTCTGCATCTCCAGAGTTGGTCTCTCAGCAGCCATTAGGATGTATACCAGCCATCAGTCATCAAGATTATTTCTTTTGCAACGGCAGTGTACTGTATATAAAATGAGATGAAAGCCATCCATACTCAAAAAAAACATTTAGGGTAATTTTGAAGACTTTTGTAATCTCTGTCATCAGTGGAAAGGAGTAACCCAGTCAAGAGCCTTACTCAGGGGTGGGTTGCTGGGGGTTCGCATTATATATATTTTCCCTCAGAGATCCTCGAGGTGGTTCTCGTACACTTTTGATTAGGTTGAGTTGAGAGAGAGAATGACTGGCCCAAAGTCACTCAGCCAGTTTTCATGCCTAAAGAGGGATTAGAACTCAGGGTCTCCACATGACTGGCCCTAAATCAGCCAACTGGCTTTTATAACTAAGATGGGACTTAACTCACCATCTCCTGTTTTCAAGCCTGGTTTGTTAATCTCTAGACCAGTGTTTCTCAACCTTGGTAGCTTGAAGATGGGTGGACTTCAACTCCCAGAATCCCCCAGCCAGCAGCACTGGCTGGGGGATTCTGGGAGTTGAAGTCCACCCATCTTCAAGCTTCCAAGGTTGAGAAACACTGCTCTCGACCAAACTGGCTCTCATAAACTTCATCATGAATATGCCATAATATTCTGGTGACTTTAAGGGTTCGCTTCCTTCATCTGAAGTTTTTTTTTTTTTTTTAAAAAAAAAGATTTATCTTGTTTGAAAATGCAAGTTGCTACGATCTGTCTATATTTATCTGATAGGCAGAGAACCATCACAACAACAAAAATGTGATAGTTAGGCAAAAAGACTCAACAGTACTGGGAAGAAATACTTCAGAAAATTCCGATATGCATCAAAATATGAATTTCTAATATACTGTACATCAGAATATAAAATTCAGATTAAAAGCACCAGTATTCTTATTCGGTATGATCCCACAGAATGGGAATGAAAAGCAGTGAAGATTATTAAGCTGTACACTGACAGTGGCATGAATCAATCTGGCACGACATTAGAAAAGAGGAACCTTGCGGTAAAATACAGGATTGGAAGACAGAAATTGAAGAATATACAGCAGTGGGAAAATTGACTGTATCTATTCAAAGAATAACCGATCAAGCAGGAATGCTTCCTTTACGTACAATCTATCACATAGCAAGCCGAACAAAATACTTAGAATATGTTTTTTTGCAGAAAAAGAGAAACCTATTTAATAGTGACCCAAATACAGGTAGTCCTTGATTTACAACAGTCCATTTAGTGACTATTCAAAGTTACAATGACACCGAAGAAAGTGGCTTATGACCATCTTTCACGCTTTATGACCATCACAGTATCCCATGGTCATGTGATCAAAACTCAGCTTGCTTGGCAACTGACTCGTATTTATGACGGTTGCAGTGTCAGGGGTCATTTTGCGATCTTCTTCTGTCCCCGTCTCCACACACACACACACACACACAGCCAGCCGAGGGTTAAAGGAAGCACTTGGTACGCACACCGTTTGTTATCAGAAACTTGGCAGCAAGACGAGCACCGACTGCCAAGTGCTTTTACTTCAATAAATGGGAGTATCCCTTCACCATATAAACAGAAATACACACAGTTTGCAAATAGTCCAGTTCAAAACAAGAAACCTTCGGCAGATTTAAGCGTTGTTCAAAGTGACTAGCCAAAGTTAGTTTTTGTCCGTCACAGAGTCTTAAATGGCCACCACACTCTCTTATATAGTCTCTGGGGTGTGGTCCAGTGACTCAGCCTAATCCCTGGCACGCCTCCTCAATTGCTGCAACCGTTTATCACGCCTTCGTTGGCGTGGATCCAGGAACGACAGATCGCCTCCATCGCTATCATCGGAGACACCTGGCTCCTGGCTAATCTCCTCTTCCTCGGCCGGCACCTGAGGCAGTGCCAGAGGGGAGGGGCCTGGAGAGAGAGGTCTGGCCAACTCCTCTCCTTCATGTTCGGAGCCTTCTCCCTCCGATAAGATACGGAGCCACAACAGCCAGATTCACTTAACAACCATGTTCCTATCTTAACAACGGCAGGGATTCACTTAACAACCGTGGCAAGAATGGTCATAAAAATGGGGCAAAACTCACTTAGCTGTTTTACTTAGCAGCAGAAATGTTGGCCCAATAGTGGTTGTAAATCAAGGGCTACCTGTAACCCAAACAAAAACTAAAAATTATGTCCAAAGTATGACATGTTCAAATAGCAATTAATGGCTGGGTGGGGAAAAAGAGAGGATTTTTATAATTACGGTAAATAACTGATTAAATAATTTTATAATTAAAAAGCTGATTAACTGTCACTTATATGTGTAAATGTATCTTTCTTTCTTTTTTCTTTTCTTTTTTTTCGTTTGCCTGTTTAACTTAACCAATAAAAAAGAAGAGATAAGATCACTCCAGGAAGGAACCAACCTCATTCTGTCAACGTTGAAGGCCATTATTATTATTTGAAAATATTGGCCAGGGTGGGGGGGTGGGGGGAGGAAGAGAAATTGAGTTGCGGTGACATAAGATTTGAGTCCAATCAACTGGTTTTTTTAAAAAAAGGCAGTTTTCAATAGACTGCAGCTGTCACGGAATGCTTGCCAATGTTCATGTAAAGAAGCTAAAGCACTATGAGTAATTTTATAGGAAGCCAAGGGACTATCTTCTCGTTCAGCTTTGAAGCTAAGCCTATGAAAACACAACACACACACACACACACACACACACACACACACACACACACACCGCCTCCGGCAAGCAGGCAGGTAAATACAGTAGGAGCTCAGGAAGGAAATTATCTTGATCTCTCTTTGAGGAATGGTCCAGATCACTCCCAATTCTCATTCAACACACAGTGGGAGAGCCAGTTCCTATGTTTATTCGAGAGGAGTAAAGAGTAAGGTTGTAGTTCAGTAACAGGACACTTACAGTAGTGGCCAAAATTGTGGAAACCTTTTGGGAAAAGTATATTTTTGAGGTTTGATGACTAATAATACCACTTTTTTTTTTTTTTTTGGAGTTTCAAGATCATCCTATTCCACTGCTGGAATGGCCTGGGAATAGCCCAGACCTTCACCCAATGGAAAATCTATGGAGCCGACTAAAGAAACTTGTTAGTCAGAAGCGACCCAGCAATAAAACCCAGTTAATAGAAGCCATCATTCAATCTTGGTTTCACATGATAACAGCTGCAGAACTCAAAGACTTGGTTCGCTCCATGGGAAGACGTCGTAAGGCCGGAATTCATGCTAAAGGTTACCCAACTACGTATTAACTGACATGGTGATTTTTGTATATCTCGTTTTTCCTAAAGTGATAATTTTTGTATATCTTTTTTTTTCTGCATGTTTCACTTTTCTTCTTTATACTGTAACTGCTATTGTAATAGCAAATCCTTCATAAAAGTTATTGCACTACATTCTTGATTAAATTATCTTTCCATTGATACATAATTTTATGGTATTACTCCCCAAAAAAGTGGTGTTATTAGCTAGTTTTAGAAAATACAAACTTTTCCACAATTTTGGCCACTACTGTAGTTTACATCCAAAGAGGCCTAGGATCAGTCCTTCAGGCTAAAATTCTGAAGTCCTTGTCAGCAAACAACAGCTGCCAATCTACAGGTAGTCCTCCACTTACAACAATTCCTTTAGTGACCGTTCAAAATTACAACAGCACTCTGTGACTTATGACCATTTTTCCACATTTACAACCATTGCAGCAACTTCACAGTTACAGATTAACCCCCAGGTGGTTTCACTCACAAGAGCCAGCAACAAAATTCTTCTAAGATCATCACATCTAGTTTAGAACGATTCTACCTGGAAGGTGATGAGACACAATAACAGGAAAACAACCTACAGTCCGTCCTATTGTTCTCCCTGTTGCTTCATAAGCAATTTTCTATACCACCTTCGTATCAACGTGGCTCCCTGTTGTTTGTTCTCATATCCCGCCATAATGAAATCCTTTTGACGAGTGACCACTGAAAGCTTAAAATGCAATTATGTGCAAAAAGATATTTCACAGAGACACGTACTGGTGCCCATAACTGAGCCAATCTTTTCTCTCTGGACAACTTTACTATTATTGCTTTTCAAGGGTAAGGATTTCAGAGGTATTCCCACCCCCTCCCCCAGACATCAATCAAGTGAGCAAGACACCCAACTCTACGTAGCAATGCTTCCATGGCAGTGACAAATTTGGCTGCCATTTCAATATCGCATCCCAAATAAAAACAGATTTCAAAAAAAAGAGGCTTCCTTAGCAAATTGGCATGGTACATAACCAGAGCCATTTTGTTCTAGTGGTTAAGGCAGCAGGCTAGAAAGCAAGAAGCAGTGAATTCAAGTCCCGCCTTAGCCATAAAAGCCAACTGGGTGAACTTTCATTCATTCTCAGTCCAACCCAACTCACAGGATGGTTGTTGTTGCGAGGAAAATAGGAGGCGGAAGGTACCCTGGATATGTTCAAGTATGGCCAGGTATGGAAGGTCATGTTCATTGCCAATTTAAGGTTTTGATAAAAAAAAAAAAAGATGGCAGAAAAAAATGCAATCTCTTTGGGGTTTAACCAGACACAGAAAAAGAAAGAAAGAAAGAAAGAAAGAAAGAAAGAAAGAAAGAAAGAAAGAAAGAAAGAAAGAAAGAAAGAAAGAAAGAAAGAAAGAAAGAAGGAAGGAAGGAAGGAGGGAGGGAGGGAGGGAGGGAGGGAGGGAGGGAGGAAGGAAGGAAGGAAGGAAGGAAGGAAGGAAGGAAGGAAGGAAGGACCATTCTCAGCAAAAAAAAACATTTTTATACAGCAAATAGGAACTGAACCATTTTTTCTAATCTTTGATTTGGGTGAATGAGGGGAAGCTTTGCAAACATGAGACCTGCTCTCAGAGAAAGGGCTCGCTCATTTCCAATTCTCTAAGAAGAAGAAAGTTCTAGAGATGTTCATCTTCAAGAGTCTGTATACTTTATAAATTGGACCGGCACTCTATATTGTATGTTTTCTTTCCCTTGTTTTTTGCCTTTGAGTTAATTGGGATTCCTGGCAACTACGTACATAAGCTCTTGCAAGTTTCTTGGCAACATTTTCAAAAGCAGCTGGCCACTGCCTTCTTCTTGGAACTGTGTCAGGCCTTCAAGGTTGTCCAGATCAGGAAACAGACTCCAGAAGAAGACTAGAACTATTCCTTATAGAGATAGACAGTTGAATCTTGCAAATCAGTATGTTCCTTTCCCTGTCTTTTATACCCTAAACTTGTTGTCGTGCTCCCCTTTAATCTTAATGTACACATCTCCCCTAAAAATCCCAATATCAAGTGAACACAGATAAACAATGAGAACAATGCAATGAAACTTTGGAAAAAATGGATTTATTGCAACAAAGTAACTAAAATGTTCTTCCCACCTTCTCTGGACTCTTATCCAGGGGTGCGCTTCCAAAATTTTAGCAAGGGGTTCTCTGCCCGGTTGCTGGGTGGGCGTGGCCATGGTGGGGCGTGGCCTAGTCAGCCTCCTGCACCATGGTGGGGGAGGCATTTTTGCCCTCCCTGGGCTCCAGAGTTTTTCATCAAGCCTCTGGGAAGCCGAAAACAGCTTCCCCAGGCTCCGGAGGCCCTCTGGAGGCCAGGAAGCCCGTTTTTCACCTTCCCTGAGCCTCCGTACACGCCCTGCACTTGCCTGCATCCAAAACGGGCCACGTGGGGACTCCTGGGAGGGGAGGGGTGGTCGGGGCCAGCCAGGAGTGGGATTTGGGGGTTCTCCAAACTGAACAGAATTTTAGCTAGAGGTTTTCCCGAGCCCCTGTGAACCCCCAGCAGCCCACCTCTGCTCTTATCTGCACTTCCCCAATGTAGGAGAAGGAAAGGGAGAGCCTGAAGGTGGAGTCAAGAGAGAAATCAGTCTGGAATCATTAAGTTCTCACAAGTGGTCTAAGCCCAACCCCTCTTGAATTCCGTTAACTCTTTATGTATCGCCAATTTAGTGCTGACCATTAATTGACTAGATTTTTGTATATAGACGTCGGCAATAAGTCAGTTTAACTAAACTTAAAGTGTGGTCTTGTTTCTTTGCACCTGACACCAAGGGAGGTACCCCTAATGTTTGGGAAATTCCACTCTAGAAAGATAAAATATCAGCCTGAATCTTTTTCCAATACTTTCAAGATGCAGGAAAGGTACCCTTTCCCAGATCTCAAAATATGTTTCTGCATATTTTCCTCAAAGGCATCTCCATGGTTCTCTATAGGTTGAGAGAGAGATTAACTAGCCCAGGGGTGGGCAATTGTGGCTCTTTTACAACCTGTGGACTTCAACTCCCAGAATTCCTCAGGCTGTCTCAGGAATTCTGGGGGTTGAAGTCCACAGGTTGTAAAAGAGCCACAATTTCCCACCCCCGAACTAGCCCAACATCAACCGACTCGCTTTGTGCCCAAAACTGATCCAAAACCCACAGTCTCTCAGTTTCTAGCCCAGCGCCTTTAGACATCATGCCAAACTGACTCTCTTAGTATCCTCATGTAACCGTTTGCTTTTTAAATAAAAACTTTCTGCAAAAGTATATAAAAAACAACCCTGTTTCCCCAAAAATAAAACCCAACCGGAAAATAAGCCCTAGCATGGTTTTTCAGGATGCTCGTTAATATAAGCCCTTCCCCCAAAATAAGCCCCAGTTAACGTTGTCAGCCAGATGGGTGTATTTAGTACCATATTTCTCCCAAAATAAGACCTAACCAGAAAATAAGCCCTAATGCATCTTTGGGAGCAAAAATTAATATAAGACCCGGTCTTATTTTCGGGGAAACACAGAAGAAAAAAAGAAGAACAAAAACTGGGGAAGGTGCAAAGGGATAAGGAAGAAAAAGAATTAAGAAAAGGGCAATTTCCAACTTTCTTTGATGCAGTTACAAATATAAAATACATTAACCTTTTGATTGAAAATTCAATATCACACTGTATTTCTATAATCATAAACAATTCTAATCATCAAATCCCAGAATTGATGTAGCATTTCTTTCCGTTTCTAGCGAAGAGTCCAAAAGTGGTTTCCATTAGAAACAAAGCCAGATGAGGTCTTTTCTTTAATCAAAGTAGTTAATTTTACTATCTCAGCCTGTTCCATTAACTTCACCATCCAGTCTTCCTTTGTGGCAATCTGTAAATCTTTCCATCTCTCTGCATACAAAAGTCTCGCTGTAGCTATCTATTTATAAATGCCCAAGATCACAGAAGTCATTAGGGCTACAGAAAATAACCTGGGGTTGTTGTTTTTTTTGTTTGTGGGTATTCTCCAAAGTGACCTACCAACATCAACTAAGAAGAAATGTTAAACTCTGGACTGGCCCCAATTACCCAAACAGGTTGCTGGAACCTTTCAGAGAATAGATCAATATTGATTGATTATTTGCCATCAAGTCACTTTTGACTACTAGTGACTGCCTACAGACATAACGTATGGATAGATCGATGTACAAGTCAATATACATCTTCTTCATTCAGTTGAGACTTTCATCACAGAAGAATCTTCCTGGTTGTAGTTTTTCTTGACTCATTTTTCTACTACAAGTCTCATGCATAGAAATCTTTATCACTGTCACCAACCAGAATACAACGGTGAGCAGCAGATGGAACAAAATTTATCTGGCTCATTGAGGCAATCCAAGTAGATCCAGTTTTGCAGACAGTCTAACAAAATGTGGCCAGGTTCACAGAGATAATTAGTCTGATAATAACAACTGTACATATCCTCAGCTCGAGTGCTTTTTAAATGGGGAGTGATGAGATAGGGTGTTATAATATACAGACAGTCCTCGAATTACGACCACAATTGAGCCCGCAATTTCTGTTGCCAAGTGAGACATTTGTTAAGTGAGTTTTGCCCCATTTTACGACTTTGCTTGCCCCGGTTGTTAAGCGAATCACTGCAGTCGTTAAGCTAGTGACCCGGTTGCTAAGTGAATCTAGTTTCCCCATTGACTTCGCTTGTCAGAAGGTGGTAAAAGACGCTTGTATGACCGCAGGACACCACAACTGTCATAAATATGAGTCAGTTGCCAAGTGTGTTAATTCTGATCACGTGACCATGGGGTTGCTGCAACGGTCATATGTGTGAAAAACAGTCATAAGACATTTTTTTCAGTGTCGTTGTTAACTTTGAATGGTGACTAAATGAACTGTTGTAAGTCTAGGACTATTTGTATATCAAATATAAATTGCTTTTGCACTTAGATCAGGGGTCTCCAAACCTGGCCACTTTAAGCCTTGTAGACGTCAGCTCCCAGAATCCCCCAGCCAACATGGCTGCCTGAGGAATTCTGGGAGTTGAAGTCCACTAGTCTTAAAAGTGGCCAAGTTTGGAGACCCCTGACTTAGATCCTAATGGAAGCTTCCCTTGTTTCTCCAGAAAATTGTCTGGATTCATCAAACCCAACCATATTTTGTCTGATTCAAACAACAAGGGTTTTTCTACTTTCTCTCTTGGTTGAAAACAGCACCATTTCTAAATACTTTTATATTTCCGGCCATTGAAATCTACTCAGCTAGCTCCCGCTGTGTCTAGATGTAAGATTAGGCAAAACCACAATATTTGAGGTATGCCCTAATAAATTACAAGACTAAAAAAAAAAATTATTCACCTGTGAGCAAATCATGTTCAAGTGATAAATCTTGCATGCTTTTTAAAACTCTGTAGACAAAGCCGTCGCCACAGAATCCTATTAACTCAAGCCAATGCATCTTTGCTCTGAAATCAGTCACACTGAGTTCAATTAGGCTTACTTAAGGATTGGAAGCTATGATGGGGTTATGGAACAGAAGAGGAGGAGAACTCTTCCCTAATCATTTGAACAATGGCTCTTTTCTTTGTATTTTTTTTTTCTTTCCCTTTTCAGCTTCGGTGCTATTCTAAGTGTAATGTTTCCAAAAATTAGTATTTTCAAATTGTCACTTCTTGCCTACTTTTCTCTATACGTAGAAATGAAAAACCTTAAGGTAAGGTAAAGGTAAAGGTTCCCCTCACACATATGTGCTAGTTGTTCCCGACTCTAGGGGGCAGTGCTCATCTCCATTTCAAGCCTGAAGAGACAGCGCTGTCCGAAGACGTCTCTGTGGTCATGTGGCCAGCATGATTAAACACCAAAGGCGCACGGAACGCTGTTACCTTCCCACCAAAGGTGGTCCCTATTTTTCTACTTGCATTTTTTACCTGCTTTCGAACTGCAAGGTTGGCAGAAGCTGGCACAAGTAACGAAAGCTCACCCCGTTATGCGGGCACTAGGGATTTGAACCGCTGAACTGCTGATCTTTCGATCGACAAGCTCAGTGTCTTAGCCACTGAGCCACTGAGTCCCCTTATGGCCTTATAAAAACCTTATAGCCCTTGATTGCTATAATCTAATTTTGATGTTAGAAACCGCTGGCCTCCAGCCCATCAGGCAGAGCTAATGGCAAAAGCTGGAACATCCAACACTAGCTTGCTTCCAAGTATTTTGTTTTATTTAATTTATAAGCACCTTTTATGATCCTTATAAATAACTCAAGGTGGCGAATTTATCTAATAGTCCTCCCTCCCTTCTCTAGTGTTTGTTGCCTGGGTTGGGCTGAGAGAGAATGACTGGCTCAAGGTCACCCAGCTGCAGGGGTGAAATCCAGCAGGTTCTGACAGATTCTGGAGAACCGGTAGCGGAAATTTTGAGTAGTTCAGAGAACCAGCAAATACCACCTCTGGCTGGCCCCAGAGTGGGGTGGGAATGGAGATTTTGCAATATCCTTCCCCCCAGGAGTAGGGAGGGAATGGGGATTTTGCAGTATCCTTCCACTGGAGTGGGGTGGGAATGGAGATTTTGCAGTATCCTTCCCCTGCCATGCCCACCAAGCCACGCCCACAGAATTGGTAGTAAAAAAAAATTTGGATTTCACCATTAACAGCCAAAGGTGGTATTTGTCGGTTCTCTGAACTACTTAGCTGGCTTTCATGGCTAAAATGGGACTAGAACTCCCAATCTCCTGGTTTCTAGCCTGGTGCCTTAACCACTAGACCAGGGGGTGTCACTCGATTTCATTGAGGGCTGCATCAGGGTTGTGATTGACCTCAGGGGGCTGGGTGGGTGTGGCTAGCTGAACATCGCTCGCATCGGGGGCACCTGTGGTGGCCTGGGCGGGGCGGATCCATTGTCTCCAGCAGAGGAAGGCAAGACCAGGGCCATGTCCCACTGCCCCCGAGGTCAACCACAACCCTGATGCGGTCCTCAATGAAATCGAGTTTGACACCCCTGTCCTTGAGGTTCCTACTGCTGTGCTCACTCTCCTTGGCCAGGTTGCTCATGGGGTGTGCAGGAGGGCAAAGAGTGTGAGCCGAGCCAAGGCGCTGCGGGCCAGTCCTCTGCTGTTTCCAGGGTGGCTTCGTGGGTCAGATCTAACCACCTCGCGGGCCAAATCTGGCCCCTGGGCCTTGAGTTTGACACCCCTGCACTAGACAAGGGGTGTCCAAACTTGGCTCCTTGAAGAGTGGTGGAGTTCAACTCCCAGAATTCCCCAGTCAGCAACTTGCTCATATTTATAGCGCATGCTGGCTGGGGAATTCTGGGAGTTGAAATCCACCACTCTTCAAGGAGCCAAGTTTGGACACCCCTGCACTAGACCAGTTTTAGAGACCTCCTCCGATTCTGGTTCTTTGACCAAAAAGATATCTCATACTGGATAGACACATCCATTTAATGGGAGATCCTAAGTCGCTCACCAATAGCGTGTTATTTTCAGCACACATTCATTCTTGCCACTTATAAATAGGCATCGTATACTTGATTTTCTTTAAAATAAAAAATAAAAAATTAAGGAAGCAGTTACTCCCAGGCAGATTATTTTCCTATGGTGAAGTTTCAAGCAATATGGCATTCCTTCAGCTCTGTACCCTTTAGTGGTGGTGATGGTGTGATATCTCACGGGCTTGGAGGCAGTTCCAAACACAAGGATTAGAGAGATAGCATGGAATGATCTCAGTGCTAGATTCTGGCACCAGATTTGCAAATTTCTGAATCAAGTGTCCTGTTCTTTGCCTCATCTTGGAAGATGATTTGAGCATCGTGGTAGGCATACATCATCCACACAAATAACCAGATTTAATCAATCGGCTTTTTATAGCAATTAAAACACAGAGGCCCTGTGAGGTGACATCCAAGGGAGAGCAACAAACTGAAAAGATCAAAAGAAGCAGAGGAAAAAATGCAGGGATTTCGATGGGATTTTTAAAAAATATAAGTGGATGACAAAGGACTAAACAGGGAGGCTATCAACAGCGTGAACGGAATCACAAATAAAAGTCATGAAATGATTTGGGAGGAAACCAAAAGGAGAGAATGCTGAAAGGAGGGTGGATAATGATATGTTAAATTCAGGTGATTTTTATTTCTTTAATGTTTTTTAAGGAGGGATTCCCGTCTCTCTGAAAGATTACTTGTCCTCCATTGAGTTCAGTCTTCCAGCACTGAAGCAACACTGCACCATCTCTGTAATCATAAATTAAATCTACATGTTCAGCTAAAGTCCTGATCCTTTCCCTATGGAGATTCTCAGTCATTCAGCTCATAGTTGTCTCAAAGGTGTTTTTTTTATTTTCTTCAAAAGGCAACCGGGGTGCTTATGTCAGAATTCCAGAAAACCCCAACTCCAATTAAAAAGGGTAGAACAAGAGGATAGAACAAGAAGCAATGGGTGGAATCAAGGAGAGAAGCAATTTAGAACTAAGGAGAAATTTCCTGACAGTTAGAACAATTAATAAGTGGAACAACTTGCCTGCAGAAGTTGTGAATGTTCCAACACCGGAAATTTTTAAGAAGATGTTGGATAACCATTTGTCTGAAGTGGTGTAGGATTTCCTGTCTGGGCAGGGGGTTGGACTAGAAGACCTCCAAGGTCCCTTCCAACTCTGTTATTCTATTCTATTCTAAAACTCCAAGACAGGCATTTTCTCAAAGCTCCCATTTATTAGAGTAGGTATACTGGCACATCTGGGAAAATCCGAATCTGAGAGTTCCGGGTTGTCACTCAGTAAATCAAAACCATAAATCCAGCCCCTGCACCCATCAATCCATCACACGGCCCAATCACCATCTGTCCCAACTTCTTTGAGTTAGAAGAAAACATTGGCGTACCTATCCTTTCATCTCCCCACCATCCAGGTACAACCGATGAAGGTTGTTGGGTAAGAAGCGAAACTACTTCTTCTTCCTCAAATTTAAAAAAAAAATCCATTTTTAAAAAATTATTATTTTTAAAAGCACCTCCTTGATCCTTTGCCACGTGATTGGTGGATTTTAGCAAGCTGGTCTGCAAGAACTAAACGTAAAACAAGAGGAAGTCACAAGTCTGAGGCTATTTAAAAAAGCAGTCGCAGAGCTGAACCTTAAACATCCCTTTGTACCTAAATCTGTTCCACATCTACCTAGGCACAGTCACAAACACACTAAATGCATCTCCTGTGGATTTCCAAACACCATACAATCCAAAGCGGTATTTTGACCTCTAAAATGAAAGGCCCACATCTTGAAGAACCATCTGGCAGAGCTAATTCCCGTCTTCAAGGGGCTGCTGCTTGTTGCTTCCTAACTAGTTAAGAACGCTTAATCCCCTTGAGAAGGCTCCAAGGAATTTAAAAGAGGGGTGGGGGAGAGCAGGAAAAAGGCACCAACTACCGAAAGACGGCCTTGGCAAGCTATGAATGAAGCAGGCCTGCTAACAGGTTTAAGATGATCAAAGTAATTGAGGACAAGAGAGAACCGAACTGCTAAGGGAAGAAAAACGAAGCCAATTCAATGAAACCATGCTGAGTTTGACATCACCTCTCAAATCCCTGGTTCCAGTATTAAATGCTTTCTATACACAACATAATACGCAACATGTTTTTTTAAAAAATCAGAATAAGGAGGGTTAGTTTAGCAATTTCACAGCAAGATATGCCAGGCTTCCTTAAGCTGCTGTCCTCTAGCTATATGGGCACTTTAATTCCCAGACTTTTTAACTAACTCCCGGGCAAGACGTCATTGCAACACTGTAAATGACAAATCTAATTTTAATGTCATGTTTGTTCATTTAGAGCAGCCAACACAAGTCTTTCTTCCTTCATTTTTTTCTCCCACCATAACAACATTCTCTATTGCAGTTTGGCCTAATGTCAGCATTCCAAGTAATACACCCGTAGCAAACAGAACTCCGAGGCAGGTAGATTCCTCAGAGAACAGTTTTATTTGAAGATATCATAATGGCACAGACTGGTGGAAAACCAACTCTGAGAGTTCCTGCAGTTTTCACCTAATTAAAAAGTGAAATTTTCCCTTTCCCCCCCAAACAATGAGTCACATTGTCCAATCTAGGTGCTGGCCAGGTGCTTGGTTACTTCTCTCTTTCTCCTCTCTCCAGCCAGCTGTTGGAATGTCCTTGGTTCACAGGAGAAACTATTTTGTTTTGGCTACAAAACCCTACCTATCTCTATTCCCCTCTCCCTATCCCTCAGTTTCAGTGTGGCAACCCTGAAGCCAGAGATGGGATTCCCTACCGGTTCGCAAATGTGAGCACTCGCTTCGCTCACACATGCCACCTTCCACGCATGCTTGGCCTTCCGTGCATGTTCTTTGCTCACGCGCACATGCGCATGGACTCCAAAATGTGGCTAAATAGGACATCATTACATCCGGGCGGGTGGGCGGAGCCTACCGCAGTCAGCACTACCGGTTCGCCCAGACCGGACAGAACCGGCTGAATCCAATCCCTGACTGAAGTCTAAAAAATGGCCTCAGTGAGGCCAGCTTCAGGGCTGACACCTGATAGATTATGATTGGCTCATATAGATTGGAACCTACCTTGCTAACCTGCACCCTACTGCTGGGCTATATGAAACAGAACCATTGCAGAAATGTGGAACTGAAATCTCAGAAATCAAATAAAAATTAAGATCAAAATGTCCAAAAGTCCATTGATTCCATAAAGGCAGGAGGAAAGGGGCTATGATTTAAACTCTGGGGCTGGTATGTATATGTGATATTCCGTGTCTTTTTAGAAGGAGAGGCATATTTCTACTGCATTTTTCAAAAAAGAAGGGGGTTAAATCTGATTTTCATCAACAACAGCCAGGTGAAGTCAATATCTCCTGAATTAAATTGGATTTAATG
The DNA here is from genome assembly GCF_029215685.1 of Pituophis catenifer annectens. Taxonomy (NCBI): domain Eukaryota; kingdom Metazoa; phylum Chordata; class Lepidosauria; order Squamata; family Colubridae; genus Pituophis; species Pituophis catenifer. The sequence continues at coordinate 13,718,534 of NW_027256889.1, forward strand.
GGGATCAGCTCTCTGTGCCAATTTTAGATCAAAAGTTGGGAATACATATTTAGCATCTGTGCATGTGAAAACACAAACAAACTTTCTTCCAAGAAATTTCCATATTTGGCATTCCTGACATTTAAGAGATTTATGGAGCTTTCGTTGAAATGATAGTGCCAGCCACTCAAATCACAGGAGGGGAAAACATGCTCCCTGCCCAGGACTCGATTCAATTGGAGGTTGCATGTTGGCATTGGGTTGGTCAAAATGTTGCAGGCAAAGACTATCTTTTTCATCTCTTTGCCTCTATTTCCTTCCTTCCTTCCTTCCTTCCTTCCTTCCTCATGCTACATCAGAGTTCTCTGACTAGTTATACCCAGAAAAGGAGTCTTGAAAAATCAAGCTGTATGTTAACCACTCCTGATCTAAATGGACAAAATAAAATTTTATTACCTGCTTTATGAATGGTGAAATGGGCCAGTGACCTCCACCTCTTCCCATCTATAATTGTTCCACCACTTGCTCGTCGATACTGTAATTGTTCAATCTAATGAGCTTTTCTAAGCAAGACCTTCAGGAACAGACCAGAGCAGATACCGTATGAGTTTATTTTCCTAACAAGGTCCCAGAACAAACAGGGACCTTCCTAGAGCATCTCCTGCCTGGTAGACCCAGTAAGCAGAGCCCATCCAGAGCATAACAATACATCACTCTCTAAGATGCTAAAAGCTACTGTTCTGATCACATTGCATAGATGTTTCTGATTTTAGCTGTAGCTGTTCTTTAAGGGATAACTTCCAAGTATAGAATGAGTTATAAGATACCATTGGAGATTGACATGTGAAGGATACTGGTAGAGAGAGGGATGGGATCACATTCTTGAACTACCTGAAAAATTGTCCTATTCAACTTCCACACCTCCTCACCGTCATACCAGAAGGTCAAACAGAAGCAAAAAACCATTCATTAAGCCCAGAGGATTTTGATCTGTCCCCGTCTACACACACACACAAACACAGCCAGCCGAGGGTTAAGAAAGTACTTGGCACACACACAGGTCGTTATCTCAAACTTGGCAACAATATAAGCACCGTCTGCCAAGAGCTTTACTGCAACAGATAACATAAAATTACATACGCATTGCAAATAGTCCAGCAAAACAATATCCCTTCGGCAGCTTCAGACGTTGCTCAAGTGACTAGCCAGAGTTAGTTTTTGTTCGTCACAGAGTTTTACCAGCCACCACCCTCTCTTATATAGTCTCTGGGGTGTGGTCCAGTGACTCAGCTATAATCCCTAGCACGCCTCCTTAACTGCTGCAACCATTTATCACGCCTTCGTTGGCGTGCATCCAGGAACGACGGCTCTCCTTCCTCACCCTCATCAGAGACACCTGGCTCCTGGCCAATCTCCCCTTCCTCGGCCAGCACCTGAGGCAGTGCCAGAGGGGAGGGGCCTGGAGAGGGAGGCCTGGCTGATTCCTCTCCCTCATGTTCGGAGCCTTCTTCCTCCGATGAGATAGGCTCAGAGGGCGGGGCCACAACAGATTTACTATTACAACTTATACACAAGAATCTAGTCAACTAACAGTCAGCACTAAATTTGCACTAGATAAGGGTCAACAGAATTCAAGAACTGGACTTAGGTCTGGGAACGCAGGGACTCTAAACTGATGACACATTTAACTCCACCTTCTAGCTCTGCCTGCTCTTCTCTTACAAAGTGGATTTAAATTACAGGAGGGCAGATTCCACTGGAACATTAGGGAAGGAAAATCTTCCTAATGGTTAGATCACTTCAAAAGATCAGAACCAATTTCTCAAAGAAGGGGACTCCCTTTCAATTGGAGGAAGGCTGAATTGATCTTCCATATGGAAGCCTTTCCTTTGGATCCTTGCATTGAGCAGCCTTTAAATTTCAATTCTCAGAGTTCATAAAACAAGAAAAACAACAATTCATTCACAGATTATTATTTTTTTAACCACCAACTAAGGAGTCTGAACACCTGAAGGATGCTTTTATCTTTTATAGACATGTGTATCACCTGCCTTGTATTAACAGATCCCAGAAGAGATTGCAATCAATGAACAGTAAACAGAAATAATGGAAACAGTCAATAGAAATAATAATCTAGAAATGTATCGCCAAATTCAGGGTTGTAATAATTAAGCTGCTTGCCCTAGAACCGTGCCCCAGAATTTAATCATTAACGAGAAGCCTATCTATTGAAAGGCAAAACATTCGAGTCCAAATTTTTATACTATTTCTCTTCTTTCTCTCTCTTGTTCATCCTCTAAGCAACTCAGAATTGCCCCAACAGATTTTCTAAGAACTTTCTTGTCCCTGTTATCTGATTTTTTCCCCCACCCACTGGAGGTGCAAGGGATTTAACCTTGCATACTAAACATGTTCAATACCACCGATTCCTTCTCAGATTAGAAGACTGCAAAAGCTAAGCAGCAATAATAGCAAAAGGGGGCAGCCACTTTCACACAGGAGACCTGGAAAGGCTCCTAATCTGCTTTGTAACATGATATATAACCTTTCTCCATTATGGTAGTCTCCACAACAGGGACCGGGAAGTCAGTCACTAATCGCTTTGATTGGTAAGCAAAACAAAATCGCATGACCACAAGTGGTTTTTGTCCTTGCTTCCTCTTCTGTTGTTAAGCAAAGCATCCCAGTTTGGTTCGGACCAGTTCAGGCGAACCGGTTGTTAAATTGCTGGCTGGCCCACCTGTCCCCACCCTGCCCCCTTCCAGGAGTCTCCATATGCCCCGTTTTGGATCCCAGGTAAGTGCAGAGATGCCTACAAGGCAGGGGTGAAATGCTCCCGGTTTGGACTGGATCGCTCGATCCGGTAGCGATGGCAGCAGGTGGTTCGGAGAACCGGTAGCAAAAATCCCTGCACCCTCCCCCTCCACCATGCTCAGCTGAGCCGCATGATCATCAGAGGCTTTTTTTTTTTTTTACTTTTAAAAGCATTTTTTCTACAACTTCTTCCACTGAAAAAATGCTTTTAAAAGTTTAAAAAAAAAGTCTCTGATGATCGCACGGCTCAACTGGGATCGTCAGAGGCTTTTCAAAGCATTTTTTTCTGCAACCTCTTCCGCTCAAGAGGTGGTTCAAAAAATGCTTTGAAAAGCCTCTGCGGATCAGGCAACACAACTGGGATCGTCAGAGCCTTTTCAAAGCATTTTTTTAACCACCTCTTCCGCTGAAGAGGTTGCAGAAAAAAATGCTTTAAAAGTTTCTCTGACGATCCCAGCTGAGTTGCCTGATCGTCAGATAGGCTTTTAAAAAAAATCTGACAGTCAGACATCTCAGCTGGGATCGTCAGAGAGGCTTTTTAAAAAATGCTTTGAAGCCTCCTGGGAGCCTCCTGGGAGCCAAAATGAGGCATGGGGAGGACTCCTGGAAGGGGCGGGGCAGTAAGGGGCGGAGCCACCCAGCAATTTAACTACAGGTTCACCCAAACCTGCCCGAACCGGCGGAATCCCACAACTGACCAGATGGATATTTCTTCCAACATAAGCAAGGACCAGCTGCACCTGCTCTCTGCTTTCTTTTCTAAACCAGTCCTTACAGAAAAGTAAACCAACCAGAGAAGGCTGCATGTGAACACAAGCTTTGGTGATAGGAAAGGGTCCAAGGTGGACCAAAGAGGACTCACAGCTATGACTTCACACCACCCCATTTGCCATACTTGGGGACATCCCTGTGGTACATGATGGTTTACCCCGCATTGGGAGAATCCAGATGATCACCTCCTAGTCATCATTTCAAAGCACTAATTCATTCCTCCCTAATGTTATATTTTTAAGATGTTTTAAGATTTACAACTCAAATGCCCAGCTTGGGTGACCAATGGCTACCCGTTCTGGGAGATTTAATCAAACAAATATGAATAATAACTGGCTGGAGGGAAACTGCTTTAATGCTTGTTTTTAAATCAGCTATGAAAGACCAATCTGAAGAGGGCAGATGTTAAGCCTATAGTGCTTCTGTTATTTAAATCCACAGCTAAAATGACTCTCCAATGTGGAATAGGCTCTCATATTCCAATTTATCATGCAGTTTGGGCCATAAAGCAACCATCAACTAAATTGAAACAGACCCCAAGTTAAGCCTCCAGGATGACAGCTACTTTCATCAATGGCTTTTCGTTTTCCCTGCCGTTCCTTGCCCTTGCTTTGTTCTGCTACCTCCCAAACCGATTGTCTGAACAGTTCCAGAGAAATGACAACCGACCAAGTCAATACAGATAACCTTGCACGGTTCTGATTAAATTTTCATTTGCGGCCTTTCACAAAAGAGCAGCAAACCATCCTGTGTCAATAGAAACGGGCTTTAGTCTTCCCTTGAAGTGTTTCAGAGGCATCCTTTGAAGAATGACATCAGGCGTCAAGCAAAGCTTCTGACACGCACTGCTCAGAAATCCAAATTCTGCAGCCGAGGCAATTTCAGCTTACATATATTTATCCTGGGCTGTCTCTCATCTAAATGCAGGGAGAAAATTCTGACCGGGTATTCCGCAGCATTCTAAAACTTGCTAAAAGCATTTAGTGGGGGGGAAAGTCCTCTTGTAATCCTTCTCCTGACAAAGTATTTTTTCATTAAAAGGCAAAGCTTTTTATGTACAGGAGGTGTTATTCAAATATGCAATCATTCACCAGCATCCCTTGTGCTCTGGCTAAATCTAGAGCCAACATCTTTGAAGAGGGCTATTGTTTCATCCTTATATGGTTTTGGCATTTACACGAGACGTGGCTTACAAATATCAAATTAACGCAGAGTACTAAATATAGTATACAACTTTCCCAGAAATTGAGAAGGAAAAAATATCGCACGTGGAGAATTGGGTGGTCACAAGTAAGCAAAGGTGCAAGCAGTAGCATTTTGCTGAAGAAGGACTTAAAAATGGCCATCAGAAATGTTGTTCTAAGAAAACACTCCCATACTTTAAGCTCCGAGACATCACCCTGCCAAGAAAAGTGTGTATAGTCAAGGCTATGGTTTTAAAGTTGCAATGTATGGCTGTGAAAGCTGGACGGTAAGGAAGGCTGAGCATCAAAGAATTGAGGCCTTTGAACTATGGTGCTGGAGAAGACTCCTGCGAGTCCCTTGGACTGCAAGGCGATCAAACCGGTCAGTCCTAGAGGAGATCAACCCTGACTGCTCTTTAGAAGGCCAGATCCTGCAGGTGAAATACTCTGGCCATTTAATGAGAAGGAAGGACTTACTGGAGAAGAGCCTAATGCTGGGAACGATTGAGGGCAAAAGAAGAAGGGGACGGCAGAGAACGTAGTGGCTGGATGGAATCACTGAAGCAGTCGGCATGAGCTTAAATGGTCTCTGGGGGATGGTAGAGGACAGGAAGGCCTGGAGAAAAGTTGTCCATGGGGTCGCGATCTGTTGGACACAACTTCACAACTAACAACAACAACTTTAAGCTCCAACATTGTTGAAGTCATTGAAACTTACCTCTCAGTAAACATAGTGACATTGGATGCAGCAATGAGTCACAATGACATCAAAATGATGACAGGCACACCCTGTCATTTACACACATGACACAATTACAGATAGCCCTCGACTTGCAACCAATTGGGATTGGAATTTCTGTTGCTAAGCAATGTGGCAATTGAATGAGATACACCCCCTTTTATTATTTTATTGGTTTGTTTATGAAATTTATTTGCTGCCCATCTCGTATCCAACAACTCAGGGTGGCGTACAGCATATTATGACCTTTCTTGTTGCTGTCATTAAACAAATCCAGCTTTCCACGTTGACTACTTATCAGAAGCCACTAGAAAGCTTAGAGTAGGAATCACATGACCCTGGGACATCGCAACCTGTCAGCGTTCCAATTTATTATCTCCTCCAGCGCTGACATGAATGAGAGAGGGAGAAGCTTTGCTTTAATGCTGAGATGAACTTTTACCTAGTTTCCTGCTCCTTAGTAGATAGCGTTACCTGGGAGATAGAGGGAGGGGGGAATTCCTGTGAATAGAAAGTGCTTGGGATGGAGAGATGGATCTGCACGATGGCCAATGAGACATTGGGGTTGAAGAACGGAAAGGGAGGGGTTTGGAAGGAGGTGCCAGTTTTGGCTGCACAAGAGTTCAGGGATGACGTTGTTTCTATTCTTAAATAAAGAAAAGATTCATCGGAGTCTTTGCGTTTGAGAATGAAGTTTATTTAAGATAGCACCGAAACCTGACATAGTGCTGGTTGCCAAGTGTCAAATTTTGATCATGGTCTGTGGGGATGCTGCAACAGTCATAAGTCCAAGGAGTGATGGCAAGTCACTTTTTTCAGTGCCAACGTAACAGTCATTAAACGAATGGTTGTAAATCGAGGACTACCATTACATCTCAGGATATAAATTATGGTTTTCACATCATGAATCTCGTAGTGGATGTCCATAAGTTCCTACAGCTAGAAAAGCAAATAAGCTAAAAATCAAGATGCAAGTAATGGACCAGCGCAAACATGGAATTGTAAACTGGACACATATTATTATGGAAGCCTATATTTACATAGCATTTCATCTTTTTATTTTCAGGGCCAATGCACTTGTCCTGATCTCTGTCAAGAAGATGACAATTGCAACAACAAAAATAAGCAATAACAGAAAGAATCCACAACTTGCTGTACTTTTGGATGTTTGAACTTCTCTGTAAATTTGTTGATGCAATCTCTACCTCTCTGGGCCATCTCTTTCCCCGAAGACTCTTCTCCTCCCCCTCTACAAGTATGATAAATATAATCAAAGCTAAAAGCAGTAAGCAGAATTTATAATATTTCAAATTCCAGTTAAGTGCCTGCAAAGCCCAATTGCCCAAAACTCAAGTCCACATGGGATCAATTAGAAATGAATAAAATTCAGCCAGGTCCCAATTCACCCTTAACTTGGGTCTATAAAGAAAAACCAGCATGTGTTTATCCAACCTGCTGGCTTCTTTGTCTTCTAAAAATGAAAACGAAATGCGGTTAACTTCCCAACCGTTGCAAAGCACGTATGGTATGTGCAGTGCCCAGAGATTTGAAGAAAACGGAGCCAAGACTTAAGAGAGACAATAAACAACGCATTGTCAAGGAGTTGTAATACACGAATCCCTACAGATTAGAGCAAGAATGAGGACACTTTTACTAAATGCAAGGTGAAATAGAGTAGACTAGAGTAAGGATGGCTTGTTGCATTCTGAAGTCAAGATAGAAATATGCCCTGCCATCCAAAGAAGAGGCTTTTTGTCTTTTGATGAGGTCCAACGTTTTAAATTCCTCCTTCCTTCTGTCTTGAGACCTGGGAAATCTAGATGGCAAAGTGTCCTATGCAGTTAAACCACTTGTCCAACAAGATGAAATGTCAAGTTTGTGGACTTTTTTGGGGGGGGGGAAGAAGGGTTATAAATTTGAGTATGCACAGAACCATGACTTTGAGCATCCTTGAAAAAGCCCTTGGATTTGAAGTGAAGTGACTTATATTTATTTTGTCCTGCCTTTATTATTTTTATAAATAACTCAAGGTGGGGAACATGACTCATATTTCTTTGTCCTCCTATTTTTCCCATAACCCTGGGAAGTGAATTGGGCTGAGAAAGTGTGACTGGCCCAAAGTAACCCAGTCAGCTTTCATATCTAAAGCAGAACTAGAATTCACAGTCTCCTGGTGATTGGCCCAAAGTCACCCAACCAGCTCTCATGCCTAAAGCTGGACTAGAACTCACAGTCTCCTGGTGATTGGTCCAATGTCACCCAACCAGCTCTCATGCCTAAAGCTGGACTAGAACTCACAGTCTCCTGGTGATTAGTCCAATGTCACCCAACCAGCTCTCATGCCGAAAGCTGAACTAGCACTCATAGTCTCCTGGTGATTGGCCCGAAGTCACCCAACCAGCTCTCATGCCTAAAGCTGGACTAGAACTCACAGTCTCCTGGTGATTGGTCCAATGTCACCCAACCAGCTCTCATGCCTAAAGCTGGACTAGAACTCACAGTCTCCTGGTGATTAGTCCAATGTCACCCAACCAGCTCTCATGCCGAAAGCTGAACTAGCACTCATAGTCTCCTGGTGATTGGCCCAAAGTCACCCAACCGACTTTCATTCCTAACGCGGGACTAGAACTCCCAGTCTCCTGGTTTCTCGCCTAGTGCCTTAACCACTAAGACCAAACTGGCTAACACTTTTTGAGACATGTTCTGACTGATTCTGTGACCAAGAAAATGCCTTCTTCTTGCCCGCAACTGGACAGCCCTGTCCATCTAACAGGAAGTTGCTCGCCAGTAGCTTGTTATCTCCAGCACCCATTAATTCAAGCCACATATAGTGTAAATATGCATTATATACTTGATTTCTTCCTCTTTTTTTCATTAGAAGAATCAAACATTTTGATTCTTTCGCTAGAAGAAAATGTATTCCTTCCACGTGTTGAAATAAAACACACGTTCTTCAGCATTTTACAGCTTCCTTCTTTTTGAACATTAGCATTTCTTTTGTGCTTCATCCATTTTCTGTGCCGTGATCTTTATCAGATCTGCACTTGGTTATCGATTTTGCTTGGATTTGTTGTTATTTATTATTATAGTTCTCTATTGTTGCACTGAGCCGGTCCGGCCCATCCATTTTTGCGGCTTCTCCTGCTTTGACTGCTTGCTATTCAGAAAGCTTTATGCCTCCTATTTTTGAAAGTGAACTGTCTTTTGAAAAAGTGATTGTGTCAGAGTTCTGCCATATTTGCTAGGGGGGAAATATAATTTCATTCTTACTGAGCTGCTCCCATAAAGAGTAAAAAAAATATATACTGTAATTAAACCAAAATCAAAGGGAAGTTCTGATATATATTTGGACAGTACAGTTTTGATCTCAGTCCTCTAAAGCAGCAGAGAAAAATGCCAGGTTTATCTTGGGCAAATGGAATATGAGTTTCCACATATCTTTCTGTACATTTATTTTTATTTCTTTTATATTGTGCTTTTATGTCTTTCTAAGCCCCCTTGAGTTGCCATGTGTAAGTAGGCAGCAATATAAATTTTCTAAATAAATAAACAAAAAGGATTTTGCCCAGCATTTAAACTTGCTGAGCTTAGGTTTTTTAAGTGTCTTGACACATTCTATGAACCCGGTAAAACTTAATTCAGTCATCAAAGTTGCGGTACTTATCACTGTTCCTCAAAACCGTAGCTATTTCCTGTTAAGTGGCACAGTCCCATGACATTGTCTTTACAACTGTGTTGTTTAGCGACAGAAATGCCACTCCCAATTTCCATTGTTAACTGAGGAGTACTTACCATATTTTTCGAAGTATAAGACGTAACTTCCCCCCCCTAAAAGCGGGTAAAAATTTAGGTGTTTCTTATACACCTAATGTAGCCCCGACCACCCACTGGCCCCCACCCTTTGGCCTCTGCCTCCTAGCAGTTACCTACTTGCAGCAAGCAGCAAGAAGAAACAGCTCCTTTCAGCTTCAGCACAGCATAATTAGCACAAGTTGATTGGATCGGCCTCCTGACTCTCAGCTGTTTTGCTCTCAGCTGTTTGGGCCTCTGCTGCTTGCTGCAAGGAGGTAAATTGCTGGAGCAGATTTTTTTTCCCTTGTGCTAATCAAGCTATGCTGAAAACAAAAATGAAAGTAAAACAGATTGTTTGCTGTTTGCTGCAACGAGGCAAAATTGCTGGGAGGCACAGGCAGATTTCTTTTTCTTGTTTTCCTCACTAAAAAATGTAAGTGCATCTTATAGTCCGGTGCATCTTATACTCCAAAAAACATGGTATAAACTATAAATTAACCAATAAATTGAGTTTCGCACGACATGTCAGCCTTACAAGAAAGTTAATACTAACCAGGGTGCAAAATGCAACTCCTAAATCTTTAACCATCTTGTGAAGTACATGCATGTTACTCCTCACACCTTCTGGTTAGAGAATCACTTGTTCCTTACAGTCAAAAGGAAGCAGAGGTCTATTACTGATTGCTTATTCCTGGAATTACAGTACCTGACTTGAATTCTTGTACTCCAGCTTTCCCAATAGGTTGTATTGTACTTGCAAGCCTACTCTCATGTGTAAGTTAAATAAAACCTTGCAAAACTCTGCTTTAGAAATGCCTTTAATTTCAGCCTCTTTTTCTTTTTTGGTTGACCAAAAGCTCTTGTAACGTCAAAGCCATCCGTACAATTTTCGAACCACAAGCTGACCTAATAAAGATACCCTTCAATGCAAGTTCTGAGATTTTTTTTTTCCTGACAACGAAGGTGGTTCCGTATGCTTTCTACCTCATTAGTAAGGTACTGCACTGACCCTGAATAAAGTCTTCTTCCCTGAAATATTCCATGCCTTTTTTTTCCTTGGGCTCAAAGAAGTCTTAACTAGCATATCCTGATCTGGTTTATATCTGGAGGGCATTCCACTTCACTCAGCTTCTGCAAAGACATCAATATACATTTGCTTCTCTGCTCGGAGTGACAGAATTATCTCCTCAGATGCTGACCTCAGTTCCTGCTATCCTTCCGTGGACCTCCAATCTGCCTTATAGTTGAAGGACAGAAGAAGACTTCTATGCACTACAGAGCTCAAGGTCAAAACTATGGGATGCTCAAGCCAAGGAGGAATTCATTACCTCCAGAGCACAATTGTTAAGTGGGAACAAAGTGCCAAGTAGATGGCTTTGTCACAGCCTCCGGCAGCCAAGTTAGCAGCTGGCAATAGCCAATTTCCAGCTTATTTAACCTCACAACGATGCAATGCCTACCAGATTGCCCTGGAGGGAAATGAACAGAGGAAGGGAGGGAGGCAGAGAGAAGAAAACAAGGGACCAAGTTCCTTTATAACATACCAGCACTCTGCTGTCAATCCCCATAGGCACTTTTGACTTAATGAGAGATGATGTGGCCTACACAGGAGGAAAGCTGCGTGCAACCAAGACTAACTTCCTAATAGTCACAATAATTGTCTCGGTAATTAGTACAGCCTTTGCTTGAGACTCCGAGTTCTGCAAATATCTCCAGGGCGCCCCAGCTCTGCATGTAGGTAGATTTCCCCCACGGAGTTCTTCAGGTTTTTTTTCTTTCCTTTGATTTCTGTTATGTCCTTATAAGGACATCCACCGGGATTGGTTAATCCACTGGCGGGAAATTTGAAATGCTGTCTCTGGGCGGCGTGACTTGCCGGAGCGCATAAAAGGATAGCTCCGGCAGCGCAGCCGCCAGTCTTTTCCTGTACTCAATAAAGTGCTGAATGGACCAACACTGGTTCTTTCCCTGCACCTGATCTAACAATTTCCTTATTCTCATTCATAGCAGAATACAGAATATGAAATCAGAGTTTTATGTTTCAGAAGAACCCATTCTTGTTCAGCCTTTAGGGGGTGGAGGGGGGAAGCCCTGCCTATTGGTCTGACATTAGAGCATCCGGTTGCCCAGCCTCTCCTTAAGGAGGTGTTAAAGGAGAGGCTAAGTCCATCAAGGGGACACGGTGGCTCAGTGGCTAAAACACAGAGTTTGTCGATCGAAAGGTCTTAGTCCAGCAGTTCGAATCCCAAGTGCTGCGTAACGGGGTGAGCTCCAGTTACTTGTCCCAGCTTCTGCCAACCTAGCAGTTCGAAAGCAGGTAAAAAATGCAAGTAGAAAAATAGGGACCACCTTTGGTGGGAAGGGAACAGCATTCCATGTGCCTTTGGCGTTTAGTCATGCCGGCCACATGACCACGGAGACGTCTTCGGACAGCGCTGGCTCTTCGGCTTTGAAATGGAGATGGACACCGCCCCCTAGAGTCAGGAATGACTAGCACATATGTGCACGAGGAACTTTTACCTTTAGCTTTTTAAGCAACCATTGGTTGCAATAGTTTATTTGGATTCTTACTGTGCTGTCCTACTCAACTCACATGCACACGTAATGGTGGTGGAGTGGATTTATTAATACTCCCCAGCAGTTCCCTTCACCAAAAACCCAGAACTGTCCCAACTAAGTCAAGCCAAATGCAGACCAATGCTAGTCCACGGAGCAATGGCCGGTGAGTCCACAAGGCACTTGAAAGTTTCCCAAACATGATAAATTCACTAGGCAAAATTAAATCCGCAATATGAGAAGGTGCACGAGGCAAGGAAAGTCCAGAGTTCACAAGGCACAATCCAAAGTCAAGGCACAGGGTCAATAATCCAAGGCAAGGCTGGAATCACAACAACCAGGAAACACACAGCTAGGCAAGGAACACGTTGTTCCCAGCATCGCCTCCATCTGTCTGCTGTGCTAAATAGCCAGCTTCTGTGCAGCCCATCAAGAGGGACGAGGCTGCCTCCTCACGAGTAACTGGGCTGACCTTTGCTGCTCCTGCCTTTTCTCTGCCCTACATGTTTTTGGATCAGCTGCAGAAGGCACTTCCTCCTCATCATCACTAACTGGCTACAGCTGTGTGCTTTCCCTTCCTGAAGCCCCAAGGCTGTCCTGCTACAGCTGTGCTTCAGCCTGGTAGCTCAGCAGACTAAAAGCATTGTGATTAACACCAGCTGTCTGCAATTACTGTAAGTTCGAATCTCACCGGGCTCAAGGTTGACTCAGCCTTCCATCCTTTCTAAGGTAGGTTAAATGAGGACCCAGTTTGTGGGGGCAATAAGCTGACTTTGTATAAATACACAAAAGTATGAAGGCTATTGCTTAACGCATTGTAAGCCGCCCTGAGTCTCCGGAGAAGGGCGGCATATAAATCAAATTTAAAAATAATAATAATTTTAAAAAAATCCCTCTCAGCTGCCTGCTCAGAGCCATTGATCAACTGCCCTTCTGAAGTTCCTGGGACTGGTTCATCCTCCTCTGAACTGACATCTGGAGAGGTATCTGGGGAAGCATCTCGGGGAGTCATTACACTTGCACTAAGAAGGAAGTTGGATCCAAATCTATGGCAATCTCTCAGGTACCCCGGTCCCAAGCCATGTAGGACTTTAAAGGTAACCTCCAGCACCTTGAATTGCACCCAGAAACACACATTTTGTGGCCTGGGAACATGACACTTCCTCTTATCACAACCAACAGACTGTTTCATTCTGCTCACATCATCTCAGCATGTTAACTGGCAATTCTAATAACTGGAATAAGCTCTCTTTTTTTTCCTGTAGAATACATGAAGCTGTAGCTTCTTCGAGTTACTGGAGGCCAAGGAAAATGAAGGAAGACGCTCACTTTATTTCTCTGTGAGAAGCAAGGACCCCTGTTGCTTTGTGGAATAATTCTGAAGAGCTGCTTTACACAAAGCTCTGCCAAAGGGACACACACAACCTTCAAAGCTTTGCGCAGCCATAGATCATAATTTATGCTAAATTAGGTTAGGCATCCCTTTTACACAATAGCACTTACCCCCGTGTGCCTAGGATTTTTTCTGGCTGAGAGATAGGTCATGAACGAATGGACGCTCTGGTGCCCTTGCTTCCCCGAAAGTTATTTATGGCTTATTTGCAATGTTCAGACTTTGGGTACTATTACTTACATCTCCAAAATGGCACCAACGTAAGAGACTCCTGGGGTTTGCACAAGCAGAAAAAGGATTCAGAAAAGCAAAACCATCAAGAGAATCTTAAAAACCTTAGCAAACTGATAAATAAACATGCTCCGTGGGCATTAAATATTAACTGTTGAAAGGAATAATGGAGCACCAAGTAAGGACAAAGTCAGAACCCCAGAGGAAAAACATTCTGCACCACAACATCACTCGCAGTTCCCTCTTGTCAGCTCTGAAAGGATGCATGGAAATGGCCTTAACTCAGTCCATCCATCCTTCAAATACAGGCAGTTCTCAACTTGCAAGAGTTCGTTTAGTAACTGTTCGAAGTTACAATGGTACTGAAAAAAAAGTTATCTATAACCATTTTTCGCACTTAAAATCATTGCAGATGATTGGCAACGGACTTAGATTGATGATGATAGCAATGTTCCGGGGTCATGTGATCACTTTTAGTGACCTTCTGACAAACAAAATCCATGGGGAAGACAGATTCACTTTAAAACCGGGAAGTCTGGAAAGTCCAGGGGTGGGGGGGAAGGTTGGGGCAGGACGGGGGAGGAGGGAGGGGAAAATATGTGTAAAATTTTTTAAAACTTTTCAGTAATAAAAAAAAAAACGGGCTACTAACTTAACAGCCGTTGATTCGCTTAACAATTCTGTGGCAAGAAAATTCGTAAAATGGGGCAAAATTCACTTAACAAACATCTCACTCTGCAACAGAAAGGTTGCCTTCGAGTTATGACCACAATTGGGAGCAGGATTTCCGTGGCTATGTAAGGTGGTTGTTAAAAAAAGTCACGGCCACATTTTATGACCTGTGTCACCATGGTTATTGAGCGAATCACCACTTAAAAACTACAATTTGCCTGCAAATATTCAAAGAGCTAGAAGTGGCCACCTCAGTGTCTGGGGAAGAAGGAGGCAATTAAACTGAAGTGCCAGTTAAACACTCAACTTAAGCAGGGGTGGGCTTCAAAAATTTTAGCAAGGGGCTCTCTGCCCAGTTGCTGGGTGGGCGTGGCCATGGTGGGCGTGGCCTAGTCGGCCTCCTGCATCACAATGGGGGGGGTGGGGCATATTTGCCCTCCCCGGGCTCTGGAGGCTTTCCTTGTGCGCACCCTGTACTTACCTGCATCCAAAACAGATCGTGTGGGGACTCCTGGGAGGGGAGGGATGGGCGAGGCCAGCCAGGAGTGGGATTTGGGGGTTCTCCGAACTACACAGAATCTTAGCTAGAGGTTCTCCCAAACCCCTGTGAACCCCCAGCAGCCCACCCCTGATCTTAGGGTCTGGGAAAAGGACAAAGGCAGTGCTGGGATACATACAAAAGAAGTATCTTCTTTTGGCTTCCAATGTATTTGGGGGTTATATATCCTTCATCCTTCTTCCTCAGAGTCGCTTTGAATTAAAAGATGGGCAGCAAAATCAATTTGATGAGAATAAGAGAAGGAACTGGAGAAGATAACAAAATACAAAGACCTGCAAATAGAAATAGAAGGACTATGGCAAAAGAATGCAAAGATAGTGCCAACAGTCATTGGTGTCTTGGGTGCAATCCCAAAACAACTGGAGCACCATTTGAATACTATCGGCATTGACAAAAATCACCATCAGTCAATTGCATAAGGCAGGGGTGTCAAACTTGCAGCCTGCGGGCTGAATGTTTCACGTGCTGGCCCCACCCCCCACCCACTTTAGCAAAGGGGGGAAAAGTCCCGATATGTCACGTGAGGCCGTTGTGACAATGCGAGTTTGACACCCCTGGCATAAAGCAACTTTCCTTAGAACAGCTTATATCCTGCAATGATACCTCTAACACATCCACCTCGGCCCATCCTAAATCCTTGGAAGGACTCGATAGGTGGATAAGAGTACCAAACCCAGTCTGAACATCTGGCTCACTGCACCTTGAATCATAATAATAATTTCCTAGGCAGAGATGAATCAGAACATTTTCCGGTATCTGGGATCCCACCTCCAAGGCAATGGCGACATCAATGGCAAAGTGCGAGCAAGGGTGAATTCAGCCTGGATGTGTTGGTGACAACTGACCAGTGTGTTATGTGACAGATGTATGCCAACGCATCTTAAATCTAAGATTTACAAGACAACCATCTGCCTGGTTGCACTGTATGGCACTGAATGCTGGGCAACAACAGGGATCAAAAACTATCTCCATGCCATGGAACTGCAAATCCTCCATTGGATATCGGGCATCACCCTTCTTGACCACATCACAAATGACACCATTCAACAACATTTTGGTGTGGCACCAATTATAGAGAGGATGAGAGAAGGCAGGCTCTGCTGGTATGGACATATCCAATTCAAGGAAGCCCCACCCACCTACTCATCCAGCCACACAAAGATCTTTTGTCTCGGAGAGCCACTCAGCCTTGATAAGACACTGCAATTTTATCATCCAAAAGCTTTTTACCTCTCCTTCAAAATAATGAAGTGGGGATTTGGACTCTAAAAGGGAGCCTCTGCCCATTTCTGAACCTTGCAGGGTCTAATTAGAAAAATTCAGGTCAATACATTGGGCAGATAAAAAATGATCTGATGTAGTTCAGATATTCACCAGTCAATAACACCATTCAGGAAGACCAACAGCCGGCTTCATCAGGAGACACAGTTCTCATTTTCTCTCTCACACCTCTTATACGTTCTACCAGAAACCTTCACTCTCTGCAAGGAAGACTCCTCAGCCACCATCCCAGGTCAATATCAAAAATATGTTTTAGTTTAATAATTTTATTAAAATTATTTTATTAACTCTGGTGCTGGAGAAGACTCCTGCGAGTCTCTTGGACTGCAAGGTGATCAAACCGGTCAATCCTTGAGGAGATCAACTCTGACTGCTCTTTAGAAGGCCAGATCCTGAAGATGAAGCTCAAATATTTTGGCCACCTAATGAGAAGGAAGGACTCACTGGAGAAGAGCCTAATGCTGGGAAAGATTGAGGGCAAAAAAAGAAGGGGACGACAGAGAACGAGGTGGCTGGATGGAATCACTGAAGCAGTAGTAGTGAGCTTAAAGGGTCTCTGAGGGATAGTAGAGGACAGGAAGGCCTGGAGGAAAGTTGTCCATGGGGTCGCAATGGGTCGGACACGACTTCTCAACTAACAACAACAACCCAGGACTTAAATCACATTATGATTTAAATCTGGAGTTAAGTCTTGGAGGTCCGTGGTCATGGTCCGTGTCCACAAAAGGTACTTAAAGAGGGTCCCAGGCGAAGAAAAGGCTGAGAACCATGGGGCTAGTCCATTAGCCAGAATTGGCATAATCCTGTGCCCATAAAGCAGTGAACTTCAATTTGGCTGACAATCAACCGAACTTCCTTGGTTATTTTAATTGGCTTTAAGAATATAATTGTGATATTTTGATGATATTCAGCAGAGTGAAAGAGAACAAGAAATGTTCCTTTGCATTAAACTGAAGTTGTTATCATCTCATTGCACTGCTTTTAGCAGCAGACTTTTTCTTCCCCGTAGATGGCTCATATAAAAGCCAATTAAAATCCCATCAATTAAAATCCTTATACCAGGGAAGAGGGAGGGAGAGAGGAACGAGCCCAGCCCTTGGTACTGATGGAATGCGAGATGGGTCTTCATTGCACAGCTCAGCTGGGGGTTCAAGAAATAGGCAGGAGCTTGTTTCCGAATTGATTCAACACGTCAAGCTGAATCACTTCAACACTTCTAATCTTCAGTCCAAATGAAATCATTTCAACATTTCAGACCAGAACATCATTTCAAAACATTTTGATACTTCAAGCCATTTGAGGATTCAAATCCGATCAGGATGAATCACACACACTACTTAGGAATATCCCAGTGGGTTGCTTCATTAACAACCGTAAAGATAAGAGTGTCATAGGCATAGACTACCAGAGCGCTGACCCCAAATCCCCACACCATCTCAGACCACAAACAGGTCTAACAGTGGTAGAAATTCATGATGATGGAGCAGTGGTGAAATCCAATTTTTTTTTTACTACCGGTTCTGTGGGCGAGGCTTGGTGGGCATGGTGTGGCTTGGTGGCCGTGGCTTGATGGGTATAGCAGGGGAAGGATACTGCAAAATCCACATTCCCTCCCCACTCCTGGGGGAAGGATATTGCAAAATCTCCATTCTAACCCCACTCTGGGGCCAGCCAGAGGTGGTATTTGCTGTTTCTGCGAACTACTCAAAATTTCTGCTACCAGTTCTCCAGGACCTGTCAGAACCTGCTGGATTTCACCCCTGTGATGGAGGAGAAGGAGGAGGAGAAGGACAAGGAGAAGGAAGGAGAAGGAGAAGGAGAAGGAGAAGGAGAAGGAGAAGGAGAAGGAGAAGGAGAAGGAGAAGGAGAAGGAGAAGGAGAAGGAGAAGGAGAAGGAGAAGACTCAGTAAAGATAAGTGGTTATTGCATTCATTTTTATCTATCACCAATAAAGGGATAGCAAAAGTTAAGGATCCACCTTCCATGCTCTCCAGCAGTGGGCATGCGGCCAACCTTCCATGCATGTGCTTTGCTCGCTCACACACCTTCCATGCATGTTCCCGGCTTCGAAAACATGCTTAAATAGGACGGCATAGAGCGGGCCCACCCACAATCTCAGCTCGCCCAAACCGGTACAAACCGGCTGAATACCACCTCTGATGCTCTCCTTCCCTACAGAAGAAGTCTGAGGTCTCAAGCACTACCAGAGTGCTTAAGAAAGCACCTCTTGCTGAGATGTTTTCCTCCACCTCACCAAGAAAACAGAAACAAATCAATTAAAATGAAGATGGGGGGTGGGGGGAAAGAGGGGTATTGAAATTTAAATTGTGTCACTTAATCATCAGCTAAAGCTGGAATATATAAGTCTGGGGATAACTTTTTTTAAAAAAAAAGAGAAAGAGAGTCAATTAACCGAATATCAGCTGGCAATGAGATTCATGAATAAAGAGCAATCAGAATAAAGTACAAAGGTATGAAATGCACAGTTCAAAAAGGGGGGGGAAAGAGGGAGGGAAGAGACTTAATGAGCAAGAGAGGAACAAAGAGATAGCAAAGGCCAAGGAGATATAACAACAGGATATAACAGTAACAGAGTTGGAAGGGACCTTGGAGGTCATCCAATCCAACTCCCTGCTCACGCAGGAGACCTATACTAGGGATTCGAACCGCCGAACTGCTGACCTTTCTGATCAACAAGGTCAGTGTCTTAGCCACTGAGCCACCTAGTGATCGGACAGAGCTCGAAGACAAGAGCTGGGAATGGATGCATTTTCAAAAAATAAATAACTACTGGAAATTAAATGTGTAACCAATTGAAAAACAACGACACAGGCCATCACAAACCAAGACAACCGTGGTGTGTGCAGAGAGAAGAAAAATAAGAAGGAGGGGGGTCTAGAAGCCAAGATAGAAGGAAGAAACTTAAGGCAAGAAGACTGACTGAAAACAACCAGGCAACCCTCCTTGCGTGGGGGATGAAATTCTGGGGAACACACACACAATGGGTAGCAGAAAGGAAAACAAACAGAATGTTTAACAGCTGTGACCGACTTTGCCAAGGAACAGTGTTGGAAAACAAGAAAGCATCTTTACATGGCAAAGAGGAAAAAATAATTAATCTCAATAATAAACAAACAAAAAGGGACGTGGTGGCTCAGTGGCTAAGACACTGAGCTTATCGATTGAAAGGTCGGCAGTTCAGCGGTTCGAATCCCGAGTGCCGCGTAACAGGGTGAGCTCCCGTTCCTTGTCCCAGCTTCTGCCAACCTAGCAGTTCGAAAGCCTGTAAAAAATGCAAGTAGAAAAATAGGGACCACCTTTGGTGGGAAGGGAACAGCGTTCCGTGTGCCTTTGGCATTGAGTCATGCCGGCCACATGACCATGGAGACGTCTTCGGACAGCGCTGGCTCTTCGGCTTTGAAACAGAGATGAGCACCACCCCCTAGAGTCGGGAACGACTGGCACATATGTGCGAGGGGAACCTTTACCTTTTATAAACAAACAAGGAAGGGAAGAAGAATATGGAAGGCAGCTTCAAGTGGGAGCAGAGTACAACTTGCAAACCCAGCGGAACAATAGCTCCACATCCCCGTTTGCTATTCAGGGTCCACTTAAGACCACAGCTAATCCTTGACTTACAACCATTTGTTTAGTAACCGTTCAAAGTTACAAGGGCACTGCGGGGAAAAAAAGTGACAGGACCATTTTTCAGACTTACAACCGTTGCAGCATCCGCATGGTCACGTAATCAGAATTCGGATGTGACCTTCTGACAAGCAAAGTCCACGGGGGAAGCCAGATTCATTTAACGACCATGTTACTAACTTAACAGCTGCAGTGGTTCGCTTCACAACTGTGGCAAGAAAGGTCGTAAAATGGGGCAAAGCTCACTTAACAACTGGTCTTGCTTTGCAATGGGAATTTTCACTCAACAAATGGTTGTAAGTGAAGGAAGACCTGTTAAAAGAAGGCAGGGATGAAATTATTTCAGTTGTGGAAGATTCTGTTAACGTAACCTTACCCCGAAAAAAAAAAAAGATAGAGCTACGTCAGAGTTTGCAGCACATCCGACCAGCACACAATTAAATAATTCTGCAGGATTCTACTACATAAGAAACTTTGATACCATACAGCAGAAATCAGCAGGTCAGCCAATTGGGGCTGTTTGGAAACTGAAACATACTATTTGTTTGTATGGGGCCATAAGAGACAGTTTGGAGTCTGGGCGTGGCTTAGACTTGGAACACAGAAACACAGAAGCAATATTCATAGAAGCAAATCATTACAGAGTAGAGAGATATATTGTACAGCAGCACACATTACAGAGGCCAAACCAACTCTTATATTGTTGTGGTCCGCCAGCAGCCTCCGCGGATTATGGCTGATCCTAACAACGAAGAGGCTGGTGTGGTGTCGCACCAGCAGCCTGTGCAGCCGGCGCTCGAGTCAGACAGCAAGGAGGCTGAAGAGGATGTGGTGCCAGAGGTAGAAACTCAGCCAGGGCCTTCAGAACCTCCAGAGGCTCCTTCAAATGAAGAGAGTGAAGTGGAGGAGCCTCTTCTCAATGCTCGAGCACGCAGGGCTGCCAAAAGGCAGGACAGGCTACTCAGGAGGAGGAGGTCTCCTCGAGAGTAAGGCTTGGGGTTAATTGGCCACTCCCTTAGCCTATTTAAGTTCGCACACAGATAGCAAATGTTGCTGGAAACAACGTTTGGTCCTACGCAGATCATTTTGAGAGTGAGTTTTTTGTTACAACTTGGTTTCTGGGCTGATTGCCAACCTTTGTCGGACTTTGTTTAATCTCTGTAATTCATCACAGGCTGATAAGGACATTTGTGGTTAAAGCCTGCATTTTGAAAAGGGTCTGTTTGTATTAAACGGAGTTTTTGGAGCTGTGTGTGTGTGCTACACTTCTTGGGATCCGTAGCTGGGGCAGAACATATATACAGTTCAGTAAGTCTAAGCCACGCCCAGACTCCAAACTGTCTCTTATGGACCCATACAAACAAATAAATATGTTTCAGTTTCCAAACAGTCCCCATTGGCTGACCTGTTGCCATGTCTATTCCAGTCTATGAACATTCATACTCTGACAAGCTAGAACATTCTAATAGTACATAGTAGCAGATAGCAGAAGTACAGGAACTAGCTGCCTTTAGTTGAGAAAAAGAGGGAGAGGCTTGGAAGATCGAAGGCTGGACGCAGCTGCAAAAAACATAGTGGGGCAGAATTAAATCTTTGGCTGAAGAACGTGTGAAAGTTTTAATTAACTTAGTATTATAAGACTCAGTGGAAGGATATAAAGGTACCAGATTAATGAAAATTATTTCAAACATGATGCCTGACATTTATACCCACTGCCACTTGCGGTGAGTGTTCTTTTTTTTTTTTCCTCTCCATCCCACCTTGCCACTTTTTATAAAATAGAAATATTTAAAAAGCCATTACTGACTTCCAGCAGCTGATATAAGCTGATTAGGAGGCGGTGGGAAGTAGCGGTATTAAAATTCTCCCTAGTCGTTTGTTTTCTTTTTCTAAGCCATTTTAAATATTGCATTTAATAGAAAAATAATTTTCTCAGCTCAGAGAAACATCAATTTGCTACTTGAAGGCTCGTATATTAAGCCAAAGACGCTAATGTGTAAACATTAACGGTTCCAGTAAACGCATGGGGTTCAGACCAATTGGATTCCAGGCAGGAGAGCAGCCCAACGGGCAAGACAAAAGGTTTGCCTAAGTTATTTATTCTCAATAACCTTAAAAAGTTACAAAATGCAAATATGAGAAGAACAAAAGCAGTTAATTCACATGAATCAGAATAAACACACACCTCCTTCTCTCTTTCACTGCAAAAGTTCATGATCAGAAATCACCAGAACAATAATTGAGGAAAAAGGGCTTTCTATACAACTGTCTAAATTGTATAGAAAGGGATGTGGTGGCTCAGTGGCTAAGACGCTGAGCTTGTCAATCAAAAGGTCAGCAGTTCAGCGGTTCGAATCCCTAGTGCTGCATAATAGGTGAGCTCCCGTTCCTTGTCCCAGCTTCTGCCAACCTAGCAGTTCGAAAGCACGTAAAAAAATGCAAGTAGAAAAATAAGGACCACTTTTGGTGGGAAGGTAACAGCATTCCATGTGCCATTGGCGTTTAGTCATGCCGGCCACATGACCACAGAGACTTCTTCGGACAGCGCTGGCTCTTCGGCTTTGAAATGGAGATAAGCACCGCCCTTAAAGTCGGGAACGACTAGTACATATGTGCAAGAGGAATCTTTACCTTTACCTTTTAATACAACAGTCTTGTGTGCTCTGTAGTCTGTAGATCTACAGTACATCATGCTGGGCTAATATGATCCATGGGGAACACCAGATAGAGGCTGAACTACAGAAGAGTTCCCCTGTATTTTTTTGTTGGTTGGTTAAATTTATTTGCCACTCATCAAGAGCTGTGGTGGCGCAGTGGTTAGCATGCAGTATTGCAGGCTAACCCTGCAGTTTGATTCTCACCAGCTCAAGGTAGACTCAGCCTTCAATCCTTCCAAGGTCAGTAAAATGAGGATCTAAATTCTCCAAGTTACAGAAAACGTTCTGCATCTCCTCATTGAGTTGGGCATGGTAGGCTTCTATCTTGACCCCCAACATCCTTTCCTGGAACTTCATGGAGTTGAGCTTGTACAGGATGTCCTCCAGGTTCTCTCCTAGGAGAGCCCAGGTGATGGCTCCATTTTATGAACTTTCTTGTCAAGGAAGGAAAGAAGGAAGAAAACCTCCAGACTTCACTGCTAAATAAACCCTGATCATGTCCATTTTGAGACAGTGCTATCCATTTAGCATCATCACATCCTCCCACCATCACTCCCCTTGCCTCCCTAAACAAGTTAGGGTTCACCCCCACCCCTCAAAACTTTGCCCCCTTAATCAATCTATTTGTACATATTATTTTAGGAGTATGAAACCACTTCCTGGTGACAGCTGGACTAGGGTCCAACTTCTTCTTCTTGTGCCATATCCCTCATTGGACGTTGACAATTACGTTGGCGATCCTATTTTTATCAACAGCCGCACGAAAAAGTACTGTTGAGTTTGGTCCAAACCAGTCCTTTAGATTTTGAAGCCATGATGTTCTTCTTCTGCCTGGACCTCGTTTGCCTTCAATCTTTCCCTGGAGGATTAAGTGAAGGATGCCGTATTTTTCCGGGTGTCGCATCACATGTCCAAAATATTCTAACTTTTGCTTTTTTATGGTTTTGATGATTTCCCTTGCCTTTCCCAGGCAGCTTATCACCTCATTTCTGATTTTGTCAACCCAACTTATATGCAACAGTTGCTTATATGTAACAAGGTCCACCTATATGCAGCCAATATTTCTTGCAGCTGGTCTACAGCTTTCTAATAGTGGAGGGTTGACTGAAAGAGAGCTATATCTTTGCTACTCTCCAGATGCCTCGTTCATTCCGATATTCCTAAAGTGAACCAAGAAGAAATGTTGAGGCACTGCACTAAAACATCACATCAGCCTTTATAGCCAGTTTCAAGAATGTCATTCCTCTTGGCCACCAACTCCTTAGAAGGGAAGGGACTATATTGTTTGTTCAGCTCTCTTGGCCCAAAGCCTTTGTGCTTTGAGCTATTATCCAGAAACTAACCAGCAATAAAGCTGCATTAATAATTAACTTCCACTTCATTAGCATGTAATAACTTCCTAACTCCCACAGTTCTTTAGCACCTCCAGAGCTTGCATAGGCTCTTATTATTCACCAGCCAAATGTTGAAATACTATTCTGATTCCAGGCACATTCGGGAAAGGAGGCAAGGCATGCGTTTCAAACCAGGCTATCTCTTACGACACTCCGTTACGCTACAGTGAATTTCAGTACAACTTTCCCGTGCATGAGTCAGGTTACCTCTGCAAGATATTCTCAGTCAAAACAATATCATAGCAGAAAGTTTTGTCCTCCACACCCCAGGGTGAAAGAAGATATGGGGAGAGTCATAGGTACCTTCAGAGAGGAAAGGAGCACAAAGCTTTTCCATCTAAAGAGGCAAAGTGTTGTGACCTGCCAGCAGCCAGCAGAGCTGGTGGCAGACTTGGATGATGAGGAGGTTGGGGAGGAACTTGGACCAGTTCTGGAGTCTGGGGAAGGCTCTGATGGATGCTCTGCATTGGACGCAGAAATAGAGCCAGGGCCATCCAACATTTCCTAGCCACCGGAGAGGCAGCTGCCTTTGGAGGCTGATATGAGTGAGGAGGAAGAACAGCTGGGGCCTGTTCCAGATGCACATATGCGCAGAGCTGTTAGGAGAGGTGAACAACGGAGGACAAGGAGTCGACTCGGGAAGCAAAGTTCAGGTGGATGTTGAATGGCCCCTCCCTGGCTGGGGAATAAATAGAAGGAAAGAGGAGTGGTTGTTGTAGGAGACAACAGTTCGTATTTCTGAAGATTTTGCTCATGGTGTTTCGTGCCACAAAGACTGCTTGCCAGAACTTAATTTGCAGCCTTTCGGCTGGGAGCTCACGGCCTTGCAATTATCACAAGGAACTGATAAGGTTTGTTACTGCAGATAACTCCTTGAAGGATATTGCCTGGATTTTTCGTTGAGTGGATGCCATTAATTCACAAGAGGTGAATAAAGAGGGTTTTTTTGTGACCAGGAGTCTGTTTCCCGCTTCTGCTAAGGCTGGGTCAGAACACAATGTGGGTCAGTCTATCACGGGTCTATCACAGTCTTCCATGTCTAACCCTGTCCCCTTCACTCCCTTCTCATACATGGAGAGAGTTGGAAGTGTAACCACTCTAATATCAAGTGGTGGCAATAAGGATTTACCAAGGCAAATCTATCACCATCCATGGTTTTTCAACAGGTAGACATGGTATTCTGAACGTCTCTAAAATAGCTTGCTAAAATATGGTGGATTGTCCACCCCTATGTTCAAAATCTAAATAGCATCTGATGCTGACTTCATTCTCACCAAGGGGAGGCATCCCAATCTGAGTTATATCCCTTCAATTCTACATGAATGGACCAATTCATATTCGTCTAGTCTAATGAAGAGAAAGAGCAGGAGTGACATGATAGCAGTCTTCCAATATTTGAGGGGCTGTCATAGAATAGAGGGGATCAACCTATTCTCCAAAGCACCTTCAGGCAGGACAACAAATTTTGGCGAATCCAGAAAAAGAAACTCCTGGGACATTATTTTACCAAAAGTATAAAACTTTACCGAGTAAACCACATTGGCACAGAAGAAGCGAAACCGGCTCTGGGTTTCTTGCGCAAAAGCAAGCATAGTTAATTCTCCCTTTCCCTATGGGCCACCCACAGTCCATTACATCCACCATCATTTCTCCTCATTTTGTTATGGGAACTAGCGAACCACACGGAGACATCTGCTCAGAGTGTCCTTGAGATGGAAGCAATGTCTCACAAGAGCCGACGGATGCTTAGATGCCATTCCCCCCACCCTTGCATTCCATCCCATATCCCTCCCTTTTATTGTCAAGCTGTGAGTGAAGTAGAATGTAGGTGAAAGTGCAAGTCAGCCTTGACATGATGGGTGGATGGATGGATAGAGATAGATGGATGGATGGATGGATGGATGGATGGATGGATGGATGGATAGATAGATAGATAGATAGATAGATAGATAGATAGATAGATAGATAGATAGAAAGAAAGAAAGAAAGAAAGAAAGAAAGAAAGAAAGAAAGAAAGAAGACAGACAGAAGGATATGGAGAAGGATATGGAGAAGGAGAAGGAGAAGGAGATGGAAATGTGTGTGTGTGTGTGTGTGTGTGTGTGTGTGTGTGTGTACCAGGGGTGTCACTCTTGTGGCCATGGGCTGGATGCGTCACGCACTGGCCATGCCCGTGCCCAGTTTAGCGAAGAGGGGAAAAGTCATGATATGTCACGTGACGATGCCGTGACGATGTGAGTTTGACATCCCTGGTATATGCAATATGTTATATAGATATATTGTAATTTTCTTGAGGATTGTTCATACAGGTTGTGGATTGCTTTGGAAAAAATGGTCTCCTCAGAGGCAGCAAATAATCATGGGGGGGGGGAGACCTAATTTTACATAACATTGTTTCCTTGATGCTCCTGCACAATTTCTTCTTCACCATTATTCTGCATGTTCTTTCCTAAATATTGTCATTGTTCACAGTTATTTTCTATTCCTGTCCCAAACATATGCTGTGTATGTGCTCTTTTGAAATCTACACAATAAGTCCTACATCCCCCCCCCCCCCATCCTTTGGTTCTCCTTGTATCAGCAAGCACAGACTGAGATTTGGATCCTTTCATTGCACCAGGCAGACTCAAAACCTAATTCAAATGTGAGCTGACTCAGAGAATGCCCTCTGAAAATTCCACCTGTGTTCCTCAGAGACCTCAAATATACTGTCGAGTTCAACAAGGAGAGAGATTGTAGAGAAAAATCTCATTCCGGGACCAAAGGCACAGCTAGAATTCCAAAGCTCTCCACTAGAGGGCAGTAATCTACCGGTCCAAAAGAGGATGAAACGGAAGGGGTACCTAATCAGATTGGCCCAGAAAGTTGCCCATCCTGAACAGCCATCTCAACCCCTCCCATTCTTTTTACCAGCTGGCACTTTTTAACACAGCAGAATGGAGCAATCATGTTAACTAAAGGATTCATTTAACTGTAATTAAGTTAAATTTCACCGAAGTTAGATTTCTGTCTTTGCTCTCCTTTTTCAGAAGACAGGAAATCCCTCAAGAGACTAATCTGAAACGGCTCTGCGTCCTTTTGTTTCTGTATGAGCCATTATAAATAACAGACTCGAACCCATGTTTAGCAATACAACAGCCCTGACATTTTTCACTCTGTTTGCCCAATATGTTTGCCTGCATTCAAATGAAACATGGTTCATTCAATGAATCCAATGTTCTGGAGGAACACAACACAGTGAACCGTAAAAAACAGACCAACCAAAGTTAGCTGCTCTGCGATTCAGTTATGTCACGCTGACCCAAAGCTACTGACAGACTTTCCATTTTAGGATAAACAATTGAGTTGTGAGCCCTCCTGCTTTATGTCAGAGACGTAAAATGGAACAACCACAAGGCGGACGGAGTAAAAAGCAATGGGTGCCAGACTTGGCAACGAGGCAGGAAAGGGAAACAGGTGTCCGATGCAAAGAGCAATAGCACTTAAAACTTACCATATTTTTTGGAGTATAAGATGCATCTTTTTTCCCCCTAAAAGGCAGTGAAAATTTAGGTGCGTCTTATACACCGAATGTAGTCCCGCCCACCCACTGGCCCCCATCCTTTGGCCTCTGCCTCACAGCAGTTACTTCCTTGCGAGCAAACAGCAAGAAAAAACAGCTCCTTTCAGCTTCAGCACAGCCTAATTAGCACAAGTTGATTGGATCGGCCTCCCAACTCTCAGCTGATTTGCTCTTAGCTGTTTTGCGCAGGGCTCTGCTCCTTGCTGCAAAGAGGTAAATTGTTGGAGTAGTTTTTTTTTTTCCTTGTGCTAATCAACCTATGCTGAAAACAAAACTGAAAGTAAAGCAGGCTGTTTGCTGTTTGCTGCTTGCTGCAACGAGGCAAAATTGCTCAGAGGCAGAGGCAGATTTCTTTTTCTTCTTTTCCTCACCAAAAAAGGTAAGTGCGTCTTATACTCCGGTGCGTTTTATACTCCAAAAAATATGGTATATACCACCCCATACTGTTTTATAGCATTCTTTGGGCAGTTTACAATGTCAGCGTGTTGCCCCCCCCCCCCAACAATCTGGGTCCTCATTTTACCGACCTTGGAAGGATGGAAGATTGAGACAACCTTGAGTCCATCAGGATCAAACTCCAGACTGTGGGCGGAATTAGCCTGCAATACTGCATTCTAACCACTATGCCACCAGGGCAAAGGAGAGGATGGACTGGGAGTGCGCAATGACTCTTACCTGATGATGCACTTAACTCCACCACCTCCAGCCCTGCCTGCTCTTCTCTTACAACAGAAAGCCATACTTAAGGAATGATTAGCAGGAAGACCTCAAAGGACCAAGAAACATGCCAGCGGTCAGGACTGACCACCAAGCAGGGTAGAAGTCTCTAGGCCAGGGGTGTCAAACTCGTGGCCTGTGGGCCGGATGCGTCACGCGCTGACCACATCCACACCCATTTTAGTAAAGGGGGGAAAGTTGTGATACATCACGTGATGACAATGTGATGACGCAAGTTTGACACCCCTGCTCTAGGCAGACTCAACGAGCTCATGACAGCGAGGCACAATCCAAGAATTCATACTTCAATAAGGAGTTTTAATGCAAGGAATATACAGAATCTTTAAAAGTGTGATAGGAAGACCCAACCCTAGTTTATTAGTGGGTTTATTAAGACAGGGCCTCTTTAACCATTTGGAAACTCTCCTTTCTGAGCCATTTGTAAGCTGTTAGCAAACCTCTTTTCTGTCCATGGGCCAGGGGTGCTATTCAGCAGGTTCTGACATGTTCTGGAGAACCGGTAGCGGAAATTTTGAGTAGTTCAGAGAACTGGCAAATACCACCTCTGGCTGGCCCCAGAGTGGGGTGGGAATGGAGATTCTGCAATATCCTTCCCCCAGGAGTGGGGAGGAAATGGGGATTTTGCAGTATCCTTCCCCTGCCACGCCCACCAAGCCAAGCCCACAGAACCGGTAGTAAACAAATTTGAATTCCACCACTGCCATGGGCTACTTATGGCTATGTCCTTTTCACCCTACTACCAGGGGTGAAATCCAGCAGGTTCTGACAGGTTCTGGAGAACCGGTAGCAGAAATTTTGAGTAGTTTGGAGAACCAGCAAATGCCACCTCTGGCTGGCCCCAGAGAGGGGTGGGAATGGAGATTTTTGCAATATCCTTTCCCCAGGAGTGGGGAGGGAATGGGGATTTTGCAGTATCCTTCCCCTGGAGTGAGGTAGGAATGGAGATTTTGCAGTATCCTTCCCCTGCCATGCCCAAGCCACGCCCACGGTAGTATAAAAGTTTGGATTTCAGCACTGCCTACTACCCATAGTCTCTCCCAGATCCAGAAATACAAGCAATCTTTCAGTTGATGCAGGAATTCCTCTTATTTTCTTTGCTATTCGGTAAAATCTATTGTTGGGTCTGGGGACCCTGAAGGATTGGGAAGGTGCTACTTACAATTCAGTGACTCCCCCATGGTGCAGCAGTCAGCAGGAGCCATTCAATCCGGCTTAATTTTAACCTGTTCTCGACTCATTGTGATGTTTCTATGCCGTTTAATACATTCATTTTGCTCTCTTTGTGGATTTTAAATTGCTTGATGTATTGTTCCGAGTTGCCCTAAGAACTCTGTTATGGGGCAGCCTATGTATACACGCCGGTTGGGTTATATAACAAAACATTTCCCCAATTGCTTGGAAGCGTGATCATTATCCCGAAGGCCTTTTAATAGCACAAAGCAATGCATTACAATGAAACTTTCCTTCTGAAAACGGTGAAATGCCCTTCGTATAGAATTAAGGTTTGCTCAGCGGCTCCATACCTTCTAACGTTTCAGAAGTTACCAAAGGTGGAATTTTTCCAAAGGGCATTTAGCGGCATAGTTCATTCTCAACATCTCTAATTTATTTCGCTTTTGAATTATTCTGACTGATTTATTGATACTGCTTGGTTTTGTTATGATTTGTTTTTATTTTTTCATTAGCATAATTTATCCCCTCTATTGTTGAAACTTTGATTAGCTCTTGGTTGGGTTGATTATCTGCCGTGGACCTTTTAAATTGAGGTGGAAGTTCCTGGTGATTGTTCTGTAAAACGTCATGAATGTATAGTTACTTGGCCAAATAAATAAAGTATCTAGTTGTTGCTTTTCTAAGTAGACCATGATTAGTATCTATGAGTTCACGTATCCACTATTTCTACCAACAAGTCCAGTCCTCTGAAGAGTAGCATCACTTTTAAGGGAAACCTTAAAACATGCACACCTATTGTATGGCTAGTCCTCTAATTTTTAACAGTTTGTTTAATGGCCGTTCGAACGATTGCCAAATGAACTGTTGTAAGTCGAGGACTATCTGTGTAGGGAGGAAAGGGTAGATTCCTTAGGACCAGCTCTGCTGTGAAGCACAACACTCAGATGGAAAAACCTGAGAAAAAGGAGTTAGAGATTCCAAAATTCACTAGTTGTTATTGCCTGCTCTTGGAGGAGGGAACTGTGCGTATCGCACACTGTAGATTACACTCACAAAGTTATGTTGATGGACCCTATCAATGTCAAGGTGAGGTTGAACTGCCACATTACTCCATCCCAATTCATTTGTTCATTCATTCATTCATTCATTCATTCATTCATTCATTCATTCATTCAGTCAGTCAACCCTGAAGCTGACCTGACCGAAGTCATCTTGGAGCTTCAGTGTTGCCACACTAGAGCCGAGGGATAAGGGAAGGGGGGATTAGAGATAGCTGGGGGTTTTGTAGCCAAAACAAAATACTTTCTCTTGGGAACCAAGGACATTCTCACACCTGATCAGAGGAAGGAGGAGTGATGTCACCAGGCAACCCAACAGCACTTTGATTGGACCATGTGACTGATTGTTTGGGGTTGAGGGGAAAACTTTTAATTAGGTGAAAACCGCGGGAACCTTCAGAGTTGGTTTTCACCAGATCTGTGCCAATATGATATATCTAATAAAGCTATTCCTTGAGGAATCCACCAGCCTCGGAGTTTTACTTGTTATGGGTCTGTTATGGGTCTATTACTTGGAACCCTGACACATTCATTCATTCATTCATTCATTCATTCATTCATTCATTCATTCATTTCCCACTTTTATTATTTTTACAAGTAACTCAAGACAGCCAACAGATGGAACACATCTTCCTCTTCCTTTTTTTCCCCATGACAATAACGCTGTGAGGTCAGTTGGACTGAGAGAGAGAGTGACTGGCCCAAAGTTACCCAGTTGGTTTTCATGCTTAAGATGGGACTAGAACTCATAGTCTCCTGGTTTCTAGCCTGGTGACTTCCTCACTGGACTAAATTGGCTCTCTGTGGAATAGAGAAAGCCACATACCGTCTTCTTCTTTGCTTCCATAACCACATCACACACAAAGCAGAATGACTGGCTTCCCACCCAGTAGCAACGTGGTTTCATTAGTTAGGACGGGGGGTCTGCAACCTTAAACATTCAAAGAGCCATTGGGACCCATTTCCCACAGAAAAGAAAACACCGGGAGCCACAAAACCCTTCCCGTCCCTGACTATTTCTTGACCGGCCACAAAACTAGCATATGTAGTTGAATTAAACGTTCTGTTATTTTCTGAAATTTTTCTTTTCTTGGATTTATTCATGGTTGGCCTACCAGAGGGTTGAAAAGCTCAGTAAATCGTGTGCCGGTGGGTGTCACACATTGGTGGTTGTGATGCATATTTTGAGTGACAGGGAGCCGAAGCAGAGGGGTGAAAGAGCCTTGGTAGTACAATGGTCTAAAGCACCCTGTTATTAAGATCAGCTGCCTGCAATTACTGCAGGTTCGAATCTCGCCAGGCTCAAGGTTGACTCAGCCTTCCATCCTTTCTAAGGTAGGTAAATTGAGGACCCAGTTTGTGGGGGCAATAAGCTGACTTTGTATAAATATACAAAAGGATGAAGGCTATTGCTTAACGCATTGTAAGCCGCCCTGAGTCTCCAGAGAAGGGCGGCATATAAATCAAATTAAAAAAAAATAAAAAGAGCCACATGCGGCTCCAGAGCCACAGGTTGCTGACCCCTGAGTTAGGACATTGTCTGTGGTGGAAACTGAAAACGTCTCTTTTTCGCCTTGACCTTCTGGAGCTGGTAAACCGGGGCAGGGAAAGGAGAAGGAAATTGCCTAATATCTCCCCGAGCTCCTTGGCAAAAGAATGGGATACAAATGTAAGAACAAACAAATCATGTTTAAGCCCTCAGGTGAGGATTGTTTTATTTCAGAAGCCGCTTGGGATCAGTTGTGTCAGGGAAAAGTGACAGACGGGCTCACAGTTCAGCTTAGGCCTTTTGGTTTATTGTTTTAATTTGGGTAGTTGGAATATAAACAATTCTTTAAATAAATGCATCCCTGCATCTGAACAATGGGGGTGGGGGGTAGAGGGAAGGGAAGGGAAGAGAGTAGCGGATGCATTTCAGAGCCAATACGGAACAAATACTTATCCCTCTGTTTCATTTTAAAGGAAGATAAAAACAGCTCTAAAGCAGAATCCAACTTGGAGGGGGGGAGTCTACAGTAAATAAGTCTTCTCAAGGAATTGGATGAAGACATCTGGCCAACTTCAGCTATTCTTAGAGAGCTAAATAGGGTCAGATCTGTTTGGGATTTGGATGGGCACCCACTAGGAAAGCTCAGCTGTAAGCTAGCTTGGGGGATCAAACATACATCTAAGAAGGGGGCTATTGCAAACTATTTCTAGACTGTTGCTGAGAAAACTCCAATGAATTTATTTATATATTCAACGGCAAGTCAGTTCAACAGAGAAAAGGTCTGATTTTTCTGTTTCAGTCTAGGCTAGCTATTTTCAAATTTGGAAACTTAAAGAAGTGTGGAGGTCAACTCCCAGAATTCCCCAGCCAGTAAGCCTTGACCCCCCACATCTCTTTAAGCTGTTAAAGTCGAGGAACACTGGCTTATGAATAGAGTACTTAGATTTATATACCGCTTCATAGTGCTCTACAGCCTCTCTCTAAGCCGTTTACAGAGTGAGCATATTGTTCCCAACGATCTGGGTCTTCATTTTACAGACCTCAAGAAGGATCGAAGGCTGAGTCAATCTTGAGCCGGTCAGGATCGAACTCCTTGGAGTGAATGGAATTAGCCTGCAATTCTGTATTGTAACCACTGTGCCACCACGGCTCCTGTTCGGGGGATTGTGGGTTGTTTTGAAAAGCTAGGGATATTTGCCACTATCAAATCAATCCAGCAAGGCAGCCCATATTCATTTAAAACAGAATCTGATGTTTGAAAGGTTTTTATTGGAAGTTGTCAAAATCTGGTCACTGTTTTGTTTTTCTGTTACAAACCTGAGCTAGCCAGTTCTCCCTTTGCAAAAGCAGAAAGTTTTCAGGATGCAAAACTTGGATTGCTTCTTCCTGTCCTAATGTCTTTTCTACAGGAAAACTTCCCACATATGTGATTGGTTTGGTTTATTTTTTTAGCCATATGCACAAAGTGCTAAGACTGGAATTCTGTATCAGAATCCATAACTCAAGGGAACAACAGCCTGTGTGCAATGCTTCATTCATTAAATTCCAGAAAACACCTTGATGGATGCAATCGCTCTTCCTTTTCACAGAGTTGCCCTTCCTTACAGCATTAAAATCGTAATATTATCTGATCCTGAAGAGGCTTTCAAATGCATATTTTCTCTTTTTCACCCAATAAACAATAAAGATCTTATTATGCGCTGTAGCTTTTTCTCAGTTCTAAAGATGGGGCAAAGGTTGGTAGAGAACAGCGTGCAATTTCGATGCATTCTAAAATTAAATATTTCAGGGGGAAAGGGCATGCAAACAAACAAATAACCCAACTGGAAAAAAAAAAAGAGGACTGACAACTAAGGCAGAAGGTAGCAATTTAACTGAAGCAAGCAAATCAATCACCAAGTCACAGCAGCTGGCAGCCAGGAAGATGATTATTGATTCCTCTAATACCTTGATACCGTAAGGCATAAAAAAAAACTGAACTAAATATGAACAGTTCACCTTTAGCAGTTTTTCCCAATTTAGTGCTTTCCAGATGTGAACTCAGGAGATGTTGCTGGGGCTTCTGAAAATTGGACTCCAGCATGCCACATGTTGGGGGAGAAGGTTTATAATCATTGTTGTCAGCCTAGAGGGCTCTTGCTTCCACCATCAGGAGACAAGAAGACACGGATGCTCCCAAACCATCACATGAACCTGGGGCTATCATCTAACAAGTCAAAGGGGAATGGGGGAGAATGAAAACCTGTCATTTGGAGTTGGCAATGCATGTTCCTGTAGATCAGTGGTCACCAACTGATGATCCGTGGGCCACTGGTGGTCCGCGAGAAAATTTTGGTGGTCCACAGAAAAATTATTTGCATTTTTTATATTGCACTAAATACTATTTATCTTTTTAAAAAATTCATATTAGTGGTACACAGGATTTAAAATGATGAATTTAGTGGTGCCTGAGGTCCGAAAGATTGGTGACCCCTGCTGTAGATGACCAGGCTGAGCCCGAGGGAGGGGTCAAGTGTGTCATCAGTTTAGAATCCCTTTGTGCCCACAAGAGATCTAAGCCCAGCTCTCCTTGAATTCTATTGACTCTTATCTACCATCAATTAGCCTTGACTGTTAGTAGTTCAGATTTTTGTAGTGAGCTAGGATTAAGGTGGGGAGGTTGTTTTTGCCCTCCCGGAGTCTCGAGGAAAGCCTCTGGAGCCCACGGAAAGCAAAAACACCCTTCCCCGCTGTGGTGCAGGATGCCGAATAGGCCACACCCATCATGGCCACGCCCACCCAGCAACCGGGCAGAGAACCCCTCACTAAAATTTTTGAAGTCCAGCCCTATTTTGGTACAGAGCTGCAAAATACGATAAAAGAGCCTTGGTAGTACAGTGGTCTAAGGCACCCTGTTATTAAGCTGGTTATTAAGACCAGCTGTCTGCAATTACTGTAAGTTCGAATCTCACCAGGCTCAAGGTTGACTCAGCCTTCCATCCTTTTTAAGGTAGGTGAAATGAGGACCCAGTTTGTGGGGGCAATAAGCTGACTTTGTATAAATATACAAAAGGATGAAGGCTATTGCTGAGCACATTGTAAGCCGCCCTGAGTCTCCAGAGAAGGGCGGCATATAAATCAAATTAAAAAAAAAAAGAGGCCTACGACTTTCTAAGGAACGTGGCCTCTGCTTAATTATGGTTCTACTTGGAAACTGCTTTTGGAATTTTCATTCAAAACTGGGAAAAAAACGAAACTTTGATTTTTAGGTTTTGATGCTTTTGGTGATTGTTTTATTATAGAAATGGCTTGAAACCCTGTGAAATGTAATGCAAAAGGCTGAGATTGTAATTTCTTTTTATTTATTTTACTGCACAGAAAAAAGTCAGAAGTCTTTTTTTCCTCCATTTTTCCATTTTTTTTCCTCTCTCACTCTCTTTTTGCTCCTTTTTCTTTCTTTCTCCTAGTTGTCTCACTTTTATTGTTTCTGTATTTTTAGCTCATACTGAAACTTAATAAAATTTATTTTTAAAAAATAAGCAACATGGCCTATGCCCCAGCCAAGCCTTTAAAATCTAAAACTCTTCTGTCCGATTTGGCAGCAATGATCTTTATCGCCCAATCTAAACTTTGTAAAGTTTAAACACTTATATTTTCTTTGTCTTATACAAGTAAACAAAAAGTTCCCAGGCAATTTCTAATTATAGAAGGCAAGTTTCCATGCCTTCAAAGCAATGACTCCAAGATCTAGTAGAAGACAGAATAATTATTAACCAAAAAAGGTGCCATTAAAAAAACTGTACTCCACTTATGTTCAATTTTTTCTTTCATGCAATACAGGCAGAGGAAGAGACAAAAGCTATTACTTCAGGCATTTGGTTTTAAAGCATGATGATTGAAATTGTGGGAATTCCCTCCTCCCCAGTAGAATGAAATATATTGGGAAATATTTAAAAAGGCAGAATATGATATTTTCCTAAAGGAGAAATGGAGAAACATGCTCTTAAAGACAGAAAGCAGCCCCCCCCCAGTCTTTCTTAACTGTAGATGCCAGCACTAAAGAGCTTATTGAAAGAGGAAAGCCAACTATCTAGATGACTCTATTCATAAGCAAAGCAAATACTGCAGGCAGAAAATCTATTCAAGACAGGATGTTTCGAAACTCCTTGCAGCAAAGTTTGACAGCTAACAAAAGCACAATGATAGGATTAGAACAAGCAGCCCTTCACCCAAGACCCAACATGGGACGGAAGCCATGAGTCACAATAGGAATTGCCCAAGACTCTTTCAGAACACAAGCCCCTTCATTGCCCCACCCACAGAACAATTCAAACTTCAAAGTCACAGAAACTTATAAAGATCCATCCACACATTCAACCAGTTGTTCAGCTGACCCAGAACTGCTGTTGGTTCTGTTCATCATTAAACTTTCTTTCCAATCAGCCTCCATGTTGTTTCCAGTGTCTTTCTCCCAGCTTGGACCTGAACCAAATGGATTTTCCTTCCAACAGAACAAAGTTGAAAACTATATCAACTGGGATTTCCCCTGCCACAGCATCAGTCAATCTTGTCAAACCCCCAAGCCACATGGCATTGTCTGGTGCAGCAGCACCTCCAGCCTCAAGTGATATGAATTCTCCAGGCTTTTGGTGAAGCATCCAGAAACGTCAAAATCTCATCCAAGATTACAAGGTTTCTCACATAAAAACTTATGATTCAGAAAAACCTAGAAATCACTGTCTTTCAGAAGGTCAAAATCCACAAATATTTCACTGTTTCTAGCCGAGAACGTCTGCAAGATCATCTACATCAGGGGTGTCCGACCTTCTTCCATATAGAATAGAATAGAATATCAGAGTTGGAAGGGACCTTGGAGGTCTTCTAGTCCAACCCCCTGCTTAGGCAAGAAACCCTACACCACTTCAGACAAATGGTTATCCACAACTTCTTAAAAACTTCCAGTGTTGGAGCACTCACAACTTCTGGAGGCAAGTTGTTCCACTGATGAATTGTTCTAACTGTCAGGAAATTCCTCCTTAGTTCTAGGTTGTTTCTCTCCTTGATTAGTTTCCACCCATTGCTTCTTGTCCTGCCCTCAGGAGCTTTGGAGAATAGTTTGACTCCCTCTTCTTTGTGGCAGCCCCTGAGATGTTGGAACGCTGCTATCATGTCTCCCCTGGTCCTTCTTTTCATTAAACTAGACATACCCAGTTCCTGCAACCGTTCTTCATATGTTTTAGCCTCCAGTCCCCTAATCATCTTTTTTTTTTTTTTATTTGATTTATATGCCGCCCTTCTCTGGAGACTCAGGGCGGTTTACAGTGCGTTAAGCATTTTTTGCTCTTCTCTGCACTCTTTCTAGAGTCTCAACATCTTTTTTACATCATAGCGACCAAAACTGAATGCAGCATTCCAAGTGTGGCTTCCAAATATCTTCAATGACTTTGGATGACATCTGCCCCTTTCGGACTATGGCTGCTTCTTCTTCTTCTTCTTCTTCTTCTTCTTCTTCTTCTTCTTCTTCTTCTTCTTCTTCTTCTTCTTCTTCTTCTTCTTCTTCTTCTTCTTCTTCTTCTTCCTTCTCCTTCTCCTTCTCCTTCTCCTTCTCCTCCTTCTCCTTCTTCTATATTAATTGTATATTAATTCTCTTAGCATTAAAAAAAAAACTTCTTAACACCACAGTTATTTATTTGCATATTGGCATGAATTCTGTCCCCTTATTTGGTTTTCGAAGAAGCAAAGTAGAAAAAATATTGACATTTTTACAATTTGGTGTTGGAGAAGACTCGTGAGGATACCATGGGTGGCCAAGAAAACAGACGCATAGCTCATCAAATAAATCAATTCAGAGTTCTCACTCAAGGAACTAAAGAAAAAAAAAAAAAACCAAGCATGAATTATCCTACTTTGAAAATATTATGCAAATACCTTGCTTTCTGGAAAAGGATCTAACACTGGGAAAGGAGGGAGGGAAGTGAAGAATGACCAACACTAAGACGGGTGGACTTAATTACAGTGTTGATGGGTGCACAGTTGGAAGACTTGCAAGGCCAGGATAGGGACAGATTGTCATGGAGAGAATCTGTCATTGTGGTTGCTCAGAGTCGAAAACAACTTGGTGGCACATAATCAAAGTATTATTTACTTACCTACCTACCTACCTACCTACCTACCTACCTACCTACCTCCCTACCATTTATTTATTTATTTATTTATTTATTTATTTATTTATTTATTTATTTATTTATTTATTGGACTTATATGCCGCCCTTTCTCCACAAGGACTCAGGGCGGCTCACAGCAATAAAGCAACAACAAGTCCAGATTAAAATTCAAATGATAAAAGAATCTAAAATTCCCATTAAAACCCCTTCAGTCCAGGTCAGCCTGGTGAAACAACCAGGTTTTAAGGTCACGGCGGAAGGAGCAAAGGTCGGGGGCCACCCGGAGCTCCAAGGGGAGCTGATTCCAGAGGGTAGGTGCGCCTACAGGGAAGGCTCACTCTCTAGTGGCCGTCAGCCAACATTGCTTGGCCGATGGGACCCCAAGTAGGCCCTCTCTGCGTGAGTGCACCGGGCGATGGGGAGCTGTTGCCAACACCTTGAACCAGGCATAAAGAATCAGGACCATCCCTTAGGCTGCAGCATAGAAGATGCATTCAAGCCTACACACAAAAATTCTAGTCAAGTAATGCTTAGCACAATTGGCGCCAGATAACGGTCAATGGAACTCAAGAGGGATTGGAGTTGGACCACTTGTGATAACACAATGATTCTAAGCTGATGATGCATTTAACTCTCCCCCCCACCCCCCAGTTCTGCTTGCTCTTCTCCTATAGGTATCTCTTTATTACAACTGCACATTTTATTACATTTCAATTTTTATATACTAAATCTCAAACTAAGTAACAAACTATTTTAAATATTTAAAATAGGTCACTAAATATAAGTTGATCCTTGTGGAGGGGGAACCATTTCTTTGCTTAACCCAATTGACCTTCATTCTCTACTTAGAGATTTAGAGTAAAAGTCCATGAGAGGGCCGTAAAATGTAGCTGAACATCTGGCCCATGGGACCATAATTCAGTGGGAGGAGCATATCTTTTGCATTCTTCAAGTTCAAAGGTTCGTCGCAGTAAGAGGTGATGAGAAAGACCTCTGCCACGTATCCCAAAGAATTCTGGCCAATCTAAAAAAAAAAAAAGTGATATCTCTGGGCTGGGTAGACAAAGCATTAAACTTGAGGAAAAGAAGTTGCCTAAATGATATCGCCTTTCCAGATTTCACTGGTGAAGTTGCTGTAAAAATTCATCAAGGTTAGAAGAAGCTGCCTTCAACCATGCCTACCCACATTCTTGAGCCAGTGTTGCTTTTCCATGGTTCCTTTCTGGCCATGAAAGTGCTGTTGGTTGAACTTTGACCCTGTGACTGAATTATAGCCCTGGTCTAGCTGGACAATCATTGGGCAGAACAACCATCTCAATAAGTAAGCTTATTCGTGATTGGATGCTTTCTGTCTCTCGCAAACAGAACTTCAACATTGAATGCTTTGTTAATCAGGCCAACGATGCCCTTGAAATGATGTCCCAGTGCCTGGAGGCTGTGCGGATCTGGATGGGGAGGAACAGGCTCAAGCTCAACCCTTCCAAGACTGAGTGGCTGTGGTTCCCGGCATCCCGATATAGTCAGTTGACTCCATCACTGACTATCGGGGGCGAGTCTTTGGCCCCCGCAGAGAGGGCGCGCAATCTGGGAGTCTTCCTGGATACGCAGCTGTCCTTGGAGGAACATCTGATGGCTGTAGCCAGGGGGACCTTCTGTCAGGTTCGCCTGATTCGCCAGTTGTGGCCCTTTCTTGATCGGGATTCCCTGTGCACAGTCACTCATGCCCTCGTCACCTCTCGCCTGGACTACTACAACGCTCTCTACATGGGGCTCCCCTTGAAGAGCACCCGGAGGCTCCAACTGGTCCAGAATGCGGCCACGCGGGTAGTCACGGGAGCCGCATGACGCTCCCATACAACACCTCTCCTGCGTGAGCTGCACTGGCTGCCAGTGGTCTTCCGGGTGCGCTTCAAGGTGTTGTTATCACCTTTAAAGCGTTCCATGGCATAGGACCTAGTTATCTTTGAGACCGCCTGCTGCTACCAACGGCCTCCCATCGACCTGTACGCTCCCACAGAGAGGGCCTCCTCGGGGTGCCATCAGCCAAACAATGTAGGCTGGTGACCCCCAGGGGGAGGGCCTTCTCTGTGGGGGCACCTACCCTCTGGAATGAGCTGCCGCCAGAGATAAGGAGAATCCAAGACCTCGGTGCCTTCCGCCGCGCCCTTAAATCCTTCTTTTTCCAGCAAGCCGGGCTGGCCTAACACTTTTTAAAATGTTTTTAATTGTTTGTTATTGTTTTTAATCATGGGGCCAAATTTATATATATATATATATATATATATATCTTTTTAATTGTATTTTAATGTTTGTAGTTTATGTTTTTACTTGGCTGTTCACCACCCTGAGTCCTCAGGGAGAAGGGCGGTATACAAATTTAAAAATAAATAAATAAATAAATAAAATAATCCTGAGAGCCAGACAAACCATTTGGGAAGAAATCAAATGCCCCAGCTGGAGACATGGCCAAAGGCCAAGAATCCATTCCCTGGGAAGGTTCAAAGAGTCGGCATGGAGATATATATATATATATACACTGTATATATTTTTATCTGATGGGAAATTGTTTTTAAAATAGAGGTGCAAACACTTGTTTTCCTTATTTTGCTTTGATAAAACACTGCAGTGGCTTCAGACGGAGCGTAAAACATATCCATTTATGGTTCTGAGAAGGTTTTCTAGTCAACCTTGCATTATTTTTGTAGAAGAGGTCATGTCCCAGTGGGCCAAATATGCACTTTTGCTGTAAAATGAGTCAAAACGGAGAAGTCCAGTTTTGCTCTGTGATTCTTTCCTTCGCATAACTACACTGACCATTTAATACATTTGACAAATTGGGCTTATTCTATCTTTTGCACTGTTTCTCCCGTTTTGGCTTCTCTGAGAAATTTGGCCGATTGGGCTTTCTGCACTGACTCTTAAGCATCTGGATGACAAATATTC
This sequence comes from Pituophis catenifer annectens, assembly GCF_029215685.1. Taxonomy (NCBI): domain Eukaryota; kingdom Metazoa; phylum Chordata; class Lepidosauria; order Squamata; family Colubridae; genus Pituophis; species Pituophis catenifer. The sequence goes on from NW_027256889.1 coordinate 13,759,307, forward strand.
ATGCCAACGGATGAAAAATAATCACAGTTTCCTTCCTTGCTTCCCTCATCTGCTCCAGTAACTTTCTTTCTCATTCTTCTCCCTTGTATTTTCATGTCACTCTTCTCTCTGAAAGTATCCTCCCTCCATTTAATTCCAAATTGCAACAGTTAATTATTTTATGCAATAACTATCCTATCAATTAATAGGATTTTTTTTACAAGAAAGGAAATTTCTTCATGTTGAATAAAGGGAAGGGAAGGGAAACTGAAGGGAGGGAGGGAGGGAGGGAGGGAGGAGAAGGGAGGGAGGGAGGGAGGAAAGGAAGAAGGAAGGAGGAAGGGGGCAAGAAGGAAGGAAGGAGGAAAGAAGGAGGAAAGAAGGGAGGAGGGAGGAGGGAGGGAGGGAGGAAAGGAAGAAGGAAGGAAGGAAGGAAGGTGAAAGGAAGGAAGGAGGGAGGGAGGAAGGAAAGGGAGGGAGGAAGGGAGGGAGGGAGGAGAAAGGGAGGAAGGAAGGAGGAAGAAGGAAGGAGGAAAGAAGGAGGAAAGAAGGGAGGAGGGAGGAGGGAGGGAGGAAAGGAAGAAGGAAGGAAGGAAGGAAGGAAGGTGGAAGGAAGGAAGGAGGAGGGAGGGAGGAAGGAAAGGGAGGGAGGAAGGGAGGGAGGGAGGAGAAAGGGAGGAAGGAAGGAGGAAGAAGGAAGGAGGAAAGAAGGAAGGAGGGAGGAGGAAGGAAGGAAGGAGGAGGGAGGGAGGAAAGGAAGAAGGAAGGAAGGTGGAAGGAAGGAAGGAGGAGGGAGAGAGGAAAGGGAGGAAGGAAGGAAGGAAGGAGAAAGGGAGGGAGGAAGAAGGAAGGAAGGAGAAACGAAAGAAGGAAGGAAAAAGGAAGGAAGGAAGGAGGAAGGAAGGAAGGAGAAAGGAAGGAAGGAAGAAAGGAAGGAAGAAAGGAGGGAGGGAGGGAGGGAAGGAAGGAAGAAGGATTGAAAACAAAACTTTCTTGTGACAAAACCTGTTGGGATAAACCCAGCCGAAGTTCATTTTCAACAGCCAGAGTAATCCAGCCTTGGAGCAGAGGAAAGAGGGAATCAAAGATTGAGTGTTTCATCTGGAAAGCCGCAAGTGCAAGTCCAGCTATTCAGGCTCTTAAAAAAAAAAAAAAAAAAATTACGTAGCCAAAGGGAAGAAAGATATTTCTCAGAAGTATATTTGTCAAAATCCTCCTCAGAGAAATCTCTTTTGCAGGATTGGCCTAGAAAGCTACTTTGTACCAAGTCAAACCAATTATCCATGTGGCTCAGCACCGCCTAGGCCAGGGCGAGCCAACCTTTGCAAGCCTCAGGCTTCTCAGCACGGCCTCATGGGGAGACCCAAGGGCCACCTGCACAAAAGACAGAAGTGGCTGAACGCTCAAGTCATTAACAATGCTCGCAAGCCTTTGGTGAGTTCACCTCAAGATCTTGCAGGGGATTCTCAGGAGGGCTACAATCTCAGGAGATTAGCCTATTTCAAGAGCTCTGGGCCATTGAAAAGAAAATAAGTAAAGGTAAAGGTTCCCCTCGCACATATGTGCTAGTCGTTCCTGACTCTAGGGGGCGGTGCTCATCTCCATTTCAAAGCCGAAGAGCCAGTGCTGTCTGAAGACGTCTCCGTGGTCATGTGGCCGGCATGACTCAATGCCAAAGGCGCACGGACGCTGTTACCTTCCCACCAAAGGTGGTCCCTATTTTTCTACTTGCATTTTTTACATGCTTTCGAACTTCTAGGTTGGCAGAAGCTGGGACAAGGAACGGGAGCTCACCCCGTTATGCAGCACTAGGGATTCAAACCGCTGAACTGCCGACCTTTCGATCGATAAGCTCAGCGTCTTAGTGACTGAGCCACCACGTCCCACCAGAAAAGAAAATAGTTTAATTTTTTTTATCCATCCAAATACCAAATCCAAATACCAATAATTGATTTTTTTTTAGGGTTCTTGTGGGTGCTTTATCACTAAACTGCAACATTCCCCCTTTAGTGTTGGCTTAATCATTACAATTTTTTTAAAGACATTTGAACATTTTGATGCAGATTATTTTTAAATAGAAGATGGAGTCTAGGACTTGTGACTGATGTAATCATTCACCCCATTGCCTCTTAAAGGAAACATTTACCTAGTCCCAGAATTTTGCTACCTACCGAACCCTTTTTATTATTTTTTATTTTTAAAAAATAGTTTTTATTGAATATAAATATTAAAAAAGACATACGTAACATATACACAACGAACATTTATACAACATATACACATAAAGAGTGTAATTTTTAAATTGATGAACCCTTTTTAAAAAGGTGTGTTTGTTGTGGGACCATGAGGACTAGTAACATGATATGAAAACCTGGGAGCTCTCAGATTCAGAGGCCTCTCCGAAGCCCATTTCTGCAATTCACCATCTGCTGATTATCCTCTGTTTGTTTCACTGGGTCTGAAAGAGAGAAAACCTGTCTTCCAATTCCATATCCAGACACCCAAATTTGCAAACTCAACTTCAACACTCATATTCTCGGTGCTGCTTCCAAAGGAGTATATGTCTAATTGCACCATCATTCTCAGTAGCTCCATGCAGTGCCATTTACAGTATGCAAATATCCGTGTTTTCTTGTTTTCCTCTTCATTCACCACCCTTTTTTTTTTTTCCTCCATGATAAAGCCAGCAATTCGGAGTATTTTCTTAACCGTTTACACAGAAAACTTTAGGCACTTACTAAGCAAACAAACCATACATCTAAATAACCAGCTCCAGAGAAGGGAAGGCATCTGGCCTCCCCAAACAAGTAAAAGCCATCAACACAGGGGTGGGAATAGAGATTTTGCAATATCCTTCCCCCAGGAGTGGGGAGGGAATGGGGATTTTGCAGTATTCTTCCCCTGCCACACCCACCAAGCCACGCCCACACAACCGGTAGTAAAAAAAATTGGATTTCACCACTGCATCAACATGTTTAACATTTTTATGGCAGAAGGTGTATGCACAAAATATATCCATAATCATCTTCTTTTAATGACCCCCATAATCCCTTGAAGGGTGGAATCTGGGCAACTCTGAATAGCAGAGTGTTTACTGGCCGGATGCCCTTCCCATCGCCAATGCGGAATTTTGTTCAGCAGATATATTCTCAGTGTGCCCAGAGAGAGAAATATCTGCCTCTACCTAGGATGGAACTCACAGTCTCCTGATTGTGAGGCGAGAGCTCCGCCTCTAGGCCACCGCACCACTCCCCCAAAATATATCCATAATCCCTGAGCTAATTCACGAGCACCAGGATAACTCCCAAACCATAGTTCCACTGCCAACGGAATGGCAATTGCCAATGCAATTTCATTATTGCAGCACCTGAAAGGGTAGGGATACAGACACGACGTGTGTTACACTCTGCATTCAGCTTTCTCCTAATCTGACCTTCCCCTAGAAAGCTGGAATTAAAACGCACCAAATTTTGTGAGCCACAGGATGGAGTTTGTAAAGAAGCCAGGCAGAAGGAGTTCAGCGGCTACAAGGAAAACGTTAGCTGCGTGTGAAACACCGGTTTTGTCTTTTAAGTCATTCCCTGAATAACCACGGCAAAAAGACTGTAAAACTGGGGTGTGACTCTCTTTAACAACCGCCTCGCTTAGTAATGAAAGTTCTGGTCCCAATTCTGGTCATAAATCGGGAACCACCTGTACAGAAAATATATTTTGGCAGGTGAAATCCAAGAGAAGAACTGAGAAATACCTGTCCATCACTCCATCAACATTCAGGCCACCTTGAAACAAGGGCAGGAGAACTAATCGTCTAAGCTCCAGATGAAGAACACAGCCTAGTCCAACCTTCTCCAACTGAGTGGCTTCCAGATATATTGGAAACGCAACACCCCAACAGTTTCAATGACTGTTCAATGATCCAGCTAGGACAGGGGTCGGCAACCTGCGGCTCTGGAGCCGCATGTGGCTCTTTCACCCCTCTGCTGCAGCTCCCTGTCGCTCAAAATATGCATCACAACCACTAATGTGCGACATTCACCGGCACATGATTTATTGAGCTTTTCAAGCCCCGGTAGGCCAACCGTGAATAAATCCAAAAAAAGAAAAGTTTCAGAAGAAAACAGAATGTTTAATTCAACTACATATGCTAGTTTTGTGGGCAGTCAAGAAATAGTCAGGGACAGGAAGAGTTTTGTGGTTCCCGGTGTTTTCTTTTCTGTGGGAAATGGGTCCAAGTGGATCTTCTGAGTGTTTGAGGTTGCAGACCCCTGAGCTAGGAGATTCTGACCGGATTCCATCCAGATCTTGGCAAAATTCAAATTGCTCCCACTTTGAAAACCTCACCCTTTTTGCTCTTACTCCCTCCTCCACTTCTGGAAAGCATACCAGGAAACATTTTAATCGAAACAAAGTTGACTTCTGCAAGAAAATAATAGGTTTCTGTCCTGAGCAAAATGATTGTCCTTACCCAAACAAAAGCTATTTACATTTATGGCAATGAAACACACCAATGAAGCGGATAAACACTTAAAAAAAAAAAAGAATAAGTAACAATAGGAGAAGATGCCGGTTTTCTTTTCAAAGCACGTTTCCTTTACAACAGGCAGGCAGGCAGTTTCAAACAATTCCCTGGGCACTAATTTTCAAATCTAAATTCTATTCAAATACTGTCACTTGAAAGAAAAAGAAAGAAGAATGTTGCTAATTTAAAATTTTGTTATTTTAACAACAAAAAGTTGTTATTATTTTCACCACTCCTTTATTGGTGTATTTGACTGCAATGTTAAAGCGTTTTTTTTTAATTTAACTTTTCAGTTTCAATTGTGTGTGTGTGTGTGTGTGTGTGTGTGTGTGTGTGTGTGTGTGTGTATGTGTTTGCTCATTTTCTGCTTTAGGCTGAAATCACAGCAATCCTTAGATGACACTGATTTTATGTGCAGCCAGCAGAGGGAGCTAAAGACTTAGCATTTGACCAATGCTTTTCCCTATGGGGTCCTCTTTTCCTGACTTATTCTAAATGTCTCAATATTTTTGCATTATTTTTTTTTTGGTCAAACTTATAGAAAAGAAACCTTAGGTTAATTAAATCACCAACTACGTGAAGGAACAAACAAACATCCAATTACGATTCACAAGGCACTTGAGAGAAAAAGCACCTCGGCGTCTTAATTTTAAAAAGAGGCAAAGATTTTATAACTGTTGCAGACAAACTGTCAGGCACAAGAAACCTGGAGCTGGAATAGAGTTCAAAAGCAGGATAAAAATCGATGATTTAAAAAAAAATAATTTAAAAAAATCAGTTTTTTTTTAAATTTAAATTAGATTTTTTTTTTATTTTTATCAAATTTATTTTAATAAAAGGCTTTTGGAGTAAAAATCTATCTAAAGATAGTTTTCTATTTAAGATACATTAATAATTTAGTTTATTCAGCATTACATGGAGTTTAGTTATGTAGCATGAGGCCTGACTAGGTGGCTCAGTGGCTAAGACACTGAGCTTGTCAATCAGAAAGGTTGGCAGTTCGGCAGTTCGAATCCCTAGTATAGGTCTCCTGCGTGAGCAGGGGTTTGGACTAGATGACCTCCAAGGACCCTTCCAACTCTGTTACTATTACAATATATTCTGCATTATTGGGACTGTTGGTGAGTCAACAGCGGGTCAGAGGAGGAGCCACTGCGGGACAGAGATGACAGTTGCTCTTTAAAAATTATGATTTAAATTGAGTTGATTTAAATCAAGCCTTTTTACTAGTGATTTAAGTCATGATTGAAATCGACTTGATTTAAATCAAATCCACCCTGTTCAAAAGTGCTATGAGTTTATTTCATGCTACCCATACACAAGGATCGGATCTACTAACGGTCAAGGCAAATTGGCACCAGACAGACATCAAGGGAGGCTGGATTTAAGTCTCTTGTGGGAACGCAGCGATTCCAAACTGATGATGCATTTGACCCCACCCTTGGTCTCAGGCTGGTCATCTCCTACACAAGTGTTGTCACAAAATGCAGCGAGTGTGACTGGGGATGGGCAGCAGCATCTGGAATTACCAAGGAAGCTATGAATCAGAACCATAGCCCACCAAGTGAAACAACTTGTAACACTTCCAAATAGTTGGTAACATGGGGGAATATTCTCAAACCCATTTGGAGACCAATTAATGGTCAAAAAGAAACACAGAATCGGGGGCAGAAACTTGGGGATGGAAAGCCTATCGTTATCGTTAAGCCTTTCCTGGAGACCGAATCCTTTTTGCATGCAAACCAGTATTTTTGTGGTATTCACTTACCTTCACTACTGGCTTGCAAATGTGAACGCATGTGCCTTCCGCACATGTGCAGAGCGTCAAAAACGGGACGTGATGACATCCGGGTAGGTGGGCGGAGCCTCCTGCAGCCACCACTACCGATTCGAGCGAACCGGATAGAACCATCTGAATACCACCACTGATGCAAACCAGAGGTGGGTTTCAGCAGGTTCTGACCAGTTCTGGAGAACCGGTAGCGGAAATTTTGAATAGTTTGGAGAACCAATAAATATCACCTCTGACTGGTCCCGCCCCCAACTATTCTCTGCCTCCCAAGTCCCAGCTGATCGGGAGAAAATGGGGATTTTGCAGAAACCTTCCCCTGGATTGGGGAGGGAATGGAGATTTTACAATATCCTTCCCCTGCCACACCCACCAAGCCATGCCACGCCCACCAAGCCACACCCACAGAACCGGTAGTAAAAAATTTTGAAACCCACCACTGATGCAATCCATGTGGTCTAGTACAAAGCCAATCTCTTTGTGTAGAGAGAAATTGTGTCTACAACCTCCCCAGAAAGACAAACAAGGACAACAGAAAGTCCAGAATTGCATGTGACCATTTCTGAAGATGCAATTTTGAAAAAAAATTGAAAGAAAAACCTTATAGAAGTGTACATCTCATTGTAGGAGAGAAGGTCAGGTGTTATATAGCGACGGTCAGTTCTTTCCATGAGACCTGGAATGGGGCAGCAGCTTAACTAGAGGTGAGAGTTCTTTACGGTTGGACAAGTGTCTGGCCTATGCCTTTATTTTTTGGCCTTTATTCACACCGCAGAGACAGGTCTCCTGTTCTATACTCAGGTTACAGAGAAAGAGACTGTGAAACTTGAGGTCAGATACTCAAGTACAATCGTTTCCCCGAGTTGGATGAATAGCAAAGGATCAGAATCCAGGAAAGTGGCCTGTAATAGCAGAAGCTCTTGGAAACCAAGTGCCATGTTATAAGGGCTTATACTAAGACAATTGTTTCAGCATTGGTCTATGACTCTTAAATCGAGCAACTAGTAATGCAGTCAGGATTGATTTAGAAAGCTTCTGGATCAGAAAGGGCCTCAATGCTTCAAACTCTGGTTGCATTGAGGCTGGCTGACTAAGGTTTATGGTGTCTCCTCCACTGGTTCAGAGAGGAGACAGGTGTCCAGAGGAGCTTTCCCCAATCCTCGAGCGTTCACTCTCTGTCCTTCACACTCTGAGGATCTGGTGGCAAGACAAGGTGCCAGACACAGGAATCCTCTCCAGAGCAGGCCTGCCATCAGTTCACACCCTGCTGATACCCAGCAATAGCACTTAGACTTATATACCGCTTTACAGTCCTTTACAGCCCTCTCTAAGCGGTTCACAGAGTCAGCCTCTTGCCCCCAACAATCTGGGTCCTCATTTTACCCATCTTGGAAGGATGGAAGGCTGAGTCAACCCTGACCCTGGTGAGATTCTAACTCTTGGCAGTGGGCAGAGTTAGCCTGCAATGCTGCATTCTCACCACTGCACCACAAGAGCTATTTATAAGATTAAAAGGAGGCAAAAGAGGGAGAAGAGGAGGAGGAGGAGGAGGAGGAGGAGGAGGAGGAGGAGGAGGAGGAGGAGGAGGAGGAGGAGGAGGAGGAGGAGGAGGAGGAGGAGGGAGAGAGAGCAATAGCACTTAGACTTATATACCGCTTCATAGTGCTTTTACAGCTCTCTCTAAGCAGTTTACAGAGTCAGCGTATTGCCCCCAACAATCTGGGTCCTCATTTTACCCACCTCAGAAGGATCGAAGGCTGAGTCAACCTTGAGCCTGGTGAGATTCGATCTGCCAAACTGCTGGCAGCTGGTGATCAGCAGAAGTTGTCTGCAGTACTGCACTCTACCCACTGCGCCACCGCAGCTCTTGATGAAAGCCCAGACACACTGGGCAGGCCATGTTGCAAGGATGCCAGACCACCGCATCCCTAAACAGCTCCTCTATGCTGAGCTGTCTCAAGGAAAGGGATCGCACGGGAGACAAAGGAAGCGATACAAAGACATGTTGAAAGCCTCCTTCAAGTCCCTGGATATTGACACCACCTCCTGGGAAATCCTGGCATAAGATCGATCGACATGGCACATGTTGATCCACCCAGGCTGCGAGACATTTGAAGACAGAAGAACCACCATAGCACAAGAGAAGCGAACACTCCGCAAAGCCAGAGCTGCAAATGGTACCCACATATGTCTACCTGACATGTGGCAGAACATTCCGTGCCCATATAGGCCTTAACAGCCACCTGCGGACACACCGTGGACAGTCCACAACCTGTTAGATGTCAAGGTCCTCTTTAAACATGACGGACGAACATTATCAGTGTTCACTCTCAGGATTCCCCAGTTCAATAGCTTTGCAGGAATCCCAAGTTGGAGAAGGTTGGTCCAGAGGTCTCCAAGTAGGCATTCCTTAACCTCCAAAATCATCACCTTCAGATTTTGTTGAGGGGCTAATATTCCAGGATCAATGTTTGGAGCCAAGCTATCCTACTCTATTCATTCTACTTCTCTCACCAAATAGTATCCTTGTTTTGTGCAAGAGACCATATCACGGTCTTTCCTCTTCTTTCTTCTCCCTTTTTTTGGCAGCTCCAAATTAGACTTTGCTAGTGTTGCTGACCAGGGGTGAAATCCAGCAGGTTCTGACAGGTTCTGGAGAACCGGTAGTGGAAATTTTGAGTAGTTCAGAGAACCGGCAAATGCCACCTCTGGCTGGCCCCAGGAGTGGGGAGAGAATGGGGATTTTGCAATATCCTTCCCCCAGGAGTGGGGAAGGAATGGGGATTTTGCAATATCTTTTCCCCAGGAGTGGGGAGTGAAAGAAGATTTTGCAGTATCCCTGCCACACCCACCAAGCCACGCTCACAGAACCAGCAGTAAAAAAAAATTGAATTTCACCACTGTTGCTGACTACTTCCCTACCCAATTCTAAATGTAAATTCACCCCATTTTTCCTGCTTCTCAACCTCAGCGACTTTAAGATGCCAGAATTCCTCAAGCCAGCAATTTCAGGAGTTGAGATCCGCACACCTTAAAACCGCTGATGGTGAGAAACATTGCTCAGTGATGATATTATTTCCATGTTCAGACTACGTCAGAATCTTGGTAATGCCAAGCCATCCTCACAGTCTTTGATGGCAGCTCGCATGCAAGCAACTCTCTCCGTACAAATAGGAAACAGATCTGGTTTTGACATTAAGTATATAGGATGTTATGAAATTAATCCCGTCTTTTAAGAACTGGGACTTTACTTGTTGCCATGAGTTAACTGGGGAAATTCATGTTAAGCATACTTCAGGCAAGTGGCTCTTCCTAAAACTACTGACAGGTACTACATTTTGACATTCTGACTACCTCTGTATACATAGCCCTGTGGTTTTTGCACATTATCTGACTCCAGGAACATGCAAGGCAACAGTCCTCCCTCTGTGATGTCATGGAACCTGTAATATAAAGATGTGAAACAAGATAACCGCTCGGTCTCTTTAGTCGGAGAGCTCAATTAAGAGCTTATAGATGGAACACCTCAACTGTTGAGCAGTGATGTTCAATTATTTATATGTAATGTCTCCAGTCTCAAAACAAAAAAACCATGCGCTCTTTAGCAATCGGGAAGATATATTTTGAAAATGCTCACTTCAAAATGGCCTGTTTGGGATTTGGTCAGAATTAGCATCAGGGGTGAAATTCGACCGGATTGGGCGAACCGGTAGGGACGATTTGAATCAGTTTACCAAACCGGTAAAAATCACCCCCTGGTTGGCCCCGCCAGCTGACCAAGTTCTGTGGGCGTGGCTTGGTGTGGGGGGTCATGTGACTGAGTGGGCATGAGTGACATCTAGTTGGCCATGCCCACTCAGTCACAGGACCCACCACCACCAAGCCACACCCACAAAACTGGTAGGGAAAAAATTTGAATGTCACCACTGATTAGCATACTGTACCTGTGCTTGTACACCTATCTACCTTTACGTACATCAAAGTCTATTCTATGGCCAAGATAGAGAGGAAGCTCAGCCACGGAAACCTTCAGGGGAAACCAAATATTCTACATATGTTTAAAATCCCAACCCTTTGGCTCTTGCAATTTGCTACTTTAACATTCCTTTTGCTAGACTGAATTCTCCTTCTTCTTCTTCTTCCACATGTGGCAATAAATTATCTGCCACAGGGGATTGAGGCTGGGATATTTAACAAGAAAAGGCTTCCCTGTTTAATATTTCTACAGTCCTGTCCAAACAGGAAGACTTTAAAGTGTTTCCTGAACACCTGGACAAGAGCACTGGAGTTGATTTCTGAAACTCAGATTCATCCAAGCATTCTAGCTCACCATCAAACATGTCTTCAATGTGGTTTTTTTTGGGGGGGTGGGGGGGAATCAGAGTCACCACACCTCACAAAAAAAAGAAAGAAAGCTAACTCCTAATATGTGGGCTACGTGTTGTCTTTGTAACATGGAGAGCTTCAGGACTTGCAATTCCAACCTCATCGCACAGCTTTTAAACTTTCCCAGGTGAAGAGTTTTACTAGCTCAGTTTTATAGACCCGATTTTGATGTCCCACAATCCGTGTTTAAGGGCTAAGAAGCTTTTTTTCTGCTGCAAGATCTGTCGCTGAGGTTTTAGTTCTGCAATGAATGATGGTGAGTTGCAGGTGGGATGGCCCGTCTCTTATGATTTCTGCAGGGGTGGGCTTCAAAAATTTTAGCAAGGGGTTCTCTGCCTGGTTGCTGGGTGGGTGTAGACATGGTGGGTGTGGCCTAGTCGGCCTCCTGCACCATGGTGGGGGGAGCGTTTTTGCCCTCCCCAGGCTCCGGAGGCTTTTCTCGAGCCTCTGGGAGGGTGAAAACGGCCTCCCCAGGCTCCAGAGGGCCCCTGGAGGCCAGAAACGGGCCCGTTTCCGGCCTTCCTGAACTTCTGGTAGGCCCGTTTTTCACCCTCCCGAAGCCTCCGCGCACGTCCTGCACTTACCTGCATCCAAAACGGGTGGTGTGGGGACTCCTGTGAGGGGAAGGGAGGGAAGGGGCGGGGAGGGGCGGGAGGGGTGGGAGGGGCAGGACCAGCCAGGAGTGGGATTTGGGGGTTCTCCAAAGTGTACAGAATCTTAGCTAGAGGTTCTCCCAAACTCCTGCAAACCCCCAGCAGCCCTGGGTTTCTGCCATCCCAGATCCAGCAGGATTGGCATGCTCCAGGTCTCTGCAGAGAAACAGTGCCATCCTGCAGAACCCAGGAGATGTGTCTCCTCTGTTGTGGCAGCTGCGTTGTGGAACTGCCTCCCCTCAGAAATCTGAATAGCCTTGACCCTGCTGAAAATACATAAAAGCCAAGTAGCTTTTCCCTCAAGCCTGAGAGCACCGGGAGATTTAGAGTGAGACGTGAGACGCCTCAGCTTATGTATATTATGTTTGGTTGTAATTGTGTTTTTGGTTGCTTTTGATTGGTTTGCATTACAGGTAGTTCTCGACTTACAACTTCAAGAAAGAATGGTTGCAAGTCGTGATGGTCATAATAAGGTTTTTTTAAAACCTTTATTGTGGTGATTGTTAAGTAAATGCCACAGTCATTAAGCAAACTCATGGTTCACTATGGGTGCAGTTTCGCTGAAAACTGGAAGTAAATGCCAGCTGTTAGCAAATTTGTTGTAAAAGCTGTTCACGTGACAAAGGGATGCTGCAAACGGTCGTAAATACGGCCTAATTGCTGACTGCCTGAAATTCAGTCACATGACCTGGGAGGGCAACCACTGAAACTTCAAATCTGGATCTTATATAAATGACTAAATGACCAGTCACATACCAAGGACTCCCTATATTATCCACCCAGAGTTATTTGCTTAAGATTGGAGGCTGCATAAATGTTTCAGATAAATAAACAAGAGAATGATGTGTAAAAATCTGTCTTGAAATTTCTCGCTGCAAAACAGGCTTTGGAGAGGGAGGGGGATATTATACATGGTGGGTTTAAGAATTCATTTCTAGTATCCCCCAGTGGTGTTTTTTTCTGCTTGGTTGATGGCCGGAGGTGATGAGGAGAAAAAGAGGCATGGGCTTTCTTTGCTGTGAGGTATTTTTCCATCCCTTGGAAACCAAAATGGCTGCCTGCCCACTTTCCCAGTTATGAAAAATCTCCATGGGGGGTTCCCACAGGAGAGCTTCCCTTGGAATCTGATGAAACAGAGGAAGCCCGGAAGTCTGCAAACTAATGGAGAGATAACAATACGATGAAAGATAGGACAATGATGCACCACTTAGTCGCTTCCTGACTATATTCAATCAGCAGGTGAGACGAAAATGATGATGACGATGACGATGATGGAGGAGGAGGAGGAGAAGGAGGGGAAGAAGAAGAAGAAGAAGAAGAAGAAGAAGAAGAAGAAGAGGAAGAGGAAGAGGAAGAGGAAGAGGAAGAGGAAGAGGAAGAGGAAGAGGAAGAGGAAGAGGAAGAAGAAGAAGAAGAAGAAGAAGAAGAAGAAGAAGAAGAAGAAGAAGAAGAAGAAGAAGAAGAAGACAGCGACTTGCATTTTTTACGTGCTTTTGAACTGCTAGGTTGGCAGAAGCTGAGACAAGTAACGAGAGCTCACCGCGTTATGTGGCACTAGGGATTCAAACCGCCGACCTTTTGATTGACAAGTTCAGCATCTTAGCCACTAAACCATGACATCCCTTGGGTTACCATATAGATACCAATATTACTAATTTCAATAAATTGTTAATTTTAATAAATTATCAGCTCAGATGACTCATTCAGCTTAATAAATCAAGATATAAAAGAAAGACATCATCCGGCATGTCGATGCCAGTTCCTCTTACCTGGTTGGAATGGACAAAGTAATCACCAACCAAACAGTGATGCTATCATTAATAACAGACTTATAGAACTGTCGAGTTGGAAGGTGTAGGAGAAGGAGTGGCCGAAACTAAGGTGGGAGTTAAAAGAGGGACCAGCCTAAAATCCTTATGTAGCCACAAGTGAATTAAGTCCAACCCCCCTTGAATTCCATGGATCCTTATTTAACTCTTAACAGGTGCTAACCTTTAGATTCCTGTGCATAGTCTGTTTAGCAATAAATCAGTTTAACTGGACTTTCACATGTGGACTTGGTCTTTCATGCCTGAAAGAAGGGGCTACAAGGGTCATCTAATCCACCTTTCTTCAGTGAGCAGGAAAATCCATTAAACCTTTCTTGAGAGATGGCTCTTCAGCCTCCACTTAAAAGTCCCCAGAGAAGACGAATCCACAACCTCCCTCTTCTTCTTTCCTCTCTTCTCTCTTACTATCAATAATACTAGAATAAACACCGCATAACTCCAGCTCAAATCAAAGTTTCATATCCTGCCTTTCTCTGAACTAGAAACAACACTTTCTCCAAATCCGCTTTTATCTATAATTTTAGCCACTGTTTCTTGGTGGATTTGTTCATGCAAAAGTGTTGCCTATGAAGGTCAAAAGCCTATTTGGATCTCACTAACTTCGCTGGGACAGAACAGTTCAATTACTCCTGCTTTAAAAAAAATGGCACACCGGTAGTCCTCGGCTTACGAACACAACTGGAACCAGGGTTTCCGTTTCTAAGCAAGGTGATTGTTCAGTGAGTTACACCTGATTTTACCCCCCCTTTTTTCTCATGGTTGTTAAGTGAATCACGGCAGTTGTTAGAGTGATTCATGTGGTTATTAAGTGAACTTGGCTTTCCCCATTGATTTTGTTGGTTGGAAGCAGGCTGAGAAGATTTGCAAATGGTAACTCTTAAGACGCTGTAACCATTGTAAATACATTGTGGTTGTGTTCAGTCGCTAAGTCGTGTCTTAGCGACTTAGGAGGGCATGCCAGGCCCTCCTGTCTTCCACAGTCTCCTGGGGTTTGCCCAAATTCATGTTCATTCTGTCAATGTCTAACCAGCTCATCCTATCTCACCACCTCGTCCCCTTCTCCTTTGCCTTCTTTTTTTCCCAATATCAGGGTCTTTTCCAGTGAGTCCTCTCTTCTCATTTGGTAGTCAAAGTACTGTATTTTTTGGAGTATAAGACGCACTTCCGCCCCCAAAAGTGGGTGGAAATGTCTGTGCGTTTTATACAGCGAATGCTGCCAAAGCCCCGCCCACCCACCGGCCCCCACCCACCGGCCATTTTGGCCTCCGCGCATCGCATTTTTGGCTGGTTCTGGGCGGAAGGGATCACCGCCACCGCTGCCAATCCCTGCTGCCTGGAACCAGCTGAAAACGCAACACAGAGAGGCCAAATATGGGACGTGTGGAGGCCGAAAACGTGATGCACGGAGGCCAAAAATGTGATACCCAGAGGCAGCAATTGGCAGCAATGTGCTATGGCGATCCCGGGAACCTGGAATGCGTCTAAAACGGAGTGTGGGGAGGCCAAAAACACAATGCGCAGAGGCCAAAACGCGATGGGCTGAGGCCAAAAACATGACGCACAGAGGTGGCGATGGGCTGTGTCGATCCCCACAGCCTGGAATAGCTGATTGGAGGTATTCCGGGAGGCCGATCCAACCTCCAATCAGCTGCTTGTGCTGAATCAGGCTGTGATAACGTGCTGAAGCTGACAAGGCTGTTTGCTGCAAGGACACTAGCCAGATGAATACCGATGGATGCTGGTAGACAGAGGCAGAATTTTTTTTTTCTTGTTTTCCTTCCCAAAAACTAATATGGGTCTTATACTCCAGAGTGTCTTATACTCTGAAAAATACAGTATTTGAGCTTCAGCTTCAGTATCTATCCTTCCAAAGAACAATCAGGGTTCATTTCCTTTAGGATTGACTGATTTGATCTCCTTGCAGTCCAAGGGACTCTCAAGAGTCCTCTCCCAAATTTTGATCACGGGACCTGTGACAGTCATAAGTGCAAGAACTGATCATAAGTCACTTTTTTTAACGCTGTTGTAATTTCAGACAGTCGATCAATGAACGGCTGTAAGTCAAGGACTAAGTGTATGCCGCTGGGAAAGGCATTCCTTCCCCTACACGAGAGAACCCTGTTTCTTTTCCTTTATCAGATTCTGTTTTTCCCCCACTCTGGAATATTCTTCTCACATCCACAGGTTTGTGCAGGCATAATAGGGAGTTAATGATAAATCACAGAGTCTCAGCAGTTTCTTCGAGCATCCAGGAGCATGCAGGGAAAAAAAAATGTTTGATGAGCTCACAAAAGATTGGAGATAATAACTAGAAGAGCTGAAAACTAGCTTTTGGAAGGAAAGCTGATTAAGTCCCGGACCTCAGGCAACCACAGACGCGTTGGAAGCCCTTGTGACATTTTTTTTTTTGCTTTGATCCAAGACAGCGCACACCCATGCAAACATCAAATGCTCGTTACACAATGGCTGTGTAGGAACTAGAACACAGGAGAAAGATCAATCACCCCCACGGTTTTAATCCTCGCACTTCGCCGCCTGTTTATTAGGGTTACATTACAGACGCTAATTAAGCTGGAGCGATGTAATGGGGGGGGAAATGCTTTGGGATCACAAAAAAAACCCCACTTTGATCTTAAGGATTATGGTTCAGTGAATCATTGGACTTGGTGCAGGAAAAATCAAAGGATCAGCTCTCTTGTTCTTCTATGGTTCTGAGAAACTTGTTCCTAGAGGAGATTCAGAGTCAGCATCTTCATGCAAAGCACCTTGAAACATTGACAGCAAGGAGCAATGACATTTGAGGTGGTACTTGTTCTGACCTAGGCCTCCCAAGATCATGAAGAAGACTCCTCGTCTCGATAAAATCTCTTTTATTTAGGATTTTAGGTTAAAGGGAAATTCCTCTCCAGCAAAGTCCTGGCAAACAGTCTTTCGTGAGATTTCACAACTACAGACCTTTATCAGGCTTGGAGAGTTGCCAGGCCGATATCTTCCAAACGCCAACACTGTAGCAGCAATTACTTGGCAAGAAGTCAGGAACAGATCTTCACCCTGATGAATTGAACTAATTGTCTCCTGCAAACACCCCTCCCCTTTCGCTCCTCTTTATTCCCTATGGGAGGGGCCATTCACTGTCCACCTGTGCCTTTACTCCCGAGTCGGCCCCTGTTCCTTAGCTGTTCCCTTCTCCTGGCAGCTCTGTGCATGCACACATCGGGAACAGGCTCCAGCTGTTCTTCTGCCCCACTGATATCCGACTCCGAAGGCAGCTGATAACTATCAGATGGCCCTGGCCACATCTCTGCCTCAGATGCAGAGCACTCATCAGAGCCTTCCCTAGACTCCAGGACTGGCCTATGTTCCTCCCCAACCTCCTCACTGTCTGAGTCTGCCACCAGCTCCACTGCCCACTGGTGGGCCACAACAGTACTCAAGAAGAAACAACCTGGCACTTGCCAGCTGTCTCTCTTTTTGAGCGAAATCAAGCTTTTCCAATTTAGTTCTCACTTTCCCAACCAAACAACGGCATGGAAGTTTGAAACAGGACAACTTTCCGACACTGAACGTGCAGAGTTTTATCCCTAAATTCATTGCAACTTCAAGCTCAGCCTTAAAGAATAATGGAATGACAGAGCTGGAAGGAACTTTGGAGGTCTTCCTGTCCAACCTTCTGCTCAGGCAGGAAACCCCTACACCGTGGTGGCACAGTGGTTAGAATGCAGTATTGCAGGGTAATTCTGCTCACATTGCCAGGAGTTCGATTCTTTCGATCCTGACCAGCTCCAGATTGACTCAACCTTCCATCCTTCTGAGGTGGGTAAAACGAGGACCCGGATTGTGTGGGGTAATAGGCTGACTCTGTAAACCGCTTAAAGAGGGCTGTAAACCGGGGGCAACCCACCACTGATGCCACCCCTAGTCCTTGATTGACATTTGGTTGACATTGCTATTTGAAAGTTCTAGATGTCAAAGAAGAATGAAAATCCCCACTGCAAGGATGCATTAACTCAAATCAACTACTTGGGGAAAAGGAAATGGAGTAACAAGGCAGAGCACAGAATTTAAGAACCCTAAGAGGAGACGTTTGGTCCTGCCCTGTCTTAAAGAATGATAGACAACATCTCAGTAGGTTGGGGCCACGTTGCTTTATTATTAAGCTTGAGTGCGATTAATTATGATTAGGTTTTTTTGGCAGTTAAGCTGACACTGGGTGGGGCCATGTCACAATGAGGTAATTAGGAAAAGAGAGGTTGCACTTTTATCCCTTTTCATCACTTGTGTTTTTTAAAATATCATTCATCTAAAAAAAAAAAAAACTTCTGTAAAAAAAATACCTAGATTGCACAGCATATCTGAAGTCTTATAGGATAGAGTTTGCTGAAAAGGCTACATTGATTTGTTTGATCAGAGAAAAGGCAATATCAACATTTATTGGTGACCTGAAATCCCTATGGACCTTTTGCATAAAAAAGAAAAAAAATGGACGTGATTTACTGGTAAAATGGGATAGATAGATAGATAGATAGATAGATAGATAGATAGATAGATAGATAGACAGACAGACAGACAGACAGACAGACAGACAGACAGACAGAGTAGGTGGGTAGGTAGGTTGGTTGGTAGATAAGGTAGGTAGGTAGGTAGGTAGATGATAGAGAGACAGACAGTCAGTCAGTCAGAAGACAGACAGAGAGACATAGATAGATAGATGCAGACAGACAGGCAGGCAGGCAGTCACTTTAGAGAGAGTGCTTGAAATAGTATTCTACCTGTAACTGCGGTGACAAAATTATTTCTTTTTCTTTTTTTTTTCTTTTTTTTCCCCTCTTCTACTTGCTCTCTTTTGGCACTTTTACTTTTTTCTTGCATTTCTGTTTCTTTTCTTTTTTTTGTTATACTTTAGTGTGTATCACTACTTACTATTGTTTAAACTTTTACTAAAAAAATACATATATCAAGAAAACACACCCGAGGTTTGCCAAGTCAACTTTTCCATTCCAATCCTTTTTTTTAAAAAAAAAATAATAATCTGCCCAAAAGTTCAGCATGAAATCCTGCCACCATTGTTTGGCAGCATGCAACCGAAACCTCATTTTGGCAGGGTGACCATTGGTGGAGACTTTGCAAGAGAGAGAGAGAGAGGGGGGGGGGGAGAGAGAGACAAAGACAGAGGAGGGAAGGAAAGAAGGACAAATGGGGAGAGAGAGGGAGGGAGAGAGGGAGAGAGAAAGACCGAGAGGGAGGGAGGGAAGGACAGACGGGGAGGGAGGGAGAGAGGGAGAGATAGGGAGACAAAGACAGAGAGAGGAAGGTAGGGAGAGAGAGAAAAAAAGAGAGAGGGGGGAAGGAAGGAGAGACAGGGAGGGAGAGAGGGAGAGAGAGAGAGAGACAAAGACAGAGAAGGAGGGAAGGAAAGAAGGACAAATGGGGAGAGAGAGGGAGGGAGAGAGGGAGAGAGAAAGACCGAGAGGGAGGGAGGGAAGGACAGACGGGGAGGGAGGGAGGGAGGGAGGGAGAGATAGGGAGACAAAGACAGAGAGAGGAAGGTAGGGAGAGAGAGAAAAACAGAGAGAGGGGGGAAGGAAGGAGAGACAGGGAGGGAGACAGGGAGGGAGAGAGAGAGACAAAGACAGAGAAGGAGGGAAGGAAAGAAGGACAAATAGGGAGAGAGAGTGGGAGGGAGGGAGAGAGAAAGACCGAGAGGGAGGGAGGGAACAACAGACGGGGAGGGAGGGAGGGAGGGAGAGATAGGGAGACAAAGACAGAGAGAGGAAGGTAGGGAGAGAGAGAAAAACAGAGAGAGGGGGGAAGGAAGGAGAGACAGGGAGGGAGAGAGGGAGGGAGAGAGAGAGACAAAGACAGAGAAGGAGGGAAGGAAAGAAGGACAAATGGGGAGAGAGAGGGAGGGAGAGAGGGAGAGAGAAAGACCGAGAGGGAGGGAGGGAAGGACAGACGGGGAGGGAGGGAGAGAGGGAGAGATAGGGAGACAAAGACAGAGAGAGGAAGGTAGGGAGAGAGAAAAACAGAGAGAGGGGGGAAGGAAGGAGAGACAGGGAGGGAGAGAGGGAGAGAGAGAGAGAGACAAAGACAGAGAAGGAGGGAAGGAAAGAAGGACAAATGGGGAGAGAGAGGGAGGGAGAGAGGGAGAGAGAAAGACCGAGAGGGAGGGAGGGAAGGACAGACGGGGAGGGAGGGAGAGAGGGAGAGATAGGGAGACAAAGACAGAGAGAGGAAGGTAGGGAGAGAGAGAAAAACAGAGAGAGGGGGGAAGGAAGGAGAGACAGGGAGGGAGAGAGGGAGAGAGAGAGAGAGAGACAAAGACAGAGAAGGAGGGAAGGAAAGAAGGACAAATAGGGAGAGAGAGTGGGAGGGAGGGAGAGAGAAAGACCGAGAGGGAGGGAGGGAACGACAGACGGGGAGGGAGAGAGGGAAGGAGGGAGAGAGAGAAAAACAGAGAGAGGGGGGGAAGGAAGAAGAGATGGGGAGGGAGAGAGGGAGGGAGAGAGAGAGAGACAAAGACAGAGAGAGGAAGGTAGGGAGAGAGAGAGAGAGGGGAAAAAAACAGAGAGAGAGGGAGGGAAGGAAGGACAGACTGAGGGAGGGAGAGAGAGAGAGAGAGAGAAGATCAGTACTGGATTTGGGGAAGTGTTTTTCCTTTTTATTGGAAAGTAACTGATTTTAGCCAAAGCTTGTTCTGAATCAGCTTGCAAAGGCGTGCCTACAAGTTATGTAGGACAGCATAAACCCATCCACCCTGCCTTCAGATAATTTGATAGTCTTGCAAGAAAACACTACTTTAAAGAAAGGGAGACACACACCTAACATTCTGGAAGCCCCATTGAAGTTTGGGAAAACTAAGCACTTTAGTATATAGTTCCCAAATAGACAGATCTGACTTTGTGCAGAGCCAATCCCAGTTGAGAAGAAAATCTTGCTTCCCTTTCTTTCTGCAGCAGGTGCCTTCTTTCTAGCATGCTTTAGTTCCTCGCTGAAAGGCTGGATGAATCAATATATTTAAATCAGCTCCGTAACTATTCAGGCCTAAGTCTATGGCACCACGTTCCCACATCATTCTACCTTTTTTTCTTTTAAGGCAAAGAAAAGCTCAACATGTCCTATTTATTTTCTCAGAGGGCGGGCGTGCTCCATCATCTGCGTTTCCTTAAAGCCATCATTTTAAGAAAGGCGTATAATTTCTTGCCATTCCAGGCTCCTTTTTCGTCAAAGGTATTTGGAGTCGTTCCCAGATGAGGAAACCCGATTTCTATCTTTTGGAAACCAGGGGATAGGAAAAGCAGGAGGAAAAAAAAGAGAACTCAAATTCAGATGCCCAAAATAAGGCATTGCTTTGAATTCAAAGGCAAAAAGTTTATTTTGGTTTATTTTGGGTGAAGGAGAGCATGGGCCACATCATCAATTCTATATATAGGGCAGTGATGGCTAACCTTTTTGCCGGGGGAGAGCGCAGGGGGTCATGTGTACGCGTGCCCACACCCATAATTCAATGCGCCCCCCCCCACATGCGCGTGTGTTCCCCCGCACTCCCCCCGCTTTTGGCACGTGATGGCACAGTGAGCCCGGTAGGCCTATTTTTTGCTTTCCCCAGGCTCCAGAGCCTTTCTAGGAACCTGGGGAGGGCAAAAACGGCCTTCCCCATCCCTCAGAGGCCCCCCAAGGCCAGAAACAGCCCGTTTCCCGACTTCTGGTGGGTCCAGAAGGCCTGAAAATCAGCTGGTCGGTGTGCACATGCATGCTGGAGCTGAGCTAGGCCAACGCTTGCATGCCCACAGATATGGCTCCGCATGCCACCTGTGGCACACATGCCATAGGTTCGCCATCACGGATATAGGGGGTATATCTTGTCCTGAGATTTTAGAGTGCAGGAAACATGCCTTTTATTTATTTTATTTATTTAGTATCACATCTTTAGTTTTATAAGCAACTCAAGGCGGCAAACTTGTCTAATATTGCTTCCTCCTCCTACGTTCCCCATAACAACAACAACCCTGTGAAGGGCTGTAAGAGAAAATGATTGGCCCAAGCCAACTTTCATGCCTAAGGCCAGAACTAGAACTCACGATCTCCTGGTGACATTTCCAAAGTCACCCAACTTTTATGCCTAAAGCAGGACTAGAATTCACAGTTTCCTGGTGATTGGCCCAAAGTCACCCAATTGATTTCATGCAGGACGTGGCAGGGGTGGGGGGTTCGGCAGGGTTCGGGCAATCCTCTAGCCAAGGATCGCCATGGTTCTGCAAACCCCCAAATGCCACCCCTGGCTGGCCACACCCACCCCGCCCCACCCCTCCCAGGAGTCTCCGGGCAGCCCATTCATCAGTCCAGGTAAGTGCAGGGGCTGCGTGGATGGTCTGGGAGGGCAAAAAACGGGCTACCGGAGGTTCCGGATGTCCAGAAACGGGCCTGTTTCCGGCCTTCGGAGGGCCTCTGAACCCCTGGGTAAGCTGTTTTCACCCTCCCGGAGGCTCGAAAAAAGTCTCCAGAGCCTGGGGAGGGCGAAAACACCCCCCCCCCCCGGTGCAGGCGGCCTACTAGGCCATGCCCACTATGGCCACACCCACTCAGCAACGGGGCAGCAAACCCATTGCTAAAGGATCTGAAGCCCACCCCTGTGCCTAAGGTAGTACTAGAATTCAGTCTCCCCAGTTTCTAGCCTTGTGTTTAAAGAGATACAAACAGACGTTATGTTTGCATCTCTCTATGCACCATTTTCTAATCAAATCCAAAAGGATGCACAGTCCTGTCACTTTGTTCAACGATGTATAAAATCAACTCTGCTGCTGGGAAGCTCTCTTTGGCTGCATTCCCACATCATGCGTAACCAGGAATTTTGGAAAATAAATGGTGTTGACCAAGCAATAAAGTCTTGGTTTACATGGAAACTGACAATATAATGGAAGGGTTGGCCCAGCATCTGCCATGCCAGAAATCAAGCAATTAATGATGACTTAGAATTATGCAACAGCCAAGCCCACGTCCCAACCTCTTCTGCAATTAAAGCAATTAAGAAAGTTAAGAGCCAAACAGTGTAGATCCCCAACAGAGGAGATCCAGCCAATGTCTAAGGTCAAAATCATAATGAGGGAAGAAAAGATTAAGCATTCTTTCGTCTGCTGTTACTGGAGGCGATACAGTAGTATGTAAAATCCTACGTTTGGAGAGGATCCCTGAGGAATCCAAATTAAATTGTGCCTTAAGAATCTTAAGGGGACGCGGTGGCTCAGTGGCTAAGACACTGAGCTTGACGATTGAAAAGGTTGTCAGTTCAGCGGTTCGAATCCCGCGTGCCGTATAACAGGGTGAGCTCGTTGTCCTTGTCCCAGCTTTTGACAACCTAACAGTTTGAAAGCATGTAAAAAATGCAAGTAGAAAAATAGGGACCACCTTTGGTGGGAAGGTAACAGCGTTCCATGCGCCTTTGACATTTAGTCATGCTGCCACATGACCACGGAGACGTCTTCGGACAGCGCTGGCTCTTCAGCTTTGAAACGGAGATGAGCACCGCCCCCTAGAGTCGGGAATGACTAGCACATATGTGCGAGGGGAACCTTTACCTTTAAGAATCTCCACTTAGCCTCCCATCCCAGGAAATCCCTTTCTTGAACCCTTTGCAGAAAGGGGCCCCTTTCCTGACAGGGCCATGCAAAGCACTCACTCAGAACATTTCACAACGTGCATTAACATCAGTGAAAGACTTCTACTAAAAAGTAGAGAGTTAGTTGCAGCTTCTAAAAGGGGCTCAGCAGAGGAGTTTACAGGACTCCCCAGGTCATCTCAACCTCCACGTAATAAGCACAGGCACTCCACCTTGCCAGAAGTCCCAGCAGAATGTCCTTTGCATTACACACCTACATTCCTACCCACCAGAGGTGGGTTCTACTTACCTTTACCACCAGTTCACAACGAGATCACGTGCGCGCCCTCGCTTCGCTCGCGATCCTAAGCGAAGCGAGTCCCAAAGGTACTTTTTCAAGAGGCAACTGGACTTTCAGGTTTTTCTTTGAAGACGTTTCACTTCTCATCCAAGAAGCTTCTTCAGCTTTGATTGGATGATGGGGAAGAGCTGAGGAAGCATCTTGGATCAGAGCTGAAGAAGCTCCTTGGATGAGAAGCGAAACGTCTTCAAAGAAAAACCAGAAAGTCCAGTTGTCTCTTGAAAAAAGCACTTTGGGACAACCATGACCTGGATGACTGAGAATCTCCATAGACATCTTAAAAAGAGGCTTTAAGGTTTTGTTGTTATTTTTTTTTTAAATTTATAAGAAAGATTTCTCCTCACTTGGAAGGCAGGTCGCAGCTTCCATGACCCTTGCTTGATATTGTCATAACAAACAATAAACGGGGATGATCGCCAGGCGCTCAGATCAATAGGACAATATTGTTCAGCCAGAAGGAGCCCCAAAATTGCACATTTACAAAGGGTAACCGTAAACGCACAAGGAAGACCCTGAATGAATGAAAAGAGACAAAGAAAACCAAAATGATGCTTCAAATTCCCCGAGAACTGGCTGGTGTTAGTTCTGTTTACAATTTAGAAGGAAGGACACACCATTCTTTTGCCCTTGGGTGTGTGATGACCCCCTCCCTCCTTCATTCCTTCCAGTCAATTCTGCAGAATGTGATGTGAACACGTGTGTAACACACACACAAAAAAAACCCTCTTCCAAGAAGAGTAGCATTTACAGAACGGCTATAGCAGTAGCTACCAAAGGTTGCAGAGTTTTTTTTTTAATATAAGTTTTTTATTGATTTTACTACAACAACATAACACAACATACAAAACACAAACACATAATATGTGTTTCTTTTTACTTATCAGTTTCGTTCCTCTTACTTTCTACTTTATACATTCCGCATTTTTCCTATCCTTTATTATCATTATCTTTATCGTCCCTTTATTTCTAATTTTATTCATTTACAATATTTTACACATTTGTCATAGTCTTCTCTCCATCGTTTATTCACCTTTACTTTCTCTAATCTCGAACCATTCGTACCACTTAGTCCATACTTGGTAGTATTCTGTATCTTCCTTTTCTTTTATTTCTTTCGTTAATTTATCCATCTCCGCACAGTCCAGGATTTTCTTAATTATTTCTTCCTCTGTTGGTACATGTTCATTTTCCCAGGACTGTGCATAGACTATCCTTGCAGCTGTAATTTATATGCGAGATCAAATATTGAATTTCTTTACTGTAGGTTCTGTTTAATATACCTAATAAAAACGTCTCTGGTCAAAGGTTGCAGACTTTGAGTCCTCCTACCCAGGACTTTAGAAGGCCAGATCCTGAAGATGAAACTCAAATACTTTGGCCACCTAATGAGAAGGAAGGACTCACTGGAGAAGAGCCTAATGCTGGGAACAATTGAGGGCAAAAGAAGAAGGGGACGGCAGAGAACGAGGTGGCTGGATGGAGTCACTGAAGCAGTCGGCGTGAGCTTAAATGGACTCCGGGGGATGGTAGAGGACAGGAAGGCCTGGAGGAACTTTATCCATGGGATCGCGATGGGTCGGACACAACTTCGCAACTAACAACAACAACCCAGGACTTAAATCGGCCTTGTAGACTATTCTAGAATGCTCCATTCAATACTTCTCCAGTAGGCAGGCAGAATTCCATGACTGCTGAGCACAGCACAATACAGCGCAGCATTTTTGTTTGCCTTTGAAAATCCTGCACAAAGGATGGGATGATATTTTGCAAAGATAACTTCTGGGGGAGGTGTCCTCACCTTCTCCTGTTTGCACCTGCTACTCATGAGAAGAATCACAGCCATGAACACGTTCGGTACAGTAAGGAGGTAGGGGAAATGGGAAGAATGGGACTGTTTTGCCAAGTATCAGGGCAGGGATCAAGAGCCCAGGCAATTGGGATCTAGAAACAATGGATACTCCAGGAAATAAAAGAAATTGAAACGTTATTATTAGGCTCAAATGAACAGATTGTAAATCAAAACATAAAAAGCAGACAGGGCAGGGAATCTTCGACTCGCGACCACAATTGTGCCCAAAATTTCTATTGCAAAGACAGACAGTTGTTAAGTGAGGTTTTTTTGCCCCATCTTACAACCTCGACACAGTTGTTAAGTGAATCACTATAGCTGTTAAGCTAGTAACACCAACCGTTTTGTGACCTTGCTTGTCAGAAGGTCACAAAAGGTGATCTCATGACCCCAGGATATCATAACCATCATAAATATGAGTCAGTTGCCAAGTGTCTGCATTTCGATCACATGAGCGTGGGGATGCTGCAATAGTTGTGAGTGTGAAAAAATGGTCATTCTTTGTAACTTCAAACAGTCATAAACATATGGCTGTAAGTCGATGACTACCTGTATTTATTGGTTTGATTGGTTCGATTTATATGCCGCCCTTTTCCAGAGACTCAGGGCGGCTATTGAGACTCAGGGCGGTATTGTCCAAAACCCTGCATTTAATGTCACTCTCTCTGCTTTCTTGATGGCTGAGGAATTCTGGGAGTTGAAGTCCACAAGTCTTCAAGTTGTCAAGGTTGGAGACCCCTGGCATAGAACAACTCAAAAAAAAGTAGTGCAAGTTCTGAAGATGTGGAGAGACCTAATCCATAGAACCGCCAAGAGTCGGACAGGACTGAATGGATAATACCAACATGAAGAACCTATGAACTTCCAGATGTTCTTGGAACACCCCCCGTGCAGCTCTAACCACCCTCAGCCAATGGAGAGGGACGAGGAATAGCAGGAGATCAAAATTATTTGGAGAGTTGCAGGGGACATCAGTGTCTGGCTTAGAAGAACCACCTCAAGGAAGTTCTAAATTCCCTTCATGTGGAACCAATGGGACAATGATCTTCCTGTAGAACAGTTGCTATGGAAAAGTTATCAAGGTTATCCTGCTCAAGTGTGCCCGAGCAGTCCTGATCTGCCGCGTGCCACCCATTGCTCACTAGCATATCTCATTCCATCAGATGAGAAGCCTTACAGAGGAAAGAACTGTGTCACTCAGAGGTGGCCGCCAGGCATGCTAATTAGCCTCATTAATGCCACTATTGTTTAAAGGACTGCAAACCAATCCTGTAAGCTTCCCTCTGCCCTAAAATGTCCCCGAAGGCAGAGCTTGCTACATTAGGAATACCAGAGCAGAAGAGTCCACTTTGGGATTTCTTTTACATTTATAGATGCAAGGAAGAGCTCACTTTTAATAGTCAAACATGCACGGGGAGCTCTTTGAAACTGCCAGCCTCACCGTGGAACCAATGCCAGGTAGCTGCCGAGCCAAATGCCATATGTTATTGTTTTCTCATGCACAGCCTCTGGATGCTTGAGAGGCATTCAGTAAGACATGGAGGCAAGGAGAAAACAGATGGAATAATGCCGGCAGAAAGTGGTAAGTGGTTCACCTGGGACGTAGCTCTAGGGGACAGCATTTGCCTTGCGGACAATGATAATCCCTGTGAATTATCAGGGAAAAGGAATCAGGTATATGGCTAGCAACAAGTGACCCAAGACAACTGAAGAGCAGGCAATAACAGCAAACCTGTTGAGTTCAGTTATGGTTTTCTTACGTAGGGGGATCCAAAAGCAAAGGATTCGAGCCCTGAAATAAAGTGCTGGAAATATGAACCCCCTGCTAAGATCTCAAGGAGAAAAGCTATTTGGGATTTCTCAGCTCTGACTGGGGAGTGAGTGGTGATGGAAATTGACTTCTATATCCAGTGTATGCAGTGGTGGGATGCTGCCGGTTTAACAACCGATCCGGTGAGGGTGCGTGCGCCTAAGGTGCTTGCACACAGCACTGAAAATGGAGCATTTCGAAGCTCAGCTGCTTACCTTCCAAGTCAACAACGGTAAAGTAGAACAGCGGGGTGGGGGGAATCAGCTGTGCTGCGTGATTGAGATGAGCTACAAAGCACGAAATAAAGGACAGGATAGAGCGGGGCGGGTGGGCGGAGCCAACTGATAATCAGAGCTACTATTTCACCCAATACCGAACCGGCTGAATACCACTTCTGGGTGTATGCCAATAAAAGATATGGGCCTGGACATGGATCTTGAAAAGGGTCCAGAAGTTTTAATTGCAAGCCTAGATTTGGAGATGTTGACGTCACCTCTCTTATAGGAGCTGCATTGGCTGCCAATTTGCTTCCAGGTCTAATTCAAGGTGCTAGTTATCGTCTTTAAAGTCCTACATGATCAAGGGCCAAGGAAGGGTCATCTTTTCCCAGTTATACCTACCCAACCCAGCAGAGCAGGAAGGTAGGGAATGTTACAGGTCTTCTCTCTTAAGGAGGTCCATCTCGTACAGTGATGGTTAACCTTTTTGGGGCCGAGTGCCCAAAGCGCATGCGCACAAATGCACGTACGCATACCCAACTCCCCAAAATGCAATGTGAGCACCCCCATTCATGCGCCCTGCCCCCTCGTAGACACCCCACCCCTGCATATGCACCCTGCCCCCCTTGCACATGCGCCCCGGTCCCCCCATGCCGTTTTGGCTTCCAGGTTGGTGCAAGAGGCCTTCCAGGCCCAAAACAGGGTGAGGGGGAGCGAACCCCCAAAATGCAATGCGAGCGCCCCTGCACATGTGCCGCACCCCACCCCCTGCAAATGCGTGGCAGAGACCCAAGGACCAGTTAGCCGGCGGGAGACGCACCTGCATGCGTGGTGTAGCTGGGCTGGGCTGACATCTGGCATGCCCACAGAGAGGGCTCTGTGTGTCACCTGTGGCATGTGTAATAGGTTCGCCATCACGGACCTAGTAGGACCAAGAAGGGGGGTCTTCTCTGTAGTGGAAATAAGATCAGCTCCCACCTTGACACTCTTTCAAACGGCCCCAAAGACATGGCTTTGCCAGTGGGCCTGGAGACCCCAGGATGATATGGAGTAACCATCAAGTGATTGCTTTGATTATGCTTGTCAGGAGATGTTTATTCATTTGCTAAATTCATTTGATAGAGGGTCTGGGGGCTAAATCGTATGATGAATGGTTGAAGAAACTACGTATATCTAGCCTATCAAAGAGAAGGATTGGAGAAACATGATAACTCTCTTTTTGTGTTGAATTTATATTTACCGACGAAGAAATAAAGGTAAATATTTGTCGGTAAATATAAATTCAACACAAAAACAGTTTGTTGCGGAAGCAACTGACTGCAAAGACTCCTGGATTAGGGCTGAAAGGCGAAAGCGGAAGCAGTATGTTCCATCTCATATTTGGGTAGATCAGGTTGCCCTGATAGACCGGTCTCACTGGGGGAAAAAAAAGACACACGATAACTGTCTTCCAAACCTTAAGAGTCTGGTATGGAGAAAAAAGGGATTGACTTGTTCTCCAAAGCTCAAGAGGGCAGGACAAGAAGTAATGGGTAGAAGCTTGTTAAAGAGAAATCCAACGTAGAACTAAGGAGAAATTTCCTTAGCCCACCACCCCCAGAGCTGTGGGTGCTCCATCTCTGAAGGTTTTCAAAAATAAACTGGACAACCATTTGACCTGGATGATATAAAGTAGGGGTGAAATCTACTTACCTTCCCTACCAGTTCAGAAGTGCATGCATGCATCATGTGTGATTTTGGATTCTCTGCGCGAGCATAAAGCCTTCTGCGCATGCGCAGAGTCAAAAACAGGTTGCTTCCCGTTAAAACCAGGAAGTAACAACATCCGGGTGGGTGGGCTGCCGCCGCTATCGGATCACCAAACCACCCACCGCCACTACCGGTTCGCCCGAATTGGTGCGAACCGGTAGCATTTCACCCGATATAAAGTCTCCGGCTTGAGCATGGGTTTGGTCTAGACCAGGGGTCTCCAACCTTGGCAACTTTAAGCCTGGTGGACTTCTGTGACCAGGCTTAAAGTTGCCAAGGTTGGAGACCCCTGATTTCGAAGACTACTGAGGTCCCTTCGAACCCTATGATACTATGTTGATTTGGGGTTCTATTGTTTGTAAGCCACCTGGAATCACCATGAGTGAGATGGGCAACCATATAAATTTTATAAATGAATGAATGAATGAATGAATGAATGAATGAATGAATAAACGAATAAATAAATGATTAAATAAATAAATAAATGATTAAATCAATCAATCAATCTAGTCATTCTCTTAATTGTCTGGCTTGCAAACAGCAAACAACTCGGCCTGGGGGAAAAATATTTCCTCCGCTTTCCATGAAGCTACTGAACCAAAAGGTAAGATTTACGGTAGTCTTGAAAACGAATCCACCCCAGCATCTTTTGCATTCAGGCGTTTGGTAAATATTGCTGACAAGCCAAGGCTGGAAAATTATAGGGGAAGCTAAATACCAGAAAGCGCAATTCCAAGTTGGAGCAGAAGGAAAAGCATGGCTGGAACCTGCTTGCAGGAAGGGCTCCGATAGAGTCGAGCAAGGCAAGCATCACCCGGAGGGATCTCTCTTATTACGCTCCTACTTTCTCTGCTAATTTTATAATATATACTTTTTCCCCCTGTCAAAGGGAAGAAAACTATTTTATCTGCTTTCATTTTGCTTCATGGTCTTTAAATTACAGCATGCCGAAAGTTCTAGGGCATTTGGAAGGCAATTGAATTCGCATTTTGGTGCAGAAGCATCAATAGTCAACAAAATATCCAGCTCACCCAGATAAGAATGTGTTGTGAAACAAAACCAGGGCGGGAAGGATACCACAAAGCCCAGTTTTTTTCAAACAAACAAACAAACAAACAAACAAACAAACAAACCACTAAATAAACACTTGCAAACCAAAAAGGGGTTGGGTAAGAAAGTACACCAAGATTGCAAGCTGCTGCTGCTGAGATATGTGAAATTGCTTTAAGGAAATTCATCTTTCGCCATTGATTTTGCCCTGTCGGAAGCTAGCTGGGAAGGTTTGCAAATGGTGATCACGTGATCCTGGGTTGCTGCATCCATCATAAATATGTCCTGGTTGACAAATGGCCCTAATTTTGATCACGTGACTTACGGGGAATGCTGTAATGGTCACTTTATTCAGTGCTGTTGTAGCTGAACGGTCACTAAACGAATTATTGTAAATCAAGGATTACCTGCACGACAACGATATCCCATACAGTACAGGGGTGGGTTCCACTGACCTTTACTACCGGTTCGCAACAAGGCTTCGCTTCGCTACTGTGCGCACACACTCTTCTGCGCATGCGCAGAAGCATTTTGATGACGTCAGGGTCAGTGGGCGGAGCCTCCTGCCGGTTTTACTACCGGTTCTATAGAACCGGTGCGAACCGGGGGCAACCCACCACTGATACAGTACAATAGAGATCAGGGATGTTCAACCTTGGCAACTTTAAGACTTGTGGACTTCAACTCATTGGAGGATAAGAAGGAGGAGGAGGTAATTAAGAGTTCTCTTATTATAGCCAATCTCAATAAAAATGGTTCATGGGGGGTTGATTTTCTGGTTTGGTCTACCCGGTGGGGGGCTGGCACCTCTATATTCTTTGGATAAAGGATATTGTAGATATACCGTATTTTTCGGAGTATAAGACGCATCTGTTTCCCCCCTAAAAGGGGGTGAAAATTTAGGTGCGTCTTATACACCGAATGTAGCCCCGCCCACCCACTGGCCACCACCCTTTGGCCTCTGCTTCCCAGCAGTTACCTCCTTGTAGCAAACAGCAAGAAAAAAACAACTCCTTTCAGCTTCAGCACAGCCTAATTAGCACAAGTTGATTGGATCGGCCTCCCGACTCTCAGCTGATTTGCTCTCAGCTGTTTTGCGCAGGGCTCTGCTGCTTGCTGCAAAGAGGTAAATTGCTGGAGCAGATTTTTTTTCTCCTTGTGCTAATCAAGCTATGCTGAAAACGAAAATGAAAGTAAAGCAGACTGTTTGCTGTAACGAGGCAAAATTGCTCAGAGGCAGAGGCAGATTTCTTTTTCTTCTTTTCCTCACCAAAAAAGGTAGGTGCGTCTTATACTCCGAAAAATACAGTAGGTCTCTCTGGGGGCTAGCAATCCAGCAGGACTGGCACAGAAGAATACTCAACTGCATGAGCAACAGATCCTGCAAATGCAGAAAGCAAGCTTAATATATTCTGAAGAAAGTGAAAAATTACTCATAATCCAAGAAAGAAAACGCAGAGGTTAAGTTTACTAACTGGCTTCCAACCAAGAACACCAGCCATCATGGCTGTGGCACAAGATTTAAAGGTTTTTGTTGCCCAAGAAACGTGTTGGTTTGTGTCTATGGAAATTCCCAGTCATTCAGTAACAGTAATATAGTT
Organism: Pituophis catenifer annectens; assembly: GCF_029215685.1. Classification (NCBI taxonomy): domain Eukaryota; kingdom Metazoa; phylum Chordata; class Lepidosauria; order Squamata; family Colubridae; genus Pituophis; species Pituophis catenifer. The sequence continues at coordinate 13,790,692 of NW_027256889.1, forward strand.
GGAAGGGTCCTTCGAGGTCATCTAGTCCAACCCCCCCCCCCCCGCTCACACAGGAGACCTATACAAGGGATTCGAACCGCCGACCTTTCTGATCAACAAGCTCAGCGTCTTAGCCACTGAGCCACTTCAGATCATGGTTGTTTCAAAGGTGCTTTTTCAAAAAGCAACTGGACTGTGTTTTTCTTGAGGAAAAAGAAGATTACGTTTCGCTTTGGCTTTTGGAAAGTCAAGGAAATGTGTTTCCTGAGGTTGAGAGACATGAAGTATATTTCTAGGCGCGGTAAGATGATCTTTAGTGTACGGTATTGGTTCATGCCTTCCCAAAACATAATGCAAGGCTCTAAATTTATTATTTCAGTATTTCTCAACCTTGGCTACTGTACGATGGGTAGACTTCAATTCCCAAAATTCTTGGCTGGAGAATTCTGGAGGTTGAAGTCTACCCCTCAAAGAGCAGCCAAGGTTGAAAAACACTGTGCTACTTCTTCCTTAGTCATTAATCATATTTTAATATTTTGCTCCCTGCAAATTTGGGGAAATGGGAACCAGATTTTCATCAAAAAAATCATTTTTCAGAATGCCTCTTCAACACCACCTGAAATTTTGCAATGTGTCAGCCATCTTCTGTCGTGATCTTATTAAAAAAAAATACCACTATCACATGGAAAATCACCAAAATCTTTTGAAACTTTGAAAGAGCATGTGAAATTTCAGTCGTGTTTTTTTTAAAAAAATTCAACCTTTTTCTCTTGCAGCATTTTTGGCAGCTCTAGGTACCACGTTCTGATCCCTCGGATAAAGGAAAATCAAAGCGTGCACAATAATTGGCAACACTTGCTTTGAATTAATGAGCCTCAAAAGGCTCCTTTATGTGCTTAAGTGAACAGGATTACCTCCCAGTGCATGTGTATAAGTTTGCTCTATAGGGTAGCTTTGTCCCTTTTCATCTTCATCACTTTCTGTGATTCATCTATAAATTCCTTCTGTTTGGGTTACAGCAGAATATTTTCTAGATTAAGGTAGCCCTCAGCTGGGACCAGAATTCCCCATGCTAAGCAAGTGATTATTAAGTGAGTGCAGCTGGTTTTACAAGGGATTTTTTTTTTTGCTGCCGTTGTTAAATGAAACTAGAGTTATTAAGTGGATTGTGTCAAGCACCAGGAAAATCAGGAGGTTTAGGTAGTTCAAATGAATATAAAAGATTTATTGCAAGCTTAAACTCTCTATAAAAATCTGGCCAACTAACAGTCAAGGGAAATGAACGGGAGATAAGAAAGGCATTCAAGGTGGGATGGACTTAGATCTCTTGCGGGAGCGCAAGGACTCATTTATTTATTTATTTATTTATTCAACTTGTATGCCGCCTTTTTCTGAAGACTCAAGGCGGCTCATGACTTATGACACATTTGACTCCTCCTTCGGGCTCAGCCTACTCATCTCCTCCATCATGTGGCTGTTAAGCAAATCTGAATTCCCTCATTGATTTTACTTATCGAAAGCTAGCTGCGAAGGTCACAAATGGCAATCACGTGACTCCGGGACACTACAACCATTACAAATACCTGCTGGTTGCAAAGCGCCTGAATTTTGATCATATGACTGTAAGCAATCTTGAGAAATTTTACTACTTTGAAGGATGACACACGACTGTTTTAATAATTGCATGCGTTTTTAAGGATGGGTGAGTTTGCCATAGATCTGTTTTGTTCTAAGAAAAGTACACACAATTCCTATTTACACCCCAGAGTGTGGCATGTGAACAGATTAGAAGAAAGAAAGAACAGGTAAGATAGATGACCGTACTCTAAGTTGGCGAGTTTTAATTATCTGCCTGTTAATTCAAGTAGAATTAGAATGGATTATTAGATAGCCTGCGTCTTATGGGCAGTGAATAATGATGCTTTTTATTACTGTTACAATTGCTTGTTTTTGATTAGTGTCTCGTTCTTAAACTGGCTTTGTAATTGACATGACTGATGAAGGAGCACACATAAGCCATGTTTGTGTATTATTGCTATTTGACCAAACTTTTCTGAGCTTGGAAGTTATATTATTTTTAACAATGCAGTATATGTCATCTCCTACCTACCTGCTACAGTAAACAGACGCAAAGCTACCCTTCAAAAGATGATCAAAGATTAGCTGTCAAGCTTCAAGGTCACAGGAAGATCATCTAGAATCTGCCTGCCTACTTGATTACAACTTCCTTAAGAATCTCTCTCACACACAAACCCACAGAGTTCTGCTTACTGATCAATATAGGTAGACCCTGGCTGGATTTACTATATGTTGCATGAACACAAGGTTTGAACAAGCCATTGTCTTAGTTCACATACAACATTCAGCCATAAACCATGGCTTGCAAACCAGAACATGTTATGCCCCAACTGAACAGGTCTCCTTCTTACTTAGTGTGCAAGGTTTGAGCTCAACTAAAAAAAAAATGCAAGATTTTGTACCAAATTGCAGCAGAATGGAGTTTGATGCATTTGTGGCACATGCAGAGAGAATGTAAATGAAAATGCTGCAGTCCTCACTTTCTTCTAAACACAAGCAAATACTTTAATTCCACCTTTTACGATGTTTCTGATAACTCAAGGTGGCAATCATACCTAACATTCCTTCCTCCTCCTGTTTTCCTCATATCAACTCTGTGAAGTGAGTTGGGCTGAGAGAGGAGAGGAGGGACTGGCCCAAAGATATGCAGTCAGCTTTCATGCCTAAAATAGGACTAGAACCAGTGGTGGGATTCACTGGTTGTAACAACTGGTTCACTGCATGTGTGCTGCATGCACACCAAACTCGTGCTTCTGTGCATGCTCAATACAATCAAAAATTACCTTCTACTGAACCCAGAGTGAGTAAAACAGTGGAGACATAGCAATCCCCTCTGCCGTGCCTATCAGTGGGCTTAAAACAAAAATATAGGTAGGTTATAGCGCGGGGGCAGGGGGGCGGGCCCATCTGATTGTTTGAGCGAACCGGTTTGCTCTCAGCTGATCGTCGGAGATACTGATATGCCTGAATCGGCCAGAACCGGCTGAATCCCACCCGACTAGAACTTACTGTTTCCTGATCATTGGCCCAAAGTCACCCAGTTGGCTTTCATGCCTAAAATGGGACTAGAACTCACAGTCTCCTGGTTTCTAGCCTGGTGCCTTCACCACTTGACCAAACACACCTTGGTGGTAGAATGGGTTTTTATTGCTTTCTGAGTTAGACCAGGTCAGGAAACAGATTCCAGCATAAATACTGATATAGGCTATAATTACACTGTCTTGAAAGCTCGACAAAGGGCTTCCTTTTCTCTTACACCAAACAGAATTAAGGCAAAGTCAGTTTTAAGTTTCTTTCTAACAATCCTCTTTCTTCTGAGGGCTTAATTGCTATTTTGTGAACTGCTGCATTCCTTTTCCAAGATCATCTCGGTGGTCCAGTAGAACAGGTTTCACCGGTGTTCCTGTTCCATTCATGGACTCTATTCCTGGAAATGCAAAATAGCCAATGAAGGATCAAAACAAATAATTGAAGGTTGCCAACAGAATCCCATCAGGCAGATGCAATGGAGCAAATGAGAGGCAGAGAGTCTGGCAATCTCAAAAAAAAAAAAATTGCGGACGACAATTCCCACAGCCTTTTGCCGCAGGCCGCGTTAGCTGGGATTGCTGAGGGTCAGTGCTTCTCCAGAAAATCAGGTTGACAGGACCATCCAGAAATGCTTTCTGCCAAGAATCTTTGGAAGGAGAAACTAGAATTATTGATTCTCTCTAACTTAAAAAAAGAAAAAAGAAAACTCCATCTAGCAGTCAGATAATTGAGCAAACCTCCAGCCTGATTGGTGAAAAAGAAAAGGAGAGATAAGTAGTTCATTGCTTAGACACCTAAATTCTACAGCTGTTTGTGATTCCCTGGAGCTGGTTGATATTCTTGAAGTTTCCTTCTTGATATTTATCTAGGGTTTCTATTCCACACAGCCTCTCTTTTGCATTAGTCCATCATCGTTGTGAAAACTGTATTCACCATTCAATGGAGCCGTTGTAAGGTATGATTCAGAAAGAAGTGGACCCACTCAAAAAGAAGCCGAGATACAGTGTTGTATAATGGTTAGGATTTTAGACTTGGATCAAGAAATGCCTAACTGTAACCCTAAAGCCAGATTCTACTCAATCACAGCCCCCATTGGGCTTAATCCAAGCTACTTCATAGGATTTGGGAGGAATAGGAAGAAAATGCAATTGTAAGTAGCAATAGCAATAGCACTTAGACTTATATACCACTTTCACAGCCCTCTCTAAGCAGTTTACAGAGTCAGCCTCTTGCCCCCAACAATCTGGGTCCTCATTTTACCTACCTCGGAAGGATGGAAGGTCGAGTCAACCTTGAGTCTGGTGAAATTCGATCTGCCAAACTGCAGTCAGCCGGCAGGTAGCAGAGGTAGCCTGCAGTACTGCACTCTAACCCCTGTGCCACCGTGACTCATAGGAGAAGAGAGTTGGAAGGGACTTTGGATTCTTCTAATCCAACTCCATCCTCAAGCAGGAGACTCTATACCAGGAGTGTCAAACTCAATTTCATTGAGGGCCACATCAGTATTGTGTTTGACTTCAGAGGGATGGGGGGCGTGGCCAGGGGTGTGGGAAGGGGCATGGCCAGCCAACAATTTAACTACCGGTTCACCCAAACAAGCTCGAACCGGCTGAATCCCACCATTGGACCCAGGACAGTGCAACCACCATAAATACATGCCAGTTGCCAAGGACACGAATTTTGAACACGTGACCATAGGGATGCTGCAATGGTCATGTGAATACCAGTCATGTCACTTTTTTTTAAAGTTCTGTTGTAGCTTCAAACGATCCCTAAACTAATGGTTGTAAATTGAGGACTACCTGTATTTTTTTTTTTCCTAAGCAGAAAACAGGGGCATGGAAAATTACCTTGCAACCTGCTTCCTTCCAGCAGCTGTCATCTCCTACATACATTTACTCAGCAAAAAAAAATCCTAAACCCCAAGTGCTAAGTAAATCAATGCACCATGCAGCTGGTAATGTTTAATTGGGGACAAGGAGAAACCGGATTCGGTTTGTTCTTTGCTAATGGGAGAACAGGATGTTACCAATAGAGAAAAAGCGTCCTCATTTTCACCTAGGAAATTCTGATCAGGGTGAGAAATGCCACAGCAGCCTCTGCTCGGAGACATATAGCAATAGCAATAGCACTTACGAGGACCCAGTTTGTGGGGGCAATAAGCTGACTTTGTATAAATATACAAAAGTATGAAGGCTATTGCTTAACGCACTGTAAGCCGCCCTGAGTCTCCGGAGAAGGGCGGCATATAAATCAATTTTTTAAAAAAAACAACTTAGACTTCTATACCGCTTCCCAGTGCTTTTACAGCCCTCTCTAAGAGGTTTTACCTCTTGGGTTTTGGACTTGGATCAAGAAGTGCCTAACTGTAAGCCTAAACCCAGATTCTACTCAATCACAGCCCATATTGGGCTTAATCCAAGCTACTTCATAGGATTTGGGAGGAACAGGGAAAAAATGCAATTGTAAGTAGCAATAGCACTTAGACTTATATACCGCTTTCACAGCCCTCTCTAAGAGGTTTACAGAGTCAGCCTCTTGCCCCCAACAATCTGGATCCTCATTTTACCCACCACGGAAGGATGGAAGGCTGAGTCAACCTTGAGCCTGGTGAGATTCGAATTTCCAAACTGCTGGCAGCCGGCAGTCGGCAGAAGTAGCCTGCAGTACTGCATTCTAACCACTGCGCCACACTGCTCTTATATAGGGTGAATTGTGAACATGGGAGCAGGCAGAGCTCAACTTAAGAGGTCCGTTTCATTTTTCCCACTTTACTGGAGCTTAAAACTCAGAAGCAGGCGCAAAAATCACTCGTTACATATACAGAAGGGCCTTATGTATCTATTTATTCTTAGCTGAGGGTGGCATTACAGGTCATCCTCGATTTACGACCATAAGGTGCGCAGATTTTCTTATTTCATCAAGCTGGCCTGGCCTAAATCTTTTCCCCTTTTAAATGTAAATTTTAATTTGTTTTTAAATTATTGGGTATTTTAAATTTGTCTCAGCCGAATTATTTAATTCGTTTTTATTCTATTTTAAATTTTTGTATTTATGTGTTTTATTCTGTGGCTATTCACCGCCCTGAGTCCTTCGGGAGTAGGGCGGTATATAAATCCAATAAAAACAAAAACAAAAAAACAAAACAAAAACAAAACATAATGGAACCTGTCTTTTACAGTTGTAAATCATGATGGTCATAATGCAGCTCATCACGTGATGGACCTGATTTTACTATCTTGTTTTGCCGCAATTGTTAGGCCTGGAGACTAAAACATATGAAGAACGGTTGCAGGATTATGGTTTGGCTAGTCTAGAGAAAAGAAGAACTAGGGGGGACATGATAGCAGAATTTTAGCACTTGAGAGGCTGCCACAAAGAGGAGGGGATCAACTTATTTTCCAAAGCACCAGAAGGCAAGACAAAAGAAACAGTGGATGGAAACTAATCAAGGAGAGAAGCAACTTGGAATTAAGGAGAAACTTCCTAACAGTGAGGACAATTAACCAGTTGCCTCCAGAAGCTGTGGGTGCTCCATCACTGGAGGTCTTTAAGAAATGACTTGACAGCCATCTGCCTGAAATGATATAGGGTCTCCTGCTTGAATAGGGGGTTGGACTAGAAGATCTCCATAGTTGGACTGAAATAGTGGCCCTCAACCTTTTGGGCACAAGGGACTGGTTCCATGGAGAAAGGTTTGTCCATGGACCGGAGGAGGCATGGTTTTGCATGCTGCCTGCATCTCATGGATAAGGCTTCACTTGTTTGCACAGCCCGAGTTTTGGCATGCCAAAGACCGGTGCCTGTTCACAAACCAGTGATTGGGGATCCCTGGACTAGAAGATTCCAAGGTTCCTTCCAGCACTATTCTGATTGAAATCACTATGATAGAATGAATCAGCAGTTATTAAACAAACCCATTGTTTGCTATCAAGTGTTTTTTTCTCAAAACCCGGAAGTAAATGCCAGCTTTTGGCAAAAAAAAAAAGGCATCAAAAATTGCAGTCATGTGACCACAGGATGCTGCATATAGTCATAAAATATGGGCTGGTTACTGAGCACCTGAAATGCAGTCAGTAACAGTAACAGAGTTGGAAGGGACCTTGGAGGTCATCTAGTCCAACCCCCTGCTCACTCAGGAGACCTGTACTAGGGAGTCGAACCGCCGAACTTTCTGATCGACAAGCTCAGTGTCTTAGCCACTGAGCCACCTAGTGATGTGACCATGGGGGAAACGAGCTGTCCGAACTTTGGAAACGGATCATAACCTTTGTGTGTGGGGGGGGGGGGGTCGGGAGGCGGTTTTAATTGAATGGTCACTAAACTGGTATGTCACTAAGCTGAGGACCATCTATATTTTTTTCCCCACCCAGCTTCTGAATTCTACCATGTAAAGTGGTCGTGAGGCTGATGCAGCAACTTCAGCAACGAAGCTGGAGACAATTTTATTCCCTCGTTTTCACTGATGCATTTTGGGAGAGGGATATTTATAGAGCAAAAGAAAAAAGAAAAGAAACAAATTAAGGTGCAAACAAAAAAAGAGAGAATAGCGGGAAAATGGAAAAGAAAGGAGACGGATATAAAGAAGCTCCTTTACAGTGGGTATAAGTCAGGAGTGAAATCCAGCAGGTTCTGGAGAGCCAGTAGTGGAAATTTTGAGCAGTTCGGAGAACCGAACAGAATTGATCAGAACCTGCTGAAACCCACCTCTGATCCTAGGACAACACTTTGAAAAACACTGACCTACTGTAAGCCATTCTGGAAAAATGGAGTTTTTCACAGTTTTTCCGAAGAGGACACATACATTTTAATAAATAAATATCTGCTCTTTGGTATAGGATCTGCCTCACATACAGGGGTGCATAAACTGGTCCCTGGTAAACAATTTTCTTACCTCCAAGTTTAGCACTTAAGACTTATATACCGCTTCACAGTACTTTACATTGTAAACTGCAGTTTACAGTTTACAGAGTCAGCCTACCTGGGTCCTCGTTTTATTGACCTTGGAAGGATGGAAGGCTGAATCAACCTTGAGCTGGTCAGGATTGAACGCCACACTGTGGGCAAAGCTAGTTTGTAAGCCTGCATTCTAACTGTGCCACAAGGACTCTTATAAGTTTTCTATAAACATTTTAATCATCTGTTGTCGTTTTGTTGTTGTTTTTAAAATCTCCATCTGTTTATTTTTACAGGCTTCTCTAAACACACAGAGCTTTCCTATGCAATTTCCCCTAATATATGTCCTTCTTAATGGAAATTTCTCAATAAAGGTATATTATCCCAATTTCTCCGATGGGTTCATTGCCAGCTAAATCTCCTTTTAAATGTTTACCACAAAAGAAAATGTGATAAAAATTAACATAAATGCCCCAGAATAAGCTCTTTAAAATACTCTTGTCTAATAATGTATTTTCAGAAAAGTGGGATCTTCTTCAAATGCCTCTTTCAAAAAAAAAAAAAAAAAAAGGAGGGGGGGAGGCTGCAGATTTTTAATTGCAAAGAAGACATTACGTAACAGATCCCAAACTGACGCCGATTTGAAGGCCAAGGTGGAGGGATTCAGCTAGATTTGGCTGCATGTTGGAAATTATTGCCTTGCCACACACCTCACCGATAGATGACCTAAAATTTTCCTGAATTCTGATACAAAGCAGAATGTATTTTTTTTTCAATAGTGGGAACTATCCCAAGGCAGCCCTAAACCATGACACTACAAGTAGTCCTCGACTTACAACAGTCCATTTAGTGACCGTTCAAAGTGACAACATCACTGAAAAAAGTGATTTATATGACCGTTTTTCACACTGGTGACCATTTCAGCATCTCCATGGTCACTTGAGCAAAATTCCAACGCTTGGCAATTGACTCCTATTTATGACAGTTGCAATGTCCTGGGGACATTCGATTGCCTTTTGTGACTTTCTGACCCGCAAAGTCAATGGGGGAGTCAGATTCATTTAACAACGGTGTCGCTAGCTTAACAACTGCAGTGATTCGCTTAACAACTTGAATTTAGAATTTAGAATAACAGAGTTGGAAGGGACCTTGGAGGTCTTCTAGTCCAACCCCCTGCTTAGGCAGGAAACCCTACACCACTTCAGACAAATGGTTATCCAACATCTTCTTTAAAACTTCCAGTGTTGGACCATTCACAACTTCTGCAGGCAAGTTGTTCCACTGATTAATTGTTCTGTCAGGAAATTTCTCCTTAGTTCTAAGTTGCTTCTCTCCTGTGGCAAGAAAGTTCGTCAAATGGGGCAAAATTCACTTAACGAATGTTTCACTTAACAACAGAAATGCTGGGCTCAATTGTGTTCATAAGTCGAGGACTACCTGTACCACCTCCAAGTTTGATGGCTGGTACAAGGTTCTGACTGTGAATCAGGGGTGGTATTCACTTACCTTCGCTACCGGTTCACATATGTGAGCGTGCACCTCCTCCACACATACACAGAGCCTTCTGCACATGCACAGAGGGTCAAAAACAGGATGTGATGACGTCCGGGCCGGTGGGCTGGAGCCTCCCGCTGCTGGCACTACTGGATCACACGATCCGGATAGAACCGGCTGAATTTCACCACTGCTGTGAATACAGTGTTTTGTTTTCTCCTAGCTCCATGATGGCGAACGTCTAGCACACGTGCCACAGGTGGTACACAGAGCCATATCTGTGGGCATGCGAGCGTTGCTCTAGCTCAGTTCCAGCACGCATGTGCATGCCAGCCAGCTGATTTTCAGGCCTTCCAGGTCCATCGGAAGTCGGAAAACGGGCTGTTTCTAGCCTCCGGAGGGCCTCGGGGGTATGTGTGTGGGGAAGGCCGTTTTCGCCCTCCCCAGGCTCCAAGAAAGCCTCTGGAGCCTGGAGAGGGCGAAAAACTGTCCTACTGGGCCCACCGTTAACCTTTTTGCTGTTGCATGCCAAAGGTGGGGAGAGCGCAGGGAGGGTTGTGCATGCATGTGTGGGGGGGCGGGGGACCACGGGGGCATTGAATTATGGGTGTAGGCATGCACACGTGCGACCCCCCCTGCACTACCCCCGCTTTTGGCATGCGACGACAAAAAGGTTAGCCATCATTGTCCTAGATAGAATTCTGTTTATTATAGTCTGAAACCTTCCGTTTTATTTGTCTATTGCCCGGAGCAATGTTTCTCAATCTCAGTGACTTTAAGATGTATGGACTTCAACTCCCAGGATTCCCCAGTGTTTTCCAACCTCATGCTGGCTCAAACTTGCTGAGGTTGAGAAACGCTGGGATGTCATAGAAGGTCATTTAGGTGTTTCTGGTAATATCAATATTTTTCTTGGCGAGCAATGGAATCCGCCTTGTTACTCTCCCATGTGTCTCGGTTTTTTCCCGGTGTTGTTCTGATGGAGTCATGAACTTTAGAAGGTGAGACGGCCCTGAAGATCCCTGGATGATGTTCTCTGGTTCTCTGTAACCTCCTTTTTATACATTGCTTTTGGAGTGATTTTGACAGGTTAACCACTTTGGGGAAAATACAGCTCTTCAATAGACTGAGCTTTAGAACTGACTTTATAACCTTTTTTCATCCTAATAGGCATCAGTGACTTTTTAATGGAAGCCTTCGTGTATTTCTTTTGAGCAAGGCAATAAATGCCCCTCGACTCCGAATGGTGAGAACTTCCTTTGGATGCGTTTAGCCAAAGTTTGGGACGTTTGTGAATGGTTATTTAATGAAGGGCTCACACAACTGGTGTAGAGGATCCCTTTAGCGGAATGGACCGAGTAAAGGGTGGGATGGGAGGAGCCAATTACTTTTTCATATTGGTGTTCTGTATAACAGAATAGAATAAGAGAATTGAAAGGGACCTTGGAGGTCTTCTAGTCCAACCCACGGCTCAGGCAGGAAGCCTTATACCAGTGATGACGAACCTTTTCGGCACTGTGTGTGTGTGTGTGTGTGCGCGCGCACATGTGCACATGCGCTAGAGTCCCAGCAACCTGGAGACCAGCTGGTTGGTGCACATGTGCATGCCGGCCACCTGATTTTCAGGTTTCCGGTGCATGCATGCACGCTGGCCAGCTGATCTTCACGCATGCTGGAGCACCGGAAACCCAAAGACCAAGTGGCCGGCATGCACATGCGCGCCGGCCAGCTGGTCTTCGGATTTCCAGGGCTCCGGCACATGTGAAGAACAGCTGGCCGGTATGCATGTGCGCACCAGAAACCAGAATAGCAGCTGGCGACGGTGCACGTGCCCAAAGAGAGGGCTCTGCATGCCACCTGTGGCACGCGTGCCATAGGTTCGCCATCACGGCCCTATACATTTCAGACAAATGGTTGTCCAATCTCTTCTTTAAAAGCTTCCAGTGTTGGAGCATTCACAACTTGTTGTGCAAGCAAGTTGTTCCGCTGATTAATTGTTCTAACTGTCAGGAAATTGCTCTTTAGTTCTAAGTTGCTTCTCTCCTTGATTAGTTTCCACCCGTTGCTTCTTGTCCTGCCCTCAGGTGCTTTGGAGAATAGCTTGACTCCCTCTTCTTTGTGGCAGCCCCTGAGATATTGGAACACTGCTATCATGTCTCCCCTAGTCCTTCTTTTCATTAAACTAGACATACCCAATTCCAGCAACGAGTACGTTGGGTGATTTTGTTGATGGTATTAAAAAGAAAAAGCAAGAACAAATATTAGTGTTAGTTGTTCATTCAGATTCTTTTTAACATCATCATGACTCAACTGAAGCTCTGATAGCATTCAAGTGACACAGATATGCCACAGTCTGTGGAAAAAGAGGCACATATTTGTCCACAAAAAGGCAATCCATAGAAATCTATTGCAGTGGTGGAATTCAATTTTTTTTACTACTGGTTCTGTGGGCGTGGCTTGGTGGGCGTGGTGTGGCTTGTGGGCGTGGCTTGGTGGGTGTGGCAGGGGAAGGATACTGCAAAATCCCTATTCTCTCCCCACTCCTGGGGGAAGGATATTGCAAAATCTCCATTCCCACTCCACTCTGGGGCTAGCTGGAAGTGGTATTTGCCGGTTCTCTGAACTGCTCAAAATTTCCGCTACCAGTTCTCCAAACTACTCAAAATTTCCGCTACCGGTTCTCCGAACTGCTCAAAATTTCCGCTACCGGTTCTCCGAACTGCTCAAAATTTCTGCTACCGGTTCTCCAAACTACTCAAAATTTCCACTACTGGTTCTCCGAACTGCTCAAAATTTCCGCTACTGGTTCTCCAGAACCTGTCAGAACCTGCTGAATTTCACCCCGATCTATTGCCTTTAGATCAAAATACCCAATTCAGAAAAACTAGCATTTCTGACACTTCACTCCAACTCTTAAAATGCACAATGAAAGGTCGTGAGAGAAGCACAGGCAGACCCAGCCTTTTGAAAGCCACCCACATAGACTAATTCAATTACCCAACCACAGCATTCAGCTTTGCAACCAGCACTTAGTTATTATGTCAAGAGTGTTTATTCAGCTAATTACACAGGAAGTTACAACTACTTTGAGAACAGAGATGCAGCTGACTCCCCGTCCCCCCTCCCTTTCACTGTGATGATGACCCTCGAAACCTGATGCGACACACCAAAAAGTAAAAACTTCATGGGCACCCAAATAGGTTTCCTTCTGGGTCGCTGGAATCTGTTTTCTCCTGCCAACGATGAGCAAGACTTGGGGCTGGATGGGCAGGCAAGGGCTTGATGTCTAGACTCTGCCTTCCCTCAAATGTAAGATCCCACTCTAAGGAAGATAAGCAGTCCTTCACCAGAACTCCACAAGGGAAATATAAATAGGCCATAATAAGCGGTCAGAGTGATGATGTGTACTTTCATGGAGTCTGTAAGGCAGAGATTCCACTAGTTACGATCAAATAACAAGCTCAACCTTTTAACCACATTCTCATGTTTCCGGATCTGCAGAATATGTTGACCTGGAAATCAAACCCAATGACCTCCATTCAAATAAAAAGCATTGCCACCAAAGAAAAAAATTCCAGAATCATTGCCTTAATACAAAAAAGAATGTCAACCTCTAACTATTACACTATAATAGTTTTATATCCAACATCCAAAATTTAGAGTCAATAAAAAGGTAAAGGTTCCCTTCGCACATATGTGCTAGTCATTCCCGACTCTAGGGGGTGGTGCTCATCTCCGTTTCTAAGCCGAAGAGCCAGCGCTGTCCGAAGACGTCTCCATAGTCATGTGGCTGGCATGACTAAACGCCAAAGGCGCACGAAATGCTGTTACTTTCCCACCAAAGGTGGTCCCTATTTTTTCTACTTGCATTTTTTACGTGCTTTCGAACTGCTAGGTTGGCAGAAGCTGGGACAAGTAATGGGAGCTCACCCCCATTACACGGCACTAGGGGTTCAAACCACTGAACTGCCGACCTTTGATCAACAAGCTCAGCATCTTAGCCCCTGAGCCACTGCGTCCCTTTCAGAGAGTCAATAGAAGGTTCTAAAGACTGGAGGGACAGGAACATTTATATCTACTGCCACAATGGTCGGAGTCCAACACAAGAGATAGAGATGGGTAAGCCCTAACCCTCTGCCTAATTTCCATCAGCCTGTGCATGGCTGCCTGGGGAATTCTGGGAGTTGAACTCCACAAGTCTTAAAAGTTGCCACGGTTGGACACTCCTGATTTAGAGCATCCCTCGAGACCTGTCTTTCCACAAGCAGGAGGCTGGACAAGGAGAACATTGGGAGAGAAAAGGAAGAGGCAGGAAAAGACAGAAAAGGAATTCTCCCATTTTTGCAGTAACTAAACTTATCCAGTCTGGCTTCTATTAGTTCTTCATGTCCTGCCTAAAATCAGTCTCCCTCTTTGCTAATATTTCCTCCTTTTTCCGCTCTTCACTAAGAAGGTAGCCAGGCATGATTCTATTGGGGAACAATGAGAAGACCCTCCGGCAAACTGTTTTGCAAAGCTGCAGTGGGAAGGGGGTAATATCATGGGAAGTGTTCTCCTCCCAGTTATTCATGGGAGGCCACAAATTGTTATGAAGGTGGCTCTCACTGTCCCAACTTGGATGGAGCTGTGCAGAAACATGTGGTGTTCGGTGTTGGCGGTAGTGGGGACAGCGGCAGCATCAGACGCTATTGAATTCCTCTGGTTAGGCTGACATCAACCACAAGCCACAAAAAGGAAAGAGTAGTATTGAGTAGATCAGACTTCCTTGCACACAATAATTATGTTGGAAGACACAGCCACCAGGAGGTCTCTGCAGCAGGGATGTTTCCCTATCCTGGTACTGATGTGGTGGAAATTATGAGTGTGTGTGTGTGTGTGAAGAGGGAGGTGACTTGTTGTGGTCCACCGGCAGCCTGCGGAGCTGGCAGCAGAGTCAGACAATGAGGAGGTTGGGGAGGAACATGGGCCAGTCCTGGAGTCTGGGGAAGGCTCAGACGAGGGCTCTGCGTCAGAGGAAGAGAAAGAGCCATCTGGGAGGTACATGCTGCCTCCGGAGCCTCCAGAGTCGGACCTCAGTGAGGCAGAGGAACAAGGGGAGCTTGTTCCCAGTGCGCGCATGCGCAGAGCTGCCAGAAGGCAAGAACAGTTAAAACAAAAGGAATGATTCGGGAGTAGGGCTTGGAGATGATTGGCCCCTCCCATAAGACATAAAGGAGGAGCAAAGGCACGTGGGCCTTTGCAGGAAGCAACATTGTTAATTCTGTTCAGTTTAAAGTCTGAAGCTCTGTTTGATTCTGGACTCCGTGTGGCTTTGCCAATTAGGTCTTCGGCAGCGTGTCAAGGGAGATAAAGGTGGGTGATTATCAGCCTTATCCCGAAGGACTCTTTACAACTATTTGGGACTCATCTGTGAATGAACAGAATTCACAGCCGTTGAAATTAAAGAGGTGACTCAGGAAGCCTAGGTCAGAACATGACTTTAGAGTCCTTGCACAGCAGGAACAATGCAGATCTTACCTCCCCCAGAGTCCATAAAAATCTAGTTCCCAACAGAATGCAGCCAGTCTGGGAGATTCTTGTAAATAGGCATGCAGCAATAAAGAAGTAACTTTGATCAGCTCACGGAGTCATTCTGGTTCCTTGCGCCTGACAATTGTTTCGTTATTTGTTCTTAAGGAATACATGCTGAAGGTTCAAACCCTCTTGAATAAGGAGACAGAGTTTTGCTAACAAAAGCTCTGCTCACCTGCCTTTCTCACAGGATGGCTTACATTCTCTTTTTTACTGGATTTGCACACCATGTCAACCTGTAAACTCACTAACAACAGGTCTAGGTTCACACACTAGAGCTAAGCCATCCAAAAACTAACCAAGCATAAATTGATCTGAGCTGAGCATGCTGAGGAGATGCAGCTACTTGGGCTTTAACTGACTTAGTTAAATATGGTGTGATCGTTGTGCACAATCGGGGTGTCATAAGTTGGAACCCATACAGGGAGTCCTCAACTTACAAAAGTTCGTTTAGTGACCATTTGAAGTTACAATGGCAGTGAAAATAGTGACTTATGACCACTTTTCATACTTACGACTGTTGCAGCATCCCCAGGATCACGTGATTTACATTCGGATGCTTGGTACAACTGACTCCTATTTATGACGGTTGCACTGCCCCAGGGACGCGCGATCCCCTTCTGACAAGCAAAGTCGATGGGGAAGCCAAATTCACTTAACAACCAGGTTCCTAACTTCACAACTGCAGCGATTCACTTAACCAATGTGGCAAGGAAAGTTGTAAAATGAGGCAAAACTCACTTAATAAATTTCTCACTTGGCAACGTAAATTTTGGGCTCCATTTTGGTCGTACGTTGAGGACTGCCTGTATTTTGTGTCTGGAGCAGCAAAAAGCTTTTAGATGTGTATGTGCCCATGGAAAAAAGGAGAAGGGAGTCAGAAGACAACTGAAGGGTCAAATACAACACCCAAGCAAAAATGAAGCACAAATGGACTATTGTCTTCCACAGGCTCTGTGTATCCATGAGATGATCTATTGTTCACAGATGTTCATGTCAATCAGCAATGGGCAAGCAAAGAAACACAATGGAAGTTTGCATATTCCATTACCTTTCCAGGGGGTGGTAGGAAATTTGTGTTAGCCTACAGTAGCAAAACCAAATAAATAAATCAGAAGTCTGGCAGCCCCGTTTCCAACTCACCAACTTTATTTAAAGGCATGAGCTTTCATGAGCCGCAACTCACTTCATCAGGTGCACAAAAGCTTGTGCCTTTTAACAACTGCTGTTGGTCAGAAAAGGTGCTCCCGGGTTCCTCCTGATTTCTTTCCATCAGGGAGGGTTTTAAATTGAACCCCAGCTATGTTGCAAAGAGTTAGCATCCCATTCCGCTTTTAAGTGAATGGATGCCCATTTGCTGGTGAACAGGATTTTTCTTCTTCACTTTTTAAATCTTTGGATGGTACTTTTGATATTGGGCAGCTGGGAAAGGAGGTTTTATTCTGAAAAAAAATCACCGCCAACAGTCACAGCAATGTTACTTTCGTTTTCCCTCCTTTAACACAGGTAGTCCTCGACTTACAACGGTTTATTTAGGGACCATTCAAAGTTTCGGCGATACTGGGGAAAAAAGTGACTTATGACCAGTTCTCAAATTTACAACCATCGCTGCATCCCCACAGTCACGCAATCAAAATTTAGATTTTTGGCAACGGGCACAGGTATTTACAACAGTTGCAGCAACCTAGGGTTATGTGAACAATTAATCAGTGCAACGACTTGTGAATGCTCCAACACTGGAGGTTTTTAAGAAGAGATTGGACAACCATTTGTCTGAAATGGTATAGGGCCGTGATGGCGAACCTATGGCATGCGTGCCACAGGTGGCACACATAGCCATATCAGTGGGCACGCCAGCTCAGCTCTGGCACACATGTGTGCGCTGGCCAGCTGATTTTCAGGCCTTCTGGGTCCACCAGAAGTAGGGAAACAGGTTGTTTCCTGCCTCCGGAGGGCCTGGGGTGTGTGTATGGGGAAGGCTGTTTTTGCCCTCCCCAGATGCATAGAGAGGATCTGGAGCCAGGTGAGAAAGAAAAATGGGCCATTGCATGCCAGGAGCGGGGGGTGGGGGTTGCGCACGCATGCACAGGGCGGGGCACATAGAATTATGGGTGTGGGCACCCGCGTGTGCGAACCTCCCCCGCCCACCCCCTTCCTGGCATGCGATGGCAAAAAGGTTAGCCATCACTGGTATAGGGTTTCCTGCCTGAGCAGGGGATTGGATTAGAAGATCTCCAAGGTCCCTTCCATCTCATCTCATTTCTCATCATCTCATCTCATCTCATCTCATCTCATCATCTCCTCTCCTCTCCTCTCCTCTCCTCTCCTCTCCTCTCCTCTCCTCTCCTCTGCTATTCTATTCTATTCTATTCTATTCTATTCTATTCTATTCTATTCTAATTCTAATTCTAATTCTAATTCTAATTCTAATTCTAATTCTAATTCTATTCTATTCTTCACCATTTGCAGCCTTCCCAGCTAGCATCTGACAAGCACAATGGAGGAAGCATGATTCACTTAATAGCATGATTCATTTAACAACTGCAATGATTTGCTTAATAACCTTGGCAAAAAAAAAGGTTGTAAATCCAAGTATAATTCACTTAACAACCACCTTGCTTAGCAATGGAAATTCTGATCTCAATTGTCATCATATGTCGGGGACTACCTGTACTATGAAACCCAATCTTTCCTCGACTCACCTAACACTGACTGCAATATTATTCAGCTGCCCATAGCAAACAGAGTCTCAGAGGGGAAAGGAAGAACATTGTGTCCAGTGGTGGGATTCAGACGGTTCTGTCCGGTTCAGGCGAACCGGTAGGGCCAACTACAGTAAGCTCCACCCACCCGCCTGGACATAATGCCATCCTATTTAGCCACCTTTTGGAGGCTGTGAGCTTGCACGGATGGCACATGCGTGAGCAAAGAGCATGCGCAGAAGGCCGAGCATGCGTGGATGGTGCTCACATTTGCGAACCGTGCGCGCTCACCTGTAGGAAAGGTAAGTGAATCCCACCTCTGATCGTGGGGTCCTTGGTGCTCTCAAAACTTGCTTGTTTTCTTGCAGCTGTTTCATTACCCAAACTACGTAACATCGTCAGTGTTAGTCTAACCCTGGTGATGTTACCTGGTTTGAGTAGTCTGCAAGAAAACAAGCAAGCTCGGAGAGCACCGAGGACGCCTCATTTCAACCCTGAGCTACAAATATTCTCCTTTATTGATAAATATCCCTCCTCTGGAGTTTCTGCTCCTTATCCCACCCAAGATCTAATAAGGACAAAATCCGATTAGCTGTAAGCACGGCAGGTTGACCATTCGGTTCCCATTTCGAGGCTAAGGACACCTGCTATTCATCATCCCAGAAGGATGTTTGTTTCATTCCTGCAGCTCGGGGAAAGGTGGTGGAATTGGATCTCCTCTGCATGAGAGCACACCCAACAGAAATCGTTTACAAGCCAAGAAAAGATCAGTGGCTTAACGGAAGACCTTCCAACATTAGCAGGGAAAAGAAGATGGCTCAGTTCTGTGCCGCATTTCAAAGTGTGTGTGTGTGTGTGTGTGTGTGTGTTGTACATTTTGTGTGTGTGTGCACATATACACAAACCAGTGGTGGAATTCAATTTTTTTTTTACTACCGGTTGGGCATGTCTTGGTGGGCATGGCGTGTCTTGGTAATTGTGGCTTAGTGGGCATGGCAGGGGAAGGATACTGCAAAATCCCCATTCCCACCCCACTCCAGGGGAAGGATACTACAAAATCCCCATTCCCACCCCACTCCAGGGGAAGGATACTACAAAATCCCCATTCCCACCCCACTCTAGGGGAAGGATACTGCAAAATCCCCATTCCCACCCCACTCCAGGGGAAGGATACTACAAAATCCCCATTCCCACCCCACTCCAGGGGAAGGATTCTGCAAAATCCCCATTCCCACCCCACTCCAGGGGAAGGATTCTGCAAAATCCCCATTCCCACCCCACTCCAGGGGAAGGATACTGCAAAATCCCCATTCCCACCCCACTCCAGGGGGAAGGATACTGCAAAATCTCCATTCCCACCCCACTCCAGGGGAAGGATACTGCAAAATCCCCATTCCCACCCCACTCCAGGGGAAGGATACTACAAAATCCCCATTCCCACCCCACTCCAGGGGAAGGATACTGCAAAATCCCCATTCCCACCCACTCCAGGGGAAGGATACTGCAAAATCCCCATTCCCACCCCACTCTGGGGCCAACCAGAGGTGATATTTGCCAGTTCTCCAAACTACTCAAAATTTCCGCTACCAGTTCTCCAGAACCTGTCAGAACCTGCTGAATAGCACCACACACACACACGTATATGTATATGTGTGTGAGTGTGTCTGTGCCCTTTTGTCAACCAAAGTGATAATTAACACTATTCAGCACATCTGAGTCGTGCTGGATGGCAGCCAGGTGCTGTAAAACCAGCCTCCTGCTTTCAAACCTGACTCCTTTGCCGACTGCAAAGATGCAAACTTGAAATAAACTAATTAAGACCATTTCTGGTACGGCCACCTCCTGCTCTTTCTTTTAACAGGCAGCATTAACAGGCATTCAGAGCTAACCCACGAAGATAGAGTTGACAGGAGAGGACAAATAGTTGAAGGACTGTCAACTTCAAAGGTAGGGTTTTTTTTTAAAATATCATTCCTGGCTGCTCCCTGAGAGTGGGACTTGATTTATCTGAAGCTACAGATGGACTTAGACTAAACATTAGAGAAACATATTGGGAGAAAGAGCTGTTTGACAAAGGCGCCAATTGCTTTGGACAAACAGGGTCTGTAAAGCTTCCCCTAGGGATGTTCTGTACTCTGAAGCTCTTCCATGAAATATGGAGTTGGATTAGAGATCCTACTAGACACCAAATGTCTCTATGATGCCTAGATTGGAAGAATTCTCATGCAGCAATAACCACATATATGGAGGTATGGTAAGAGGAGAGACATATTAGTGCAGGAGATGACTAGGCTGAACCTGAGGGTGGGGTCAAACACATCATCAGTCTGGAGTCCCTACAACCCCGAGAGACCTAAACCCAGCCCCTCTTGAAGTCCCGTTGACTCTTATTTGGCACTAATTTGCACTGACCATTAGTAGATCAGATTCTTGAGTGGTGGGGTGGCCTAGATGTGGAGCTCTCGCCTCACAATCAGGAGGCTGTGATTTTGATCCTAAGTAGAGGCAGGTATTTCTCTCTCTGGGCACGTTGAGAATATATCTGCTGAATATAACTCTGCATTGGCGACAGGAAAGGTCCCATCTTAGGCACGAAAGTTAAGAGGGTAACTTTTGGACCCATCTCACAAGGTTGTTGTTGAGGGAAAAATAGGAGGAGGAGGGAGAATTAAGTATTAGCCTTGAGTTGTTTATAAAAAACTATTAGAACAACAATTACCTGTTTAATATGTTTACCTACTTAGAGTGCACCTACCCTACTTTTCAAGTGTCCTACCTCCCAAAATGGCTTACAAATTATGAAACATTGTGTTTTTGGTTTATAAACAAATTAATTTCTCTATATCCCCCCCTCTTCCCTTCAACATCCAAAATATAAAATCTGGGACACCTTGCTGTTAATTACCAAGGCCCTTGAAGTCATTTGGCAGTAATCAGAACAAAACCAGGAGAGAGCAGTCCACATATAGGGCCAGTGGCCCAGTTATAGGAACTCTTCTGAGAAATCCTAAGCTCATCATTATCGAAAGAGATGTGGATAAACCCAGTGGTTTAGTCCCGAGTCTAAAATTAGCTGACTGGATCTCAGAGAAGAGGCGATGATTAAAAATTCTAGATCGATTCAACCAATGAAAGACTTGGTTTCTTTAGCACACTGTTTCTCCACCTTGGGAACGTGATGTGTGGACTTCAACTCCCAGAATTACCACTAGCTTGATTAATATTCTAATTATAACATGCTGGCTGGGGAATTCTGGGAGTTGAAGTTCACACATCTTCAGGTTCTCAAGGCGGAGAAATCCTGCTTTAAAATGTCTCGTATTGTGTCAAAAGCTTAAAAATATTTCTTCCTTCTCTTTCCTCGCACAAGCACGAAGCCGAAGACACCAGCCTGAAGATGACGAGTGGGACCTCGTCAAAACGTCGTCAAGATATTCTCAATCTTACACGGGAAAAGACCCGAATACACCAAAACTTAAAGAATTGAGGCCTTTGAACTCTGGTGCTGGAGAAAACTCCTGCAAGTCCCTTGGACTGCAAGGCGATCAAACCGGTCAGTCCTAGAGGAGATCAACCCTGGCTGCTCTTTAGAAGGCCAGATCCTGAAGATGAAACTCAAATACTTTGGCCACCTAATGAGAAGGAAGGACTCACTGGAGAAGAGCCTCATGCTGGGAAAGATTGAGGGCAAAAGAAGAACGGGACGGCAGAGAATGAGGTAGCTGGATGGAGTCACTGAAGCAATTGATGTGAGCTTAAATGGACTCCAGAGGATGGTAGAGGACAGGAAGGCCCGGAGGAACATTGTCCATGGGGTTGCGATGGGTCTGACACGACTTCGGGTCGGACACAACTTCGCAATTAACAACAACAACAATCTGACGGAAGGTCTCCTATTTAACATCTCACATAACAAGTTACCTGGAATCTCCCTGGAATCTGTCCTCCGCCCAACGCTGCCCTCAGAAACCCCATTGCTTTCTCCCTTCCTCAATTTAAGACCTTGGCCAAGATTAGGAACCACAGGAAAACTCACTACCAACCCCAACAAACTCTCTCATCCCTTCCCGGCAAGGTACCAGTGCTGGAAAGGAATGCGTTTTCCTCACAGCAGCAACCTGTAGAACTCATGGCCTGAAGGGGAAAGGAGCACGGTGAACAAATAACTCATTAATTTGGAGCAATCAAACATTACCGTGAAAAATAGCAGCTGCAGTTGTAAAGCAGAGCTAAAAAATATGGGAGCTATCCATCCTATGTGCCTCAGGGCTCAAGGTGATCTCCAGCTGTTAACAGAAATGCTTACCCATTACTATACCTTTTCCAGAGCTGTACGCAAGTCAAACAAATATACATACCATTTTCCTCCGAGTCTGATCAAAAAATAGCCGAAGATGGGTTTAAGGTTAGGTAACCCTTTCTATAATTTCCCATTTGGAAGGTTAGGATGACTTTCTACTATGTTCCAACGTGGAAATTTATGCAACAGGTCACCTCAAAGGGAACCCACAGACTATGAATAGTTCAACTTCTCCTATTGGGTACAATTGTGGTCCTGCTTGATTTAGGAACCACCCATTGAGGCCAACATTTCCATTACTAAGCAAGTTAAGTGAGTTTTACCCCCACCTAAGAGCCGAGGTGCAGCAGTGGTTAGAGTGCAGTACTGCAGCTACTTCAGCTGACTTCTAGTTCAGCAGATCAGCGGATCAAATCTCACTGGCTCAAGGTTGACTCAGCCTTCCATCCTTCCGAGGTGGGTAAAATGAGGACCCAGATTGTTGGGGGCAATATGTTATTTAATATACTATCTTTGGTGTAAGCCGCCCAGAGTCCTCGGAGAGTGGGCAGCATAGAAATATGACTAATAAAATAAATAAAATAATAAATAAATAAATTTGACGACCTTTCTTGCCGCAGCTGTTAAGCGAATCACTGCAGTTGTGAAGTCAGTAACATGGTTGTTAAGTGAATCTGGCTTCCCCCATTGACTTTGCTTGTCAGAAGGTCACAAAAGGGGGACCGAATTTTGATCACGTGACCAAGGGGATGCTGTAATGGTCGTAAGAGCAAAAAAACCAGTCATAAGTCACTTTTTTCAATGCTGTAGTAACTTCAAACAGTCACTAAATGAATGGTTGTGAGTCAAGGGCTATCTGTACCAGGCTGCATGATGGCCAACAATAAATTAGAACACAGAACATAAAGTCATAGGGCTGAACGGTACCTTAGTGGTCTTCCAGTCCAACCCCATGCTTACAGCAGGAGAACTTATACCCCTGATGGCAAACCTATGTGGGCACACATGCCGTCACCAGCTGGTCTTTTGGTTTCGGTGAAAACATGTGCCAGCCAGCTGGTCTTCACGGGCGCTGGAGCACCAGAAAACAGCCTGAAAATGGCCCCAAAAAGAGCCTGAAAACGGCCCCAAAAATGGCCAAAACCAGCCAAAAAACAGGCATGCGTGTGCCAGCCAGCTGGTCTTTGGGTTTCCGGTGCTCCGCCGCATGCACATGCTCGCCAGTGATGGTATTCAGCCGGTTCTATCCAGTTTGGGCGAACCGGTAGCGGCGGCTGCGGGAGGCTCCGCCCACCTGCCGAGACATCATCATGTCCCGTTTTTGAACCTCTGCGCGTGCATGGAAGGTTCTGTGCATGCGTGGAGGTGGCGCATGTGAATGAAGTGACCGCACGCAGGCGCACGCTCACATTTGCGAACTGGTAGCAAAGGTAAGTGAATACCACCCCTGATACACACGTGTTCCAGTTTGGGCACTCAGTGCCGAAAATGTTCGCCATCACTGCCTTATACCCTCCTGTCAAATGGTTGTCCAGTTTATTTTTGAAATCTTCCAGTGATGGAGTACCCACAATTCCAGAAGGCAATTAGCATTCATGTGGATTATTATTTCAGGGATAGAGCCCAGGGTCTGCTTCACAAATGGCATCTGTGCAAACAGTTGCTACCCTCCCCTGTGTACCGCAGTATCATCTTACAGAGAAGGTGCAGGTGCTTTGTGGCATGAAAATCCACCAAAGACATTACGGTTACATTGAGTTGGGCCATCCTTTGGTAAGAGGGGCCCATTTCTATCAAGCAGGAGGCTTGCAACCTCAAAGAGCCACAGAGATGTGAAGGATCGTCAAAGGATTTCTTGAAAATAAAATAGATGCATAAAATCCATTTGAAGTCAATTAAGTAATGGAGCTACTGCAGGGGTGAAATGCTCCCGGTTTGGACCGGATCGCTTGATCCGGTAGCGATGGCGGTGGGTGGTTTGGAGAACCGGTAGCAAAAATCCCTGCCCCCCCCCCCCAGCTGAGCCGCACGATCATCGGAGGCTTTTTTTTTTTACTTTTAAAAGCATTTTTTCTTCAGCTTTTAAAAGTAAAAAAAAAAGTCTCCGATGATCGCACAGCTCAGCTGGGATCGTCAGAGCCTTTGAAAAGCATTTTTCTACAACCTCTTCAGTCGAAGAGGTTGTTTTAAAAAATGCTTTTCAAAGGCTCTGACGACCCCAGTTGAGTTGCCTGATCGTCAGAGGCTTTTTTTTTTACTCTTCGGCTTGGTGGGCATGGCATGGCTTGGTGGGTGTGGCAGGGGAAGGTTACTGCAAAATCCCCATTTCCTCCTGATCAGCTGGGACTTGGGAGGCAGAGAATAGATGGGGGTGGGGCCAGTCAGAGGTGGCATTTACCGGTTCTCTGAGCTACTCAAAATTTCCGCTACCGGTTCTCCAGAACTGGTCAGAACCTGCTGAATACCACCTCTGGAGCTGAGCATCTCTATCCTTAACAAAAAGGAGGACTATGGGTGACAGATTCCAGTATTTGAGGGGCTGACACAGAGAAGAGGGGGTCCACCTATTCTCCAAAGCACCTGAAGGCAAGGCAAGAAGCAATGGATGGAAACTAGTCAAGAAGAGAACCAACCCGGAAATAAGGAGAAACTTCCTAAGAGTGTGGACAATTAACCAGTAGAATGGCCTCCCTCCAGAAGTTGTGGGTACAGTTGTGGAGATTGGACAGCCATTTGTATGACATAGTAGAGGGTCTCCTGCTTGAACAGGAGGTTGGACTAGAAGATCTCCCCTCCCAACTCTGTCATTCTGTTGGTCGTATTTTGGAGTGTCTAGAAAAGCAGTTGCTTTATCAACATTAGCCACTCTTTAAATATTAAACAGGGACTATCTTCTGTGTATTATTTACTTGGCACAGCTGTCAGGTCTGTAGCAGCTCCATACAGCTTCTAATTACCAAGCCTGATGCTCCCCAAAGACCTGAATCTTCCTTCTTCACAAGCTTTATATTGATCTACCGCCTGCACTGCCTAGGAGAATCCTGGCTCAGGAGGGGAGCTGCAGCAGCAGGAGAAAAAAAATCAACACCTGAGCTTTACAATATCAGCAAGCTCCCCTTTTCCCTCTCCCCCCACCCCACTTTGGGAACCTGGTAAGCCCCCACTCGAAGAAGGAGCAAGTCAAGGACAACTGGTCAACAGTAAGTCAAGGACAAGAAGAACCTGGTTTGCAAACCTGCACGCAGGCCCAGAGAATGGTATTTTTGTCTTAGTTAAATAGACTCTTTGGGTCAGGGTGTCCAACCTTGGCAACTTTTAAGACCTGTGGACTTTGTTGGAAGAAATATCCTTCTGGGTTCAGTTCCAAGTGGGGAAAAAGACATAGGATTCATGGAAGTTGCTTGGAAAGGTTTATTGATGAACAGGATCACATGCCTTGGGGATCTTGGGCAAAAAAAGGGAAGAGATGCTGAGAGTCCCTGGGTTTTATACCCTCTCTGGCTTTGAACCTCCTGGGGCACAGGAAAAGTATCCTGATTGGCTGCTGTCAGAGACCATGGCTAGCTTTGTAGCTTGTCTGTGTGCTACGTTTGGTTGAATCCTGTTGGGTGATGCAATGAAGGGCAATTAAATGGCTCTGCCTGAAGAAGGTAGATCTTTGTTATGTAGAATGGACTGGCTCAGGCCTTAATGGTCCGTTAACAAAGGGGGTGGCTGAATTTCTGCCTCCTTTTTAGGGGAGATATTCTGCCCTTTCAATATTTCCTAAAATATTTCATTCTTCCTGGGGAGGGAAGGGTGCTAACTTCCTACAAATTCAACTCCCAGAATTCCCCAGACAGTCATGCTTTTCTTTGGTTTCCAATAGCGAAGGTAGAAATGCAATTCTTTTGTAGCTAAACCACCTATAGCACATTTCTTTCTTGTAGTCAACATGTTTCTCAGTAAACTTGAACAGCCTCTAGGTTTAGAAAAACAAATAAGACACTGAGCTTGTCGATCAGAAAGGTCGGCGGTTCGGCGGTTCGAATCCCTAGTACAGGTCTCCTACGTGAGCAAGGGGTTGGACTGGATGACCTCCAAGGTCCCTTCCAACTCTGTTACTGTTATAGTAAGGGCACCCCAATTCATCCCGATTGATAGATCAAAGCTCAGCATTCAGGGGAATAGAGATACACTAAGGAATGGGAGAATTCAGAATTCCAACAGAAGAGAGTCACCTACAACACGATGCATTACAACAGTGTTAAGGATGGTAATAGAGCCTTGGTAGTACAAGGGTTTGAGGCACCCTGTTATTAAGCTTATTAAGACCAGCTGCCTGCAATTACTGCAGGGTTCGAATCTCGCCAAGGCTCAAGGTTGACTCAGCCTTCCATCCTTTCTAAGGTAGGTGAAATGAGGACCCAGTTTGTGGGGGCAATAAGCTGACTTTGTATAAATATACAAAAGGATGAAGGCTATTGCTGAGCACATTGTAAGCCGCCCTGAGTCTTCGGAGAAGGGCGGCATATAAATCAAATTAAAAAAAAAAAAAATAGCCACTGTGTAGGACAGACAGGTAGAAGACTAGCAAAGTGTATCCACGAACACTGACTAGCAGTCAGAAGACACAATGAAAACTCTTTAATCTCACAAAAACATGTAGTTTCAACTGGGAAACTGAGCGTTCTAGGTCAAGCGAAAGCCAAAAACACTAGAAAATGCCTGGAAGCTTGGCATTCAGACAAACAAGCCATAGAAATAATCCACATTTACACACTATAAAAAGAGACAAAAAAAAGAGCTAAAAAAGGAAACAAAAAATCGGAACACGTGTCTCCAGCAGCCTGCACTCAGATAAGCAGAGATTAGCCCCAGACCAATCAAGCGGAAAGCAATACCCAATCAAGGAAAGACCAAGAAGAAACTCACAACCTCACCAACACTGGCAGAGCAAGAGACTGTATAGACCCGTGATGGCAAACCTATGGCATGCATGCCACAGGTGGCACACAGAGCCATATCTGTGGGCACATGAGCATTGCGCTAGCTCAGCTCCAGCGCACGTGTGGGTGCTAGCCAGCTGATTCTCGGGCCCTTCGGACCCACCAGAAGTCGGGAAATGGGCCATTTCTGGCCGCCAGATGGTCTCCAGCAGGGTAGGGAAGGCTGTTTTCGCCCTCCCCAGGCTCCTAGAAAGCCTCTGGAGCCTGGGGAGAGCAAAAAACGGGCCTTCCGGTCCCACCGGAAGTCGGAAAACAGGCCCCAAAAAATGCTTTTAAAAGGAAAAAAAAGCCTCTGACGATCAAGCAACTCAGCTGGGATCATCAGAGCCTTTTAAAAGCATTTTTTTGCAACCTCTTCGGCCGAAGAGGTTGTAGAAAAAATGCTTTCAAAAGTAAAAAAAAAAAAAAAAGGTTGGCCACGCCCACCCAGTCACATTACCCCACTACCAAGCCACGCCCACAGAACCGGTAGTAACAAATTTTACATTTCACCACTGCTCCTGTCCTTCAGGAGTTCTAAGCAATAAAGATTGCACTTTACCTTCAATTTTTGCCTTGGGTTGAGAAATGGCAATGAGCCCAAAGGCACTCAGGAAGTTTCCCTGTGGTCCAAGTCCAGCACTTTAACTACTCCATTGCATCAACTCTACCTATCTTTACAGTGCTAAAAAAACCTTTTATGTACAACTGTACAAATCAGAGCATCAGTTTTAGCAACTATCATTCAGGGATTTGTGTTAAGCTTCTGGGAGAGCTTTATTCCCATTTTACAAACAGAGAAAACTGAGACTAATAAAGAAGCTGTGTCAATAATACATGGCTCAGCTAAGATCTGAAGTCAGTCCCAAAGGGGATCACTCTTTTCAATCTTGCACAATTACTTTCTAAGTCTCATGTACATTTTTTTTTTAAACAAGCTTTCCAAAAAGCCCAGGAAAAAAACAACAACACATGACTGTCAAATCAATGAGGAATCACCAACATGCAGGAAATAATTGCAGATTTTAAGTAGAGCAGCGAGATTTATTAAAAGGATCACGTCGATACGACATGCTAGACGCTCCTGGCCAAATGACTTGGATTGCCTGTGTCAGTCCTTACCCAGGAGGAGGGCAACATCTGATGTTACAGCTGGTGCAAATTCCCAAATTTTAAATACAAAAAGGCTGGCAAGATGTTCAGCTCCTCCCGTAACAACCTGAAAGCATTTCAGCGGAGTCGAAGAACAGGAGGGCATCCTCCGTGCCAAAGATCAGCGGCACAAGAAATCAACCCAAGAATTATGAGAAAAATGGAATGCAAAGACGAGGCGAAATGCGTGAGGCAGGCCACAAAGCTCTTACCGCAAGCAGAAGATTGGAAGTGATATTTCATTGAGCAAGAGCTAAAAGGTTTTCGGAGCACATTGAATGGGACACGTTAAGTTGTGTGCATTAATACTCGCGTTGTGGGGGCTTGGAAAAAAAAATCGAGGCTGTGGAGCCAGATTGTGCAGCTGGTTGATATTAAACCTGTAACACGGTGGTTGACTTGTGACATAACAACCATAACTTTCTGCCTAGTTGCTTCTTAATACACAAAGAGTGCTCCAAAGACCATACTAGATTCATTCGCACTTTGTATAAAGCTGGCTGCAGCTTGGTCTGAAATATGGATCCCCTTACAAGTGAGAGGTAAGAGGAATGGCCGATCCATTGCACAAACAAATTAAGTTATGTTGCTGGTGGCAAAGCAGAAGCTGCAAATAGTATACAATATTAATTGCAGTTGTCCGTAACCCAATAAATGCACTTAATCATCGGAGTCTTGGGCTGCAGATGCAAATGCTAAGGGTAGGTGAGGAGTTTGGAGGGGTTGCTTTGTGAAAAGTCTGCTCGCGATCAAATGCTCAAAGCTTTGAGATGCTGCATCTTCTCAAAAGCTTGGTGCAGATGCTTTGAGGGCCACCCTAGCATCATGGAAACACGTGTTCATTGCAGAGAAGGTATTTCTGCTGGGATTGTCAGGGAAAAAAATGTGGGTGATTTACGTAGGAGAACTTTAAAGGAGACCAGGGGTGGGTTCTACTTACCTTTACTACTGGTTCGCATCGTGCCCGCGCGCACGCGCAAATGACGTCCAGGTCAGTGGGCGGAGCCTCCCGCCAGTTTTACTACCGATTCTTGTGAACCAGTCCAAACCGGGGGCAACCCACCACTGAAGGAGACCCTTGGAGGCTTTGAAAGAATCCCAGTGCCTTGGCATTTTGAGGAACAATTTTAGAGGAGCCCTTTGGTGGCTTCCCAAAATACCCCTCCCAAATAGGTTACATAGCTACAAAACACATCGCTACAAGGAAGTAGACCCCACTTCCATGTTAACAAAATTTAATTCCTGAGCAAAGCCGAACAGAACTTTCCTGAGACGCCTGCAAATTTAGGAAGAAATAAATAAATAAATTACCGTATTTGTCAGACTATAAGACGCACCATAGTATAAGATGCACCAAGATTTTGAAGAGGTAAAACAAGAAAAAAAAATTGCCTTCCCCAGCTCCCATGAGCATTCTGCAGGCCTCCCAAACCCTCTGCGTGTCCCGTTTTCTGCAAAAATGAGACCTGCAGAGGGTTTGGGAGGCCTGCAGAGTGCTCCTGGGGGCTGGGGAGGGCAAAAACACCAGTTTTTACAAAAAATGGGCCTATTTTTGGCCTCCCAACCCCCCCCCACGTCACGTTTTTGCCCTCCCCAGCCCCCAGGAGCACTCTGCAGGCCCCATTTTTTGCAAAAATGGGCCTGTTTTTGGTGAAAAGAGGAGGCGCAGGGCGAGGTTTCGGGGGGCCAAAAATAGCTGTATTCGGTCTATAAGATGCACCAACATTTCCACCCTCTTTTGGTGGGGGGAAGTGCATCTTATACTCTGAAAAGTACAGAAAGCTGACGCTTTCTCAAAAGAAGCATTCCTGGAACGGTTCTCCCACAAGAAAAAATGGCACTGATCACTTTGAAAGATGCCATTTCCAATCTTCAGAGTATTATTTGGAGTAAATAGTTGTATTCCAATCACAACCGTTTAATGGTATCCAATTTATGTGAGGTCCTCTCTTTTACCTCTATCAATTTAAATAAATTGATTAATGGAATGTCACAGCTCAACATTAAGTGGATTGTTTATTTACACAGTCATATGTGAATGAATGCCAGAGTGATTTCCATTTAAAAAAAAAAAAAGTTTCGAGGCAGTGCAGCAGGTGGAATTGCTAGCCTAAAGATAGCTTCAGTCAAGGGCCAAATTAAAAGAGAATTAATTAGCAGAGGGCGAAAAAGTTACTCACCCTTTGCTTCTTTACGAGATAGGATTAGAACTTGTGATGTGAGAGTGTAGGCAATTGGATGTTGAGCAAATGCTAGAAGGAATTTGCTGGCTATTTGATAATGGAAACCATGTATATGAGAGGTGGTAAGTTCTCTTAGATCAGGGGTGTCAAACTCAAAGCTCGAGGGCCGGAACTGGCCTGCATGGTGCTTAGATACATCCTGCGGGGCGCCCTAGAAATAGCAAAGGACCGGCTTGCGGTGCCTCTGCCACCCGAGCTCCATTTTCACTGGCAGAGGATTGCAGGAGGGCAAAATCGGAGCTCATAAGGGACGTGCGTCCATCCCCCATCATCATCCCCCCCCACCCCCGGAGCTCCATTTTTGCTGGCAGAGGGTTGCAGGAGGCTGTCGCAGCCGAAAACGGAGCTCAGAAGCCCGTTTTCGCTGGCAGAGCGCTTAGGGCACTATGGGTGCCCCTGACACAAGTGATGTCATCCTGGCCATGCCCACCCCGGCACCCTGAGGTCAAACACAACTCTGATGCAGCCCTCAATGAAATCGAGTTTGACACCCCTGTCTTAGATGTGAACAACCAGTTAAATATGAGCTAACAGTGTGAGGCAGCAGCCAAAGAAGCCAATGCAATCCTAAATTGCATTAACAGAGGGATACAATCAAGATCAAGTGAGGTACTAATATCACTCTATAAAGCCTTAGTAAGACCACACCTAGGAGACTGCATGCAGTTTTGGTCACCACACTATAAAAAAGATGTTGAGACTCTAGAAAAAGTGCAGAGAAGAGCAACCAAGATGATTAGGGGACTGGAGGATAAAACATATGATGAACGGTTGCAAGAACTGGGCCTGGCTAGTCTAGTGAAGAGAAGGACCAGGGGAGACATGATAGCCGTCTTCCAACATTTGAGGGGCTGCCACAGAGAGGAGGGGGTCAAGTTATTTTCCAAAGCACCTGAAGGCCGGACAATGAATAATGAATGGAAACTGATCAAGGAGAGATTCAACCTGGAAATGAGGAGAAATTTTCTGGCAATGAGAACAATCAACCAATGGAACAGCTTGCCTTCAGAAGTTGTGGAAGCTTCATCACTGGAGACTTTCAAGAAGAGATTGGACTGCCATCTGTCAGAAATGGTATAGAGTCTCCTGATTGGGTGCAAGGTTGGACTAGATGACCTAGAAGGTCCCTTCCAACTCTATTAATCTGTAATGGTCCATAGAGGCTGGATAGTCATCTGTTGGGAATGCTCCAATGGTGGATTTCCTGCATCAGGCAGATAGTTGGTCTAGATGACCATCAAGGATTTCCTACATTTTATGATTGGATTCCCCCAGTCTTCTTAACTAGAAGTTACAGTTACCCCAAACAATCATGGCCACCATAATCAAAGAAAAACTGCATTAGGATAGCATATCACTCCTGAAAGCCTTCTAAAAGTTCAGAGAATAGAGATCTTGACCTCCCTGTAAACCAAGAATGGAAATCCTCTCTCTATAAAACAATTTTCTTTATTCCCTTGGGCACGTTATACTTGTACGTGGGTTGTTTTTATTCCATATATTACCAGATTAGTCTTTGGACTGTGAATCTGTCTATGGAATTTCAGTGCCCTGCTATATTTTGGTGCAGAGCTGTAAGGAAGTGATTTTGGAGGGCATAAAATTGCTGGGGGTATAGGGTTAACTCCTTGACTTGAGTGCTGCCAGAAATGGATTTTGGATGGTGGGAAATCATTGTGCATTGATTCGTGGGGGGGGGATATTTTGGGTTTGATGAATGTTTTCCTTCAGGAAGCCATAATAATACAGCTGGAAACAATGGTACTTCCTTATTAAGCTGTTCTGAAATGCAAAGACACATAAGACCAGGAAAAGGGTGAGGATTTTTCATAACAATAAACTATGGTTCCAAAGGCATTATCTCAACATCCTGTTAGGAGGTAAAGACCAGGTCCACATGGGAAGGTCCAATTAAACAAATGTATTGCTAAAGAGCCTAGGGACAGGAATCTTTTCAATTAATAGTTAGTATCTGTTTGGAAGGTTACAAAATTCAAGAGGGGATTGGGCTTAGTCTGCTTGTGGCTATGTAAGGATTCTAGGCTGATTCCTCTTTTAACCCCGCCTCCGGGTTCTGCCACTCCATCTCCCGCAGATCTAGATGGTACAATCATTGTGGATTTTATTGTTTCCATTTCCCTAAGGCAGTGTTTCTCAATCTTGACAACTTTTAAGATGTGTGGATTTCAATTCTCAGAATTCCCCAGCCAGTACTTCAATTACTTTCCAACTTAGAACTCTAGGAGGTAGTATGAATCTTTGAACAGTTTTTATTATTATTATTTTATTAAAGGAGGAAAAAGAGGGAAAAAAACCTAAGAGCCATATGATATTAATGTGAATTTAATTTGGTCTTTAAACTTTGAAAAGTTGCCTGGGCTTGAAGCTGGAGAAACTGAATCATTTGGAAAGAAAAAAATGTTTTCCTGCTTCTTTCCCCCCCCCGAAGAACATAATAATTTTCTTTCAAGAGCGTTCCAAATGACACATATTTTTTTCTAGGATTTTTCCCCTCAAGCTCATAGAAAGGAGCAACAGTATTAAAAGGCTGCCCTACAAGAGGTTTCATATACAAGATGAAAACTTGCTTTAGCTCACTCTTAGCATTCATCCCTCCGCTCTTTTGCTATCATTATGGTTTCATTATTTCTGTCCTTTTACTGTGTACAGGTAGTCATTGACTTACAGCCATTTGTTTTAAGAACCATTTGAAGTTATGGCACTGAAAAGAAATGACTTACAACCAGTCCTCACGTTTACGACCACTGCAGCATCCCCAAGGATCACATGATTAAAATTTGGACACTTAACTAGCATCTATTTACAAGGGTTGCAATGTCCCAGGATCACATGATCACCATCTGCAATCTTCCCAGCCAGCTTTAGACAAGCACAGTCAACGGGGAAAGCCAGATTCGTCAACAGAGGTGATATTCAACCAGTTCGGACCGGTTTACCCGAACCGGTAGCAGAAATCGTGGGTGGGCCTGCCCAGCCACCCTGGCTCTATGCCATCCTATTTAGGCACATTTTTGAGGCCAGGTGCATGTGCAGTAGGTACGCGCGCCAACAAAGTGCATACACAAAAGGCCGGGCACATGCGTGTGCACCAGGGGTGAAATGCTCCAGGTTCAGACTGGATCACCCAATCCGGTAGCGATGGCAGCGGGTAGTTCGGAGAACTGGTAGCAAAAATCCCTGCCCCCACCCCCCACGCCCAGCTGAGCCGCGCGATCATCAGAGGCTTTTTTTTTTTAATTTTTAAAAGCATTTTTTCTACAACCTCTTCGGCAGAAAAAATGCTTTTAAAAGTTAAAAAAAAAGCCTCTGATGATTGCGCGGCTCAGCTGGGATCGTCAGAGGCTTTTAAAAGAAAAAAAGCCTCTGCCGATCAGGCAACTCACCTGGGATTGTCAGAGCCTTTTAAAAGCATTTTTTTTACAACTCCTTCGCTGAAGCGGTTGTAGAAAAAATGGTTTTAAAAGTCTTTTTTAAAAATTGGCCACGCCCACCCAGTCACATTACCCCACCACCACCAAGCCACACCCACAGAACCGGTAGTAATAAATTTTAGATTTCACCACTGGTGTGCACACATTTGCGAACTGGTAGGGAAAGTAAGTGAATATCACCCGTTCGTCAACAACCACATGATTCACTTAACAACGGTGGCAAAAAGGTCGTAAAATTAAGCACAACTCAATAACCATCTTCTTAGCCAGGAAAATTCTGGTCCCAGCTGGTATCATAAGTTCAGGGCCAATCTTTATTTTCTTCTTTTGTGGAGTGCTAGACTCTTTTAGTTTAGAAGCATACTTTTTGAATTTAGAAAATAGGAACAGCTTCTGATTCAGTTTATTTCTCATTCATGTCTTCGTTTTATTATCCCTGTGGCTTATTCTCCTCTTTATTATCCTAGTGTTATCCCTTTTAGACACATTAGACTTTTTTTTCCCATGTTCTTTCTTAGGCAGTTATTCAGCCTCATTATTTCCCTATTGTCCCCATGGTGAATAAGTGGTGTGTTGCAACGAGCTATTCAATTCCTTACCATTACATTTCTCTGCGTGTGATTATGGATTCAGTTTCACCCACTGTAATGCAGCTCTGAACTCCCGATTTGACACAAGTGCCAACTTCTGTATCCTACTTACACTATCGGGAGTCTCAATCAAGCCTTAAAGGGCGAGATGTGTCTATTATGGCACAAGATGTCGTGGTTCTTGGAAACCTTGACTGTGAGAGCAGGGTGGATAAAAATCAATGATCTTTTTAAAAAAAATCAAAAAAATCAGATTTTTTTTTATTTAAATCAGATTTTTTTGATTTAAATCAGATTTTTTTGATTTTTATCGAATTTATTTTAATAAAAAACTTTTGGGGTAAAAATCTATCGTAAGATAGTTTTCTATTTAAGATACATAAATAATTTAGTTTATTCAGTATGAAATGGAGCTTAGTTATGTAGCACGAGGCTGTATATTCTGCAACACTGGGACTATCGGTGAGTCAACAGTGGGTCAAAGGAGTAGCAGAGATGACAGTTGCTCTTTAAAAATTATGATTTAAATCGAGTTGATTTAAATCAACCCTTTTTACTAGTGATTTAAATCATGATTTAAATTGTGATTTAAATCAACTCGATTTAAATCAAATCCACCCTGATCGTACTTACGCTATCGAGAGTCTCAATCAAGCCTTAAAGGGCGAGATGTGTCTATTATGGCCCAAGATGT
The DNA here is from genome assembly GCF_029215685.1 of Pituophis catenifer annectens. Taxonomy (NCBI): domain Eukaryota; kingdom Metazoa; phylum Chordata; class Lepidosauria; order Squamata; family Colubridae; genus Pituophis; species Pituophis catenifer. Next base: position 13,825,840 of record NW_027256889.1, read on the forward strand.
CGTGGTTCTTGGAACCCTTGACTGTGAGAGTAAGGCAAGGTTCAGGCATCCATCTAGATAATCCCTCCCCAAAACATAAATCAACCGTGGCTTTGTAAAGCAGGGGCCTCCCCTTCCGATTAGGAGTGGTCTTTTGTTCACGCACTACATCCTGACCATTATGAAATCCCAGTGCTGCACAACCCATAAGGCAAAAACAATAGCTTGTAACGGACCTTGCTGCCACCAGCTAAAAAGCAGTCAAGGGGAAAACATGACCAGATCCCCAATCAATGCATATTAGTCATGCTTTAATGGCCCAGAAAAGACTTAAGGTTGAGACTTCTCCATTCGCTCCAGAGGGAGCCTCTAACCCACACTTTAATTTGCTTGCTTCCAAAGCCAGTGCAGATGTTGGCCCAGGTTCAATGCCAGATTAGAGACCAACATCCTTGCAAGGGAGAAAACAACCAACAAACCAAACCAAGATCATTTCATTAAGATGCGCGGTTATAGAAATGTGATCCGTACATACATGCAAGAAACCTTCATTCCCCCCCCCCACCATCCCACTTTACAAGTTGACTGTGTTTACTTGAGTTGGACTCCTACCCCTTCTTCTGTTTTTGTGTATTTCAAAAAGTCAATTTGGGTTGCAATGCTTCAGTTCTGAGACACAAGCTCTGGATGAGGTCAGATCTTGGGTCTTTCAGCTTTTCCAACTTAAGTCTTAAAAACAAAAAAACCAGCCAGCAATTTTTTTTTTTTTGTAATCAATAAGTACATTTAATGGCTCTAGGGGGAACCAAAGACCACATGGAGATGGGAATAATGGCACAAATTTTATCCATTTGGGTACCCAAACTCAAAAGCATGGTTTTGGACTGTTTCATTGATTAGGAAAAGAATAAGAAGATGACAGTATATGATTTGCCTTCATCCCTACCCTTACTCCTTAATATATCCCTAAAACATTAAAAAAAAAACCAAGCCAGAAAAAATACTTCCACTCTTTTCACTCACATTTTCAGAAAATCACAAGACTGAACTGGCAGAATCCCCAAAATGTACAAACCCAACCAGAAGTTTAGTATCCTTGTGTTCAAATGGTGTCCAAACAAACCAATTGCTCAAAATAGAAGACTTTGCAGTCAATCTCTTTGCGTTTAAAGTACTGATCGTTGTTTGATCGGCTTCCATAGACTTTTTTCAGTCTTACAGCACATTTTCCAATACAGCTCCTGCTCAAAAGAAACTCGGCAAATCCATTCACATCCTTTAAAATCCTGTGGTCAAGTATATGCCAGAAAGACATCATTATGGTCTTTAATTTATTTTAACAACAGAACCCTCTTTTTCTTCTTCCCCCTTTCCACCATCCTTTACACTCCATTACCTTGATGATGATACAAAGGGCAATAACTGTAGCAGGGCGTCCACAGGGTGAAAGGAAGCCAAGCCAATTCATCTCATCCCCAACCTCAATTCCAAGGAGGCCTTTAAAGGAGAAAGCACTCATTTGATATTCGAGAGATCACAGCAATCAGAGGCTCTGGGAGCCAATAGGAAACTCAGAGGAGCAGAATTAACCATAGGGTACCAGTATATATTACCATGTTCCAGCTGGAACTTTAAGAAGGAATAGAAGCCTCCATATAATCACTGTAGCATGGTTTTATTCCCTTGGCTTCTTGCAGAGTTGGCCTATTGGGTGACTTCTTTGATCCTCAACTTCACATAATTTATTAATAAATTTCTGACCAGCAAAGGAAGGGAATCAAACATATAAAGTGCTACTCCCAGGTTCTTGATGGTAGGGACAAAGATAGCATACCCTGTCCCAGTGGTGGATTGCTCCCGGTTCTGTCTGGTTCTATAGAACTGGTAGCAAAACCAGCGGGAGGCTCCGCCCACCCGCCACGACGTCATCATGGGTGATCCGCACTCCCGCTGCAAACCGGTAGTAAAGGTAAGTGGAAACACCACCACCACCACCCTGTCCCATATATATTAAATCAATATATGCTTGATCAGTAATTCTAAGGACCATTCCAATGTAAGAACATCCATTCCAGATAAGGGTTCCATTTATCTCTATAGTAGGGATGAGCATACTATAGTTTTCCAGGTGTAACTGTCCTATACTGTCACTAATCATCAGCATCTTTCAGCATTGGATATCATGCCACACCTGGTAGGCTACAAATTCCCCCATCTGTGATCTAGTCTGTACCCAATGAAAACCATCCAGATATCTCTGAGAGATCTATATCTTCACTAGTAGAAGGTAAAGACAATAACTATCTGCAGGTTTTCATTGTTATACAACAATTACAACAAATATTGCACTTTCTATAATCTACAGAATTCTATAAGCAAATTTCATACATGATGAAGGGAAGGGGAGAAAACATTCCAAGAAGTTCAGATATAAAATTATATCAATCTGCCAATCTAGACCCTGGCCAGAGAGCGAGAGAGAGCAGGAAATTCAATCTCTGGCAAGCAATCAAAAGTAGGAAAGTGTTCCCCAGGTGAGATTTTAAAAGGAAGGATCCAGCTGTGTTTTGCAAACTCCTAATCTGGAAAAGGTTTGGAGACTTAGAAGAACATCAAGGGAGAAATCAGAAGGAAATCAGAATCAGACACCACTGTTGCATGAGCTTCACTGGTTATCAATTTGCTTCCGGGTCCAATGCAAGCCTTTGGTTATCACCTTTAAAGCCTTTCTCGCAGTGGTGAAATCCAATTTTTTTTACTACCGGTTCTATGGGCGTGGCTTGGTGGGCATAGCAGGGGAAGGATACTGCAAAATCTCCATTCCCACCCCACTCTGGGGCCAGCCAGAGGTGGTATTTGCCAGTTCTCTGCAACCGGTTCTCCGAACTGCTCAAAATTTCCATTACCGGTTCTCCAGAACCTGTTAGAACCTGCTGGATTTCAGCCCTGCTTTCACGGCATAGAACCAAGTTACCTGGAGAACCATCTCGCCCGATGAGAGTGACCTGCCCCACTTGCCCTGGCAGAAGGGGCATGCTGCCAACCCCATCCGTCAAGGAATTTCAGCTACGAGTAGAACCTTCTCTGCCACAGCCCCCACTTTTTGGAACATCCTGCTGCTGGAGGTGATGTCTGCTCCCTACCTGTTTGATCTTTGGAAAAGTGTTAGAATCCAACTCTGCTGATTGACTCAGAGCCCTGATGAGGGTATTTGGAAGTGCTGTTAGATGAATAGGGAAGAACCATTCTTGCCTTTTGCTTTGGTCTTTTGTTTTGCTTTGTGCTTACTGTTAATATGTGTTCTGACCTAGACTTCCCCAGCAGCACAAAGCCGAGTCCTCGTCCCGATAAACCCCTTTTATTTAATTTACAGTGAATTCCTCTCCAGCAAAGTCTTTCCTCTCCCACAGTCTTTCAAGATAGTCCACAATTAGCGACCTTTATCAGGCTTGGAGAGTGGCCAGGCTGATATCTTTCAGACACCGCACTACTTGGCAAGAATGTAGGAATGAATTAATTGCCTCCTGCAAACTCCACTCCCCTTTCGCTCCTCTTTTATTCCCTCTGGGAGGGGCCATTCATCGTCCACCTGTGGCCTTACTCCCAAGTCGACCCTTGTTCTTTAGCTGTTCCCTTCGTCTGGTAACTTTGCGCATGTGCACACTGGGAACAGGCTCCAGCTGTTTATCTGCCTCACTGATGTCTGACTCCGAAGACAGCTGATAACTGGCATCTGGCCCTGGCCCCCTCTCTGCCTCCGACGCAGAGCCCTCATCAGAGCCTTCCCCAGACTCCAGGACTGGCCCATGTTCCTCCCCAACTTCCTCACTGTCCGAATCTGCTGCCAGATCCGCTGGCGAGCCACAACAATATGTCAATATTTATCATTTTAATTGTAAACTGCCCGGAGTTGTTTGGCAGAGTGAGACGGGCAGCATATAAATTTAATAAATAAATAAAATGTTTATCTCCTCTACCCACTGGATAAGCACATCTTGAAAAGGACTCTGGCCAAAATAAAAAAGAAACAGCGGTGAAACTAGGGCCACGACGATCATTAATGCATGAATGAAATCACAGCAGACTTCCTAATTAAAATTTCCACCATCCGGTACATCTGGAGAGGGGTTCTAACCCGAATCATATTCAAAACAACTGCCGCCTTTGGCATCCACGCATCCTGCCCTGGGATGCCGGAACATGCTAAGCTACAATCATCACCCTGTTTCTTCTCTTCTTTTCTTCTCTCTTCTATCTCTCCAGCAAGGTCAGTCACCTCCTGGTGGGAGACCAGCATCTTGAAATCTTTCCCAACATAACATCCCAGGGAGTCTCAGCTTAGGTTGTTTGTAGCCTTTCCAATTTATTTTCCTTCAAGCAGAGGAGAAGGCAGTTCCCATCATTCCCAGCCACTGGCTAAAAGATGAAAGGAACGGTCGTTCCAACAACCCCCTGAAAGGTACTAAAGCTAAGAAGTTCTAAAGATACTAAAGTATCTTCAATTTTAGAACATAAATGTTTATGTGGGAAAGGAGATGCATTTGATTCTTAACGAGCTTAGAAATATTATTCACAGAGCAAGACCTTGGGTGGGTATGCACACAGACTCACACATACATACACACAAACAGACACACGCACGCACCTCTTTGCAAATATTGAGGTTCTCCTGTAAATATTTGCACTACTGTAAAAATATCAGCAGATAATGAACTTTTGCAGACTGGATGAACACGGCAGCCACTGCTGTTAATGCCGCATAAGATCGGCAAGCTGAAGTAATGCTTGTAAAATGATCCTTTTTTTTTTTACATGCGTGTTATTAAAGGTTTCACCAAAAAAAACATAAAGTAACACAAACTAGAAAAGGAGAAAAGGAGAAAAGGAAAACAAGTGAAGAAAGAGAACAAAAAAGAAATAGAAAGTATCATTTACAAAGTTACAAAATCTTACTCTACAGTTACAAAGAAAAGAAAAAGGTCATTTTTTTCTTATTATTTTTTTTTTCTAATCATCAAAACAATACAACACAAGGGACCAAATTTTGATCATGTGACCCCTATAGGGATCATCGGGATGCAAGTGTGAGGACAGATTGTGAGTCACTTTTTTTCGTGCCGTTGTAACTTCAAATGGTCATTAAACTAATAGTTGTAAATCAAGGACTACCCATACTTCAAAGCAACAATCTTGTTCCATCCTCTTTATGAATGTTGTCCTCAGATATTTACAAAGCTGCCTTATCCTCCTCTTAGATCAGGGTTGGAGAACCTTTTCATCACCGAGTACCAAAACCAGAACGCGCGCACCGGAAACCGGAAGAGCAGCTTTCCAGTGTGCATGCGTGTGCCAGGAAACTGAGCTTCCAGTTTCCGGCATGCACATGCTTGCCAGTCACCTGGTCTTCCGGTTTCTGGCACGCATGCACATGTGAAGACCAACTGGCCGGCATGCATGTGTGCTGGAAACTGGAAGCTCAGCTTTCCAGCGCACCCATGCAGGCCAGGGAGCTGCTCTTCCAGTTTCCAGCGCTCCCACGCATGGAAAAACCAGCTGGCCAGTGTCCATGTACGCTCTGGAACCTGGAAGAGCAACGGGTGATGGTAGGCGTGCCCAAGAGATGGCTTTGCGTGCTACTTCCGGCACACGTGCAATAGGTTCACCATCACGATCTTAGTTTATCTTTCTCTGAACTAAATGTAGCCACTTCCTTCACACTTTTTCACTGACATTTGATCTACAATACTCTCCCCATCTTTCTTTCCTTCTCTTCATACACTTTCAGGATGCAAAATAAATATGCACGTCCATTAAAAAAAAATGTTTTATTAACAGCCAAGGGGCAATAAGCCTTTCTTTTGCCAAGAACACTGTTAATGAATTTAAGTTTTTATTAGCAAAGAAACTGGGTAGGGGCGAGTTGGAAAAAATGTGTTTCTAGATCCCCATGGAAGTTTCGGGATCACGGACAATTGGAAAATGAATCACTATAGCTAGCCTCGCCATTTCCAATTCACGCTTCCTCCAACTCTTGAATCCAGATTGAAATGAGCTTTTCTGATCTCCATTTATTATATTAGCTAGATAAATTCTGGCTGGCTATGCCAGCTCTTGGAGTAGAAATAGTGGATTGTTTATTTTAGCATATCCGTCAGCTCTTGGAGCATTTTGATGTTGGCTGGTTTCTTTGTTGCCTCCTGGTAATGGATTAAAAAAAAAAGGGATTTCATTTCCTGCTTGGTCTGTGGAAGCACACGGGAATGTAACACATAACTTGTCTCAAGCTGCTGTCGCACCGATGCTTTGCACACTGCTACACAAGAGCTGTGTGGAATGGCTGGAGGCCAAGCGTAGAGTTTCTTAAAAAAAATGCAAGCAATCACATGAGGCAGGCACATTTGTTCATAGGACTGGACATCTGATTCCAAAAAAAGAATTTGGAGTTTGTCGTCCCAGGCTAAGATGCAGCTGTTGTAAAGAAGGGCAGACAGGTGTTCCATTCATGTTCCGAGTTACCTTCTGGAAGCTAAACCAAAGCGCAACACAGACCTACTTACTGAAATCTTATATTCTCCATCCCAGTAGGGAAGAGATTCCTATGACGATGTTCTCTGATTGACATGGTGTACGTTAGGCAGGGACTTCACATAATTGCAACTTCTTATGGAAAACTGAGCTGAAGACGATCAATCTGGGGAATGGGGGGTGTTCCATCCTAAATTCCTGACCTACAATTGCGTTCCTTCTCCTCATCCAAGTAGACCATCATCCAAGTTGTCAGAAGTTGCGGTCAAAAAAATCCAAGATGAAAAGCACAATATTATGATCAAAGCTCCAGCCTTTTTTTTTTTTTTTGGTGCAACAGGTAAAATCAAAAGCATCCCAACTGCCATATTGACTTTTTATGATATCCTGGGCTACCCTTGACCATTACAGATCACTACAGACCACTACAGTCTATCTCCAAGGGGTTGTTTGCCCCTTATCACAATTCCAAACAATCGCATAAGTACTTATTGATACTGTTAGACACTATCCTCTCTCTTCCTAATACCCCTGGGGTAGTGTCTAGGTCCGTGATGGCAAACCTATGGGATGCGTGCCAGAGGTGGCACACAGAGCCCTCTCTGTGGGCACATGCACCATCGCCAGCTGCTCTTCTGGATTCCTGCACACTGGCGCACCAGAAAACAGCCTGAAAACAGCCTGAAAAACAGCCTGAAAACAGCCAGAAATGGCCCGAAAAACAGTCTGAAAACAGACAAAAACGGCCAAAAAAATAGGCATACACATGCCAGCCAGATGGTCTTCGGGTCTCCGGCGCACGCACATGCATGCACATGTAAGCGATTTCTGGTTTGGGCACTCGGTGACAAAAAGGTTCCCCATCACTGGTCTAGATAGTCCTCAAATTGCGACCACAATGAAGATCAAAATTTCTACTGCTAAGCGAGACATCTGTTAAGGGAATTTTGTCCCATTTTATGACCTTCCTTGCCACGGCTGTTAAGTGAATCACTGCAGTTAGTAAGTTAGTAATGGTTGTTAAATGAATCTGGCTTCTTTGTTGACTTTGCTTGTCGGAAGGTCTCAAAGGGGGAATCACACAACCCCAGGACACTGCAACCGTCATAAATATGAACCCGTTGCTAAACATCGGAGTTTTGATCATGTGACCATGGGGAGGTTGCAATGGTTTTAAGCGTGAAAAACAGTCTTAAATCACTTTCTTTAGTGCCATTGTAACTTCGAACGGTCCCTAAATGAACTGTCGTAAGTCGAGGATTACCTGTATTGTGTGTTTCTACAATGCGTATAGAAGCACAACAGAAAGGGGAGGAAGATCACATCCTCCAGTCAGCCTGACCAGTTTAAGCCAAGGAACACTGCAGGGTTCAAATATATACAAGTTGGATGCAGATTTTTCACAAGCAAATACGTCTATGAATGTATGGATGGCACAGTTTGTGTAGAACTTCAAATGAGTGGGGGGGAAAGTGAAGCCAGCTTGAATTCTCCTGCCATCTAAGCATTGGGTTTACAATGTTTATTGGACAAACAGGGCTGCAATTACACAAGGAGGCCGATAAACAATTCCATTGTGAGTAATCTCCATTGGAAAGAATCCATCTGAGGTGATAACTCCAATGCCCTATTTGTGACATTATCACCCTGCCTCTTTCTGAGACTTTTCTCACCTCTGATGGATCATCTCTCACACCTAGACATGAAAGTCATCGTTTGATGACCAACTCTCCAGTAACAGGTGCAGAACAGCGAGGTATGAAATTCAAGAGGTGGCTACAAAGTCACCCCCTACCAAAAAATGTTTATGATATTAAAAAAAATCAATCTACGGGAGGGGAAAATATCTCCCTGTCTTGTGCACTTCAAACTTGCTAGGACTAGCTTTAATCCAGAAGAAGTTTGCAGCACATTAATGACAGCAGATGGTTCATTTTATTCTAAATCACAAAAGAAAAGGAAGGAGGCTTTTCCACAGAGCCCCATCTGTTTATTCCAGACAGCCAGGAAGCAGAAGTGCAAGAAGGACATTCAAAATAACAATCATTAGAGTCGTCATACTGTTTTGAACACATTGCACAGACGTTTCTGATAAGGGGAACGGTTTTCGCCATTGTTTCCTATCCCCGTTTGAGAAGGGCAGTACTCTACCTGTAGAAAATGCATTGCATGCAGTACTCTACCTGTAGAAAATGCACTGCTTGCAACAAGTGTATACTTCGATGTCCTGCATCCCAAGATAAGACTTGAGAAGAAGATGCAATCCTGAACGCAAGATAGACTCGAGGAGGACACACAATCCTGAATATTTTGCAGCATCCTCATCAGACAAAGTCAACAATTCTGAGCTGGTTTAGAAATCAGAAACACATTGATGGTTACAGCGCCCAGTGGCGGGTCAAGATGGAAGTATGAGAGTTGAAATCCCAAATATTTGATGAACGTCAAAATGCCTGCCACAGACTTGAACCAATAGGCTGAAAGATGATGGGATGTATTTATCCCGTAAGCCCTGTTTGTTTTCATTGGTTAGATTAATACGTCTACACAAACCACCAACATAAGCCCAATTGCGCCTTCATTAATAAAAACCTGCTTTATTTGTTTTCCTCACTGCTGAGTCACAATAATCTGAGTAACACACCACTAATCCATAAACCAAAGTTTACAAACTCAATATCAAACAAACCACATGAATAAGTTGACCCAGTAGGCGTCTTTATATCTGTAATATTCCTGAAGTCCTCAGTTTTCTGAGCACCTATTTGTTTAAAGGTTATGTCAGGTCAAGGAAAGGCACGTATGTCAAAGAGGAAACGTCACTGAGAAAATCTTAGAACAACTACTGTGCTTCCCCGAAAATAAGACGCTGTCTTATATTTTTTTGAACCCCGAAATAAGCACTTGGCCTTATTTTTGGGGAGGTCTTATTATTTTGGGGCACGTGAACCCCGAAATAAGCACTTGGCCTTATTTTTGGGGAGGTCTTATTATTTTGGGGCACGTGGAGCAAGATGGGGCTCCTCTTGCTGTCTTACCTGATTTCCAGCTCTGCGTTTAAATATTTTTGGGGAGGGCTTATTTTTTGGGGGAGGCTTATTTTAGCGCATGCGCTCAAAAGCCCGATTGGGCTTATTATCAGGGGATGTCTTATTTTGGGGAAAACAGGGTACCACTTGGAATGCGGTCATCCTACCTCCCAAGGAAAAACAGCAACCAAAGACAGCTAAAATCTCGGTAGCTATTCATCTACGGGTAAACTGAAGAAATTAATTATCTGTAGCATGGCCTAATGTTTCAGTTAGGAAATGTAGGATGGAAGCAAACTTGCCGGATACCATCAAGAATCAGAAGAAGGGTCACCAACATGGAAAACAAACCATTCCCAGAAGGAAAGGGTTGGCTCTCTTGCACCCCACCCTTTCCAAGCTGGTCCTTCTCTTTAATAAAAGTCTTCAGTATTAATGGAGTGAAAGACAATCATCGTATTATGTGATCTCATAACAAAAGGCCTTCCTCCTTGTCCCATAAGGAAGCCATAACCTCAATGGTACCATTTCACTCCATCACAAGAACTGCGAATGCGTTGAATAGGGAGCCACAGCTCTCTATGAGGGCTACCAGGCTGTGTACAGGGAGTCCTCGACTTACAACAGTTCATTTAGTGGCTGTTCAAAGTCACAACGGCACTGGGAAAAAATGGACTTATGACCATTTTTTATACTTTTATACGTTGCAGCATCCCCATGGTCACATAATGACTCATATTTATGATGGTCTCAGTGTCCTTCTGACCTTCTGAAAAGCGAAGTCAGTGGGAAAGCCAGATTCGCTTAACAACTGTGTTACTCTCTTAACAACGGCAGTGATTCAATTAGCAACAGTGGCCAGAAAGGTTGTAAAAATGGGGCAAAACTCACTTAAACAAATGTCTCACTTAGCAACATAAATTTTGGGCTCAATTCTGGTTGTAAGTCGAGGACTACCTATAGTTGCTTGAATCATTTTGAAGACCATCTGGCTGCTGGCAAGGATGAAAATAGCCCGTATAGGCATTTAAGGGAGTAAGATCTGTCGCAACCCAGCTCCATTTCAAGAACCTTGCTTGGCCTGAAGACATGATGATCTCACTTCTTGCGAAAAGCACATTTCTTCTTCTAAACAGAAAAGAGGCACCAAGGCACCAATGGAACAGTCTCCTTGGTTGTGTCTGCTCAGCTTCCACTATCAGCTAGCAAGACAAGGAAAGAGAAGCTTAAGAGGATCATTACATTCTCACTGAACTGGATCCCACTTAAACAACAGCAACATCAGTCCTTTTTTCACTCAGGAGCCTCCCTGGGAAAAATCGGGGGGAGGAGGGGGGAATATAATAATATTTTATCAGAGCTTTCCAAGGCTACTCAATTTATCTGCTATGCCCCAGTATCAAAAGGAGAATGGCTCCCATTAAAATCCTTTGCCAAACATCTCCATTCCCCTTAAATCACACAGCAAAAAAAAAAAAAATGGTATCTGCAAATAATTTCTGCACAAAATTATCTGTCTGGCATTTTATCCTCTGCCCCCCCCCAAGACCTGATCAGTTTTTTGGGGCAACCACTAAAAGTGAAAGCAGACCAGAATAAAGTAGGGGGAACAACAAGGCTTCCAAAACACAGCCATCAAAGGGATTTCGGTTAAGGGGATTGTCTTCCAGCAAAAGCCACAAAGGGGTCATTGCAAACTCACTAAACATGTTTTTTTTTCCATGTATGCATCAGCTGGTGCACCACAGAAATATCAGTCAACTTTGGCCAAATGCCCCGGCTGGAGTAAAACTTTTTTGTTTGTTTTTTTTAATTGTAGCATTTGAGCAGAGGAGAGAAAAAAAAAGAAGAGCAGACTTCAGACCCGTAACAACACTTTGTTTCATAAGAATTTGATTACAAACCATCTACATTTTGGACAGAAATCAGGTAGATCAAGCCCCCCCCCTTCTTTAAGAGAACTCGCCTGCCTCAGCTATCTTTTTTTTTGGACAAAAAATGGAGCCTCCTTTTCGGCATTTTTTGTCTTTTTTTGCCGCTTTGTTGGCAAAAAACAAAAAAAAGGGATTTAGAGGAAGGAAACTATTTATTCCAGGCAGGAAAAATATATACAGGAAACGGGCATCAATCAATCCGTTTTGGACACAGATCAACCCCGTTTTCCTATGCACAGAGCCGCTATTAGCAAATAGCATGTTTGGTTAGTAGGTAAAGTCGGTGTAGCAAAGACTCCCGGCTTCATTGGGGACACTTCAAAGACCACCCCACCTACCCACCCCCAGGGAAAGTGAGGCTTCACAACAAGAAGCTCAGCCCAGCGTCCTTGCCTTGCATTTCCCACTCACTTTCCCACTCGTGCCTAAATACAAAGTGGGGTCAGTAACAAAACAACGTGGCCCCCACCCACCCCCAGCACTCAGACAAGGCTTCTGAGATTCATAAGGAAAAGTCATAGTTAGGGAGAATCAGTGAAAGGAAAGAATCAGCCCAGGAAAGCTTTGGGAGCAATTGTAGAGTAGGAAAGAAAGGTGGAAGCTCCCTCACTCTCTCCCTCTTCCTTCCCTGCCCCCCCCCCCCGCAGGCACCATAGAGTAAATCTCTAAGGCCCTTTAGTTCCAGGTTAACTAAGGGAGGAAGGGAGGGAGGGTGTATAGGTATCAAGGAACAAAGTCCAAATCCCAGCAGCTTTGCTCGTTTGGCTTGGCTTGGCTTGGCTTGGGCAAGTATTTTTAAGGGCTGTGTTATTCTCACTACCACCATCACCCCGCTTACTTTGGGAGTAAGTCTTTTTAAGCCTCCATAAGGAGACCTTCCAAAAAGCGTAGAAGAGCCACTAACTGGCATTCCTGAGGCTGGGGAGAGGGCAGGACAGGATCCATTCGCACAGACTCAGCAAGGGACCGCGGAGCCTCGGGAAACATTCGCCGTGTGAATGTTCGAAACATTCGAGAGGAGCCCAGAGAGGTGGAAAGAGGAGGGGGGATTGGGCAGGGGACTCTCTCTCTCTACGCGACCTAGGCAGGTATACTCGGGAGTAAACGAGGTTTATGCCTCTCAGCGCTTGCAGCGCTGGTTACAGGCACCCGCGCAAGAGAGAGAGAAAGGGAGGGAGAGAGAGAAAGGGAGGGAGGGAGAGAGAGAAAGGGAGGGGAAGAGGGGGGGAGAGAGAAAGGGAGAGTGTGTGTGTGTGAAACGGAGAGAGAAAGGAAGCGAGAGAGCGAGGGAGGGAGAAAGGGAGAGGAAAAGAGAGAGAAAGGGAGAGAAAGAGGGAGAGAGAGTGTGTGAAAGGGAGGGAGAAAGGGAGGGAGGGAGAGGGAGGGAGAAAGGGAGAGGAAAAAGAAAGGGAGAGAGAAAGGAAGAGAGAGAGCGAAGGAGGGAGGGAGAAAGGGAGAGGAAAAAAGAGAGAAAGGAAGAGAGAGGGAGGGAGAGAGAGTGTGTGAAAGGGAGGGAGAAAGGAAGAGAGAGAGCGAGGGAGGGAGAAAGGGAGAGGAAAAGAGAAAGGGAGAGAGAAAGGAAGAGAGAGGTGGAGAGAGTGTGTGAAAGGGATGGAGAGAGAAAGGGAGAGGAAAAGAGAGAGAAAGGGAGAGAGAAAGGACTTTCCCAACTGTTTTTTTTGTTTTTTACAACCTCTGCAAAAACAGGGGGGAAGGAATACAGCAAAGCTGCCCCCCCCAAAAAAAAAGCCGGCGCACACCAGCGCTTCAAGAAAAGCCAACGGGGGGGGAGGGGGGCAATTTCCAACATATCAACAACACACGTCAATTTCAAACTCTTCCTCGGCCGGAGCCAAGGAGTTTCTGGCTCGGTTCCTGCGTAAAAAACCTTCGAAGTTCGCGGGCAGAAGAGGCGAGGCGAGCCGCGGGATAAACAAGTTGTGTGAGGAAGGGGAGGCAAAAAAACAAACAAACAGAAAAAAAAACACAAAACACCCCAAAAACAAAGACGCTCAGGCACCGCAACCGCCAAACCTGGAGTCCCCGAGCGCGGTCGGGGGAGGACAGGGGAGTTTGGCGAGAAAGGGATGGAAGAGATTACCCCACCAGCCCCAGAAATGCTGCAACCCTCGAGCCGAGCAAACGGAGCGAATCGCTCGGGGGGGGGGTGGAATTGACTGACCTGTCGGCGTTTCGGTCTCCAAGGAGCAGATCTGGAAGGTGAGCATGAAGATCAAAGCGCGGGTGCTCGGCATCTTGCATCGGGACAAGCCTTGCCGCCCCCCCCACCTCCCGTCCCCCCCAAAAGTTAGCCTTCCCCCCACCACCACCACCAAATAAGCCTCTTCGTCGCTCTTCTGCCTTTTTGCTCAAAGACGCGGCGGAAAGTTCCCCCGACAAACCATGGATTCCAAGGCAGCCCGAAACAGCCAAAAAGCCTGATTGGAACCGAAAAGCTTCGGCAGAGGAAAGAGGGGAAGGAAAAGGGAGGAAAAAAAAAAAGGAAAAAAAAAAAAAGCATGAACGAACGAACGAACGCGAGCCACCGAAGTGACGTCAGGGCTTCTTCCAGCGAAGGGAAAGCGAAACGGGGAGCTTGGGGTTGGGTGGAGGGGGGGGGAAGAGTTGGAACGGTTGCTCGGAGCGGGAGAAAGCGGGCCCGGTTTGGAAAGGCAAGGCTGCCTCCTGCTGGCCGAAGGCGGGAGCGGAGAAGCGAGCGAGCGAGCGAGCGAGGCTTTTGTGGTTCCCACGATCGGCAAAGCGCTTGGCTGAGCCCAGACTTGACGCCGGGAAGTCCGGACGGACGTATAACTTGCTCGACTTGCTAGAGACCGCAAATTTCTGCAGTTCTAATTATCCTCTGAAGTCCGTGTCTGTCTTGCTGGTTTGGTTCTGCAACCCAACAAGCCAGACACAGACTTCAGAGCAGGGGTGGGTTCTAATTTTTCTTTTTTTTACTACCGGTTCTGTGGGCGTGGCTTATTTTGTGGGCGTGGCTTGGTGGGGGGGTAATGTGACTGGATAGGCGTGGCCAATTTTTTTTTTTTTACTTTTAAAAGCATTTTTTCTACAACCTTAAGAGGTTGCAGAAAAAAATACTTTCAGGAGCCACTGACGATCCCAGCTGAGCCGCGCAATCATCAGAGGCTTTTTGTTTTTACTTTTAAAAGCATTTTTTCGGCCGAAGAGGTTGTAGAAAAAATGCTTTTAAAAGTAAAAAAAAAAAAAGCCTCTGATGTGGTGGGCAGGGTAAGTGACCGGGCCGGGGACTGGTTCGGGGGCGTGGCCAGCCAATGTTATTACCGGTTCTCCGAACTACTACAAATTTTTACTACCGGTTCTTGCAAACCGGTGCGAATCGGGAGCAACCCACCACTGCTTCAGAGGATAATTAGAACTGCAGAAAAAACAATTGCTACCAACTTGCCTTCCATTGAGGACCTGTATACTGCACGAGTCAAAAGGAGGGCTGTGAAAATATTTATGGACCCCTTGCATCCTGGACATAAATTGTGTCAACTCCTACCCTCAAAACGACACTATAGAGCATTGCACATCAGAACAACTAGGCACAAGGACAGTTTTTCCCCGAACGCCATCACTCTGCTAAACAAATAATTCCCTCAACACTGTCAAACTATTTACTATGTCTGCACTACTATTAATCTTCTCATCGTTCCCATCACCCATCTCCTTCCACTTATGACTGTATGACTGTAACATTGTTGCTGGTATCCTTACGATTTATATTGACTGTTTCCTAATGATTTGATTGCTTATTTGTTCCCTATGACTATCATTAAGTGTTGTACCTTATGATTCTTGACGAATGTATCACTGAGAGCATAGGCACCAAAGACAAATTCCTTGTGTGTCCAATCACACTTGGCCAATAAAGAATTCTATTCTATTCTATTCTATTCTATTCTATTCTATTCTATTCTATTCTATTCGGTTGGTGGTGTGTTGGGAGGCGAAAGTTGGAGGAGCAAAGCAAAGCAAAGGTCAACATCTTGGGGGGAAGGTCAGTAACAGTAACAGAGTTGGAAGGGGCTTTGCAGGTAATCTAGCCCAACCCCCTGCTCACACAGGAGACCTATACTAGGGATTCGAACCGCCGAACTGCCGACCTTTCTGATTGACAAGCTCAGCGTCTTAGCCACTGAGCCACCTAGCCATGGTAGAGTCCAAAAAAAAAAAAGTTGAGATGGCAGCATCCTCCCCAGGAATCACAACTCAGCGGGATTTAGATGTGCGTGGATCACACCAGGGCAGCCGCCATCTTGCCTTTTTTGACTCCAGGTGCCCCTGAAAATTATGGAACCGTGCATGTTATATGAGGCGTCTGTTTCGCTAATTGCTGTAACAAACGGGCAGGAGGCGCAAATCTTTGCGTTAAAACTAAGGGTGGCAGTGGGGGGAACCAACTCCATTCAAAGCTTCTTTTATCTAGACTTTTAATGGATTTCCTGCCAGAAAAAGATGCGAAGCTTCTTTCAACCGAGATGCCAAAGACAATGAAAGAAAGGAGTCTGAGACTATTTATCTCTCTGCAGCCCTTGTGGTCCCATTCAATTCAAGTAACCTGACTGCCACCTTCTGAGCCCGGAACAAATTGATCTAAAACGATAGTGCTTTCAAAAATCACCTGTATATTTCTGTATGTATCTATTCGCAGGTGCATACTTCCTATTGACACGCAGACAGCTGAAGCCCTGGTGTCAATACTTGGTTGGTCTGGACCAGTGATGGGATTCAAATAATTTAACAAACGGTTCTCTGCCCTAATAATTTCTTCCAACAACCAGTTCACCTGAAGTGGTGCCAACTGGCTGAATCCCATCACTGGTCTGGACTAAGCTCAAGCTAAGCAGGGTCAGGTCTGGTCCTTATTTGGGTGGGAGATCACAAAGACATGAGGTTGTGAGTGAGGTTGGGAAATGGGAGGGGGGCACCGTCCCAGAGGTGGCAGTGCTTCTGTGCTGTTGCCAAGGAAATGAAATGAAAGTGATCATGTGGTCACTAAGAATCAAGAGAACCAGCTGGGTGGAATGGTGGTCTTAGAAACTGGACTAGAAACCAGGAGTGTCTGAGTTCCAGTCCCACCATAGACATGAAAGCTGGCTGGGTGACTTCGGGCCAGTCCCTCTCTCTTAGCCCAATCTACCTCGTGGGATTGTTCTGAGGGACATAAAGAGTGTTAGGTTAGTTGCTTGAGATTGTATAGGGAAGGCAGAATATAAATATAATGAATTAGAATTAGGATATGTGTTTATCTAGAGCAGTCACTTTAAGAGGTATGGACTTCAACTCCCAGAATTCCCCAGCCAGCAAGTCCATACCTCTTAAATTGGCTGACCTTAAGAAACATTGCGTTAGAATAAACAATCTCCATTCAAATTGTCACCATCAGAAGCAACCAAGCAATCCAACATTGTCCCTGAAATCTTTTGTGGGCAAAGCTTAGCCCAGGGGTCAGCAACCCGCGGCTCTGGAGCCACATGTGGCTCTTTCATCCCTCTGCTGCGGCTCCCTGTCGCTGGTCCACTCCACAATTGATAGAGCTTTCAGTTAGGACAGGTAGAAGAAAAAGGATGCCACACTAGGGGAAGACTCTATGGTGGGGGAACCGGACTTCCGGTCAGCTCCAGAATTGAATGGGAGGCTTCTGGTTAGGACCTTTATGGCTCTTTGAGTGTTTAAGGTAAGACGCTGAGCTTGTCAATCAAAAGGTCGGCAGTTCAGCGGTTCGAATCTCTAATGCCGCGTAACGGGATGAGCTCCCGTTACTTCTCCCAGCTTCTGCCAATCTAGCAGTCTGAAAGCACGTAAAAAATGCAAGTAGAAAAATAGGGACCACCTTTGGTGGGAAGGTAACAGCGTTCCATGCTCCTTTGGCATTAAGTCATGCTGGCCAAATGACCACAGAGACGTGTTTGGACAGCGCTGGCTCTTCGGCTTTGAAATGGAGATGAGCACCGCCCCCTAGAGTCGGGAATGACTAGCACATATGTGCGAGGGGAACCTTTACATTGACCTTTTAATGAAAAGAAGGACTAAGGGAGACATGATAGCAGTGTTCCAATATTTGAAGGGCTGCCACAAGGAAGAGGGGATCAGTCTGTTTTCCAAAGCACCAGAAGGCAAGACAAGAAGCAATGGATGGAAGCTAACCAAGGAGAGAAGCAACGTAGAACTAAGGAGAAATTTTTTGACAGTGAGAACAATAAGCCAGTGGAATGACTTGCCTTTAGAAGTTATGGGTGATTCATCATTAGAGGCTTTTAAAAAGAGACTGGACAGCCATTTGTCTGAAATTGTATAGAGTCTCCTGCTTGAGCAGCGAGTTGGACTAAAAAACCTCCAAGGTCCTTCCAACTCTGTTAATTCAGTGCCTTTGTGTCTTCGTATAATCACTAAACAAATGGCTGTAAATTGAGGAATACCTGTATTTCATACCAGTGAAATTAAGATAAAATTTCAAAACACATGTTCCATGTTACCGCAAAGAAACAAACATTCAACGGGGAAAAAGTTTGACTTCCCAGATGGCCAAACTTTTTAAATTACGTAGAAGGAAATCTCTCTGCGTGTACTGTACTTTAAAAAGAAATAAGGAAAGGGGGGTGGAATCATATTCATTGCTGGAAATTGTGCACAGATGGAAACCATGATTCTTTCCTTTGATTGCAAGGAGACCAAGAAGGATGTGAGATTCTCTTCATTCTTTTGGCACCATCGTTATTCCAACAACTTCCCCCCTTCTGTTAACCAGGATATTGCAGAACGAAAGAAAAGGAGTCAGAGAAAAGAGTTCAGGAAAAACCCGTAAACTTATTACAAATCATTGACCATCTCTAAAACAAAGCACATGGTGAATCAGCAAGTAAAACCCACAGTGAAGACCCATCAAATATATAACTGGCACGGACCAAGTTTTGGCAAACAGCAAAACAACACTTAGCCACGTTCTGAGAAATAAATCACGTAGATTGGATAGTAACAACCATAAATAAAATGGATGGCCTAGAAAACTGGCTAGGTGAAGAGTTACTGGCTGAAGCCAAGTCAGTTTCTAATGGAGTTAGATAACAAAACAATGGTGGATGTTTCAGAGAGTCCTTCACCACAGGAGTAAACACCTTGTCCAAATGGGATACCCCAAAATTTCCCCTTGAGAACAGCAGTGGGGAGGTCATTCAATCTTCCCAGGGCTGTTCTGAATTTGAGAATGGGAACCATTAAGTATTTGGCTTATGTAGCTGGCTTGGGGAAAAGAAAAATGACTGCCCAAGAAAAATATCTTGAGGTACGGCAGCCAAGTCAGATTGAGCTTCCAGATCTTGGCATGATGTTTAAGGGCTGCCTCGATGCATTTGGATCAGGCAAAGAAAAACCAACAGGATTCTCTGCCAGTTTGTGAGCAACAAAGCGCCAGAAAAATCTATCAGGGGGGCCCAAGGGTGATGTTAGAAGAAACCACATTGTCTTTTCCAGAAGAAGCAACTCTGCGAGAACCGATTCCAGCGTTGAATTAAAAAGTGCCCTGTATTAAGCTGTGGCTAAGGGAGGGGTGAGAAGGAAATGTTGCAATCGAATGGTTTCTTCTGCAGTACGGGTCTCCATACTTGAAGACTTGTGGACTTCGACTCCCAGAATTCCCCAGCCAGAATAACCCATAATGGCTGGGGAATTCTGGAAGTCCACAAGTTTTAAAGTTGTCAAGTTTGGATGCATCTAATAACAGTAACAGAGTTGGAAGGGGCCTTGGAGGTCATCTAGTCCAACCATCTGCTCACTCAGGAGACCTGTACTAGGGATTCGAACCACCAAACTGCCAACCTTACTGATCGACAAGCTCAGTGTCTTAGCCGCTTGAGCCACCTAGTTCTACAGTATTTCAGAATGGCTTCAAATATCTGAATATTAGAAGAAGAAGAAGCTTCAAAGAGACGGAGGGAAGAGAACCTGAATTAAAATTGGCAGGGTAGGCAAAATTATACAGTCCAAGCCAAACTATGATTCACTTTCGTCCTCTTAATAAACTACCAAGTTCCTCTTACTGTTCGTACAGGAAGAACCCTTCCCATAAGGTTTGGTTTCTGTCCATTTCATCACAGCAATTCCCATTGTTTTTTGGTGTGGCTATTTATTCACATAGCAGGGGGGCAATGGAGAACAGCATGATTCATTTGCTCGTTTATTTTTTTTCCCCACCCCACACTGATCACATGAGGTAGCGAGCTTAACTTCCCCACTTTTGATCTTCCTGCTTGATCAAAGCTAACAAGGAGCTATTCAAAAATTTCCACACCTGTGGAAAGCATGTATCGCATGAAGCCACAGTATGTCTAGAGATGGTTGACAATCAGAGTTGGCTCAATTCCTTCTGAGACATGGATCGTAAATCTCTGGGACAGAATTCACAGAAAATACATGGCAAAATCATATCTGTTGTTGTTAGTTACAAAGTCGTGTCCGACCCATCGCGATCCCATGGACAACGTTCCTCTAGGCCTTCCTGTCCTCTACCATCCTCTGGAGTCCATTTAAGTTCATGCCGACTGCTTCAATGACTCCATCCAGCCACCCCGTTCTCTGTCATCCCATTCTTCTTTTGCCCTCAATCGTTTGCAGCATTAGGCTCTTCTCCAGTGAGTCCTTCCTTGTCATTAGGTGGCCAAAATATTTGAGTTTCATCTTCAGGATCTGGCCTTCCAAAGAGCAGTCAGGGTTGATCTCCTCTAGGACTGACCGGTTTGATCGCCTTGCAGTCCAAGGGACTCTCAGGAGTCTTCTCCAGCACCATAGTTCAAAGGCCTCAATTCTTTCGCACTCAGCCTTCCTTATGGTCCAACTTTCACAGTCATACATTGCAACTGGGAAAACCATAGTCTTGATTATACGCACTTTTGTTGGCAGGATGATGTCTCTGCTTTTTAGAATGCTGTCTAGATTTGCCATAGCTTTCCTCCCCAGGAGCAAACGTCTTTTAATTTCCTGCCTGCAGTCCCCATCTGTGGTGATCTTGGACCCCAGGAAAATAAAATCTGTCACTATCTCTATTTCTTCCCCATCTATTTGCCAGGAATTGAGAGGGCTGCATGCCATGATCTTAGTTTTCTTAATGTTGAGTTTCAAGCCAACTTTTGCACTCTCCTCCTTCACCTGCATCAAGAGGTTCTTTAGTTCCTCTTCGCTTTCTGTCATTAGAGTGGTATCATCTGCATATCTGAGGTTGTTGATATTTCTTCCGGCAATCTTAATTCCAACTTTTGATTCATCTAGCCCCGCCTTTCTCATGATGTGCTCTGCATATAAGTTAAATAGGCAGGGCGACAGTATACCACATCTGTATCCCTCCACAAACCTCACTAGAAGTCGTATTTTGATTTAGCTTGTTGTATCAACTCCGCCATTCAATGGAGAAACGGAAGCAAAATGACCCCATTGTTTCTGCATTGTTTTTCCACCTTCCCCACTTCTCTAATCGGGGGTGAAATGCTCCCAGTTCGGACTGGATCACCCGATCCAGTAGCGATGGCGGCAGGTGGTTCGGAGAACTGGTAGCAAAAATCCCTGTGCGCGCCCCCCCCCCCATGCCCAGCTGAGCCGCACGATCATCAGAGGCTTTTTTTTTTACTTTTAAAAGCATTTTTTCTACAACCTCTTCCAAAGAAAAAATACTTTTAAAGGTAAAAAAAAAAAAAGCCTCTGATGATCGCGTGGCTCAGCTGGGATCATCAGAGGCTTTTCAAAGCATTTTTTTTCTGCAACCTCTTGGCCGAAGAGGTGGTAAAAAAAATGCTTTGAAAAGTCTCTGATGATCCCAGTTGAGTTGCCTGATTGGCAAAGGCTTTTCAAAGCATTAGAAAAAATGCTTTGAAAAGTTTTTTTTAAAAAAAAGTTGGCCACGCCCACCCAGTCACATTAAACCCCCCCCCCCACCAAGCCACGCCCACAGAACCGGTAGTAACAAATTTTACATTTCACCCCTGCCTCTAATGATGACTATCCAGATTTTCAATGTGATGTTAAGAAAGGAGAAGATCTGGACTATTGACGTGCCAAAGAAGAAATCACAGAAAAGAGAACAGGAGGGAGGGAGGGAGGGAGGTGAGAAGAATGGGCCAGGCTTCGAGAGTTGTGCATGGTAATTGTGTAACGTACGAACTAAGCGTGTGACAAGCTGGCACATGAAATCAAACATACTGTCAGAGAGGCAACTGCTGTTTGATAGATACAGATGGAAGGGAGCTGAGATAACTTGGAGTTAGGCAAGAAAGAGGGAGGGTGGGAGAAAAGGAGCATCAAGGCAGAGGAGGAAATCTCTCTTGGCATAGAATGAAAAAGAGAGGCAGAATCACAGCCTGCCAGCTGGTAGGACAACAGCACGCATCACATCCCAGCAGCTCTACAAAGAAATGGGGAGGCCGCCAGCCACCTTCAAGGATGGAAGGAACACAATCCGGGCTGCCCCAGAGGGCCTTTTGTTGGTTGGCTTCTTTCATGCAAAGAATAGCGCCCCACCTTCCAAGTGTGACATTTTAATTCCCCTCGCCTTTTTTTTTTTTTAATCCTCCATAATTGTCGACTTGTTCTGCATGACGGGGGGCTTGGAAGGGAAATCGGAGGGAACGGGGAGGTTCTAAATAACACCAGCCAACACAGGAAAAGCAAGGATGGAGGTGGAAAGGAAGAAGAGACAGACGAGACACGTCAGGTCCAACAAGAGGGAGAAGAGTGGGAACTGGCTGGAATGAATGAAGAGAGAAATTGCGAAGTGGACATCGAGAAGTTTGGTACA
Source organism: Pituophis catenifer annectens (assembly GCF_029215685.1). Lineage (NCBI taxonomy): Eukaryota > Metazoa > Chordata > Lepidosauria > Squamata > Colubridae > Pituophis > Pituophis catenifer. The sequence goes on from NW_027256889.1 coordinate 13,848,114, forward strand.
TAAATGCCATTCTGATGCACATGTGTTCTCATGGATGCAGTATGGTTGACAAACTCTCGCACAGGCTCCCAAATGGTGCTTCTCGATATGGTCATCTTCTACAGCAGGAGAGGCAGTCTGTGATTCTCAAGCCCATTTCTTGTGGCCTTTGGGAATTTAGAATACAGAATAACAGAGTTGGAAGGGACCTTGGAGGTCTTCTAGTCCAACCCCCTATTCAGGCAGGAAACTCTATACCAGGGGTCAGCAACCTGTGGCTTTGGAGCCGCATGTGGCTCTTTCACCCCTCTGCTGCAGCTCCCTGTCACTCAAAATATGCATCACAACCGCCAATGTGCAACACCTGCCGGCACACGATTTATTTTATTTATTTATTTATTTTATTGAATTTCTATACCGCCCTACTCCCGAAGGACTCAGGGCGGTGCACAGCCATGAAATAAAACATATACATATACAAAATTTAAAATCGAATAAAATGAATTAAATAAATTTGGCTGAATTGATACCCATAATTTAAAATACCCATATTTTAAAATACAGTAAAAATTTAAAATTTACACTTAAAAGGGAGAAGATTTAGGCGAGGCCAGCTTGATGAAATAAAAGAGTCTTCAGCTCGCGGCGGAAGGTGCGCAGATCTGGAATCCTCTGTATCTCTGGGGGGAGCTCATTACAGATCGTCGGTGCCCCCACAGAGAAAGCTCTCCCCCTAGGGGCCGACAGCCAACATTGTTTGGCCGACAGCACCTGGAGGAGCCCCTCTCTGTGGGAGCATACTGGTTGGTGGGAGGCTATTGATGGTAGTAGGCGGTCCCGTAAGTAACCAGGTCCTAAGCCATGGAGCGCTTTAAAGGTGGTAACCAGAACCTTGAAGCGCACCCGGAAGGCCACCGGGAGCCAGTGCAGCTCGCGCAGGAGAGGTGTTACATGGGAGCTCCACGCCGCTCCCATAACCACCCGCGCGGCCGCACTCTGCGCCAGTTATTGAGCTTTTCAACCCCCGGTAGGCCAACCATGGATAAATCCAAGAAAAGAAAAATTTCAGAAGAAAACAGAACATTTAATTCAACTACATATGCTAGTTTTGTGGCCGCTCAAGAAATAGTCAGGCACGGGAAGGGTTTTGTGGCTCCCGGTGTTTTCTTTTCTGTGGGAAACGGGTCGAAATGACTCTTTGAATGTTTAAGGTTGCAGACCCCTGCTCTATACCATTTCAGACAAAATGTTGTCCAATCTCTTCCTAAAAACCTCCAGTGGTGGAGCACTCACAACTTCTAGAAGCAAGTTGTTCCACTGATTAATTGTTCTCACTGTCAGGAAATTTCTCCTTAGTTCTAAGTTGGATCTTTCCTTAGTTTCCATCTATTGCTTCTTGTCCTGCCTTCAGCTGCTTTGGAGAATAAGTTGACCTCCTCTTCTTTGCGGCAGCCCCTTAGATATTGGGACACTGCTATCATGTCACCCCCTAGTCACCTGTAAATTGCTGGAAAAATGAAGGTCGATCTGGTATCAGAGCTGCACACATTTCCAAGGCCATGTTCCCTTCTATGAGGGGTGGAGGAAGCACCTTCATAAAACTGCTCTCTGAAGCAATGCAACTCCCTTGTTTTTAAGAGCAAAGCAACAGGGGCTTTCCTTGCCTTTCCTTGCCCTCTGTAGCCACCCTGCAGCCTTCTTGGAAAAACAGATAATAAAATTGTGGTTGTGGTTTCCCAGCAAAGTGCAAGTACAGGAACCGCTTCCAACTATTACAAATCCCAGGGGAGCTTAATAGGAAACTATGAGGGGACTTGAAGTACTGAAAATGCAAACCACGTCACTTCTCTTTCCTTTAGAAAAAGATACAGTTTTCATTTTATGCATCAATCCCCTTTCTCCACAAAATTTTAAAAAAAAAAACCTAAACAATCTTCCCCCAAAACATAAGAAATTGGGGAATTCCTGGTCCCAGCCTCTGCAGTGACATTCTTGCAAAACTCCACCTACATCTACATTTTTATTTATTTATTATTACGCCCCCTTTACGGACCTCTTAGGAATGGGGTGAGGTCAGAGGTGGGTTTCAGCAGGTTCTGACCAGTTCTGGAGAACTGGTAGCAGAAATTTTGAATAGTTCGGAGAATCGGTAGTAAAAATTCTGACTGGCCCCACCCCCATCTATTCTCTGCCTCCCGAGTCCCAGCTGATCGGGAGGAAATGGGGATTTTGCAGTAACCTTCCCCTGCCACACCCACCAAGCCACGCCCACCAGGCCATGTCACGCCCACCAAGCCACACCGACAGAACCGGTAGTAAAACCACCTCTGATCCTGGGGTCATGCAATCCCCATTTGCAGCTAGCTTCTATCAAGCAAAGTCCATGGGGGAAGCCAGATTCATTTAACAACTGCATGATTCAGTTAACAACTGTGGTGCTTCACTTAAAAACTGTGGCAGAAAAGTCATAAAATCAAATGTGACTCACTTAAAAACTGTCTTGCTTAACAGTGGAAATTCTGGTCCCAGTTTTAATTGTAGGTCAAGGACTACCTGTGTGTATGTTTGTATAGATACAGATACAGCTACACACACATGAAGGGAAGGAAGGAAGGAAGGAAGGAAGGAAGGAAGGAAGGAAGGAAGGAAGGAAGGAAGGAAGGAAGGAAGGCTACATAGGCTTTTCCAGAGGTAGGACAAAGAGAGGTAAATGAATAAAGGTGTATCATGATGTCATTATGCAAAAAAATATTCACATTCTTGCATCTGGTGGCATGATGTCATTACACACTTGTCCTTTTGGTGTAATCTTCGTTTGATGCCTGTCATTATTCAGCACTTAAGAACAAACCACATCAGCATACAACCGTTTCCTCTGTATTTACTATCATTTCAAATTCTCTTGGCTCCATTTTTTTTTTCTAAAAAAAAAAATTCTTCTGACTGGGCATTTGTGTCTCGCTGGGAAAGCTGAAGAAATTCACTAGCTAAATCATCACAGAGTACTAGACTTGTTTAATTTATACACGAAAGACTCTGGAGTCATAAAAAACGGCTGAACTGCCTCTCTAAAAATAACATTCTGTCTCACAACAGAGGGGAAAAACGGAAAAGGATTCGATTCAGCAAGTCCAAAGTACTGAGCGGTTGGAGTTTGGGAAATGCAGGTATCTCTGCATTTCTCTCTCTTCATCAGATCGATAACATGAAGGATTACTCACTTGTGCTGGTAGGCAGCCTGTTCACTGCATCTTCGGTTTTGCCCCAGGTGATTTTCTTCTTTCACGCTGGTGAAGAAAATAAGATGAACATGTCCAAACTGAAAACTTCTCCAGTTCCTGAACAGGGAAGGGAGAAGAAAAATACATTTTGAACTAAAGTAAGAAATTGACAAAAGGGACGCGGTGGCTCAGTGGCTAAGATGCTGAGCTTGTCGGTCAAAAGGTCAGCAGTTCAGCAGTTCGAATCCCTAGTGCTGCATAACGGGGTGAGCTCCCATTACTTGCCCCAGCTTCTGCCAACCTAGCAGTTCGAAAGCACGTAAAAAATGCAAGTAGAAAAATAGGGACCACCGTTGGTGGGAAGGTAACAGCGTTCCGTGCGCCTTTGGCGTTTAGTCATGCCAGCCACATGACCACGGAGATGTCTTTGGACAGCGCTGGCTCTTCGGCTTTGAAATGGAGATGAGCACCGCCCCCTAGAGTCGGGAACGACTAGCACATATGCGCAAGGGGAATCTTTACCTTTACCTTTAAGAAATAGATGGAGACCAAATACAAGAACAGGCGACCCAGTTGATACTGAAGACGTACGCTGAAAATGCAACTCCTCAGGGGACATGTGAAACATGTGACTTGAAAATTGTGAAACAAACTCACCATGGAATTTGGGGGAAGTAGATTCCCACGATGGGATGAAAGCGATTAAAGCCAGAACTGGAGATCATTAACCTTTATTTTTCTCTGGTTGAAAATCTCTACCCAAAAAAGTTCTATATACAGTTAGTCCTCCTGATTAACTTACGCAACTTGTGCATTAAACCAAGGTTTATTTTTTAATATGGTAGACCAAGCTATAACGGACAAGGTTCCCACAACACACTCAACCATAAACCATCCTGTTTCATCAGTCATCATCATCAGTGATGGCTGATCCAACAAACAATGATTTTAAGTCACTTGCATGCAGCCCTCGTGTGGTGAAGCCTTGAACCACAGGGGCTGCATCTTAGAAACTCAGATTTGGATTAATTCACCCTCACAGGCTTGTCATTAAATTTTTCTCAGTAAAAAGAAAAAAGAAAAGAAAGAGATAAAATATTTTCTGTTGAACATAAGATTGAGTTTCCTGCTCTTCTTCCTTGGCTCTGCATTTCATCTCTGTCTAATTACTCATTAGTCTAGCGTTTATTCATAGCTCCTACTTGGATCCCTGCAGTGTGTTTAATTGGATTATTAAGTTAATCACTTTTATTGGTTTACAATCACTGTTTTCCCAATCCGAGCAACTTTTAGATCATGGACTTCAGTTCCCAGAACTCCCCTACCAGGAATATCCTTGCTAAGAATTGTGGGAATCAAATATCACACATCTACCAATGATTCAGATACGCAAATGTTAGATTACACAACACAGTGAACAATAAACTACCAATTGGCCTGGTTTAACATACAGAGCCATTAATATAACTAACCACTTTAAGCGTTTTTAGCATGCTTTGTGAATATGGACAAAACATGTACCTCAGTATGTACCCCTCACATCCTGGATATAAACTGCTTCAACTTTAATGTGATGGTTGCTAAGCAAATCACTGCAGCTGTTAAATGACTCACGTGGTCGTTCAGTGCATCTAGATTCCCCCCATTGATTTTGCTTGTCAGAAGTCAGTTGGGAAAGTCACAGTAACAATCATGTGAACTCATGATGCTGCAAAGGTTTTGAGTGTGAAGGCCGGTCATGAGTCATTTCTTTCAGTGCCTTTGTAACTTCAAATGGTTGCTATAAGAGTGGTTGTAAATTAAACATCGGACACATATTATCACATGTGGTGGACGTGCCCAAAAGCAAAATGTTGTGGCCCGTATGCGGCCTGTGCAGCTAGTAGCTGATTCAGACAGCGAGGAAGCTGGTGTGGTGCTGCGCCAGCAGCCTGTGCAGCTGGCACTCGAGTCGGACAATGAGGAGGCTGGAGAAGATGTGGTGCCAGAAGCAGGGATTCAGCTAGGGCCTTCAGAACCTCCAGAAGCTCCCTTAAGTGAAGAGGACGAAGAGGAGGAGCCTCTTCTTGATGCACAGGCGTGCAGAGCTGCCAAAAGGAGTCTCCTTGAGAGTAAGGCTTGGGACTAATTGGCCACTCCCTTAGCCTATTTAAGGAGGAACGCCAACTGAAGCAATTTTCAGGGAACAACTTCGTTCACATACCTTCGTGTCTTGTCTTGCTTATCTTATCAGTTTCCTGCAAATTGCTTCTGGGCATTCTGTCAACCCCAGTAAGCTTTCAGTATTATTCTTGGAATTCTTGGCGGCTGTTAAAGCAGTTAATTAACAGCCATCGTTGTACAAAACTGGTTTATTTAGTAAACTAAGGTTTGAACCAGGGGTGAAATGCTCCCGGTTCGGACCAGCTCAGGCAAGTAGGTAGTGATGGCGGCGGGCAGTTCGGAGAACTGGTAGCAAAAATCCCTGCCCCCACCCCCCATGCCCAGCTGAGCCACGCAATCATCAGAGCCTTTTTTTCATTTTAAATGGCTCTGACCAGCCAAGCTCTGACGATCCCAGCTGAGTTACCTGCTAATCAGACAACTCAGCGTGGATCGCCAGAGCCATGTAAAAGAAAAAAACTTTTTTTTCTTTTAAATGGCTCGTAGAAAAAATCCTTCCCCCCTCCCCTCCTCAGTTTGCTTACCTTAGCTGCTGGTCGTAATGCCTTGCTGTAATGCCATTGCAAATCCATTGCATCAGCAAGCAACTGAATCTCCCTGCCTGCAATCAAGCAGGCAGGGAGTTGTGGACTTCAACTCCCAGAATTCCTCAGCCAGCAAAGCAAAGCTGGCTGAGGAATTGTGGGAGTTGAAGTCTACAAGTCTTAAAGTTGCCAAGGTTGGAGACCCCTGTTCTATTGGATAAGTTTTTTTCCCCTTTGGGAGCTTTAAAAAAATAGTTTTTTTTAAGTTGTTCTTTTTTTAGACCTAGCCATTTAAAGTTTAGGAAGTTTTAAATTTAGCTGCTTTTATATAAAAATTAAAATAAAATAAAATAAAATAATATTTCTGCAGATTTCTGAGATTTAGTGTGTTTCTGTAGTGTTTCACTCTAACTACGCTACCCCCCTCATGAACGACATGCTAGCCCACCTGGCCAAGGGGAAGGTTTTCACCAAACTAGACCTCTGCCTGTAGAAATTTGTGAACCGCAGGAAACTTTGCAGTTGTTTGCGGGTGCGAGGGGGTCGCCAGTCTAGGACTGATTGTACTTTAGCCGGGTCCATCTCTATCCCCTCGTTTGACACTCGGTAACCCCCATTTAAAGTTTAAACTACGCTGTTTGTGGAATTTTGTGTGTGTAAAGTGTGAAAGTTGGTTTTTGGGGCTTTTTGTGGCTGTGTGAGGTTCCTGCTTGTTGCAGGGGCCATTATGGGTCTAACACAGCTGCTTTTACATTGTGGGTGAGCCAGTTGTGTTGTGTTGTGTTGTGTGTGTGTAAAGTGTGAAAGTTGGTTTTTGGGGCTTTTTGTGGCTGTGTGAGGTTCCTGCTTGTTGCAGGGCCATTTTGGGTCTAGCACAGCTGCTTTTATATTGTGGGTGAACCAGTTGTGTTGTGTTGTGTTTTGTAGGTTAAAAAAGGGCAAAGAAGTGACATTGACTTGGCCACGCCCACCTGACCAACAAGCCACGCCCTCCCAGTCACCTTACCACCAAGCCCCACCCACTAATTAAGCCCCACCCACAGAACCGGTAGCAAAAAATTTTAGATTTCACCCCTGGTTTGGACAGACTTTGTGTGTGCTGCGTTCTTTGGGATCCGTAGCTGGGGCAGAACACAAAAAGATTTATGACGAAAATTCATACGTGGTGAGAAAAAATGTTAAGACAACATTATAAGCCAGAACTACTGTGTTTCCCCAAAAATAAGACCCTGTCTTATATTTTTTGAACCCCGAAATAAGTGCTTGGCCTTATTTTTGGGGATGTCTTATTATTTTGGGTTGCGTGGAGCAGGACGGGGTTCCTCTTGCCTTCTTACCTGATTTCCAGCTCTGTCTCCCTAACCCTGACCAGAGGAAATGGTGAGGAAAAGCTGCGCATGTGGTTAAATATTTTCAGGGAGGGTTTATTTGGGGTGGGGGGCTTATTTTAGAGCATGTGCTCAAAAGCCTGATTGGGCTTATTATCAGGGGATGTCTAACCTTTTTGCCATTGAGTGCCAAAAGCTGGGGGAGCACTGGGGGGGGTCGCATGTGCGCGTACCCACACCCATAATTCAATGTTCCCCACCCCCCGCACATACATGTGTGACCCCCCCCATGCTCCCCCGCTTTTGGCACGTAATGGCATGGTGGGCCCGGTAGGCCCATTTTTTGCCAAGAAAGCCTCTGGAGCCTGGGGAGGGCAAAAATGGTGTTCGCCACCCCCCAGCGGCCCTCCGGAGGCCGGAAATGGCCCGTTTGATGACTTCCGGTGGGCCCGGAAGGCCCAAACTAGGGCAACCCACCTGCCATAGGTTTGCCATCACGGACCTAAAACCCAAGCAGTATTTAAAAAGAAACAGAAATTAAAAAGAGTCTCTATTATTCAGCTATACCATTGGAAAAGATGAAGAAAAGGCGAGCAAAATAACCAAGAATTTGAAGCATCAGCCTTGCACCATCTCATTTTGCAGAGGGTGGGGGGAGAGCCAATCATTAACATCTGACTATTTGGTAGACACTGGATGACTTAATCTTCCTAGATAAGCATGCAGAATAAAACATAATTTTTATCAGCTCCCCAAATATCCCAATGTAGCTTCAGCTTCTGTGTGGGTGTTTGTAAGTAATGCTTGTTAAATTATGCATCTTGAGGGAAGATCTTTTTTTAAAAAGAGATTTTAAGGGTGGAGACTTGTTTAAAGAGAAATGTAGTTTGATCTGGAAAAGAATGGATTTATCAGTCAACACATGTAGCAAATAATCTGGGCAAAAATAGATAGATTTGTTTCCCTCACTAAACAGTCATCACAGCAAAAAAAAAAATCACTTATTCTCATTTTGATAAGAATAAATCAAATTTTAGTTCTAGAGCCCTTCATTCTGCATACATACTGTGCTACAATTGTCCTCTGAGCTCTGCGTTTTGCTGAATTTTGCAGTGCAACTCCCTCATAAAATGAAAATGAATGTGTGCATTTGGGGAAAGTTTTTATGCGGATACATATAATTTTACTTTCTAAAAAGCAAGCAATTCCAAATGGATGTAGCAAGTGGGCAAATGAACTTTGTAGTGAGCAAAACAGGCTGTAAAGTGAGACAGGCACCCAGCTCTGAAATAAAGTCATGTTGTTGTCTTGACATCACAAGTGTGTTGCAGGGAGAGAAGAATCCAGCCTCAAACACAGAACAAAAATAATTTCAGACCTGGAAACATTGAGCCAGTCTAGAAAGTAGGAGATTGTGAGTTCAAGTCCCACCTCAGCCATGAAAGCCAGCAGGGTGACTTTGGGCCAATCACCAGGAGACTGTAAGTTCTAGTCCCGCCTTGGGCATGAAGTCAGCTGGATGACTTTGGGCCAATCACTAGGGGACTGTGAGTTCTAGTCCCATCTTAGGCATGGAGTCAGCTGGGTGATTTTGGGTCACATACCAGGAGATTGTGAGTTCTAGTTCTGCCTTAGTCATGAAATCAGTTGGGTGACTTTGGGCCAATCACTAGGAGACTGTGAGTTCTAGTCCCATTTTAGGCATAAAGTCAAGCTAGGTGACTTTGGGCCAATCCTCAGGAGACTGTGAGTTCAAGTTCCGCCTTAGCCATGAAAGCCAACTGGGTGACTGGGCCAGTCATTCCCTCTCAGCCCAACGCATCACACAGTGTTGTTGTGGGGAAAATAGAAGTAGGAAGGAGTGTGTGTGTTCTTTGCCTTGAGTAATTTGTAAAAATAATAAAAGACGGGATATAAGCAAATAAATAAAAATTCAGCCAGAAACACAATTCTTCACTGACAGAAAAACACACAATGAGTATGCATCTCAGAGCACCCATGTCCAGTTTTTAATTTGGATATAGTGGCAAGTGGAAGTTGTGCTTTTGTCATGCTCTGTCTTTTGGTTACTTATTGGTTCTTCTTTTGTTCCCTTGGAAGCAAGAACAAGAAAAGAACCAATTAAAGGCTTCCTTCTTCCTCCTCCCCACTTGGCCCCAGTTTCCTCCTCCCCAGTTTGACTGCAACACTGTAGGTTGTTGCGCCTTTAATCCCCTCCTCATCCTAAATCCAGTTCTGACAACCTATGTATCTTGAATAGAGGACTGCCTGCAGCAGCATTTCCAACCTTAGCAACTTTAAGATGAGTGGACTTCATCTCCTAGAATTCCCCAGACAGCATAGCTGAACTGTTGATGGATTAGTCCTGAACTGTTGATGGATTAAGCCCAGAGTTTTCCAACCTTGGCGATTTTAAGATGCATGGACTCCAGGCTGGCTGGGGAATTCTGGGAGTTGAAGTCCATTTATCTTAAAAGTTGCCAAGGTTGAGAAGGTTGGGTTAGCCAATCCTTGCTATCTGAGAGCAAAAGAGAACCATAGCTCACATCCTCGTATTCTGTTTGCAGCCTCTCTAGAGATATCATGACTTTTGCTTCTGGTTTCAGCCTTGACTTTGAAGCCAGCAGAGGTCCAATCAACAAGGGACAAGGGAAGGTTATAGTGTGCGCTTGTTTGTCATCTGTGAAATTAGAGAGAAGGCTTTGTGCTTTCATGTGGTACCGAAGATCTCTTCGTTCTCTCCCCCCCCCAAGTTAATGGCAATTTAAAAAACACCTACTTAGAATTTAGAGTGCACTAATTAAATAAATTGTCATTAAAAAACTGGCCATCAAGAGGCAAAGCAAAAACCCATCTTGTTCTGCAAAGAAACAGCTACAGAATGAAGGAGTTACCATTGGTAAATGGAGAAGAGAAGGAAAGAAGCAAGACAACACCCTCACCCCCAGTCAGGGGTGAAATCCAGCAGGTTCTCACAGTTTCTGAAGAACCGGTAGCAGAAATTTTGAGCAGTTCGGAGAACTGGCAAATACCACCTCTGGCTGGCCCCAGAATGAGGAGGGAATGGGGATTTTGCAGTATCTTTCCCCTGGGGTAGGGTGGGAATGGAGATTTTGCAATATCCTTCCCCTGCCATGCTCACTAAGCCACACCCACCAAGACACGCCATGCCCACCAAGTCACACCCACAGAACTGGTAGTAAAAAAAACTGGATTTCACCACTGCCCCCAGTGAGTAATTCATTGGATGGGGCTCCTTGCCTTGAGAACCAGAAGCTAAGATGGTGGAATCATAGAATTTTCATAGAATAGAATTTTCATAGAATGGAATGGAATGGAATGGAATGGAATAGAATAGAATAGAATAGAATAGAATAGAATAGAATAGAATAGAATAGAATAGAATAGAATAGAATAGAATAGAATAGAATAGAATAGAATAGAATAGAATTCTTTACTGGCCAAGAGTGATTGGACACACAAGGAATTTGTCTTTGGTGCATATGCTCTCAATGTATATAAAAAGACAAGATACATTCGTCAAGAATCATAAGGTACAACAATGATAGTCATAGGGTACAAATAAGCAATCAAGTCATACTAGGAAACCATGAATATAAATTCTAAGGATACAAGCAACAAAGTTACAGTCATGCAGTCATAGGTGGGAGGAGATGGGTGATAGGAACGATGAGAAGATTAATAGTAATAATCATGCGGACTTAGTGAATAGTTTGACAGTGTTGAGGGAATTATTTGTTTAGCAGAGTGATGGCAAAGTTCAAGAAAAAACTGTTCTTGTGTCTAGTTGTTCTGGTGTGCAGTGTTCTATAGCATCGTTTTGAGGGTAGCAGTTGAAACAATTTATGTTCAGGATGCAAGGTGTCTGTAAATATTTTCACAGCCCTTACTTATGGTGCAGGTCCTCAATGGAAGGCAGGTTGGTAGTAATTGTTTTTTATAGTAGCAATAATGGAATAATGGTAGTAATGGAAGAGATTCCATTATGCCAGCCAGGGCAATTTGAAAGTTCAGAAACTTCTAGTACTTTGTTGTAGACCCAGAGATAAAGAACAAACAAGTTTTCAATGTCTAGGAGATGCACTTTTTAAAATCAATTTTTCATGAAGAAGGCAGGGCCAGAAATTTTTTCCTTTTTTCTATTTTAGACACATTAATGCCAAGCGTGAACAGTCAGACCCACAGGTGCAGAGTTCAAGCTAACTATTTCTTTATATTCTGCCTATCTCAAGTAGTCCTTGACTACAATCACAACTGAGCCCAAAAGCAAGACAGTGGTTAAGGGAGGTTTTTTCTCCATTTTACGACCTTTTTTGCCCCAATTGGTAATTGAATCATGTAAGTGTTAAATTAGTAACATGGTTGTTAAGCGAATCTGACTTCCCCACTGACTTTGTTTATCAGTTTATTATATGTTTATTAGAGCCAAGGTGGCGCAGTGGTTAGAGTGCAGCACCACAGGCTACTTCAGCTGACTGCTAGCTGCAGTTCGGCAGTTCAAATCTCACTGGCTCAAAGTTGACTCAACCTTCCATCCTTACAAGGTGGGTAAAATGAGGACCCAGATTGTTGGGGGCAATAGGCTGACTCTGTAAACCGCTTAGAGAGGGCACTATGAAGCGGTATATAAGTCTAAGTGCTATTGCTATTAGAAGGTCGCAAAAGGGGATCACATGACCCTGGGACATATGGAAGCCATCATAAATACATGCCAGTTGCCAAGCATTTGAATTTTGATCACATGACGACGGTGATGCTGTAAGGGTCATAAGTGTGAAAAATAGACATAAGTCATTTTTAAGTGCTGTTGTACCTTCAAATGCTTACTAAACGAACAGTGGCAATTCAGGAACTACCTGTAATATCGAAATCTCCCCAGTCTGGCTGTTCTCTCTTGGGAACAAGATAAGGCTCTAAGGAATTCAGGAAGAGCCAATTCTGGCCTTTTTATAGTTGTGCATTGACTCTAGACTAGCTCTACTCTTGATATCTCTTCCTTGCCAGGCTTCCCCATATTAATTAACACACCTATTTTATTCAGTCTGATCCCCAGTACATGACCAATTTCATTTTGTTTGAGATCATCAGATGTACCTAACCACAGATCATTTAAATCTCTTATCCAGAACTGAATTCAAGGGCCATTGCACTTAAGAAAACCAGAAAAAGCATTTTTTTCCCTACCCAGTGATCCTGGATTCTCATGTATCATGTATGGAGCCTTAAATAAGATGGAATTCAAGTGCAGAAAAGGATCTCATGCCCCACAATAAGGAGAGAGGACAGTAATAAGCTAGGGGACCTGAAGTGAGGGTTAGTTGGATAGATGGATTAAATAAATAGACATCAAGATGAGTTTCTATTTATCTCAGTAAAGGTAGATAGATTTCAGCTGAGATCTCTTTATATTTTGAGAGACTTAGCTCAATTTGAAGTGCTTACATTTTATCTCCCATGTTCTTTTCCCTTGTCCCTAAACGTTTGTCTTACTTTGAGGATCCAGCGTGGGACTGCCACTGCTGAGACTCTTGTGTCAAACAACAGTGGGGGGGGGATATGGAAGTGATGACATTATTTGAGTTCAGAAAAGGGGGGTACCGGTAATTGGGTGAACGATTCAAAAACAGCTGCTCTTAACAGAAGAGGTGAAATGAACTTCTCCTGGAGCTCTCCAAGGTTCTGTTTCCAACATTTTATAAACCCTTAAGCAGCTCACTGTTGGAAAGAAAGAAAAAAAGTGTTACATTTGGGATGAAGGCGAATATATATGTGTTCCCGGATAATGTTGCAGGATCCAATCTGGGTCGGCCACTGGGACCAGAGGTTTTGTGTTCCGAGCTTTTGGACTCATGCTAGAGCCCATCTTCAGGGAACATCTCTCTAGCTAGTCTGAAAGCTCGGAAGACAAAACCTCTGGTCCAGAGATGGTATTCAGCAGGTTCTGACCAGTTCTGTAGAACAGGTAGTTCGGAGAACTGGCAAATACCACCTCTGACTGGCCCCGCCCTGATCTATTCTCTGCCTCCCAAGTCCCAGCTGATCAGGAGGAAATTGGGATTTTGCAGTAACCTTCCCCTGGAGTGGGGAGGGAATGGGCATTTTACAGTATCCTTCCCCTGGAGAGGGGTGAAAATGGAGATTTTACAGTATCCTTCCCCTGCCACGCCCACCAAGCCACGCCCACAGAACAGGTAGTAAAAAAATTTGAATCCCACCACTGCTCTAGTCCCTGTGACCAACCCAGATTAGATCCTGCAAGAGTATTTATTTTATTTATGTATCAAATTTAGGTCCTGCCCATCTCATTCTCAGGGTGACTCTGAGCAGTTAGCTAAGCACAAGAGTAGATACAACGAGGATGCGTAGCAAAGCGATGCTTGACCAAATCCTCAGCTTGTCAGAAGTATTGCTTGGGCCTTGAGTCAAATTTTGCCAAGAAGCTTATAAACCCAAGTGAGGCCAAAGAAGGAACGTGTTATTTGTGCCTGACCTGCTTATAAAAGAGTGGCAAAGTAGTAGTTAGATGTCACATTGCTCTTGCTAGTCCTGCTGAGATGCAATTTAATGAAGTACTGGGGTTTTTCTAATTGTGTTTTTTCTCCCTCAGTGGGCCTGTTTAGATGAAGATTTTAATTAACCTGAAATGCAGTGGTATAGGAATGGACGCCAAAGGCCTCTTGAGCTTCTATGTAGATTTTTTTTTTTAAAAAAAAGAAGAATGTCCAAATTATGCATGCAGATTACTAGTGGCCCTTCTCTGCAGCCACAAGGGCTACCTCACACTGGTTTTGGGGTGAACGTTGCCCAGAAATTGCCCCTTGGAACATCCCAGTTTTGACAGCATTGGGACAGAAAGGTTCAGCGAACAATCCTAATGAAAAGAGGTCAAGAAATCATCTACAGGTAGCCCTCAATTTACAACCTCAACCGAGCCCAAAATTTCTGTGGCTAGGCAAGAAAGTTGACTTTTGCCCCATTTTATGACCTTTCCTGCCACCGCTGTTAAGCGAATCACTGCAGCTGTTAAGTTAGTCACATGGTTGTTAAGTGAATGCGACTTCCACCTTTGACTTTGCTTGTCGGAAGGTCGCAAAAGGTGATCACATATCCCCAGGACACTGCAACCGTCATAAGTATGAGCCAGTTGCCAATTACTCAAATTTTGATCACGTGACCACAAACACTTTATGCTTTGAAGTGTGAAAAACAGTCATAAGTCACTTTTTTATGTCATTGTAACTTCAAATGATCACTAAATGAATGGTCGTATGTCAAGGATTACTAGTAAATTGAGAGTACAGAGTTTGTGATATCTTAAGGTAAAGGTTCCCCTCATACATATGTGCTAGTCGTTCCTGACTCTAGAGGGCGGTGCTCATCTCCGTTTCAAAGCCGAAGAGCCAGCACTGTCCAAAGACGTCTCCATGGTCATGTGGCCGGCAGGACTCAATGCCAAAGGCACAGAGAGCGCTGTTCCCTTCCCACCAAAGATGGTCCCTATTTTTCTACTTGCATTTTTTACGTGCTTTCGAACTGCTAGGTTGGCAGAAGCTGGGACAAGTAATGGGAGCTCACCCCGTTATGCAGCACTAGGGATTCGAACCGCTGAACTGCCAACCTTTCGATCGACAAGCTCAGCGTCTTAGCCACTGAGCCACCACGTCCTCTTTGTGATATCTTACATGTAGTTAAACTACCATTTCCAGCAATCCCAGATAGCAAGACCAAACGTGAGGGATTTTGGATTTGTAAATGAACAACATCTCAAAGGTTAAAAGATCTGATTGGCCAATTCATTATATGCTGTCATGCTTTCTTTTTTTCCTCAGATGCTTCCTGATTGGAATTTTGTCTATGTGCGCTCACACAAGCATGTGCATTTCCTTTACAAAACCATCAATACAAAACCTTTACAAAGCCATCAATACAAAACCTGAACTAATTTTATTACATAATGTATATTAAACGAAGATGTTAAAAAGATTTTAAAAACGACAGAGTCTACAAGGACCTGAAGGCTCCACGTAATGTACCATGGTTGATTTAACCACGACAATGGGCCATGTTCACATAACCTACTAAGCCATAAATCATGATTAAGTCATTGGTTAAGTCACCAGGCTAGAAACCAGGAGACCATGAGTTCTAATTCTGCCTTAGCCATGAAAACTGGCTGAGTAACCATGGGCCACCCACTCTCTCTCTCAGCCCAAATCACCTCACAGGGTGGTTGTCGTGAGGTAAAATAAGAAGAGGAAGGAGTGTTAGATACAGGGGTGGGCTGCTGGGGGTTCGCAGGGATTCGGGAGAATCTCTAGCTAAGATTCTGTGCAGTTTGGAAGACCCCCAAATCCCACTCCTGGCTGGCCCCACCCAGCCCAGCCCCACCCAGGAGTCCCCATGCGGCCCATTTTGGATGCAGGTAAGTGCAGGGCATGCATGGAGGCTCCCGGAGGGCGAAAAATGGGCCTACCGGAAGTTCAGGAAGGCCGGAAAAGGGCCCATTTCCAGCCTCGAGAGGGCCTTCGGAGCCTGGGGAGGCCGTTTTTACCTTCCCAGAGGCTCGAAGAAAATCTCTGGAGCCCAGGGAGGGCAAAAACGCCCCTCCCCCGGTGCAGGAGGCCAACTAGGCCATGCCCACCATGGCCACGCCCACCCAGCAACTGCGCAGAGAATCCCTTTCTAAAATTTTTGGCGCCAACCCCTGGTTAGATACATTTGCTGCCTTTTGTTATTTATAAAAGTAATACAGGCAGGATATAAATCAATCAATAAATGATCTATATGCCGCAGTGGCTGGTTTTTCCATACTTCATCCTGAATCAAAGCCAGGCAGGCCATTTGAGGATTGTAGGGGGTTTTTTTTGAGTCCAACCTATGATTCAGCAAGAAGAATCCAGTTTCCCTCTGTTCTCCACATTTAGAAAACTAGCCCCTACCAGGCTCTCAATCCTGGTCATGAAACAAAAATACTCAGGCTAAAAATGAAGTAATTGTTTGTCAAATACAGTTATTTGGAGGGGGGGTGGGAAATACAGGGTTTGGTGCTTGCAAATGCTCTAAAATTGCTGCCTCCATTCCAAGGAGAAATGTTTCTTAAAGACAACTGTGTGATTACAGTCAACCTGAAAAGGACAGCAATTGTATCTTAATAGCTGACTTGGCCAAGATGACAGCGATGTGATTTCAGTTAAAAAAAGAAACTGCCCAGAATTGGGCTGGTCAGCCTCAGTCTTCCATCAGCCCGGCTGTAATTTGGAGAACGTTTCATTTCCACCGTGAAAACTGGACAGTTAAAAAGGCAGCTTGATCAATGCCGGCACCACTACCACCAAGCAAATAGTGACCGGTTCTGTCTTGTAAATTAAAAAAAAAAAAGATTTTGTTATCCTCTGGACCCAAAGTTAATTTCCCCTTTCTATTTTACTGCTTTTCTTTGTCTTTTGGACTTCAAAGGTGGTTTGCTTTTCTCTGAACAACCCATATGGCTGGAAGAATTACAGTAAGTGTTTCTTTATTTTAAAACAAAAAAAAAATCCCTAAAAGCAACACATTAGGAGTGTTAGGGATGTACTGAAACAAGAGCAAGAACAAACCCAAAAGACTAAAAAAAAAAAAAAAAAAAAGACGGGGTTGGATTAGATCAGGGCTCAGCAATCTTAAACGCTCAAAGAGTCATTTGGACCTGTTTCCCACAAAAAAGAAAACACCGGGAGCCACAAAACCCTTTTGACAGTTAAAATGAAGATAACCCTGCATATATTGTTTCTTACCTTTATGCTATGTATAAAAAAACTATAGTGCGTTGAATTTATGAAATCAATGAACTGCTACAGAGTTGTATTTCTCCATGCAACAAAAACATTTTGAACTCCAAAAAAAAAAAAAAAAAAAGATGGGTCGAAAAACTCAATAAATCGTGTACCAGCGGGTGTCACATATTGGCGGTTGTGACACATATTTTGAGCGACAGGGAGCTGCAGCAGAGGGATGAAAGAGCCACATGCAGCTCCAGAGCCACGAGTTGCAGACCCTCAAAAAGGATGCAAATGACCAGCTGACTGCAAGGAGTATAAATCTTTCCATTCCCCACCATCCAGTCAGAGCTGAAGAAGCTTCTTGGATGAGAAGCAAAACATCTTCAAAGAAAGTCCAATTGCCTCCTGAAAAGAAGCACCTTTGATATTCTTGCATGGCTTTTAAGCTGACTCAGTGGCCCCTGTATTTAAGAAACCCTCATCTCTGAAAGGTCTCTCAACCGCTTCTATATTTTCTTAAGAACAAACCTGATGTGCTGGCTGAACAATATCGCTTGGAGAAGGACATGATTTCCCCAGACATCTTTTCAATTTTGGGTAAGAATGCATTTTCACTCTGGTTTGCCCACCCGAGCCAAGCTTTATTGTAACGTTCTCCAAATAAGATCTATACAAAGTGGTGGAAAATTACTCTGCAAAGCAGGTCCATTACTTCATATGAATTTAAGCAATTTTAGGTGCATCATCGTTATCTTTATTACTTCTGCAACATTTTTTTTTTAATCTGTTCTTCTGCATATGCTTGTACTCCATTACAGAGCCCTTGAGATCCTTGTCTCTAATTGGACTTGTCCTCTTTTCTTCAAGTCCCCTTCCTTTTCCCTTTTAACTGGACAAAAATATCCTTTTCTTTCAAAGGAACAAGATGGAGCTCAGCAACCATTTATTTACTTTCCCCGGATGTCCAGAGCATTGCCTGCCCCGTCTTTTCAGTCAGCTAGTGCTACAGTAATCAGTCCTTACATTTCAGGTGTCCAGTTCTAAGGTGTTATTTTGAAACCAAAATATTTCTATTCCTACAAAAACAAAGATCAGAAAAGAAATAAATATGGTTTGGAAAATACAAAAGTTTGGAAAAATACAAAAGAAAAGTTAGAGAGAAAAAAAATCATACAATGAAAACAAAAAAAAAATAAAAAGGTTATTGGGCCATCCTATAGGTTAGTTTAAAGGGGACATGGTGGCTCAGTGGCTAAGATGCTGAGTTTGTCGATCAAAAGGTCAGCAGTTCAGTGGTTCAAATCCCTAGTGCCACGTAATGGGGTGAGCTCCCGTTACTTGTCCCAGCTTCTGCCAACCTAATAGTTCGAAAGCACGTAAAAAATGCAAGTAGAAAAATAGGGACCATCTTTGGTGGGAAGGTAACAATGTTCCGTGCGCCTTATAGTTCTTAATTAAGCAGACTCGATTATAAACTTGGCAGTTCTACTATCTACTATATATATTAAATGCCCTAAAGAAAGTCGGACAGTTTACTCTTAAATGTATCCTACTGTTTACCTCTTCATCCAACATGAACATGATTGGAAAATGTTAGCTGATGAGCCATCCAAGAATAAAATTGCAATCCCATGTGTGCAGCTCATCAATTTCAACCATTGGTCAAGGGAGCAAAATTGACCAAAAAAATATTTCCAAAGAGTAGCCTAATATTTCAAGAAAAACATAAGGTAATCGTCAAAAGTGCTGTAAAGTCAAGCTATATTGTATATAATATAGTTACTGCTCTGATTAGGGTAGTGTTTTTCAAGCTTGGGAACTTTAAGAGGGATGGACTTCAACTCTCAGAATTTTCTAGTTAGCCATGCTGGTTGGGGAATTCTGGGAGCTGAAGTCCACACCACTTTAAATTGCTAAATTTGAGAAACACTGGATTAAGGTTTAGTGAGTTGTGCCCTTCAGAGGTTGTTTAAATGTAGCTTTCCTCAGTTTATTCAGCACTCTCATGGATCAAGAAGGATGAGAGATATAATCCAGCATCTTCTAAAGAGCCAGAGAAGGCCCAGGCCAGCCCTTTTCCCCCACCTTTGGAACAGTAAAACTTGTATAAATTAGTACTAAAGTCAACCGAATACACTCATTTGCAAAAAAAAGATACAATGAAAAAGGTAAGGAGGATTTACTTCAAAGCTACCTAGAGAAATTTGCTGGGCAGATGGATATCACAAGATAACTCAGTGGAAAGGGGAGGCTGCAGAGAGATTTTTTTGGTATGAAATGAAGGCTCTTTCTGGCACGTCATCTTAAGCAGAAGCAATTTGTATGCTGCCTTGTGTCATTTGATTACTTCCAGTTGAGCCAGATAAAAATCACTTACGATCAGTAAGCAATGATGATTTCATTTTTCATCTGGGAGAAAAAAAATTACCTTCTATTTGACCTTAAAGGTGTCATTTATAGAGGAAAGTGATTGCATCTGATAGAAGGGAACATCAGCAATTTCTTTCAGGAAGTTGAGGGCTGGATCTTCCTCAAACAAATTGCTTAGAGAGAAGAGTCCTTTCAATTCCATCCTGATGGTTCCAATGATCCAATCAAGGATAAAAGTTCATTCGGAGGCTGAAGGAGACCCCTAAGAATCCAAAGCTCAAGAGCTCCTGACAGTTGGGGACTAGGGGTGATGGGACACTCCATAGGTCCATATGAAGGAAATTAGGCTGCTTGGACTCTTTACTTTAAGGTGCTCTCAAAATATGTTTAACCATTGATATTCTTTCTCCTGTTAAAATGCCAACTAAAGTTCCTACCAAATGAGATTGGTTTCAACCCCCAAATCTTCACTAAAAATTGAATTTGATTCAAATTGGGTTGGGTTGGGTTGGGTTGGATTGGATTGGATTGGATTGGATTGGATTGGATTGGATTGGATTGGATTGGATTGGATTGGACTGGACTGGACTGGACTGGACTGGAATACATTAGAGTCCTCATCTCCCCCTGAATGACCTCTCATTATACTGGTCTTCTTGAACCATCATAACAGTTGAAGAACCTGGAAGATAAAGGTAATTCTCAACTTAGGACTTAGAATTGGGACCAGAATTTCTTTTACTAAGCAAGACAGTTGTTAAATGAGTCATGCCAATTTTTTTCAGTGCCTTTGTAACTTTGAACAGTTGCTAAATGACTGAATCCTGATCATGTGACAGTGGGGGACGCCGCAACGGTTTTAAGTGTGAAAAACAGTCATGTCACTTTTTCCACTGCTGTTCTAACTTTGAATGGTCACTAAACAAACTATTGTAAGTCAAGGACTACCTGTATATCTAGAGAGTACAGGTGCTCCTCACTAAATATCCACCCATTCAATAAGTTTATGAGGTGGCATGTTGTTCTTAACAACTGCAGTGATTCGCTTAACAACCATGGCAAAAAGGTCATAAAATGGGGCACAACTCACTTAACAAGTGTCTCACTTAGCAACAGATACTTTGGGCTCAATTGTGGTCGTAGGTCGAGGACTACCTATATTTGGTGACTAAAAGTTGTTGTCCTATTTTTTTCCCCCAGATTCTGCAAACTGTCCACGGTGGAGTATGGCATGCAAAGGGGGGCGGATTTATATCATGCAAACAAGTGTGAACAAGTGTAATCTTTCCTGATTCTCTCAATTCACAACTGAGGCTTTTATTATTCGCTCTTGGTTTTGCTGTCCCTAAGGGATAGGCTGCACCAGAATGTGGAGGTTTTATTAACTTGCTTTTGCCCCTCTAGGTAAAAAAAAAAATGAAAAATACAGCAAAAATACAGTTTTCCTTGCTCTTCAAATGCCAAAGTATAATCTTTTCTTGAGAGAGAGACACATACAAATAATTCTGGTCGATTCCAGGAGCACCCTGTGAATTGAAAGACTTTAACTAAATAAGCTCGGAGACCAAATAAATTACGGAATTGTCCAACACCTTAAAAAAGCATTAAAGGAGGATTGGGGATAAGCCATGGATTAGGGAAAGTACATCTTTAAGTACATAATTTTTTTTAATAATATTATTATTATTAGACAATTCATGCATGCCTAATAATAAGAAAATCAATTGATCTTAAGGCCTGGCTTTATTTTCTGAATAGAAATGTTGCTCCGCATTATTCATGAACGATGTAGTTTAAGAGCCTTAGAGACAGCATTATAACTTAAGAAGTCAGACAGCTGATCAGGCCCTTCTGTAGAGTTGCAGGTTTTGTTTTTTGTTTTTTAACCAACCATGAACTAATGACTAAAGAATGGCACTGTAGAACAGGAGCGTCAAATTGGATTTCTTAGAGGGGTGGATCAGAATTGTAGTTCTCCCCTGCGAGCCGGCCGGAGGGTCGGGTGGAGATGGGACGGACGCAGGGGTCTGCTGCTGGGGGTTCGCAGGGGTTCAGGAGAACCTCTAGCTAAGATTCTGTGCAGTGCAAATCCCACTCTCGGCTGGCCCTGCCCCCGCTCCTCCCAGGAGTCCCCATGAGGCCCATTTTGAATGCAGGTAAGTGCAGGGCACACGCAGAGGCTCAGGGAGGGAAAAAAATGGGCCTACTGGAAGTTTGGGAAAGCCGGAAACACGCCTGTTTCCAGCCTCCAGAGGGCCTCTGGAGCCTGGGGAGGCCGTTTTTGCCCTCCTGGAGGCTCAAAGAAATGGAATGGAAAGGAATGGAGTAGGGTAGGGTACGGTAGGGTAGGGTAGGGTAGGGTGGGGTAAGAAAGGAGGAGGAGGAAGAACAGGAAGAGGAAGAGGAGAAGAAGAGGAGGAGGAAGAGGAGGAAGAGGAGGAGGAGGAGAGTGCTGAAAGATTAAGAGGAATTGTTATTGTTAGTTGTGAAGTCGTGTCCGACCCATCGTGACCCCATGGACAACATTCCTCCAGGCCTTCTTGTTCTCCACCATCTTCTGGAGTCCATTTAAGCTCATGCCAACTGCTTCAGTGACTCCATCCAGCCATCTCATTCTCTGTCGTCCCCTTCTTCTTTTAAGAGGAATACGCCAATAGACCTAGTGGTGATTTACTTTGGCTGGCATCACAAATACCTGGAAATTGACCATCATCACGTATCTGAGAGATCCCCCAGAGTGATGCCTCAAGATACCTTGGCAAGGACCTCGGGATTTATTTATTTTTTAAACAGAGCTGAAAAGTATGTCAATGGACACCACCTATGTGCTGAAAAGGACTGTAAAAATTTAATGTTCATGCTGCAGCAATTTAGGACAGCAGATGCCCCTTGAAGAATTCCACTCTCATACTTCCCCTGGCATCTTTAAAAAAAAACAGCATGAATGAAAAGCATAAAATGGACGCTCCGCACCCCCCCCCACCTTCCCACCAGCTGCATCTGTTCAGTGATTGATGCTCAGAGCATCTCATTCAAATGGCACAATATATTTATCACCCCCTGTGTTAACTACAGTACTTCTTTTTATTTTTGCCATTCCAGAAAGCAGCATGCCTTCCAGATTCAGAGCTTTGTCAGCATAAAGCTTCTCGGAAGACAGCTATGTTAATCTAAAAGCAGAGAGAGGAAAACCCATCTACAATATCTATATAGATATGGGGGTGGGGGTGGGGGGGTTAAAAGACCAAAAGGCCCAGATTCTCTTCTTGGTTGAGAGACAAGGGAAGCCAATGACCTTTTCATAGGGAACTGAAAGCTAAACATACAAAGAACAGTTGCAGGAACTGGTTATGCCTACTTTAATGAAAAGAAGGACCAGAGGTAACATGATAGCTGGGGTGGTGCACTGGTTAGAGTGCAGTACTGCAGGCTCCTTCTGCTGACTGCCGGCTGCCTGCAATTTGACAGTTCAAATCTCACCAGGCTCAAGGTTGACTCAGCCTTCCATCCTTCCGAGGTGGGTAAAATGAGGACCCAGATAGGCTGACCACAGATGGTATTCAGCAGGTTCTGACCAGTTCTGTAGAACCGGTAGCGGAAATTTTGAGTAGTTCAGAGAATTGGTAAATACCACCTCTGACTGGCCCCGCCCCCATCTATTCTCTGCCTCTTGAGTCCCAGCTGATCGGGAAAAAATGGGGAATTTGCAGTATCCTTCCTCTGGAGTGGGGAGAGAATGGAGATTTTACAGTATCCTTCCCCTGCTATGCCTGCCACGCCACGCCTACCAAGCCACACCACGCCCACCAAGCCACACCCACAAAACCAGTAGTAAAAAATTTTGAAACCCACTCAGCCGAAGAGGTTGTAGAAAAAATGCTTTTAAAAGCCTCTGACGATCCCAGCTGAGCCGTTCGATCATCAGAGGCTTTTTTTTTTTTTTTTTACTTTTAAAAGCATTTTTTCGGCCGAAGAGGTTGTAGAAAAAAATGCTTTTAAAAGTTAAAAAAAAAAAGCCTCTGATGATCGCACGGCTCAGCTGGACATGGGGGGGCAGGGATTTTTGCTACTGGTTCTCCAAACCACCCGCCACCATCGTTACCGGATCAGGCGATCCGGTCCAAACCAGGAACATTTCACCCCTGATTCAAATATTTTGGCAATATTTCAGCTTTCAGGAGGCAAGCAGGCAGGAATACCTGAATCCATCCATGACTGTAATAAATCATTGCTTCATAATTAACAATAATAGTTATTAGGTAGGCAAGGTGGAAAGGAACAAACTGACCCATTCCTTCTCCAGGCCTGTTCTTCTTTTGGGGAGGGGAGGAGGGGAGGGGAAGATCAAGGCTAATGAAGTCATGAGAACCTGTCCAGATTTTAAAAGTTTTGCTCTGTAAACCTTCTCAAAACTAAGGAAAATCTGCTGCTGGGACTCAGTCAGAAATTACACACTCCTAATTATTATTATTTTTTCTTTTAACAAAGGGATGATATCTTAAAGAGGTGAAAAGCTATTTAGCATGAGAAATTGCGCTTGTTAAAAGAGAAACATTAACAACATAATCATAAATCATCTGCCAGGTCTGATTTTCAAATTCATCCATTTTGACTGATATGCCAGCGAATCTCATTTTGCTAAAGTAATTAGATCCTTAACACCATTTTTGTGGGGCGGAGGAGGTCGGCAAGGAGACAGACAGTAGATTAAAAGAAACCCGATTTTCCGCATGTGATGATCCTGATATAGACTTCAAAAGGAAGGGAAAGCTGGAGAACAGAGGCACTTTGTTAAATATCTAATTCAGCACAAAAAAGTAATCTAGATTTTTTTTTTTTTTTTTTTTTGTCAGCAGAAGTAAAAAAATACATAGAACACAGAGGTATCATTAAAGCCAAGAGGAGTGGGCAGAAATCCAGGATTGCAATAAGCAAATTATTACCGAAATATAGCAAGGTTGAATTATCACCATTTAAAGCAAGTGAATATTCACTCTGCATACAGCAAAAGGCAATAAGCAGCCCCACAGAAGTAGTCCTAATGTCAATGTTCCGAGTAACACATCCAAAGAAATCGGAACTCCAAGGCAGGAACGTTCCTCAGAGAACTTGTTTATTGGACACATCATATCAGCACAGCTAGTGAAAACCAATTCTAAAGCTTCCCGCGGTTGCCATGTAATTAAAAGAGCAAACGTTTCCCTCCCCAAGTGTCACAGGCCACATTGTCCAATCAAAGCAGGTGGCGGACTCCCTCAATCACTTCTGCTCCTCCTCCAACTGCCACCTGTTGGGATGACCTTGGTTCCCACAGGAGAGCTCTTTATTTAGTTTATTTTGTCTACGAGACGGTCTACCTATTTTCCCTTCATCCTCCCCCTCATAGTGTGTGGCAACTGTAAAGCATCACAATTTTGATTCAGAGTTGACCCCTTGACTTAACAATCATTCATTTAGCAACCATTCATAGTTACAACCAGACTGGGGGTGGAGGGGGGAAATGACTTATGACTGGTCCTTTTATTTATGACGGTCACAGCATCCCCACAGTAGTGGGATTCAGCCAGTTCAGGCCAGTTCAGGTGAACCGGTCAGAACTACTGCTGAATAGCACCCCTAGACTGCAGATGCTTCATGCCGGCCATGGGACTAGGAGGGAAGATTGCTTAGAATGGAGTCCCCAAAGTGCTTTTTCAAAAGGCAACTGGGCTTTTTTTGTTTTTCTTGAAGACGTTTTGTCAGTGTGTATGAGAGTTCATGACTGGGATAGACATGGCAACAGGTCAGCCATTGGGGACTGGCTGGAATAGGACACGGTAACAAGGTCAGCCAATGTATAGGCATAGCAACTAAGTCAGCCAATGAGGGCTGTTTGGGAGCTGAAACAGCTTGGAGCCTGGGCGTGGCTTAGGTTAACTGATATGTATAAATATAAGTTGTGTGCTCCTCTTATTGCCCAGTGGGTGGGCGGGGCTACATTTGGTGTATAAGACGCACCTAAATTTTCACCCCCTTTTAGGGGGGAAAAAGGTGCATCTTATACTCCGAAAAATACGGAGTATTTACTGGTTCACAATGGGAGTGCACATGTGCATGCTCAGAAGCTTCTGTGCATGCACAGTTCACCCATGATGACATCAGGGCGGGAGGGCAGAGCCTCCCGCCAGTTTTACTACTGGTTTTATAGAACCGGATCGAACCGGGAGCAATCCACCACTGATCTACATATATCTATGTTCTAACCCAGGGGTGTCAAACTCAATTTCATTGAGGGCTGCATCAGGGCTGTGGTTAACCTCAGGGGGGGCATGGTCAACTGGGTGGGTGTGGCCAACTGGGTGAGTGTAGCCACCTTGACGCCATTCCCCAAACTGCTTACATGTTTCCTGTTCGCACTGCATAGACCGGGCCGAAGCCGCATTGGGTAAACCGGGCCGAAGTGATGCAGGCTGGCCACTTACATTTTCCAGGACAGTCCCATGGGCCAAATCCAACCACATCGCGGGCCTTGAGTTTGACACCCCTGTTCTAACTCAAACTGTATCTCATATATAATGCAGCTGCATTCGGCATGTTGCCTCACTTAATGTAACATTTAACATATCTGACTGTTCTGTTTCTTGCCAATAACATCCCCGGGAGAAAGCATGACAAACCTGTTTTGCTTTTTCCACATTGGCTTATATCAAATGATTTTCAAGCCAACTTTATCAGTGCACTGATTGACAAGCCACAGGAAAAACAATAAAAGAAAGCACAACATGAAAGATACTTGGCATAATTCGAAGCCCAGACTTTCAAACATCGTTTAAATGTTTTTGTTCTATTACTGCAATTCAGTTAAAGCACTAATGCAAAATCAATAATTTAACTACAAGCATCTTAAATTGATAGAATGCTATTGAATTTAGTAGCAAGGCTCTGGACAAGGGCATTTTTGTTTTCTGAAGTCCTTGCTGGCCCGTAGATGCAATAAATTGCAGCTATTATGACAGGCAACATCTGCCAAGGAAGATTTCTGACACAGGGACCTGCCAGGCCCCAAATGCTAAAAAAGATACATGGTGATTTTTCCAAGCAATTCCAATACTGTGTTGTTCTATACTCTTAGACAGAATCTTGCCAAATTAAAGCAGCCTAATACACACACACACACACACACACACACACACACACACACACACACACACAAACGTATTTTTCTGAGTATAAGACGCACCTTTTTCCCCCCTAAAAGGGGGTGAAAATTTAGGTGCGTCTTATACACCAAATGTAGCCCCACCCACCCACTGGCCCCCACTCTTTGGCCTCTGCTTCCCAGCAATTTACCTCCTTTCAGCAAGCAGCAAGAAGAAACAGCCCTTTTCAGCTTCAGCACAGCCTAATTAGCACAGTTGATTGGATCAGCCTCCCGACTCTCAGCTGATTTGCTCTTAGCTGTTTTGCACAGGGCTCTGCTGCTTGCTGCAAGGAGGTAAATTGCTGTTGCAGTTTTTTTTTCCTTGTGCTAATCAAGCTATGCTGAAAACAAAAATGAAAATAAAGCAGGCTGTTTGCTGTTTGCTGCAAGGAGGCAAAATTGTTCAGAGGAAGAGGCAGAGGGAGATTTCTTTTTCTTCTTTTTGTCACCAAAAAAGGTAGGTGCGTCTTATAGTCCGGTGCGTCTTATACTCCAAAAAATACGGTATTTGTATTCTATCACAGATATGCTTCTGCTACTGTAGTCATTCAATCAGTAATGGTTTACAATCTTCTTCCCCTTGCCCTTTGCAACTGTATAGTAATTCTACAAGATTTGCTAGGACCTATTGGCCAGTTCTTGCAATATTCCACGGGGGGAAAAAATATTTGAAGTGCTGTTTTTATCCACTATTGCCCCACGCTTATTGATAGATCAGTTTCTAAAACTATGCTTATTTACCCACTTGTGAGGAAAAGGAGTTAAAAGAACAGGTGTTAGTTGCCATGTCGTAGATCTCAGTTCCATCAGTAGAATCATGATGACAGGTGTTGAAACAAGACACTAAAAACATATTCATTTATTATTGCTTTCTCTTAAAAAGAGGACATTCAGATTGCTGAGTGGAACATTAGCTGTTTGGATCCCGCTTCAGTGAGCTTTTATTTGTTGTCAGTTGCTCATCATTTTAATATGGTACCCTGCCAGTGTAAAAGCTGAGGCTGCTTATAAAAATAAGATTATATACAGGAGAGAAATTATATACATGGCACTGACTGTAGTTTAAAAAAGAAGCTTACCGGTAAATACCAAAAAATGAATTAAATGCCACAACAATTAGAGAGCATCTTGTAACAACAGACAGAAGCATTCATAACAATTCCTAAATTTGATTCTTCCTACATTCACTGAGGCATAGTGTGCTTAATCGGAGTTTGTTAAATAAGCCACAATGACAACATCTACCTAAGACACTGCACATAAACCATAGTTTGCAAACCACAGTGATTCCAACCATACAACTTTCTGAACAACAACAAAAAAAGTCATTTAATCCTAAATGAATGATTCAGACTATAGTACCACTACTGCCATTATGGATGTCTGGAGCAGTATTTCTCAACCTCATCCACTTTATGATGTGTGGACTTCAACTTCCAGAATTCCTGCACCAGCATGAAGTCCATATTCATAAAGTTGCTGACTGGAGAATTCTGGGAATTGAACCAAAGGTGCTTTTTCAAGAGGCAACTGGACTTCCTGGTTTTTCTTTGAAGACAAAATAGAATAACAGAGTTGGAAGGGACCTTGGAGGTCTTCTAGTCCAACCTCCTACTTAGGCAGGAAACCCTACCCCACTTCAGACAAATGGTTATTATCCAAAAGCTTCATACTTCTTGGATGAGAAGTGAAGTGTCTGCAAAGAAAAAACAGAAAGTCTAGTTGCCTCTTGAAAAAGTACCTTTGGGACAACCATGACCTGGATGACTGAGAATCTTCATAGACCAGAGGTGGGTTTCAGCAGGTTCTGACCAGTTCTGGAGAACCGATAGCGGAAATTTTGAGTAGTTCGGAGAACCGGTAAATACCACCTCTGACTGGCCCCACCCCCATCTATTCTCTGCCTCCCGAATCCCAGCTGATCGGGAGGAAATGGGGATTTTGCAGTAACCTTCCCCTGGAGTGGGGAGGGAATGGAGATTTTGCAGTATCCTTCCCCTGCCACGCTCACCAAGCCATGCCGCGCCCACCAAGCCACACCCACAGAACCGGTAGTAAAAAAATTGGAAACCCACCACTGCCATAGACATCTGGGAGTTGAAGTCCACATACCAAAAAGTGGTAATTTGAAGTGTATTTTTTAAAAATTTTGCTTTGTTGCTTTCAACTAGGAAGCTTTGCCCAGGCTGTAAAATAAATAAATCCAGTCTTCCTAACAGCAGTCACCTGAATAGGAAAAACATTATTCCAATTATAGCTAGAGTGCAAATAATTTTATGGGTAAAGTTCTAGTTCTGCTCTTTTAATTAGAACTGTGATCCAGAGGATGCTTTCATATAAAAAGGATATCTAACATGATGGCAAATGTGACCTGAACATTTAGTCTCTCTTGGGCCTCAAGCCAGCCATTCTATTGTACTATCTTTATTTGTAGATTCTTGGAAGTAATTCTGTTGAGTCTAGAGTAGAAGAATAGAACCAGCCAGAACAGGATGTCCTTGAATTGGACCTTTTGGTTATGAAATTTACACATATGTGGAAAATATACATGAACGCAGAATTAATCATGCTTACAATCATGCTCAGACTTGAAAATACACTTGAGAATTACAAACTTCATTAGCACTCACTCCTCTCCTAGAAGAATGAAATATTTTAGGAAATATTAAAAAGGCAGAATTTCTCTGGATGAGAAATGGAGAAACATGTTTTAAAGACAAAGCAGCTTCCTGCCTCCCCCCACCTTTGTCAATGGGCCATTAAGGCCTCAGCCAAGCTCACTCATTCCCCCCACCTTTGTCAATGGACCATCATCTGCAACACAATAGGACCCATCTAGCAACAGAAACTCACCACATGGCACCTGGGAAGATTACATCAGCCAGCAAGGTTAGCTAAGACCCCCCACCCCCTCGGAGTCTGACAACAAATCAGGATACTCTTCCTGTGCCAGAGAGGGGCATAAAACCAAGGCACGCTTAGCATCTCCGCCCTTTTCTGTTCAGGAACTCAAACTATGTGATTCTGTCCACCATTAAACCATCTTTCCAAGCAGTCTCCATGTTTCCAGTGTCTTTTTCCCCACTTGGAACTGAACCCAGAAGGATATTTCTTCCAACATTTATATCAAACCAACAGAGTTACTGCTGAGTTCAACAGCATTGCTTATTTATAATACTACACCACACAGTACTTTTTTTTATTACACCATAACTAAGGGATTGAGATTTAATTACTTTTTCTTGTATCAATAAAATACAGCTTTCTCAAAGGGGTTGGAGGAATCTGATGCTTTCCAGATATGTTAGACTTCAACTCCTCATCCTGGCCAGGAATTCTGAAAGCTGATGTTCAACACATCTGGAGGACAGTGTCACAGTAAGGTGCAGCTTTCAACCAATGCTACATTTTTCTAATCAGGCAAAGAGCCTTGGTGGCGCAGCAGACTAAAATGCTGTTAAGTAAGACCAGCTGCCTGCAATTACTGCAAGTTCGAATCTCACCAGGCTCAAGGTTGACTCAGCCTTCCATCCTTTCGAGGTAGGTAAAATGAGGACCCGGATTGTGTGGGCAATAAGCTGACTTTGTATAAAAAAAAGAACACCGCTTAGGGGAGGGCGAAAGCCCTACTAAGCAGGTTTATACAAAAAGAATGAAGGCTATTGCTTAACTAATTGTAAGCCGCCCTGAGTCTCCGGAGAAGGGCGGCATATAAATTGAACCAATAAATAAATAAATATAAAACCAAGTAAATCCTTCTGGAAAAGCAATGGACATTCTTCTAAACAAATGTGGTTGAATCAGGCTGTAAGACTTTTGAACTACCCTAAAGTTCCTCATAAACACAATGTCTATAATTAACTCCTAAGTAGCTTTTTTTTTAAAAAAAAAGTAAGTATTATTTACAATGGGGAAAAATTAAAAGGAAGGGAGGAATTAATTACAGCTGACTTGAAGCAATGAGTAGTCAGTGATTTTTGTTTTAAATACAAAAAGTACAGACTGAATCTGCTCAATAATTGGTAATATTTTCATACCTTTTGCTTACAAAGACATTGGGCAAGGAAAATAACGGGCAGAAAGACTGTCTAGATTGATGCACTATATGAATATTAATTCCATTCTTCAATACTGCATTTGCTGAAGATTTTAATTATTAGCACCATTCAATGCCGGGAACCCAGACAAGGACACAAAGTCAAGAATAAATGCCAAGCTCCAGTCCAGAAAATCTGGGTCAATGAGAAGGTTTCCTTGTATAAAGCATCCAGAGAACTGCGGTACAGGTAGTCCTCAACTTACAACCATTCATTTAGAGACTGTTCAAGGTTACAAAGGCACTTTAAAAAGTGGCTTGCACCTGTTCCTTGCACTTAGGATAGTCACAGTCTCCCCGCACTTACGTTATCAAAATATGGGTGCTTGCAACCAGCATGTATTTACAATGGTTGTAATGGCAGCCTACTGGGATCATGTGATCACCATTGGTGATCTTCACAGCCAGCAAAGACAACAGGAAAGTTGGATTTGCTTAACAACCATATGATTCACTTAACAACGGCAACTTAACCACTGAGGCAACAAAGATTGTAAAATCAGCTGTGTGACTCATTCCTTGCTTATCAATGGAAATTCTGGTCCCAACTGTAGTCATCAGTCAAGGATTACCTGTACTGGATCAATTCTTTCCAAAGCAGCTGAGGGGAGGGCAAGAAGCAATGGATGGAAACTAATCAAAGAGAGAAACAACCTAAAACTAAGCAGAAATTTCTTGACAGTGAGAACAATTAACCAGTGGAACGGCTTGCTCCAGAAGTTGTGAATGCTCCAACCCTGGAAGCTTTTAAAGAAGAGATTGGACAACCATTTGTCTGAAATGTATAGGGCCGTGATGGCGAACCTATGGCACGCGTGCCACAGGTGGCATGCAGAGCCCTCTCTCTGGGCATGCACACCGTCGCTAGCTGCTGTTCTGGTTTCCGGTGCGCACATGCGCACCGACCAGCTGTTCTTCACATGTGCCAGAGCATGGAAATCTGAAGACCAGCTGGCCGGCGTGCATGTGCATGCCGACCACCTGGTCTTTGGGTTTCCAGTGCTCCAGCACACGTGAAGATCAGCTGACCAGCGTGCGTGCATGCACCGGAAACCTGAAGACCAGGTGGCCGGCGTGTGCATGCACACCAACCAGCTGGTCTCCAGGTTGCTGGGGTTGTAGCACATGTGCACATGTGTGTGCACACACACACACACCAAGTGTGTTTTTAAGTTTTAAAGAAGAGATTGGACAACCCTTTGTCTGAAATGGCATAGGGTTTTCTTCCTGAGCTGAGGGTTGGACCAGAAGACCTCCAAGGTCCCTCCGAACTCTTTTATTCTATTTGAAAATGACCAGACCTGTCAAACCTCTCCTTAGACTTTCTCAACCACTTTCCAAATTGTTGATCTTTCTCTCAGACCAGGCTCAGTCAGTATTTAATCTAGAGGTATCAGGAAAGTTTTTTTTTTTCCTCTAAGATTCTCAGAATCACTAATAAACTGGCATGCATTCCTGAATGATTGCTGACAAACCACCCACCTTTTCTCTTCTACCTTACTAGTTAAGGGAACTCTCTACAAAGAATAAGGGCAGGAGATTTTCTGCAATCTACACTACCCAGAAAATTCCCCCCTATTTAAGTATAAATTTTATTAAACGTTTTAAACATGAAGAAAAAAGCTAACACAAACTAATGGACGGAAAGAAAGGAAAAAGAAACAAAAGTCAAAGAAAAACCAAACAGTGCAAGAAAAGGAAAGCATGAAAGGAAAATAAAAAGGATACAAAGTGGTTTCCAATATGCTTCAGAACAGTTATTAAGTACAAATATATTTTGACCTCCCGCTCTGAAGTTATATCATATTCTTCTTTTTTCCATAATCTATACTGTGAAAACCATAAGTCACACCACATCCAGAAAAGTTTTTTCTGAGCATACAAGCCATTTTCTACAGGCCAACAAGATATCTGTGCCATATTATTGTCCCTAAGTTCCAGAGATTGCTAACCTTAGCATTGGGATAAATATCTAGATCAGAGATATCCAACCTTGGCAACTTTAAGACTTGTGGACTTCAACTCCCAGAATTCCCCAGCCAGCCATGGCAATTTTAAGACTCGAAGTCTACAAGTTTTCAAGTTGCCAAGGTTGGACACCCCAATCTAGATAGTTTAGGACTGTGATGGTGAACCTATGGCACTAAGTTACTAAAATTGGTTATACTGAATAAACGAATAAACATATTTCTTTTCTTTTTCTGTACTACATTTTTATTTTTTCTGTTTTTCTTTCTAGTTTTTCTTTTCTGCATCTATTTTTTTTTAGTTTTCTTGGTTTGCATTGGTTTTTGTCTTTTTAATTGTCCAATTAAATTAATATATATAAATAGAAAAAAGTAGTACAGGACCCTGTATTGGCATTGCTAAAAAATGAAGAAACATGTGAAGTGACATGTGAAGCCATGTTGCCTGGCATGCACCACCTTGCCTGTTTGTCTTTCGGGTTTCTGATGTGCATGCGCATGCGATGATCAGCTGTCCTTTGCACATGTGGCAGTGCCAAAAACCGGTGTGTGCATGTACACTGGCCAGTTGATCATCAGGAACGCATGTGCGCTAGAGCCCGGAAGTTTGGCTTTTCTGGAGTGTGGCCCCGATGAGAGCACGACATTTCCACGTGACCTTTTTGGCACTCGGTGCCGAAAAGGTTCGTCATCACTGGTCTAGGATAAGAGGCTAGATAAGACTTAAATAGTAGTAGTTGCTAGAAATCCAAAAATCAAGTTCCTTTTGGGTTTCTCTTTGAACATTAGCGAGATAGGTAGCATATATATTTAATAAGTAAACATTCTTTACTTTGAGATGGCCTCGTAATAAGCATTTAAAAATGTAAAAAATAAAAAAGCAATACAATATTCTTGTAGTTAAAAATTCTCGCACAATGCCCTGCGGTCTCTTTATGTTTTCAGATATGGGAAACTTTTCTCAACTAAGGTCGTCAGCAATGTTTAAGGACCCAACGGGTAGGGACTTATCTCTAGTGACCAGAGGGAGCCAAGCTTTAGATCTGCCAGCAGCACTTGGCAGCTGGTTGGGAGAAAAATCCACTGAGCCCACCCCAAGCATGGAAAATATTGTGTTCCCGGTGAATGCTGAACAGAACCAGAGGGAATTGGATTTACGATTCAAATTGTTAATTAACCTCTAGGAAGCTCATATTAAGCTCACGGAAGACGTATTTACTTGGGTCTATTTAACAAACCAAACAGGTGCTTTTCTTGATCCAATTCGGTATTTATATAGCTTTCGAACATTTTGACACTTGTAGACAGCAGAGCAATAAATCGCTTGGCAAAAACTATGGTGCCAGAATATTTCCCTTGCTACACAGGCCAGTTTGGCCCTTGTAAGTTCTTGTTTATTGATTACATTGATATTCTGCCTATCTATGTTACTATTTGTTTATTTTTCTCATTGATGTAGCCAACCATCTCATCTGTGTAATTCAGGGTGGGGGGCTTAGAAACAGTTAAAACAATGTAAAAACGATCAAACAGTATCTCAATCAGAGGTGGGTTGCAGCAGGTTCTGACCAGTTCTGGAGAACCGGTATGGAAATTTTGAGTAGTTCGGAGAACCGGTAAATACCACCTCTGACTGGCCTCGTCCCCATCTATTCTCTGCTTCCCGAGTCCCAGTTGATCAAGAAGAAATGGGGATTTTGCAGTAACCTCCTCTAGCCACGCCCACCAAGCCACACCTACCAAGCCATGCCACGCCCACCAAGCCACACCCACAGAACCGGTAGTAAAAAAATTTGAAACCCACCACTGATCTCAATGTATTGTTTCGATTGCCATGGGTAACAAGTTAAAATCTACATAAAAGCAGCCAAACATTGATAAAATACATTAAAATGTGCAAAAACCAGTAAAACACTAAAACATTGCTAAGCAATCTCTGTCTGTCTATCCATCCGTCTGTCCGTCCATCCATCTATTTATCTATCTATCTATCTACCTGCCTATCTACCTATCTCTCCAGCCAGCCAGCCAGAAGCTTGTAGCTCAGTTCTGGTTGTCTCCTTTTTCTTCGTAACAACTCTATGAAACAGGCTACTTTGGAAGCTAACAATGAATTTACCTGACCTGAAATTTCAGCTGCTTCTTTCCTCAATGTTATTCCAGCATAATTGTTATCAGTGAGCCAGTCTGGCCTAATGGTTAAGGCACCAGGCTAGAAACCAGGAGACTGTGAATTCTAGTCCTGCCTTAGGCAATAGGCATGAAAGCTGGATGGGTCACTTTAGGCCAATCATCAGGAGACTGTGAATTCTAGTCCCACCTTAGGCATGAATGCTGACTGGTTGACTTTGAACCAGTCACTCCCTCTCAAGTCAACCCACCTCACACAGTTGTTGTGGGGAAAATAGGAGGAGGAAGGAGTATTGTGTATGTTCGCTGTTTGAGTTACTTATAAAGTAATAAAGGCAGGATAAAACTCTAATCAATAAATAATGGAATAAACCAGAAAGAGTAAGTTATATGGTGAGGCACATGCTATGGCTGAGTAAAGACAATAATAACTCTATTCACAAACCACATTAAGGCACACCTAAGCTTAGTACATTGTATGCAGCTCTTGAGATTCATCCACTGCAAAAAAATCACAAACAGTATGTTGGATTTTGCCTTAATGTGTATGAAGCTGATCTTGTAAACCATATTTTAGGGGTTTATGTCTGAACCTAGCCACCTGTAGTTAATTCAATAATGGAAAAGGGAACCATGGAGGTTAAGTTTTGGGCGAGGAATGGAGGCGAGACGGGAGTGATTTCTAACAGTTCTTTATTCAATGCTGCCTATGAGGTAAATTGTCTCCCTGGCTGACACAGCTCCTTTTATATGTAACTGATCAGCCAAACAACCAATTAGGAGAGAGCATTTTCCCGCTCCAACAGAGGACCAGAATGAGAACTTCAACTGACAACTATACACTATATACAATACATAACAATGGATTTGCACAGTGAATGCCGGCATAAGACACTTGCCTTTATTTAACATAATCATGATTAGATTAGATTAGATTAGATTAGATTAGATTAGATTAGATTAGATTAGATTAGAATACTTTATTGGCCAAGTGTGATTGGACACACAAGGAATTTGTCTTTGGTGCATATACTCTCAGTGTACATAAAAGAAAAGATACATTCGTCAAGAATCATAAGGTACAATACTTAATGATAGTCATAGGGTACAAGTAAGCAATCAAATCATACTAGGAAACAATCAATATAAATTGTAAGGATACAGCAACAAGTTACAGTCATACAGTCATAAGTGGGAGGAGATGGGTGATAGCAATGATGAGAAGATTAATAGTAATAGTAATGCAGACTTAGTGAATAGTTTGACAGTGTTGAGGGAAATGTTTGTTTAGCAGAGTGATGGCATTTGGGGAAAAACTGTTCTTGTGTCTAGTTGTTCTGGTGTGCAGTGCTCTATAGCATCATTCTGAGGGTAGGAGTTGAAACAATCTATGTCCAGGATGCGAGGGGTCTGTAAATATTTTCACAGCCCTCTTTTTGACTCATGCAATATACAGGTCCTCAATGGAAGGCAGGTTGGTAGCAATTGTTTTTTCTGCAGTTCTAATTATCCTCTGAAGTCTGTGTCTGTCTTGTTGGGTTACAGAACCAAACCAGACAGTTATAAAGGTGCAGATGACAGACTCAACAATTCCTCTGTAGTTCATTAAATTAAAGATATAGGCTGAGTAAGAAATTAATTGCATTGCCTGGGATCACACAGTAATGCTAGCATAAAGTGTTATTTATGGTTCAGTAGGTCATGTAAACAGACAACATCTTAGCTGAGTCTCTCTCTTTCCTTCTCTCCCCCATTATGATTGTTAAGGCAACTTGGTTTTACAATACTCCAGACCAGGGGTCTCCAACCTTGGCAACTTTAAGTCTGGCAGACTTCAACTCCCAGAATTCCCCAGCCACCTTTGCTTTGCTGGCTGGGGAATTCTGGGAGTTGAAGTCCGCCAGGCTTAAAGTTGCCAAGGTTGGAGACCTCTGCTCCAGACTGACAGCTACGCTACATGTCATTTGTCACCCAATGGTGAAATTTTCCAATACACATAAGCAGGATTCTCCTGAACAAGAATGCTTATTTTAGCATGTAGCAAAAAGGAGAACCATCAATCCCGCTGTTTCTTTAGAGGAAAAACTTGCATCTTTTAAAAACTAAAGCAGTAGCATACCAGAGCCTGGGGAAAAAGCAATTGTTTCTGAGCCTCTGATTAAAGATCAGAATCTCCTGGAATCTGGAAAATTTCAGAGAAGCAAGTAGAAAAGTTTGTGGCAATAACTCCTTTATCTCTAAGGGATAGGTAACAAGTTTGAACTGGAAAGATGGTGTAAGGTTACTTTCATTTCCAATGTGAGATGCTATTAAGGTTTATGGTCTCTGATATCTGTTTTCTCTGATGTTTATTTTCTATGCAAGCTTAGGAGCTGTATGTCTTAGATAACACACCGATCTTATGTATTTTTTTTTCCATTGGAGATTATCTTGAAATCCCTTCGTTGGCTTCATATCTTTCTACTTTTATTTCCTCTGCCACTGGTTATTTCATGTGCAAATGCTTAAGGTTAACAAGGATTGTTTTTCCTCCCACCCATTCCCTCCCCTTTGCTTCAAGCACATTTTGTTTATAACTTGTGAACTTGCTTCAACTTCTTAGTTACATACCTCATGCCATGGAGTCACGATTACAACATTTATTTCATTTTTTTCATTTCATTTTTCAGCTGCTTGCCCCAAAGGCACACAAGCTAGGATCAGTACAGGAAAGGCATCTCCTTGGAAGACCGAATTTGCTAGCGATAGCACAGCTGAAGAAGCTTCTTGGATGAGAAGCAAAACGTCTTCAAAAGAAAAAACAAGAAAGTCCGGTTGATT
Source organism: Pituophis catenifer annectens (assembly GCF_029215685.1). Taxonomy (NCBI): domain Eukaryota; kingdom Metazoa; phylum Chordata; class Lepidosauria; order Squamata; family Colubridae; genus Pituophis; species Pituophis catenifer. Next base: position 13,885,671 of record NW_027256889.1, read on the forward strand.
CCTGAAAAAAGGACCTTTGGGACAAACCGTGACCTGGATGGCTGAGAATCTCTACAGACTTTTAGCTATACAGTTTGGAATGAACAACCTTTGAATGGTGTGGGAGTAGGAATGGATTTCCAGAGGAAAAAAATTACAGACTACAGGAACCAGGAGCACCACTCAGGTGACCCTGAGAACACAGATAAATCTCCAAGTGCTTCAAAGACCCTCTAAAACAGGGGTGTCAAACTTGCGTTGTCATGGCGGCATCACGTTACATATCACGACTTTTTTCCCCTTCACTAAACCTGGCATGGTGTGGCCAGTGGGTGATGCATCTGGCCCGCGGGCCACAAGTTTGACACCCCTGCTCTAAAAGGATGCAGATGACCAGCTGTCTGCAAGGAATATAAATCCTTCCACTTCCCCACTATCCTGTCAGAGCTGAAGAAGCTTCTTTGATGAGAAGCAAAATGTCTTCAAAAGAAAAATCAAGGAAGCCCAGTTGCTTCCTGAAAAAGCACCTTTGGGATAGCGATGGGACTCTGAAGAGGGTTTCATCCCATTTATTCAACCCTGTCACTCCAGCTCCGTTCATGTTTTTTATGTCCAGGCATGATTCTCACACAGACTCTTTAAGAAAATTTATTGGGGGGGGGGAAGGATCAGGATTACAAAAAATGTTGCAGCTGAACAATTCTCATCTCCACTATACATCTCACAGGATACTGAAGCAGCATGTTCTTCGTTTCCTCTCTGCCTTTTTTTGAACTAGCAAAGTGGTGTGCCTTCACTGATAACAAAGGAGCTTGCTTGGTCTCCTAGATTATTATTATTGTTCCTATTAGCATTGTTACATTAGCCAGGAGACTATAGTGCTAATGCAGACTAGGAGTTTGGCTGCCAAGTTACTAGCTCTGTTGTGGTACATGCTCATGCACTTCCCATGGTGCGCCAGAGAAGGGCAAGCTAGCTTCACACCAGATGAGTGGCTCTCCCTGCAGCAGCATCCAAGAACCCCTCCTTCCACCAGAGCCACCTCGCAAATGGGTATCAATTCAGATTCAGATGGCAAGAATCTGACTGTCTACAGCATTGCCAAAAAAGCATTAAAAGTTGTTAAACTAATCTTGCGTAGCTTCTTCTCCGGTAACATTGAACTGCAAACTAGAGCATACAAAATTTTTGCTAGACCAGTTCTTGAATATAGCTCATCTGTCTGGAACCCGCACTGCATAACAGACATTAATACAATCAAACAAGTCCAGAGATACTTCACAAGAAGAGTCCTCCACTCCTCTGCTCGCAGCAAAATACCTTATGCCACCAGACTTGAAATTTTGGGCTTAGACAATTTAGAACTTCACCGTCTTCAGTCCAACCTAAGCGTAGTACACAAAATTATCTGCTATGATGTCCTACCTGTCAATGAATACTTCAGCTTCAACCACAGCAATACACGAGCACACAAGATACACACAAGATTGCTTAGCGCATTGTAAGCCACCCTGAGTCTCCGGAGAAGGGCGGCATATATATCAAATTTAAAAAAAAATAATAAAAAAAGATACAAACTTATGGTAAACCATGCCAAACTTGATTGCAGAAAATACAACTTCAGTAACAGAATTGTCAGTGCCTGGAATGCACTACCTGACTGTGGTTTCTTCCCCAAACCCCCAAAACTTTATCCTTAGACTGTCTACTGTGGACCTCACCCCATTCCTAAGAATTCTTTAAGGGGCGTGCATAAGCGTACCAGCATGTCTACTGTCCCTGTCCTAATGTTCCCTCTTATTCATATCCATTTCCAGTTATGTTTATACTTATATCTGTTATCTAATACATGCTTGACGAAAGAAAGAAAGGAAGAAAGAAAGAAAGGAAGAAAGAAAGAAAGAAAGAAAGAAAGAAAGAAAGAAAGAAGAAAGAAAGAAAGAAAGAAAGAAAGAAAGAAAGAAAGAAAGAAAGAAAGAAAGAAAGAAAGAAAGAAAGAACCAACTCGACTCCCCATCAAAGTGGTACCTACTTATCTACTTGCATAGAACATTCTTTCCAACTAGTAGGTGGGAAACTGAGGCAAGTTACAGGATCTCACCCAGCCACACAGTGCCAGCACTCAAACCGCTGGACCAGACCATGTCCATCATCATTAAGTCACTGATCCACCATCCCTCTTCTACTGGATGAAGATTCGTCTGGGAACCAACCATTACAGGCTTCTTCAGTTTGGACTTTGCATATGGATGAACCAAGCTAGGCATATCAACAGAGTTGTCCAAGCCTAACTTGGATTATTCTGGATTATTCAGTAAAGCTTACTGAAGTAACTAAGTAGGCTAAGCTGTAGGCTTAAATGTGAACCCAGCTGCTGATCTATGAAGCTTGCATGCTAGGAGCCCATTTTGCATAAATACAGCATTCCTTTGCACCATTTTCTGCCTATTATATGCAGAAGAGCAAAGCAAGATTTCAACAGAATGTCATTTTTTTAAAAAAAACTTCTTGGTGCTGAGTGTTCTGCTAATGGGCTTCATTTGGTCCAAAGAAAGTAGCACATTTGCATGCAGCAGAGTTAGAGGCATTATGAAAATGATGTGTTTATGAACTTACATTAAAGCAAAAGAGGTCATTAATGTTTCATTTTTTACAGATAAGTCAGAAAATTACTAAGTGCAAGATTTTAACCACAGCAATAACTCGGCTTCTTCCGAACATCTGGAGCTCATCCATCTTATTTATTTATATATTTATTTAGGCGAGAGGAGTGGAAATGCTTGGGCTTGAGCACAAGCAACTCAGATTGGGACCTTGAAATGTATTGCTATTTTTGATGCAAGTCGGCAGTTGATTTCCCCTGATAAGGAAAAGTCCAAAAATGGAACACCATAAAATAGCAGGCATGTGTAATCTCTCCCAGGGTATTTCTAGCAGAGCAACTACAAATGGAAATAAATAGATAAATGATCCGTTTTTCAAGGTCTGGAAGGGGGTTCACATAACACGATCAGGAAACAGAAAAACCCAATCTCTGTTTCACCCTGACTACTGTACATTTGATGGCTTTCTGCGAATGAAGACTATAGAACAGGGTTTCTCAAACCTTGGCTACTTTAAGATGTATGGACTTCAACTCCCAGAATTCCCCAGCCAGCTCGCTGCCAAGGTTGAGAAACACTCTTCTATAGAACAATCATGATGTCCAATTAGCAGTAAGAGAAGTTAAAAACAATTATTGTATCTGTTGTTGGTTGGTTTCAACAATAAAGAGGAATAGTTGTAACTCAGAGTTGGAATGAGGGGTTCTTAGCGCTCTCTGAGCTTGGGTATTTTCTTGCAGATGTTTCATTACCCAAACCAGATAACATTACATCACTGGTGATGCTTTCTAATTTGGATAATGAATCGTCTGCAAGAAAATAACCAAGCTCAGAGAGCATCAAGGACTCCTGGTTTCAACCATTCCAGGGAATGCTAACTGGAAATGCAAATCGAGTCCTGGTTTGAACTGGAATGGGCTTACCCAATAGAATACCACCATCTATAGCTATGGGGAATAGGATGGGAAACCTATAGTAGCTTATATAGCCCAGTAAACACAGACATATCCAGACACAATTTAATGGAGAAACAAGCACACACAGTTGCAAGTTATTTCTTACACAAAACTGTCAAACCTTCTTATGGACACCATAATGCTTTGCATAATTTCCCCTGCTTTGTTTAAATCTACATTTTGACCAATCTCAGAAAAAAAATACTATTCTGGTCACCAAGAATGTTGGAAAAATTGTCAGGAAAAAAAATCCCCAAAAGAAAAGCAAAACCAAGGGGCAGAATTAGCCTCTGTTTTGAAAACTGATGGTTTGGAAATGTACAGGTAGTCCTGGACTTACGACCACAATAATGAGCCCAACATTTCTGTTCTCAAGTGATACATTTGTTAAGTGAGTGTTGCCCCATTTTATGACTTTTCTTGCCACGGTTGTTACGTGAATCACTGCAGGTGTTAAATTAATAACACAGTTGTTAAGTGAATCTAGCTTTTCCATTGACTTTGTCAGAAGGCCTCAAAAGATGATCACATGACCCCAGGAGACTGCAACCGTCCTAAATACGAGTCAGTTGCCAAGTATCTGAATTTTGATCACGTGACCATGGGGATGCTGCAACAGTTGTAAGTGTGGAAAAAAGTCTTAAGTCATTTTTTCAGTGCCATTGTATCTTCGAATGGTCATTAAATGAACTGTTGTAAGTCTACCTGTATTTGTGTTTTGTTACATTGACTGTGTGCCATCAAGTCAATTTCAACCACTAAACCTGCTGGATAGTTTTTCTCCATGACCATCTATCCCTAACCTGAGTGTAGAAACTTAGCACCCACCCTTCTCCTAGAAGAATGAAATATTCTAGGAAATATTAAAAAGGCAGAATATTATATTTCCCTGGATGAGAAATGGAGAAACCTGTTTTTTAGCCAGGAAGCAGCCTCACTCTTCACAGGCCCCACCTTTCTCAATAGCCCCAGAAAGACTGGTGCCAACCTGTCTACAAGACAAAAGACTGGGCCATCTTACCTACAAAAGACTCAGCTCCAGGAGGATAGGATTAGCACTCACTCAAGAGCCAAACCAGGTCAAAGCCATTAAACCATAATAGGAATTGCCCAAAGCCCTTCATTACATCACCCTGCAAGATTCAACCAAGCCTGGGACTCAAGACAACCTACAAAGTTAGCCCTGCATGGCCCCATGGGAGACTGACAACCAATTAGAGTACATTTCTTACACTGGAAGAGGAAGCTCCAAGGCAGGGCCCAAGAGAGGGCCATCTTTCCAAACAGCTTCCATGTTTCCAGTGTCTTTCTCCCCACTTGGAACTGAACCCAGATGGACATTTCTTCCAACATGAGCCTTTAGGTCTTCCAACAATGCTCCCATGGCCTCTGAAACTGAGTCACTCCACCTTGCTGCTAGTAGCCCTCTTCTCTTTCGTTCCATTTTTCCCAGTATTAGAGGCTTTTCTAGAGCTGGGTCTTTGTATAATGTGTCTAAAGTAAGATAATTTGAGACTGTTGGAACTATTTAGGTCAGAACAAAATAAGAATAAGAGGAATAGTTGTTTATAAAATGATGTATGGCAGGCCAAAAGTAGATGGTATTTTTTTCCTTTTGCATAAGGTATTAGAGAATACCTAGACTATTAAGCTTAGAATGGAGAACTCCCAAAATTGCCATGCAGTCTGTGGCATACAAAATCATTTACCATTGATCTGGGTTTCTTTTTCTGAACAGCCCATGTTTGAACTCAATCTGTCTTTTGTTGGCTTCTCCCACCATACCAAAATCAGTCTCGGTTTTATTCTGATTTTGGACAGTTGTTCCGACTGACAGTCCAGAACCCTTTATAAAATTGCTTTTTTGACAATTTGAGTTGGAGATAAAATTCGCCTATTTGTTACTCCAAATATGGTAACCACACCAAGCAACCACTCAGGAGAAGGATACTTTTAACTAAGGCTAAAAGGTTTATTTTTAAAAGGTGCACCACGGTGTTAAGTAACTTGTAATAATATTGCTGTTCTGGGATGCGGTTTTCATTCTCTGTGGCTATTGATACGTTCTTGTGTTTATGGCTGCGCTTTATTGTTCGGCTGTTGGAAGTCACCCCCGGAACTTGGTTTAATTTAATTAAAATATCGCTACAGCAAGAGACCGTCCGTTTCTTTCTCTGCTGAAACGCGCCTGCTGCTGTCTATATTCTTGACTTTGCAATTACCCTTGCATTTCCGTTTTAGGTTTGTCAGTTATTATGATAGGTTGTTACTGCAAGCACACCATAAAACTTTGTTCCCTTTCATTTAATAACATCTTCCTGCGGTATAAAGAGGCTGTTTTCCTTATGCACGGAAATACCCACACCTGGCGCTATAGGTTGTGATTTATGGTTGCATTATTTTACTGATTTCTTTCCTGTTACTGTAAATCACTCAGAGAATTTGATGAGGGCATACAAGCGCAGAATATACATACTCACTTGATAGATAAGATAGATAGATAGATAGATAGATAGATAGATAGATAGATAGATAGATGATAGATAGATAGATAGATAGATAAGATAGATGATAGATAGATAGATAGATTATATTGATTATATTGATTATATATATAGTTGACTCAATTTATTATTTACTGTTTATAAAAAAAAATTATTATATGTATATGAAATCTTATTCTGTTCACCGGCCTGAGCCCTTCGGGAGAAGGGCGGTATAGAAATTCAATAAATAATAATAATAATAATATAATACTCTATCTAATAAATGTATTAATTTATTATATTTATAATACATAAATATAATAAATTAATACATTTTAATAACAAATCTATATTTATTTATTAAATTGTGTGTCCGTGTGTATATGTGCAGGCAACATAGCATCTCACTTCCATCAAAACTTCTCCATCGCTGTTAGCACTTAGGGGGCGGGGCCACCACGCGGAAGAGCGGGATCGGGGCCGAGCCAGTGCGTTAATTCAGTGCTGTGATGACGTGCATTTAAACGGCCCGGGTAAAGTGGCGTGTCGTCATCCCCGCCGCGCCGCGGGACTCTTAGCGATTGTTGCTTATTAGGCATGGCGGTAGTCGGAGGATCGCGGGTTCGAGCCCTGCGGCTCCTTTTCGGTTACGGCTTCCGCGCTCGGTCAGTCGCGGCAGCGACGCCAACGGGGCCTCGAGGACTGGTCTATGAGAAGCACGGAGAGCCGGCTCAGGTCCTACAGTAAGCGGAGAAAGCTTTAGCTTCCCTTTTTGACCCGAAGTGGGGTTTGTGTTCTAGACAGGCATCAATCGCAAATTGCGTTGTGATGGGCTTGTTTTTATTATTATTGTATGCACAGCAATGCGAGATCGCAGCTGCCGCGTGTCTCGTGCTGCCCAAGAACCTAGGACAGAGGTCTTCAAACTTGGCAGCTTTAAGACTTGTGGACTTCAACTCCCAGAATTCTCCAGCCTGCTATGTTATGCTGGCTGCAGCTATGCTGGCTGGAGAATTTTGGGAGTTGAAGTCCACAAGTCTTTTTTTTTTTTTTGGAATTTTTATTTTTTATTTTTTAAGAGCCTTGGTAGTACAGTGGTCTAAAGCACCCTGTTATTAACACAGCTGCCTGCAATTACTGCAGGTTCGAATCTTACCAGGCTCAAGGTTGACTCAGCCTTCCATCCTTTCTAAGGTAGGTAAATTGAGGACCCAGTTTGTGGGGGCAATAAGCTGACTTTGTATAAATATACAAAAGGATGAAGGCTATTGCTTAACGCATTGTAAGCCGCCCTGAGTCTCCGGAGAAGGGTGGCATATAAATAAATAAATAAAAAAAAAACACAAATAAACATGCAATACATCTTTTCGGAACAGAGCATTGATCCGGTCATAAATTTGTTCAACTTTTTGTTCATCTTTAACAGAATTTTATATATGCTATGTTTGCCATAACGCTTAATCACATATCTCAACTATTACCGTCTTATAAAAAACTTAACTCATATTAACTTAAATCAAAACAATTACCCATCTATTAATCCATTTTAAATCTTAATTCAATTAATACCTCATAATACATTTCACAATTCTTACCCCAAATTCACTATTAAAAATACAATTCAAACATGTTTATGTTTCTAAATCTTATTTCCATTTCTAGAACTTCCTTACATTTTATTATTACTTCAGATAATATTCATTAAGTCTTTATTTAATTATTACTTCATTGTTTATCGTTTTAATTAATGGGGCCAAATCTATATATATATTTTTAACTGTGTTTTAATATTTGTATTTGATGTTTTTATTTGGCTGTTCACCGCCCTGAGTCCTCAGGGAGAAGGGCGGTATACAAATTCAAAAATAAAATAAATAAATAAATTTAAATCTTATCTAGTCCACAAGTCTTAAAGCTGCCAAGTTTGAAGACCCCTGTCCTAATGTATCAATGTGGTATATTTACGGAGCCAACCAGGGTGCCCTTTTTGCAATTGACAGATGGGGATTTTTGTCACGCACAGGATTTTTTGGGGGGTATGGTGGTACCCAGTGTACTGAAAACCCCTGGGACCACCGTGGCTGGTCTTATGCCATAATCTAGAAGATCTTGATAACTTTGTGAACTTCTCCAATTCTTGGACTTCTGTTTTCATATCCTCTGATATTGCGTCAATTATCTACACTTCCTTTTTTCCCTCCCAAGCACAGTTATTTCAACTATACGTTCCCACCAATTTTTTTTTTTTACTGTTGGCACATGATCATTTTTGCAGATGAATCTGTTTGGCAACTTCGTTATTGACAGTTTGGCTGAACTTTTTTTCCCCAGGATCTGAGTATATGAGCTACTGTTGCTTTGAGTTCTTTGTACAATCTGCATTTTGAATGATTTAATGGTGGGTTTTTTTTCAGTTCTGGCCTTGATTGCATTTATGCATTACTTATTTTGTCCTATCTATCTCGTGGCAATAAACATACCTAATATTCTTTCCTTCCAACTATTTTCTCCATATCAACAACCTGGTGAGGTGGACTGGGCTAAGAGAGGGACTGGCCCAAAGTCCCCCCAGCTGGCTTTCCATATATAAGGGAGGTCTATAATTCACAAGTGCCCTGGTTTCTAGGCCAGCACCTTCACCATTACATCAAACTGTATCTCTGTAATAGAGACTATGGGGGAAAGATTAGCAATACAAATAATATAGAATCTATATTATTTGTATTGCTAACCTTTTCCCCATAGTCCGTATCAGCCAGACTAGTAGTGAAAGCAGGCTGTAAATGTACTAAGGAGCCTGCAGCAGTACTACTTTCAAGAAATGTGGATTATGGCAGGACAATAAGGCAGTCCCATGGATTTCTTCACAATTTGCTAAAAATGGGGTGGGACGGGACGGAAGGGAACAGAACGGAACAGAACAGAACAGAACAGAACAGAACAGAACAGAACAGAACAGAACAGAACAGAACAGAATAGAATTCTTTATTGGCCAAGTGTGATTGGACACACAAGAAATTTGTCTTGGTGCATATGTTCTCAAAGTACATAAAAGAAAAGATACATTTGGCAAGAATCATAAGGTGCAACACTTAATGATGATCATAGGGAAACAATCAATATAAATCTTAAGGATACAAGCAACAAAGTTACAGTCATACAGTCGTAAGTGGGAGGAGATGGGTGGTGGGAACAATGAGAAGATTAATAGTAATGCAGACAGTGAATAGTTTGACAGTGTTGAGGGAATTATTTATTTAGCAGAGTGATGGCGTTCGGGAAAAAACTGTCCTTGTGTCTAGATGTTCTGGTGTGCAGTGCTCTGTAGTGTCGTTTTGAGGGTAGGAGTTGAAACAGTTTATGGCCAGGATGTGAGGGGTCTGTAAATATTTTCACGGCCCTCTTTTTGACTCGTGCAGTATACAGGTCCTAAGCTGTCCTGTGTTGTATTTGCTTTCAATGTAGATATTATTGTGATTCCTATAATTATGAGGGGATACCTGCTACAGTTGAGAACCATGAACGGTTTGGATGATGTGTATGAACTCAGGTAAATTATGGTTGAATCAATTAAGTAAAAATGACTTGATGTGTGAATAGAGTTTCTATGTTGGATATGGAGATATTCATCTCCATCTACAGTGTTCTTTTCAAATTCAATAGACCCCTAGGAGATCTGTTGCTAGCCTTGCAGTAGATTCTGAGTTCCGTTTTTTAAAAGTCTGAAATCTTAGGGAACATTTTATGAGTCAGTGACTGGAGTCATAATGTGAATTGAAATGAAGCTTTCTGGTTTGTGATATAGTGTGAAGAGAAAACTGAGCCTTTGTGTAAGTTACAAAATATTGTGAGAATCAACATCGTGATTTCAGTATATGAACAGTAATATTGATTTTATTTATTTATTTGTATTCTGCCTTTATCATTTTTACATGATAGGCAAACTATTGTTTCTTTTATTTATTTTAAAAATATTTTCCTGTTTTATTACTTAAAAAATAAATCCCAAAATGCCTAGTTCACATATTGTGCCAAGGCATAAACTGGTTAATTTCAATAATACTGAGCTGAGTGGTTCTTGATCTTCTTGTGTTGGGTTAGGGTAGGGACTCCTGTACAAAGAACTTAAAGTGTATATCTTAACTACCAAGAATATAGTGTGCAGTAATAATCTGTGTACAAATTATATATTTAAAAAAGCAGAACTTTCTTTGGCTTTGATGAGATTTTAAATTCTGATTGTTAAATTATTAAAATATATTCCATGTAGGAAGGAGAGTGCAAAAGTTGGCTTGAAAGTTCGGAAACGAGCTTTTTCTGGCCCCTGGAGAGCCAGGGGAGGCCGTTTTCGCCCTCCCGGAGGCTCCATGAAAAGCCTCCCGAGTCTGGGGAGGGCGAAAAATGAGCCTATTGGAACTCCCGGAAGTCCGGAAATGGGCCGTTTCCAACTTCTGGAAGCTTCAGGGAGGCCTGCTAGGCCCAAAATGGGGTGTGGGGGTGTACATGCGCAGGGCAGCTGCATTATGAGAGTGGGCATGTGCGCTATTGTGTGCTAGTGCACGCTTTCGGCACCCGAGGAAAAAAAGGTTAGCCATCACTGCCCTATACCATTTCAGACAAATGGTTGTCCAATCTCTTCTTCAAAACGTCCGGTGTTGGAGCACTCACAACTTCTGGAGGCATGCTGTTCCACTGATTCATTGTTCTCACTATCAGGAAATTTCTTTGTTCTAGATTGGTTCTCTCCTTGATTAGTTTCCATCCATTGCTTCTTATTCTGTCTTCAAGTGCTTTGGAGGAGAGGTTGACACCCCCCCCCTCTTCTTTGTGGTAGCCCCTTAAATATAGGAAGATTGCTATCATGTCACCCCTAGTCCTTCTTTTCATTCGATTAGGCAGATCCAATTCCTGCAGTCGTTCTTCGTATGTTTTAGCTTCCAGTCCCAAGAGAGAAAGAACCAGCAAAATGAAATGCTGTAAATAAAGTGGACAGTTCTTAGTACATCTCACTTAGCTGTCATAAAAATTTTGGAAAATGCTGCCTCAGGAGCATTTTTTTTTTTAAATTCAAGAGAGTTGTGCTTAAAGTGATCCTATGCTCTTATTCCATCACTCTTTCTTTGGCAAGTGCTGCTGTGGTATTTAATTTGTGTCCAGAAAGGAAATCAAATATGATATTGGCTGTAAAATTCCCTGGCCAGCAGCTCGTAGATTAAGCAACAGGTTTCTTACACAATTTACATGCTCGTTGCAGCAAGTCACCGTTATTCAGCTGAGTGGTATAATATATTTGAGCAAATCTGGACAATTAGGTTTCTGTCATACTTTGCAGGCTATGTGGTAATTAATGGTCTGTCAGCATTTCCATTACAACATCAGTTTTTCAAGGGAGCTATAAATTATTGATTGAAAAAAGATGGCCTGTGCAACATAATGGGATGCGTCTCATGTGGAATTTTTCTCTGTGCTGGTTTTATTAGATTTAATTCTTCATTAGCCACAAAATCTATTCATCCCGCATCTCTTAAGAGCATTGTAATTAGCCACATACCTGTTCCGGACTGGAAAAAGTTAGCTGACAAACACCCTAGAATTACCCGTAAACTGCAATTTAATCAACAGTACTGGGTTGAAATTTCCATTTGTAGCAGTCTTGGATTAAAGTTGTGAAATGTGTTGGTTTGAGTGGGGTTTCAGTAGGCCAAAAACTGCTTTATCACAACAAACTACAATTCATTTACAATTACAATTTAGAACTAAGGAGAAATTTCCTGACAGTTAGAACAATTAATAAGTGGAACAACTTGCCTGCAGAAGTTGTGAATGCTCCAACACTGGAAATTTTTAAGAAGATGTTGGATAACCATTTGTCTGAAGTGGTGTAGGGCTTCCTGCTGGGCAGAGGGTTGGACTAGAAGACCTCCAAGGTCCCTTCCAACTCTGTTATTCTATTTTATTCTATTCATAGCAAAGCACATTACGGTTAGTGAAATACATGAATCCGGTGTACAATTAGCAATGGAATGCAGCCTTAGGAAGATGGTGAAAAGAGAGAGAGAGAGATACCAGTAAACACTGCAAAATGGATCCTTTTTTTCAAAGTTCAAGCATGTACTCTATTATAGGGGTCTCCAACCTTGGCAACTTTAAGATTTGTAGACTTCAACTCCCAGAATTCCTCAGCCAGCTTTGCTTTGCTGGCTGAGGAATTCTAGGAGTTGAAGTCCACAAGTCTTAAAGTTGCCAAGGTTGGAGACCCCTGCTCTATTAAAAGTTCAGCATGCACTCTTATTAGTTTAACACTAGGGCACACATTAGCAGTAGCACTTAAATTTACATACCACTTCATAGTGCTTTACAGCACTCTCTGTCTAAGTGGTTTTTAGAGAGTAAGCATATTATCCCCAACAATCTTGATCCTCCTTTTCCCAACCTCGGAAGTGTGGGAAGCCCCATCCCCCAACCCTTGAAGAATGAAATATTTTGGGGAATATTAAAAGAAGCAGAATATTATATTTTTCCAAAGGGAAAAATGGACAAACATGCTCCAGCCCCAATTTCCTGCATAGTAAAACAGCTTCCTGCAGAAATCTTTAGAGATGGAGATTTTGGGCCCATTAAGAAATCCTTCATAAACAAAACATCTTCAGCTCCAGGGCGATGGGATTAAGAAAGGACAGGACATGACCCTTCAGGACATTAATAGGATGAACCCACCATCATTTAGCAAAAGACACAAGCCCCTTCATTGCACAATACCCCCCCCCCCCCGGAACAGTTCAAACTTCAGTGTTACTTATAAAGATCCATCCACTCATTCAACCATTTGGTCAGCTGTCCCAGAACTGCATGCTGTGGTTCTGTTCATCAGTAAACAGAGTCTTTCTTTCCAATCAGCCTCCATGTTATTTCCAGCGTCTTTCTCCCAGCTTGGAACTGAACCAGATGGATTTGCCTTCCAACAGAAGGATGGAATGCTGAGTCAACCTTGAGCCGGTTGGGATTGAACTCCTGGCAGTAAGCAGAGTCAGCCTGCAATACTGCATTCTAACCATTTCCACCACCACGGTGTAAGATTTTGTTAAAAGATGTTTCCTGTATTTGTATCTCTCTAGATTGCAAATACTAAATCTAAATCATCTTATTTCTAGAAAACTAGCATGCGTAAATGTTTTCTTTTTGCCCTATCATATACCTACCTGTATTAACTTTGATGTCAATTTGCAAAGCTTTCAAGTTGCCATGAGCAGGAGGGAGGGAGAACTGATGGAGCTGATTGATTTCCCTAACTGAAACTACATTCCACAGATGCCTTTATACCGCAATCAGTAGGAGAGCTTTGGGTTTCACAGCCAGCCAAAGTGGTTAATTGGAGAATGTGATTTATGACATGGCCAGGGAGGAGGGGAGAGACAGGGTCATAGGGGAACGTAAATCTACGTGGGATTACTTATAACTGCATCCAAATATTGCCAAAATGGTGCTCCTAATACATGACTGTATTTCTTTTGAAGTTTGGCTCATGGCTCATGAATTAATTAGAGCATCTTTCGGAAACTTCACACCTCGATTTCTTTTTACTGGAAGTAAATAAACTTCCCAGGGTTTAAAATCGGTATTAGAGACATGTTAGTTGACTTGTGGGTATAATATTAAGCATTTGGTAGGTGTTGAAAATTAATCTTTTCAGTCACGTCCCCTTCATTGTGCAGCTCGATCCCAAGGGAAAATTGGCTTTATTTTTCCCTTAAGGCTTCAAAGATCCATTTGTTTCTAATTTCTTCTAGCTGAGATGCAGTTCTTTTATTGTTTGTTTGCTTGTTTATTCAATTTATATAGCCACCCAAATTTATTGTATTATATGGACTCCCCTGAATTAAGGAGGGGCTTAGTGAGTGGCTGAATATTGGCAAGCCTGTTCTTTAATGTTCTTGCATCTTTTGTTTTTTTATAAGACTCATTATATTAAAAAGGAGCCTAAAAATATTTGAAATATATTTCGAAATTAGACCAGCACCATCCCAGTTGAATCTGTAAACTTACTTGTAATTGAAGGGGAAATTATTTGTGCTCTTGGGGGAGGATAGAACTGAAAAGCAGGGAAATATATAGTACTCATTTTAATGATAGAGCAAGGCTGTGGTTCAGGAAGAGAGTAACTCCACAGCCATGTGGATGATGGATAACTCTATTCTAATTAAGTTCAAACAGATGAGCAGTAATTCCAGGCTGAAGTAAGCCATAAAACCTCATTGAGTGCAGCACAGATGTTACTTGGAATTTTAAAAAGGTTTTGGGTTGCTGTACTGAAAAAGCTTATACAAACATTCCTATGACATTAATAGTGGAAGCTGAACAACTGATCAATTAGTTTAAAGCTACCTCAAACTGAACGTTTTTGAGTTATCGGGACCGTTCTGTTGAAACAGCCAGTCCCGTTTTAATTCCAGCAGTATCTGACTTTTTCTTTATGAAGAAATTAAACCGTGCTTTCTATGTTCAGGTTTGAGAAGTAATAGGACTTGTGTTATCTGGCATATCTCCATTCCATTGGCATCCTTCAATCTCAAGGGACTATGGTATCGTGCTCTGGAAAGAGGCCCTAAAACAGCATCTAGTGTGACTAAAAAGGCCAATTTGAGAGTGGCAATCCCTTCCACACTGAGGGCAGATACATTCTGTCCCCTGCCCAGCCCCCAGATTTCGCTGGTTCCGGGACTGCCTCTTTGCCTCGGCCTGCCGAACAAGTGTCTCTTCGAATTGGAGAAGGCCATGCTGCGTCTTTAGCCTCCAAGCTGAACGATTGGAGGTCAATGTCTACGCTGGCTTGGGCATGTCGTGAGAATGGCTGATGGTCAGATTCCGAAAAAATCTCCTGAATGGAGAATTAGTGCAGGGAAAGCGTCTCAGAGGGAGACCACAGCTGTGATATAAAGATATCTGCAAGAAGGCCCTGGGAATGGACATTAGCAACTGGCATGTCTCATATGTCTATAAACTGGTGTGATAGAAGGGAAAAATATAGTAATCTAAAACTAGATTGCTTTATAATCTGATAGCAGGGTAGAGAATCCTCTGGTCTGATTTGAATTGATTTTACCAACCTGTCTTGTGTTTAATAATGCTAAGACTAAAGAGCTGGAATTCATTTTATTCTATATATCGCTTTCTGTATGTTGGTTCTGGCTGAGAATTTTGTATCGAGTGATTCAAATCCACGTAGGTATTTTATGCAACCTGTGAATTTCCAGGCTTATTGAGAATAGTTATTTTTTTATTTTGTAATAGAATCAGCCGGCTTTGGAGATATTCTTTTCGAAATAAATCAGGAAGATAAAAGCAGCTGAACTGACAGATAACAATTTTAAAATTTAAAAATAATTGTAGCACTTAATAGAATTAATTTAGCACTTAATAGAATAAATTAATAATATAGCACCTAAGAGAAATAAATATACGAAAATAGTATTTCCCAGTCCTCTATGTTCAAACTGATATTTCTGCTGAGATGTGATGTTAACATTGTTACTACAGATTGGAGTCTTCATTTCCTTATCACAAAGCAAAACTAACATTAAACATTTTCTGTAGTATTTTGCTAGCACTTAATAAACTGACATTGTGGGGGGAAAGAATAATCGGGAATTAGATTTTAAAGGAAACAAACTGGAAGGGCATCATTAGAAAAAGGGCCAGTGGTATTATGTCAAAATCAAGAGAATTTATCTTAGACTAATAATAAATCTGCACAAGTAATCCTCAATTTTTGAGTACAGTTTGGACTGGAATCTTGGTCTTTGAGTGAAGCAATCATTAAGCAAGATGCCCATGTGACTGCTTTGCTCAATAACTGCAATCCCTGCACTCCCAGTTGTAGTCATTAAATGATCTCCCAGGACATTAAGCAAATGGACGGAAAGCAGTGGTGGGATTCTACCAGTTCGGACCGGTTCGGACAAACTGGTAGCTCCGACGATCAGCTGGGAATGAACTGGTTCGCCCTGATGATCAAATGGGTCCCCCCACACCTGCGCTATTTTCCTATTTTTTATCTCCTCAGCTGATTCGTGCGGAGAGCCAATTACCACACAAATCAGCTGTGTTATTCCTCCGAAGAAACCCGGAAGTGAAGATTTCTTCAAACTACGCATGCACACGCGATCACTGAACTGGTTGTTAAACCGGGAGGATCCCACTACTGAGTGAAAGAGCTGCCTGCTGAAAGATTTCAGCTCCATGTGGAACTGAAACTCTCCCAGCAGAGGCAGCCCTTTTGCTTTCAACGTAGCCCACCTTGGAGTTCAGCTCCTCTCCTTGCATGGAGGGGAAATACTTAGAAGGGGCTACGGGAGTGAGTGAAATCATCAGAATTTCTGCTCTGTTCCTAAGATCCCATGAAGACTTCCTCTCCCTTTTGTGCACTGAGGGGGAATCCTTCAAAGAATGGAGCTGAAATCCATTCCTGCAGCCTCCCAAAGGATTTCAGCTCTCCTCCATTCCCTTCGCTTGCAACTTCCACATGGACTTATTAGGGAAGCTGGCAGATGGTGGCAAATGGTGGTCACATGATCACAGGCCACTTGGCAAAGAGTTGAAAATGAGAGTCAGTTCAGTTGCCAAGTGCCCAAAATATGGTCATGTGACTTGGGTGTGGGGGAAACCGCCATAAATGCTCTTTCTGTGACCATCATAACTTCAAATGGTCGTGAAACCACCGGTCATAAGTCAAGGACTACCCGTAACTATAGATGAAACTGATTTTCGAAAAGCTGGTGGAACTTGTCTTCTTGACAAACTGCCAGCAAGTGAAATGCTTGCAAAATCTCTCTGCTGGCAAAGAGAAGCTTAAGAATAATAAATATATTCTGTCCGTTTTCCCTTGCAGCCTAAAAGACGTAGCTTTAGCCAAACTCGGGGATTCTGGAGTCCACGTGAAAATGGTTGCAGCTCCCATCAACCCAGCGGACATCAATATGATTCAAGGTAACCTTGACATAACACACATTGTTTAATTTTTGCCTCCCATATTCTTTCTTTATGTGGTGCTGTCAAGGGAAAATTAAGCCTCTAGATTGTCCACATTTAATAGTATTCCCAGTGAGATAGTACACAGGATTGACAGAGTTAGCTTGCCTACAGCTGCTGCTATCTTCATCAATTCAACTTAGGCTATATTACTGTGCAATCTCTGGAAACATTCCTAAGAGCCATTAATAAAGTTTCTATATTTGGAAATTGCCACATGCAGAGAGTCTCTAAATGATGGCAACCTAAATAGCAAAGCTATATAATAATATTACATGCCATCCATAATAAGCAGTCTTAATCTGCATAATCTTGGAAATAGCTATTACACCAAAGATTAAAGAAGAAACAAGAGGATTATTTCTTGCTTGTGGGGATACAGCTGTCTATCAATCCTACAGGATCTTTTCTAACCAATGACCAGATCTAATTGGCTAAGAAAATTAGTAACCCTAGGGAAAAATTTCAGCCACTCCATGCCCGGATTCACATATTATTACAAAGAGCTATAATACGATTTGCTTGATTTAGATTTTTCATCTGTGAGCCGTTATATTTTTTTAAACTATAGTTTATGGCTTAGTGTTATGATATGCATCCAGTTCAATTGTGTTTTAAGAAGCAAAATTACCTACAGCTTAACTTAATGGAATTCATTAACTAAGGTTTTATAGAACATTTACTCCATTAAGAATCCCCAAATTCTCTTCCAAGTTTGAAATCCTTCCCGTTTTAAGAACGCAGCTTCAGTGTGACCAGTGCTCAGAAAAGTGGCAAACTCATGGCTTAAAGCGATAAGGGAACCAATTCAGTATTATTACATTGTTGAAATCTACCTTGGAAATCTTTACGACCTTATACGTTATATGCTATTTGGAATTTGCTACAGAATAAGAAAATAATGTACAATGCCAAAGCAAGTTTTAATTCATTCATACATCAAAATTGCTCCTATTTTTCTTGCAGGATCCTATGGCATTGTTGCTGACTTACCTGCAGTTGGAGGGAATGAAGGAGTTGGGCAAGTGATGGACACAGGAAATTCTGTGACGACTTTGAAACCGGGAGACTGGGTGATTCCAGCTGATGGAGGACTTGGTGAATTTTGGGGGAGAGAGGAATTGAAGCAAAACTCTTGTTTCCCTTTTGTCCAGTCCCTCTGCTGAGCTTTAAATGTTTGAAAACAAATCGTAGTGGACAGATTGTCACAAGAGGCCAAGTCAAAGCTGAGGAAACCATTTTGTAACATAGCCAGAGGTGGGCTTTAAAAATTTTAGCAATTTAGCCAGGGGTTCTCTGCCTGGTTGCTGGGTGGGGTGGCCATGGTGGGCGTGGCGTAGTCAGCCTCCTGCACCATGGTGGCGGGGGGGGGGTGTCTTTGCCCTCCCCGGGCTCCGGAGGCTTTCCTTGAGCCTCTGGGAGGGTGAAAACGGCCACCCCAGGCTCCGGAGGCCCTCTGGAGGCTGGAAACGGGCCTGTTTCTGGACTTCTGGAACTTCCAGTAGGCCTGTTTTTTGCCGTTCCCCAGCCTCCGCACAGGCCCTGCACTTACCTGCATCAAAAACAGGCTGTGTGGGGACTCCTGGGCAGGGTGGGATTTGGGCATTCTCCGAACTGCACAGAATCTTAGCTAGAGGTTCTCCAGAACCCCTGCGAACCCCTAGCACCCTGAGCATAGCCCAATGTGTGAAACATGGTGGCTGTTTGTAAACCGGAGTTTATAACTTCCGTACGTTGTTCAAACCCAATCTTTTCAACGATTTAATCTGTTGAGTGTTTCTTGACAAGACTTTAGGCCTTTTCTGAGAGCTGAGAACTTCCAGATGGTGATTAACTGTTCCACAGCTTAAATCGTGTCTTCTTCTTTTTTTTTTAATCCTTTACAAAAGGAACTTGGCGAACAGAAGCGGTATTCGATGAGAAAACTCTGTTGAAAATCCCGCCAGATATTCCGTTGACTTGTGCTGCCACACTGGGTGTTAACCCCTGCACAGCTTATCGGATGTTGTCTGATTTTGAAACTTTAGAACCAGGTATGCATATATGTACGTATGTTTGTAGAATTTATATGACTGCTCAACTTGAAAATTGCAACTTTGGCCAGTGTACAGGAAAACATACAAAAAACTCTACATAATAAATAACTCAACACAATAAACACGATAAACAATCCCAATTAAAATCCAGTAAATGTTAATAGACGATCAGTTCTTCATATGATTATCAACCCCCAGTCATCCTTAGCCCCACACCTGAAGAAAAAGCCAAATTTTCTAAAAGCCAATGGGGTCACAGCCAGAAGGATACAGGTAGTCCTCGCCTTACAACACTTTGTTTAGTGACCGTTTGAAGTTACAACATCACTGAAAAAAGTAACTTAGGATCATTTTTCACACCCACGAAGCATCCCCATGGACACGTGATTTACATTCGGATGCTTGACAACTGACTCACATTCATGACAGTTGCAATGCCCGAGACTCATGCGATTCCCTTTTGTGACCTTCTGACAAGCAAAGTCAAATAGGGAAGCCAGATTCACTTAAGAACCGTATTAGTAATTTAACAGCTGCAAGGGGTTCACTTAACAAATGTGGCAAGAAAAGTTGTAAAATAGGGCAAAACTCACTTAACAAGTTTCTCACTTAACAGCACAAATTTTGGGTTCAATTGTCATAAATTGAGTACTACCTGTGTTGTCAATGGCATTGACAGCTGGTAAACTATAAAGGACAGCCAGAACAGATCTAGTACCACCATCCTGGGGCCACCAAAGATCATGGACATATGTGACCAAGACTGTCTCAGTAATTATCCCGATCTGAATCCTAAATGAAAAGAATTCTACATAATCAAAATCAATGCAGGCACTTTTTCTTTTGCACATCCTGACCTACATTATCATCTTCCAAAAATATTTGCTGCAACTGACCAGAATTACTTTACTGACGTCGAACGTTCTCGTGGTTATGATTAGTTGGGCCTTTAAAGGGAACTTAAGGGCTGAGATTTATATTTTATTTATTTCATTTTAAAAAATTGGTTTTCCTTGTCTTTTTCCAAGACCTCTTTTTAAATTGGGAATAAAAGGTGTCAGGTGCAGAGGTGGGTTTCAGCAGGTTCTGACCAGTTCTGGAGAACCAGTAGCGGAAATTTTGAGTAGTTCGGAGAACCGGTAGTAAAAATTCTGACTGGCCCCGCCCCCATCTATTCTCTGCCTCCCAAGTCCCAGCTGATCGGGAGGGAATGGGGATTTTGCAGTATCCTTCCCCCGGAATGGGGTGAGAATGGAGATTTTGCAGTATCCTTCCCCTGCCACGCCCACCAAGCCATGTCACGCCCACCAAGCCACACCCACAGAACCGGTAGTAAAAAAAAATTTTAAATTTTTTTATTATATTTTTATTGTTAAAGAATAACAAAAAGAAAAAAAATCAATACAAAAATCAACAGTAAGGAAAGAAAAAAATTTTTCCCCCAACGTGCTATACAAACGGAAAGGAAGTTTTAGGAAATTGAAGTCTTCAATTCTTCCAGAAATCTCTTTGATAAGGTACTGGTGCCGATTCATCCAATCTCCCAAGTGCAAAGTCCACAAATGGTTGCCAAGTGTTCCAAAAAACATTTTCTTTATATATACCGCTTCTAATTTTAATATCACAAGTCAATTTATCATTTAATGCAAATTTCCATGTTTCATTATACCATATTATTGCTAGATATTGGAAATTAAATGTTGACTTAAAATTAGAAGAATGGTAGTAAAAAATTTTGAAACCCACCACTGGGTCAGGTGACCTGAGTTTCCACTGGCTATGCTATTTTCTCCAACACACAATAATGATGAGAGTGTCTTCCACTTGAGGGGAGCAGGAAAGAAATACCTTTGAAGCCCGAGATGATATCTCTGTTTGTCTGTAGGGGAGTCTGTCATCCAAAATGCAGCCAATAGTGGAGTGGGACAGGCTGTAATCCAGATTGCAGCAGCCAAGGGCATCAAAACAATAAATGTAATAAGAGATAGGTGAGTGTGCCTTACAAAACTCTTTTTCCCTCTCTCTCTTTTTTTTTTTTCCTTTTTTCCTATTGCTTTTGCCCAGTCAGATCCTTTTGGTTTACGCTAAACCTGCACAAACAGGGCATTCTCTTAGACGCCTTTTATTCAGATGGAGATTATATGAGTCCTAGATGGCATTATATGATGCTCATAGGTGTTTTTTTTTAAATAAAAGATTGCCAGTTTGTACGCTATGGTAAGACCAGTGGTGGGATTCAAATAATTTAACAACCGGTTCTCTGTCCTAATGATCAGCTTGGTGGGCATGGCCAGTGGATGTGACAGGCAACACTCAGCCTCCTGCACCCCCCTGGGAGCAAAAACAGGCCGTGGGGACTCCTGGAAGGGGTGGGGAGGGGCAGAGCCAGCCAGCAATTTAACTACTGGTTTGCCCAAACTGTCTGGAATGGGCTGAATCCCACCACTGAGTAAGACCACACTTGGAATACTGCATCCAGTTTTGGTCGCTATGATATAAAAAAAGATGTTGAGACTCTAGAAAGAGTGCAGAGAAGAGCAATTAATATGATTTAAGGACTGGAGGCTAAAACCTACGAAGAACGATTGAAGGAATTGAGCATGTAGTGAAAAAAAGGACTAGGGGAGACATGAGAGCAGGCTTCCAATATTTGAGGGCCTGACACAAAGAAGAGAAGGCCAAAGCACCAGACGACAAGACAAGAAACAATGGAAAAAAAATAATCAAGAAAACAACAATCTAGAACTAAAGAGAAATTTTCTGACAGTAAAAAAAATAAAAAAATTAACCAGTGGAACAGCTTGCCTTCAGTAGTTGTGGGTGCTCCAACACTGGAGGCTTTTAAGAAGAGACTGGACAGCAATTTGTCTGGAATAGTATAGGGCCGTGATGGCGAACCTATGACGCATGCCACAGGTGGCACGCGTAGCCATATCAGTGAGCACACGAGCTCAACTCTGGTGTGCATGGGTGTGCTGGCCAGCTGATTTTCAGGCCTTCTGGGCCTACCAGAAGTTGGCAAACAGGCCTCCGGGGGAGTGGGGAAGGCAGTTTTTGCCCTCCCCAGACTCCTAGAGAGACTCTGGAGCCAGGTGATAGAGAAAAACGGGCCTACCAGCGGGTTGCGTACCAGGAGGGGGGGGGGTTGCGCATGCATGCAGGGAGCGGGATGCATAAAATTATGGGTGTGGGCACGTGCGCGCACGCCTCCCCAGCCCTCCACTCCTGGCACACGGTGACAGAAAGGTTAGCCATCACTGGTATAGGGTCTCCTGCTTTAGCAGGGGGTTTGACTGGAAGACCTCCAAGGTCCCTTCCAGCTCGGATGATGATGAGCATTGGGTTTCACTAGGCACATCATACAAAAGGTTTCTAATTTATATCTGAGACAATGTATTTTTAAAATTTGAATACAGGACTTTAATATGAGAATATGCTTTGGATTTGGTCTGAAAAGATGCTTTGGAGCAGAGGTCTCCAACCTTAGCAACTGTAAGCCAGGAGGACTTCAACTCCCAGAATTCAGCAAAGCTGAGTGAGGAATTCTGGGAGTTGCAGGTTGGAGACCCCTGCTTTGGAGTATATGAGGGCACAAATGCAGTGCCTGTCTGCAGTTTCTTAAAGCAGCTGAGATCCCCCACCCCCACCCCAGAATTGAACAGCAATTGCGGAGAGCTTTATCTGAAAGCTTCAGGCTGTTATAGTTACTGGATGCTATTTTTTATTCATAGCAATTGATAGATTTACTCTTAACGGCAAGCGTTCTTTGTTTCTGAATGAGGGCTCTGTCTTATCAGCAGTTGTCTTCACAGAAAAAGTCTTCCTCTTGTAGAACATGCATGTAGAAGTGAACCGGCTGATAAGTCGCCGAAGGATGAAGTGGTCTCCTGAACCACTTCACCACTTGGCAAATGTTAGAATACTAAAGTAGAATAACAGAGTTGGAAGGGACCTAGTCCTTCTTTTCATTAAACTAGACATTTGTTGTTGTTTGTATATCACCTGACTCCCAGCACTTATTCTAAGCTAGCTTTTTTAGTATCTAAGTGCAAAAAGACGAAGAAAAGTATTTTCTTAATCGCTGAAAATTGACTCAGCTTAGGCCAGAGTGAGAATATTGATAATGTGCATTCTCATATCAATTTAATGTTCGCGTTCCTTTTTATGCCCCATCAAATCATCAGCTTCATCTGATTCTATTTTTGTTGTTGTTCCACAGACCAAATCTCCAGGATCTTGTAGACAGACTTAAGTCCCTTGGAGCAGACTATGTTATCGCAGAGGAGACGCTAAGAAAACCAGAAATGAAAGAGTTGTTTAAGGTATATATATATATATGACCACAAAAAAGGGTGTGGCTGTGAAATAGCTAAAGGAAACAGGATTGCAGGACCCAAATTGTTTGGGGGCAATATGCTGACTCTGTAAACCGCTTAGAGAGGGCTGTAAAGCGGTGTATAAGTCTAAGTGCTATTGCTATTGCTATTGCTGCAATGAATTGGATTTTGTTAGTTACCTCGTTCACACACAAACCCATTTTACTACGGTAATAAAGGAGAATATTTGTAGCTTAGGGTTGAAATGAGGAAGGGGTGTCAAACTCGATTTCATTGAAAGCCACATCAGGGTTGTGTTTGACCTCAGGGGGGTGGAGTGGATGTGGCCTGGGTGGGCGTGGCCAGCTCGATGTCACTCATGTCGGGGGTGCCTGTGGTCACCCGAGCACTCTGCCAGAGAAAACAGACTCCCGAGCTCCGTTTTCATCTGGCAACCCTCTGCCAGCGAAAACGGAGCTCTGGAGGGCCTCCGTTTCCGCTGGCAGAGACACCATGGCCCCAGTCCTTTGCTGTTTCCAGGGTGGCCCTGTGGGCCAGATCTAAGCACCCTGCAGGCCAGAGTTTGCCACCTGAGACATGAGGGGTCCTTGCAGCTCTCCGAACTTTCATCAGCAAGAAAACAAGCAAGCTCAGAGAGCACAAACCCATTTTAGTCTCTTTGGTTTGCTCCACTGTTTTGCATCTACAGGTAGTCCTCGACTTACAACAGTTCATTTAGTGACCGTTCAAAGTTACAACGGCACTAAAAAACTGACTTATGACCATTTTTTCACACTTACGACTGTTGCAGCATCCCCATGATCAGGTGTTCAAAATTCAGGCTCTTTGGCAACTGGCATGTATTTATGACGGTTGCACTGTCCAGAGGTCATGTGATTTGTAACCTTCCCGGCTGGCTTCTGACAAGCAACCTGGAATTAAGGAGAAACTTCCTAACAGTCAGGACAATTAAACCAGTGGAATAGCTTGCCTTCAGAAATCGTGGGTGCTCCATCACTGGAGATTTTAAAGAAGAGACTAGACCCGTGAAGACGAACCTATGGCATGCGTGCCACAGGTGGCATGCGGAGCCGTATCAGTGGGCACGTGAGCTCAGCTCCGCCAGCTGATTTTTGGGCCTTCCGGACCCACCGGAAGTTGGCAAGCGGGCCATTTCCAGCCTCTGGAGGGCCATTTCCAGCCTCCGGAGGGCCATTTCCAGCCTCCGGGGGTGGGGGGGAGGTGGAAAGGTCGTTTTCACCCTCTACAGGCTCCTAGAAAGTCTTGAGCCTGGAAAGAGCAAAAAACGGGTCTACCGGGCCCACCGTGCCATCACGTGCCAAAAGTGGGGGTCACCAGGGGGTCGCGTGTGCATGTGTGGGGGGCATGCGCACACACGACCCCCCCCACTCTCCCCCGCTTTTGGCACGCAATGGCAAAAAGATTAACCATCACTGGACTAGACGATCACTTGTCTGAAATGGTATAGGTCCATGACGGCCAACCTATGGCATGCGTGCCCAAAGTGGCACACGAAGCCATGTCGCCTGGCACGCACAGCCTTGCCTTTTTGTGTTCCGGGTTTCTGATGCACATGCACATGCAACAGTCAGCTGTCCACGCACGCGGCAGTGCCGAAAACCAGTGTACGCATGCGTACCAGCCAGCTGATTGTCATGTGTGCATGCGCACCAGAACCCAAAAGTTCGGCTTTTCCGGAGCATGATCCCTTCGCGCACGTGGCAGTGCCGAAAACCGGCCTGCGCATGTGTGCCAGCCAGCTGATCGTTGGGTGCGCATGCATGCTAGAACCCGGAAGTTTGTCTTTTCCGGAGTGCAGTCCTGATGAGCACACACACATGACGTTTCCATGCAACCTTTTCGGTACTTGGTGCCAAAAAGGTTTGCCATCACTGGTATAGGTTCTCTTGCTTGAACAGGATCTGGACTAGAAAACCTTCAAGGTCCCTTCCAGATTTCTGTTCTGTTCTGTTCTGTTCTGTTCTGTTTGTTCTGTTCTATTCTATTCTATTCTATTCTATTCTATTCTATTCTATTCTATTCCTGTTCTGTTCTGTTCTGTTCTGTTCTGTCATATTCTATTTCTATTCTATTCTGTTCTATTTCTATTCCTGTTCTGTTCTGTTATATTCTATTCTATTCCTGTTCTATTCTGTTCTGTTCTGTTCTGTTCTGTTCTGTTCTATCCTATTCTATTCTATCATATTCTATTTCTATTCTATTCTATTTCTATTCCTGTTCTGTTCTGTTGTATTCTATTCCTGTTCTGTTCTGTTCTGTTCTGTTCTGTTCTGTTCTGTTCTGTTCTGTTCTGTAAAGTCAGTGGGGAAAAAGCCAGATTCACTTAACGACCACATGTTCACTTAACAACTGCAATGATTTTCCTAACAACTCTGGCAATAAAGGTCATAACTTCAGGCACAACTCAGTTAGCAACTTCCTGAAACTCTTGGGTTGAATTGTGGTCGTAAATCAAGGGCTACCTATCCCTAATCTTTGTTACGTATGTGAACCCAGGCAGTCCGTAGAACCTCGAGGAAGCATAACACGGTAGCACAAGGCAGTGAGGAAGAGACCGTTTTGAATGGCTACCGAATACAGCTCAGAAATGTTGGATTCAGCCTCCTTTCCCATGAATAATTTATGGATTTAACTCTTGCACAACTCTGATGCTTTAGTGTTAAGAACTGCCAAGTATTGTATCAGAAAACGCAGGGAAATGCTTCTTGTTAAAATAAACAAACAAACAAATACACTTTATTGTCATTGTATGTGTATACACAGTATACCCATACAACGAAATTCACTTAACACCCAAAGACCAGGTCCAACACACATAATCCCCAAACACACTCCCACCCACCACAAATCCCCCACCCCTAAACCACCCAAACATCCACACAACAGACCAAATAATGCTGTCCAACAGCTCACTGATGGTGGCCCTTTAGTTCATTATCGAGTGCAATTATAGCTCTGGGATAAAAACTATTCAGAAAACGTGTGGTCCGAGTTTTAATTGTTCTGTATCTTCTGCCAGAAGGCAACAGTCCAAAAAGATTGTAAGCAGGATGGGAAGAGTCTCTGAGAATGTTATGCAACTTCCTCAAACAGTGAGATTCAAAGATGTTGTCCAGAGCTGGTAGCTGGAGTCCAATAATATTCTGGGCAGTTTTAATGATTCTCTGTAGAGCTGCTCCCATACCATGCAAGAATGCCGTATGTCAGGACACTCTCAATGGTGCTGCGATAGTAGGACAGAAGTAGATGCTGAGATAGATTTATCTTCCTGAGCATTCTCAAGAAGTACAGCCTCTTCTGTGCCTTTTTCACAAGCATGTTAGCATTCATAGTCCATAAAAGCCAGCTTAGCCATGGTTTTCATCTACAACACTGAGAAATCTCTATAATCTCTAGATTTTTATTACTGCAAAAGGTTGAACTGAAAAACTCCAGATGGGGCGTTTTAAAGAAACAATAGGAAAGATCTCATATGGGTGCTGTTTTACTCGCTGGTTATTTTTACAAATGTTCTTTCTGTCCAGTTTTACCATTTTGAATTACAGATTTAATTTCGGAGGAAATACAAAAGGGACAGGCAATAGATATGGACGTTATCCCGTGCCATAAAATTTCAAGGCATGTTGCATACTAAAGTTCTCTTTAATGAGACAAACTGATTGGGATTAGAAGCAAGGACATAATTTACTCTCTCCTCTGTCTTCCCTCTTTGGTTCAGCCTGTTCCCTGTTTATGCCACCCTGCAGAGAAATAATTTCCAGAATCCAGATAAAAATCCGCAATACCTACAGGTGGCCCACAGTGATATGGCCCTAATAAAATGCTTAATGGGCAAAATCAACAAAACTTTCCTCATGCAAGTTTTCAGTCTATTTCTGGTTTGCCTTGCCAGATATTAAGCCAAGTCACATATGTTTTGGCATTTCACATAGTTAGTCCTCAACTTATGACCACAACTGAGCCCAAACTTTATGTTGCTGAGACAGTTGTTAAATAAATGTCTCATTTTACGATCTTTCTTACCACAGTTGTTAAATGAATCACTGCATAGCTGTTAGTAACACAGTTGTTAAGTGAATCCGACTTCCCCATTGACTTTGCTTGTAAGAAGGATGCAAAAGGGGATCTCATATGACCCAGGGACACTTGCAGTCGTCATAAATATGAATCAATTGCCAAGCATCTGTATTTTGATCCCGAATTGTGACCATGGTGATGCTGCAATGGTTGTAAGCAGGGGTGAAATTCAGCAGGTTCTAACAGGTTCTGGAGAACCGGTAGCGGAAATTTTGAGCAGTTCAGAGAACCGGCAAATACCACCTCTGGCTGGCCCCAGAGTGCGGTGGGAATGGAGTTTTTGCAATATCCTTCCCCTGGAGTGGGGTGGGAATGGGGATTTTGGAGTATCGTTCCCCTAGGAGTGGGATGGGAATGGAGGATTTTGCAATATCCTTCCCCCAGGAGTGGGGAGGGAATGGAGATTTTGCAGTATCCTTCCCCTACCACACCCACAGAACCGGTAGGGAAAATTTTTGAATTTCAACACTGGTTCTAAGTGTGAAAAACAATCATAAGTCACTTTTTTCAGTGATGTTGTAATTTTGAGCAGTCACTCAATGAACTGTTGTAAATCAAGGATTACCTGTATAATCCCTCTTAGTTCTGCTGTTTCCAAACAAAAGCATGTTACAATCGGATGTCTGCCTTCCCATTCTACTGTCTGTTGAAAAGATGATTGTAAGACAGAAATCTTAAGAACTACTTAGCAAAATCAAACATTTATTTCTGTGAATAATTTGAAGGACTTAAAGCAAGAAGCTTTAAGCTTTGTTTTCTGTTTTGTTTTTGTTTTGTACAATTTTGTTCTCCAGGAAATTCCTAAGCCCTCATTAGCTCTGAATGGTGTTGGAGGGAAAAGTGCTACTGAGCTGATGCGTCACTTGAGGTAAATTTAGTTTTTGTTTGCTTGAATTATATCTGTAGTAATTGTTTCACTCGATTTAAATGCTTAATGGGCAGTCTGTCTTTAATTTTCATTTGGGTTGCGAGTTGCCTAAGAAAGAGTATATTTGAAGCAAGACATATACACACCCTTACATTTCCTAGTGTGAATTAGTGCAAGATTTGCTATTTAATGGGGCAGATTTGTACTCTCTGAATTCTTGTTTTGAAGTTGACAAATTGTACTGAATACTGTCTGAAACTTTTGACTTGTGTGACATTTAAGAAAGAAATTAAGAGGTACTTAAAAACCTCATGACAAACATATTTTGCCCAGCTAGCAAGCTGCCAAATGCAAGTCAGGGTTGAAGGATTTTGTGCTGCATCTGAAAAATATTTAAATTTTATAATTTCAGTGAAATCCAGCTCCACAGCTCTGGAATAGTCAGGAATAGATCCTGGTATCATCATTTCACTGTAGTAAGATGAATTTACTGTGTATTAGAGCCTTGGTGGTGCAGTAGTTAGAATGCAGTACTGCAGGCTATTTCTGCTGACTGCCAGCTGCCAGCAGTTTGGCAGTTCGAATCTCACCAGGCTCAAGGTTGACTCAGCCTTCTATCCTTTCGAGGTGGGTAAAATGAGGACCCAGATTGTTGGGGGCAACAGGCTGACTTTGTAAACCGCTTAGAGAGGCCTGTAAAGCCCTTTGAAACTTTATATAAGTCTTATTACTATTACTATTATTTTTAGCAAATGTAATGTCATTATTAGACAGGAAAAGGAGACTGGTATTCTAAGCCAGTTCCCAGAATTGCAGGGGTTTTATAGATCACAATTTATCTGGATTTTATAGTTTAAAGGTCTCACTTGAGAATGCCTTGAAAACCTGGAGGTATCCGACACGAAGCCAACCTTAATGTATTTAAAGAAGTCTTGAACCTGAACCTTGGGAAAATGTTTCTTGTGAAGGACAGCTATGCTGAAGACTTGAGTGAGATTTTGGAAGAGAGCTCTTTTTTAGTTTTCTCAATATTTTATGACATCTAAACTTTAATCCAGTGAACCCTCCAGAAAAGGGCAGTGTGCTGCTGCTTGCTCTGAATCTCTGAACTGCATGGTTTCCAATTAAATATTGCAGAAATTAACCAGGTGTCCAATGGCTGAGGAAGCTGGACAGTAAAAATAGGATCTGAATTAAAGTAGTGTTGTGGCCCGCCAGCGGATCTGGCAGTAGATTCGGAGAGTGAGGAGGTTGGGGAGGAACATGGGCCAGTCCTGGAGTCTGGGGAAGGCTCTGATGAGGGCTCAGCATCGGAGGCAGAGAGAGAGCCAGGACCGTATGCCAGTTATCAGCTGCCTTCGAAGTCAGACATCAGTGAGGCAGACAAACAGCTGGAGCCTGTTCCCAATGTGTGCATGCGCAGAGTTACCAGACGAAGGGAACAGCTAAAGAACAAGGGTCGACTTGGGAGTAAGGCCACAGGTGGATGATGAATGGCCCCACCCAGAGGGAATAAAAGAGGAATGAAAGGGGAGGGGTGTTTGCAGGAGACAATTAGTTCATTCCTGCATTCTTGCCAAGTATTGCGGTGTTTGAAAGATATCGGCCTGGCCACTCTCCAAGCCTGATAAAGGTCGGTAATTGTGAACCATCTTGAAAGACTGTGGGAGAGGAAAGTCTTTGCTGGAGGGGAATTCACTGTAAATTAAATAAAAGGGGTTTATCGCTTCGTGCTGCTGGGGAAGCCTAGGTAGTTTGCCAATTTAATTGCCTTTATCCTAACCTTAATTGCCCTAACCCTAACCCAATTCCTCCATTAGGCATAGTGGAACCATGGTTACCTACGGTGGGATGTCAAAGCAGCCTGTGACAGTCCCTGTGGTGAGTAGTCCTGAAATTTTCTGGCTAACCTATTTATCCTTCACATGTTCCCTTTCCTGAGATAACACAGGTAGTCCTCAACTTATGACTACAATTGAGCCCAACATTTCTGTTGCTAAGTGAGACAGTTGTTAAGTGAGTACTGCCCCCATTTCACGACCTTTCTTGCTACTGTTGTTAAGCAAATCACTGCAGTTGTTAAGTTAGTAACACAGTTTTAAGCGAATCTGGCTTCTCCTTTGAATTTGCTTGTCAGAAGGTCACAAAAACTGATTGCCTGACCTCAGGACCCTGCAACCGTCATCAATATGAGTCGGTTGCCAAGCATCTGAATTTCGATCACATGACCACGGGGATGCTACGGTGGTCGTAGGTGTGAAAAATGGTCATAAGTCACTTTTTTCTCAGTGGCATAACTTTGAATGGTCACTAAATGAACCGTTGTAAACCGAGGACTACTTGGATATTATTTCTATTTGCGCATCTAGTTATTAGAGCAGTATCTCTAAGAAGAAAATCATTCTGATATCCCCATTGTCAGCCCTGAAGCCATTTTCTCCGGGCATCTTCAGGGCTGCCACAGCAGAGACGAGTCGAGCTGTGGGAACAGGAGGGGGGAGGTAGAGGTAGCTGGGGGACTGTAGTCAAAATAAAATTCTTTCCTCTGAGAACCAAGGACTTTCCCACCAGGTGCAAGGAGGTGGGATCTGAGACCAACTGACCCTTGGACTGATTGGACAATGTGATGGATTGCATGGGCAGGGGAAAGAAAACTTTGATTTTAACTGGGGGGGGGGGAACCAAGGGTGGTAGAGTGGGTTTCCCCAGATGTGCCAATATGACATGCCCAATAAATCAAATAAAAATTCAGTTTTGGTCCCCACGATGTAAAAAAGATGTGGAGACTCTAGAAAGAGTGCAGAGAAGAGCAACAAAGATGATTAGGGGACTGGAGACTAAAGCATATGAAGAACGGTTGCAGGAACTGGGTATGTCTAGTCTAATGGAAAGAAGGACTAGTGGAGACATGATAGCAGGGTTCCAATATCTCAGGGGCTGCCACAAAGAAGAAGGAGTCAAGCTATTCTCCAAAGCACCTGAGGGAAGGAGAAGAAGCAATGGGTTGACTTGAAACTAAACAAGGAGAGAAGCAACTTAGAACTAAGGAGAAATTCCCTGACAGTTAGAACAATTAATCAGTGGAACAACTTGCCTCCAGAAGTTGTGAATGCTCCAACAGTGGAAGTTTTTAAGAAGATATTGGATAACCATTTGTCTGAAGTGGTGTAAGGTTTCCTGCCTAAGCAGGGGGTTGGACTAGAAGACTCCAAGTTCCCTTCCAACTCTGTTATTCTATTCTATTCAAAAATCTATACTTTGAGGAATATGCCTGCCTTGGAGTTTTGATTTCATTGGATGTGTTAACTGGAACTCTGACACCCATATTGTGATGCTAAATTCTGCCCCAATCCCAAAACCGTATTTTGGAATGTGTGAATTGTAATTTCCTCTGCAGAGTGCACTGATCTTTAAGAATGTCAACGTACGTGGCTTTTGGATGACCCAGTGGAAGAGGGACAATGCCCACAGTAAGTGGCATGTGTGTTATTTTTATATTAGAAACTGGTGAAATCTGCCTTCAGCTCTAAATTTCTCATCTCTCTAATTAGATAGATTAAAATGCATACTAAATAACCTGCAGCCAATGAATATAAAACTCAATCCATGAAAATTGAAAGAGCTACATGTACTAGAAAAATAAGGCTATGGGAATAATTGAACTATGGTTCCTTAGCTTAGTGAAAAGGGTTCTGTCCCCACTACATGTTAGCCTGTGTGAAGTTCAACATGCAGCTAAACCCATCTATCCTCCAATAAAAACAGACCATGTGTGTAGATCTGAATGCTTTATTGAAAGAACAGGATATGGTGAAACGGGGAAAAATAGAGATACACACAATGAGAACCAAATACAAGATAGACAGTATTAAGTTACTGCTGAACATAACAATTAATAAATGCAAGCAATTTAAATCTCACCAGCGATGCTGTGTGTGTGGGACGTGGGTTTGTCCTTGGATGACCATGTGCCACAGATTAAGATGGATTCTTCTTTGTGCTTCTGCCTTCTCCAAATGCTAAAGGAGTCTGGCTTTCCAGTGTGCACTTGTTTTGAGAGTGCAGGCTGATGGGTAATGGGATGGGGTCAATATAATTGGTATTTGTTCGTCCAGCCACTAGATGGGGCTAAAGAGCAACAGCTGTATATAAAGATCATATGTTGGGGCATACTTGTCACTCCAGTCACTAGATGGGACTAGAGAGTAACAACAGTATATAAAGGTTATATGCTGGGGCATGACAAGCAGAACATCTGTGAAATGGCCTCCTTGCATCCCCAGTCAAAAGTGAAAGAAATTTTCTTATGAGTTTAATCAATTGAGTTAGTCAGTTCTGTACACTGGATAAAATAAATGTCCTTGATGACACTTTGCTGTCCAATTTATAATGTTGGGTTAGAATTGGGGGTGGTTGGGCCTTTGCAGTCCGTGGATTACAAAAACACATTACGTACTTCCCATAATCTTGAAGTCTGTTTTTTTCCTTCCCTAACTAAAAGGGATAATTCCAACTGTTATCATGTATTGAACTTTTTGGTAGTGCTGATTTTTCTTTTCAGGCTTCCTGAGAGCAGTTTATCTATTTATTATCTATTCATTTATTTTATCCACCGTGTAGACTTGCCCAACTCAATGGATTCTGGGCTTATGATAGTTTACAGTAAAAACGTCGGGTAAAAAAAATCTCCCCTAAAATGTCATGACCAAATAAAACTAACAAAAAACAAAAAAAGAACAAGACTCAATAATGCAAGAGAACCAAAGAGAACTATTCTATCAGGGCCTGGAGGAAGAACCTGGATTAAAAAATGGCAGGGTTGAGCCAAGACAAACCTCTGGTGAGAATACCATTCCAGAGGGCAGGCAGAGGAGATGTCCAGCAGAATTTATTTTGGTGGTGGTGGTGGTGTTAGTTGCGAAGTTGTGTCCGACCCATCACGACCCCATAGACAATGTTCCTCCAGGCTTTCCTGTCCTCTATCATCCTCTGGAGTCCATTTAAGTTCACGCCAACTGCTTCAGGGACTCCATCCAGCCACCTCATTCTCTGCCGTCCCTTTCTTCTTTTGCCCTCAATCTTTCCCAGCATTAGGCTCTTCTCCAGTGAGTCCTTCCTTCTCATTAGGTGGCCAAAGGATTTGAGTTTCATCTTCAGGATCTGGCCTTCTAAAGAGCAGTCAGGGTTGATCTCCTCTAGGACTGACTGATTTGATCGCCTTGCAGTTCAAGGGACTCACAGGAGTCTTCTCCAGCACCAGAGTTCAAAGGTCTCAATTCTTTGGCACTCAGCCTTCCTTATGGTCCAACTTTCACAGCCATACATTGCAACTGGGAAAACCATAGCCTTGACTATACGCACTTTTGTTGGCAGGGTGATGTCTCTGCTTTATAGTAAATTGTCTAGATTTGCCATAGCTTTCCTCCCCGGGAGCAAGCGTCTTTTAATTTCTTGGCTGCAGTCCCCATCTGCGGTGGTATTGGAGCCTAGAATTTATTGTACAAATGATTATTATTTGTTCTCTTGAGTTTAAACGCAGCAGTTCAGAAAGAAAGAATTGATGACTGCTTTCTGCTTTCTTTTCCATACCCAGGCAAAGAGAAGCTGGAAATAATGATAGCAGAACTGTGCACTCTCGTTCGAAAGGGTCAACTTGTTGCTCCGGTCTGCCGAGAAGTCCCTTTGGCAGATTACCAAACAGCTTTGAAGGTTTCTCAGGAGCCGTATGTATCCGTTAAGCAGATCCTCCGGATGTGAAGATGGTCTGGTGGGAAAATAACAGACGAGCATTTTTAGTGGATTTCAATCCCAGGAGCCTTGAACGATCCAGAATTACAGAACCGATTTATAACTTCACGTCCATCTTCTGGCTCAACAGACAGAGGAATGAGGAGCAAACAGTGAAGGCTTAACATAGACCGGAGATCACTATCCAGTATCAGTGATGGCCTGGGAGCTAAAGCAATTATGGTTTCTACCCAATCTGAGAATCCCTTGTAGACTTTCTCTTTTTATTTTATTTTTTATTATTAAATTTATCTGTCGTCCATCAAGCCAGGGGGTGACTTTAAGTGACTGGATAGAAAACTGAAGAAAAAAGAGATGTTTCAGCCTATGGAGAAACGGTTCTTATCCTGGAGATTCTCCCGTCTATGCTGATGTATGT
The DNA here is from genome assembly GCF_029215685.1 of Pituophis catenifer annectens. NCBI lineage: Eukaryota > Metazoa > Chordata > Lepidosauria > Squamata > Colubridae > Pituophis > Pituophis catenifer. The sequence goes on from NW_027256889.1 coordinate 13,920,225, forward strand.
GTGCACACTCAGAATATTTATTATTATACAATGTGATAAGAATTCCTCAAGAGTGGAATGAGATGGGGCAGAGGCTGGTCCCACTGGAGTTAAAGACTTTGTATAAATCTATTTCAGAATCTGCAGATTATAATGAGTTAGGAAGTGTCGATCGTCCCATTGGGCATATTCAACAAAAGAAACTCCTGGCTCTTTACATCAGGGATGTCAAACTCAAGGCCCACAGGCCAGATTCGGCCTGCGGGGTGCTTAGATCTGGCCCACGGCGCCGCCCTGGAAACAGCGAAGGAGCATCCCACAGTGCCTCTGTCAGCAAAAACGGAGCTCAGGAGGCCCACATGCGGCCCCTCTGAGCTCCATTTTCACTGACAGGAGGTTGCAAGAGGTCCTCCCAGCCGAAAACGGGGCCACGCCCAGCCCAGGCATCCTAGCCATGCCCACCCAGCACCCCGAAGTTAAACACAACCCTGATGCGGCCCTCAATGAAATAGTTTGACAACCCTGCTTTAGATTAACCAAGAGTGTAGCTTTATTGAAAAATCCATCTAGGCACAGCAGAAGCAAAGTCAGTTCTGGAATTTTCTCGTGAAAACCCACATATAGGTAATTCCCCTTTTACCCTCCAGGTCACCCACAGTTCAGAGTTCACCAATTGAGTTCAATTCTTTTGCTTTGGGAAAAGCTGTCTGCTTTGGTCAAAACATTCTTCATCACAGCCTTGTCACATAACATCTCTCCAGCAACAGGTGGTTCACTTGCATTCCAAAGCCGCCTTCCACCCTTAGGAATTCACCACCCACTTCCCGTCACAGTTTGGCAAAGCTGCGAGCGAGAGCAGCTACAGACAACTATGGAGCCGAGTCAGGTTTGACATATAGGTTTTTAGTATTTTCCTCAGGAACACAGGACAATCTTTGCAGCCAGATCCTCTTCTTTCCTGAGCAAAATGGCTCTTGACAAGTTAAATCATTGAGCAGGAAAATCATGGTGGATGCATTCAGCTTCAAAATGAGTTCTGTGGCTTCTAAGGTAACTTTCCCCAACTTCATATTCGAATTCCGCAATTCTCAGCCCACACAACTGATCGCCATGCTGGCTGGGAGTTATATGACCCAGTCCAAAACATTTGGGTTGGAGAAGAATTTTCTAAGCCAGATGTATGGACTTCAACTCCCAGAATTCCACACATTGAAGTTGCCAAGTCCACACATCTTCAAATTGAAGTTCTCACATCTTCAAGTTGTTCTAAGCCATTCTTACACATTTTCAGAGGAGCATTTTAGAAGAAGCAGATACTAAAAAAATAGAGTGACCTGTGCTGTAACATGCAACAAGACAAACTAGTTTCATTTAGCAGATTTCTTAGCGGCTCCTTTTCATTCTAATGCTAGTTTATTAAAGGTGGATGAGTAATTAGCCCACCAAGGTGTTTTCCTTGGAGCAAGCAGCTTCCAGGGGAGTTTCTAAATAGCTGCAGTGTTAATTTGAGAGCTTGGATGGATCAATTGTAGCCTGCAGCATCAAAAGTCCTCTTTGCAATATAATCTCTGAAAAAGAAGAGTTTTGAATTGGCTATTTATATCATGATGGCTGTAACGGAGATGGAAGCAAATTGCATTTGATTACAAACCTGTTCTTGCAAAACCACTTGCCAATGGCCATTGAAATGTCAATGATTTTCATCTCCAGTAAAATGTTTTAGCTCTGACCACCCATGGGATTTTTCCTTGGCCTTAGTAACAGCAAATGACAGCCTTGAAGCTCTTCAATTGCACAGCATTGCTCTTCCATTCCGAATCTCTTCCGCTGTACTGGTTTGTGGGAATCATGTGCTCTTATGTATAAAATGTAAATGATGAAGGTTCGGGGCTTAGACAAATGCATGGCACGATTATAGTGAAATGATAGGTTGATCCTACATAAGTTGGGCACAGCATAATAAAGACTTTTGGGCATTTGAGTGCCTTTGGTTTGCTTTAGTATGGTTTGCATTTAATGTTGCATACCTCGCAGTGGGAATCAAATAATTAGATCTGTTCTTAAAATAGTCTACGTTCTTGCTTCATTTCGAAGGATAACAGACAAATGGAAGGGCTTTGTACACCTCAAATTAATAATTTTGCCATAAATTAGTGTTCAAGATACTTTCTAACTTAATCACCAGTGAATTGTTTATTATAATACGTTGCTCCTGCTTTTCTAACAGGCCTCTAAAAAGGTCATCTTTAATGGATAAATGTTTAAACTGAAGTAGAATGCTTAAAAGTTTAAAAATTGGAGCCTAGTGGTTTTAAATGCCGGGGTCAGGAAAATTACATGAATTGTCTTTGAAGTATTAGAATTCAAGGGAGATTTTATTTTTCTTAGACCCTGTGAGTTTGCACCTTGCATTAAGCTATGGTATTTTTTTATTTTATTTTTGTTTGGCTAAGCAAGCCTTGATTGAATTTCCATGACAGTCTGCTAACACCATACTCATACACAACACAAGCACACGGAAAGCACCATTACTTAACTTACTGGGTCACATCCTGTTGAGCTGTGGATTGCTTGCTTTATCGAATAAGTCAGTTACCGAAGTTGGGCTCACCCCACATGCCATGCCAATCGCTTTTTCACCCAGCACATCAAGTCAAAATTAAATCATGTAATGGCTGGTTGGGACCAGGGGTGAAATGCTCCCGGTTTAGACCGGATCACCCAATCCAGGAGCGATGGCAGCGGGTGGTTCGGAGAACCGGTAGCAAAAATCCCTACCCCCCCCCCCCATGCCCAGCTGAACCACGTGATCATCAGAGGCTTTTTTTTATTATTTTTAAAAGCATTTTTTCTACAACCTTTTCTGCCGAAAAAATGCTTTTAAAAGTTAAAAAAAAGCCTCTGATGATCGCGCAGCTCAACTGGGATCGTCAGAGGCTTTTAAAAGCATTTTTTTTTTACAACCTCTTCGGCCAAAGTGGTTGTAAAAAAAATGCTTTTAAAAGAAAAAAAAGCCTCTGACGATCAGGCAACTCAACTGGGATCGTCAGAGGCTTTTAAAAGCATTTTTTTCTACAACCTCTTCAGCTGAAGAGGTTGTAGAAAAAATGGTTTTAAAAGTAAAAAAAAAAAAGTTGGCCACACCTACTCAGTCACATTACACTCCCCCCCACCAAGCCACGCCCACAGAACCGGTAGTAACAAATTATACATTTCACCACTGGTTGGGACTATTTGAAGCCAATTGCTTGCTTCTGGTTTCTTTTTCTCTTTTTTTTGCCTTCCATCTCAATGTAGGCAAAGACTGAGCTGCTGTCTCTTATGTTTTCTGGGTAAGGAGATGACTACCGTTCTATTTCTGGCCTAGATGAACCGGGGTGACTGGATTTGTTATCCATTTGTGAGTCCATCCATCTCTTTCTGCAGCTGTTCCCCGTTCCTTCTTTCAGACTCATCCATCATCTCTTAATTGGCCTCTTAACTCCTTTGGCCCATTAATCTCAATCTCGGAGCACAGGAGTTTGTCTTCATTTAACCAGAGACTTGGAGAGAGAAAGCAAGCACACACACACAAACACACACACTTTGCTTTTGCAGCCGAAGCAGCTGCCGTTTATCATACATGAGCCAGTGAGCACAAAACATGGCTGAGTTGGGAAACTGATTCCGTGTCCCTAATCAAGGGGGGAAAGCACTGACAACTAGAGCTAGGAAGCCAGTGTGTTCCCTCGTCACAGAATGGCATTGTTTACGAGCAAGCAATTAGGTTTTCTATAAACATTTCCCCCACCCCCCCAGCAATCTGGCAAGAGGAACTCGTAGCCCTTGGGAGGACAACCACCATGGTAGGTCTGTTTCCAGACCATTAGCACCAGCAGGCTGCAGATGGCGATGGCTGTCTTCACTGAAGTTGTATTGCAAGAGAAATGAGTACCGTTTTCCCGTTATCATTGCTGCCATGATGGGCAGAGAAGGAAGAATTGGCTCCACGTGGCAACAGGGATTAATGGGACAGAACAATGCTGTAGCTGAAGTGGGGGTGGGGAGGTGGCCCTCCCCCAAAGCCATTTTAAATCCATTTTAAACAACTTGTCTTAGCAATGTTTACATTTGCCTTAAAACTGTTCTGCCCCAGCTTCGGATTCCCAGAGAATGTGACACACACCAAGCTTCGCAAACACTGTTTAATTCCAAACAAACCCCTTTCAAGAATGCAGGCTTCCCGTGCAAAGGGTCCTTATCAAAGTTATTAAGAACAAAGTTCGACAAAGGTTGGCAACCAGCCCAGAAAACCAGATATGAGAAGTCGCTCGCTCTCCAAGATGCTCTGTAGTAATGAGACGTTGTTTCTAGCAAGAACGCACTAGCTGCGTGCCACTTAAATAGGCTAAGGGAGTGACCAATTATCCTCAAGCCCTACTCTCGAGTAGACCTCCTCCTGAGTTGCCACTCCTACCTTTTGGCAGCCCTGCGTGCCCGAGCATTGAGGAGAGGCTCCTCCACTTCGCTCTCTCCACCGGAAGGAGCCTCTGGAGGTTCTGAAGGCCCTGGCTGAGTCTCTGCCTCTGGCACCACATCCTCTTCGGCCTCCTCGCTGTCCAACACGAGCGCCGGCTGCGCAGGCTGCTGGCGCGACACCACACCAGCCTCCTCGTCATCGGGATCAGCCACGATCCACGCAGGCCGCTGGTGGGCCACAACAAAAACAGTTCCCACTTTCGATTTTCCTGAACCAAGGGAAAGATCGATGAAGACTGAGGGAAAATTAAAACATATAAGGTTGGAAAGGGCCAACCCCCTGCTCAGGCAGGAGACTCTATGCTGGCTGGGAAGTTCTGGGAGTTAGAAGTCCACAGGTCTTAAAATTGCCAACGTTGGACAATCCCTGCCCTATACCTGTGATGGCGAACCTATGGCACGTGTGCCAGAGGTGGCACACAGCGCCCTCTCTGATGGCACACGAGCTGTCACCCCACACACACACCTCCCGCCGCCAGCTGGTCTTCGGGCCTCTGCCGCACATGCGCAGGGGGTGGGGCGCACGGGGCCCATTTGCACATGCACGGGGCAGGACACATGTGCGGGAACCGTGCGTGCATTGCATTTTGGGGGTTCGGGCGCACACATGCGCATGGGGCACTCAGTCTGGAAAAGGTTAGCCATCACTGCTCTATATCATTCCAGGCAAATGGCTATCCAAACTCTTCTGGTAAACCTCCGGTGATGAAGCACCCACAATTTCCTGAGGTTGGCTGTCATCATTTGATAAAATGCATTAAAATGCACCAAGAGAGAAAGACCTGCTCTCTCACCAAGACAGCAGGGGACAAGGAGCTGATCCTATCATACAAACAGCCACTGTAAAATAACATAGGGCACCCTCTTATTAACCGAGCATGTGCTTAATTAATTTATTCTTTCTAAATGTTGTGTAGATATCAAGGATTTGATGAAAAATTTACTGTTGCAGAATAGAATAGAATAGAATAGAATAGAATAGAATAGAATAGAATAGAATAGAATAGAATAGAATAGAATAGAATAGAATAGAATAGAATTCTTTATTGGCCAAGAGTGATTGGACACGCAAGGAATTTGTCTTTGGTGTATATGCTCTCAGTGTACATAAGGAGAATACATTCATCAAAAATAAAAAGATACAACACTTAGTCAAGGTTACTAATAAGCTTATCAAATTGTACTAGGAAACAAAAACAATATAAATTGAAAGATAAAAGCAAATTAGTGGGAAGAGATAGATACTAGTAAGGAAGAATAATACAGCCTTTGTAAATTATTTGACAGCGTTGTGGGAATTAGTTGTTAAGCAGAGTGATGGCATTCAGGAAAAAACTGTCCTTGTGTCTAGTTGTTCTGGTGTGCAGTGCTCTATAGCATCATTTTGAGGGTAGAAGTTGAAACCATTTATGTCCAGGATGTGAGAGGTCTGTAAATATTCTGTAGATAAAAGACAGCCCTCTTTTTGACTCGTGCAGTATACAGATCCACAATGGAAGGCAGGTTGGTGGTCCTCAACTTACAACCATTCTTACAACCATTCATTTAGCAACTGTTCAAAGATACAGTGGCACTGAAAAGATTGGTATATAACCAGTACTTGCCCTTTGGATCGTTGCAGCATCCTCACCGACACACGAGCAAAATTTGGGTGCTTGGCATGTATTTACAAAAATTGTAGCATCCCGGAGTCATGTGATTACCATCTGTGACCTTCCCAGCCAGCTTCTGACAAGCAAAGTCAATGGGGGAAGATGGATTTGCTTAACAACCACATGAGTTGCTTAACCGTGGTGTATCTTGTAGTAGCATAAAACAACAGATAAACGGCCTATGATATAATTCCTATTGTGCCACCACCAAAGCGTACCTTAGAATGGGAATAAGATGCTCAACTGCCCTGGGCAATTGGAGAAAAACTACTTTTGAGAGGTGCAGGCAGCGGAGTCTGAATAACAACCATAATTCTTCTCAAAAAAATTATCTTAAATATTCTGTACTAAATGGTTCCCACCATGTACTCAGGATGCTCATGAAGAACTGAGGACAGCAACATTTGACAAATGATCACATGGAAATTAAAGCGGAAGGAAAACATCCCCAAAGTTTTAATGCATATTTTTTAAAATTTATATACAGATTAATGCCCAGCCCTGCAGACACATGTGCATTGCTCAGTGCACCTTATTTCTGTTTTTTATTTTTTGCCTAACAATAAAAGTAAGGCACGAAGGTCAAACTCGCCATATCACATTGCCATCACATGACGTTTCAGGACATCTCCATTCGCGGAGCTGGGGTGGGCGTGGCCTGTATGTGACCAATCCGGCCCTGCGGGCCAGCAGTTTAACACCCATGAAAGGGAAGAATGTGGGTTCTGACTGCCATTACTAAGGCAGAGAATTAAGCCACCTTGAGCAGGTTTTTTTTAGTTGTTTGAGAGGTTGAGTAGTCTCAGTCTTGTAATAGGAAACACATTATTGCCTGTTGGAATCAGCCTTGTTAATTTGTGATTAGAATCCCCTAGGGCAGGGGTCTCCAACCTTAGTAACTTTAAGGCTTGTGGACTTCAACTCTGGGAGTTGAAGTCAACTCTGGGAGTTGAACTCTGGGAGACTCCTGCTCTAGGGGAGATGAGATGGTTCAAAAATACATATGCAACCATCTCAATTTCAATATCCGAACTTAATATATATGTGTGTGATCTGGACAGAGCCTTGGTGGGACAGTGGTTAGAGTGCAGTACTGCAGGCTATTTCTGCTGACTGCCAGCTGCCTGCAATTTGGCAGTTCACATCCCACCAGACTCAAGGCTGACTCAGCTTTCCATCCTTTCCAGATGGGTAAAATGAGGACCCAAATTGTTAGGGGTACTATGCCAACTCTGTAACCGCTTAGAGAGGGCTGTAGAGCACTACAAAGCAATATATAACTCTGAGTGCTATTGCTATCAAAGGGCAACATACATATGACCCTTTTTCAGTTATGACCGATGTAACAACCCCATGGTCATGTGATCAAAATTCAGACGCTGGGCAACTGACTCATATCTATGACAGTCACAGTATCCCAGGGTCACATCATCCCCTTTTCCGACCTTCTGACAAGCAAAGTCAAGAGGGAAGCCAGATTCACCTGTTACTAACTTAACAACTGCAGTGATCCTTTTAACCACTCTGGCACAAAACGTCGTAAAATGAAGCAAAGTTCATTTTTGCTAAGTGAAATATTTACTAAGCGAAACGTTTCACTTAGCAACAGAAATGTTGGGCTCCAGTCTGGTCGTAAGTCGAGGAATACCAGTATAATGATGATACAGGAGTGGTGGGGACAATTCTGAATTATTAAATTACAAGGTCAATAAGTTATCATGCCCGTTGGAGTCCATTCCACCTACAAAGTACCATGACGGGAGGCTCGAAACGCCACACACACACACACACACACATCTCCTGATTAAATCCAACACTGGGCCGTGGTTAAAGGAGCGCGTCCCCTTTAAGAGCCGCCGCCGCGTGCTGGAAAAAAACAGCCCAGCTTCGAAAGCGCCGCCGCAAAAGCTGCCTGGGAAGCTACGGCGACTCGCGGCGTCACGTGACGTGCCTACGTCAGCGCGCACGCCTTTGCGTGCGTGTCCTACGCCAGCGAGAGGCAGCGAGAGGGAGGGGGGCGAAAAAAAAAAATCGCCGCCGCCGACGCCGCTTCCCCCCCCCTCACCCGGCCGCCCCCGCGTGGAGCCCAGCGCGTGCAACGCCGCCCCTCCGTCGTCGTCGTCGTCGTCCCCGGCGCGGGATCCCCGCGCTGGTTCTTCTTTGGCGAGGGAAATGCCTCGGGTCTATATCGGGCGCCTTAGCTACCAGGCCCGAGAGCGGGACGTGGAGCGCTTCTTTAAAGGCTACGGGAAAATCCTCGAAGTGGATCTCAAGAACGGGTGAGGCGGGTTTTAAATCTTCTCACTCCGCCTGCCCGTTTGCCGGGAGATCCTCTCTGGGCCTAAACACGGCCCGGGTTTTCATCCCGCGGTTTCTTCCTGTCAGAGCGGCCTTTTTTTTTTTTTCTTCCCTAAAGCGCATGCGCGCCCTTTCTCTGTCCTTTCCCGCGCGCGCCTCTCTCTCCCTTTCTTCCCCCCCCTCCGCCCCCCCCCAGCGATCCTCCTGCCTTTCTCCGAGATCCTCCTGGGGGGGGGTGCGTGGTGGGGAGGGGGAAGCCTTGAAGTCGCTCCTGGGCCAAGTTCCGTGTTTGACCCGTCTTGTGGTCCGTGCGGTGCTGTTGGGAGGAAGATTTGGGCGCTCGTCTCCGGGTCAAGGCAGGCTTGGAAACCTCTTTACGAAGGGGGGGGGGTGTTGTGTTGGGGTTACCCCACATCCAATCGATCTTCCCTGGATTTCTTAGCCCGCCTTTTTTATATGCAGGAGCATAAAAAGCTTTCATTCCCCCGAACTCTCTGGGCTGAGAAGTGGGCTTGACCGGCCCAAAGTCACCCTCTCTCTCGGAGTTTTCAGTGGCCGAGGATGGACTTTGAACCTGCATTTCTTCCCTCCTCCAGCACCTTCGCTACAGGTAGTCCTCGACTTACGGCCACAGCGGAGGCCCAACATTTCTGGGTGCTAAGCGAAACGTGCGTTAAGTGAGTTTTGGCCCCTCCCGTTGGATGACTTTCCTTTGTCATCGTTGTGAAGGCAGTTTCACGGGGCAGTTTGTTAAAGTTAGTAACACAGTTGTTTAATGAAATCTGGCTCTCCCTCTCCCCCCCTCCCCCAAATTGACTTTGCTGGTCAAAAGGGGGATGGTATGACTTCTGGGACACTACAACCGTCATAAATATGAGTCCGTTGCCAAGCCTCTGAATTTTGATCGAGCCACCATGTAAGTCGCTTTTTCAGTGCCGTTGTAAACTTCGGAACGGTCACTAAACGAATTGCTGTAAACTGAGGACTACCTGTATTTGGGGTTGTTGTGTTTTGGGGGAGGGGGTGCTTTCAAGTAAGCCTTTGACTCCTGGAGACTGACTGGACTTGTTCGGTCAGTTTTCCTGGTGAGGTTTTTCAGAAGTAGTTTGCCATCTAGGGCTGAGACAGAGGGACCCAGCCCATAATCATGCAGCTGGCTTCTTGCTAAAGGCTGGACTTAAAACAAATGATCTCCAAAGTTTCTAGCCTGATGCCTTAACCACTGCATCAGACTGGCTCTGCTTTCACTGTTACACCTGCCGAAAGCTTGGATGTTGCTATTATAATTTTTTATCCCACCTTTTAAAAAGATATATGTGTAACTGGCAGAGGCAAGCATAATAACTCTGCCTTCTGTTTTCCCCACAAAAGCCTTGTGAGGTGGGCTGGGCTGTGAGAGTGTGACTGGCCCAAAGTCACTCAGCCAACTTTCATGCCAAAGGGAGGCCTAGAACTCACAGGCTGTAGGTCAGCACCTTCACCAATACACCAAACTGGCTCTCTTGCTTTCATCTCGTGTTTAAAGTCTTACTGTAGGACAAAATGAAATGTCTTCTTTCCTGAAGGAAGACGAGAAGCTGGAAATGGGTCCTGGATGAAGCCCTTTTCTTAATGAACGAGCAGTACTGGAAGCTGCCGTGTACTGTCTGGGTTCATGCATTGTGTTGTGCTATGATTGACCATGGCTTATTGAATATCTAACAGCCAGATCCACAACAATATGGTAAGCCACAAACTATGGTTTACAAACCAGAGTGGTTCAATTCAGGCAACATGCCAAACCAAGACTAGGCAAACCAATTTTGATGTGGCATTTTGTACAATGGGTAAACAGCATCTTGCATGGACCATTAATCTAATTTCAGTGTTAAGTCTTTTTTGGTTTAACTGGAGATGTTAGATGTTAAAACTGGGATTTTTTAATAACGGATCCTCTATGTCTAATCAGCGGCCATTCTAATAAATAATTATATAGTGCTTGACATTTTGGACTTGGATCAGGAAAATAATGGTTGCTTAGAAAATATATGCTATGCTGTTTTTACTTATTGTTGAATTTAAACAAATCTCATGTAAAATCCATTTTTAGCACTTGTAAAACAGTACGGTGAAATATGTATGTGTTTAAAACCAATCCCATTGCATTTTGGGATATGTTTACAGAACATATTCTCTCATGAGAGGGCTTAAGTTTAAAGGGAGTAGGCTTCATTCCTTTCATCAAGAATTATTTCATGACAGAATTGTAACAGAGCAGCGCTAGGTGTGTTTATTTGAAATACTATTTAATTTACTCTAGGTATTCTCATGTAAATATGCATACACATTTTAAAGTATTTCTTTAAAAAATGACAAGTTTATAAAAATAATTATATAGTTGAAATATTTCTTCTGTAAAGGAGCACTGTGAAATAGATACAGTAGTAGTGGTGCAACAGTAGGCAGGCGTCCATAATCCTCTATAGTAGCTGATTGACCAGGAAATCATTGCCACATTAGGATAAATTTTCCAGGATATGTGAATTATACATGACTAAATCTTGCATGGGTTTCTTTAGTTGAGCAGGTTCTTTTTAGCACAAACACTTGTAACAGCTATCAGAAGATGAAAAAATGTTAGTTATTCCTTATAGTATATAAGATAAAACTTTAATTGTAAAGCCCCCTATTTAATAGTCTTTACTTGCAAGAATTAATATTTATATCTCATTATATTTGTGATATCATTTTTCAAATGATACAAATTATGTATTTTCCTTCAAATTCATGTCATGCATACTGTCATTATAGACATAATTATAGACATAATGCAGGCTGATGCAGACATTTGGTAATAGCATGCTAAAATGATGTTTTACTATACTGTATGAACAATTAGCAAACAAAAGTTCTTGCACTTAATAATAAACTAATGGTGATGCCATCTAGATTTATAAATGTCATAAACTAATAAAAAGAACCAAACAGGATCAGTTCTTGGTATTCAAGCAATGTTCAAGTTGACCTTAGTTTGAACATAGATTTCTGAAGGTGATTTCTATTCTTTGCCCATCTTCAGATATCCCACGATGCTTTGAAGAATAAGAAACTTCCTCTTTTACTTTTGATTAACTGAGGTCTTTGCTGTCTATTGCAACAAATTGAGTAAAGGTAACTGGCAAATTTTCAGAAAGCCAGGTTCAAAACTGATAGAAAATATATATATCGTATTTTTTGCTCCATAAGTTGCATCTGACAATAAGACGCACCTGGGTTTAGAGGAGGAAAACAAGAAAAAAAAATCAGGGGGCGCCTGAGAGGACCACAGATAGATGTCTTCTCATGTGTCAGCTCTGCCTATTGACTCCTGCACTGCAGAAAAGGGACAGAAGAGGTGGGCAATGACAAAGACAGAAGAGGGGGGATTCAGCACTGTAAAAGGACCCCGTTTTCGCGGCACGGCTGCTATTCACCAAAGGACCGGCACTGATGCACAGACATTGGTGCCGGTTCTTGGGGGAGAAAAGTGTTGTCTTATGGAGCGAAAAATACGGTAGTTTATTGAACTTCTAGACCTGGGGTCCCCAAGCCCTGGTCCAGGGTCCGGCATCAGGACACAGCATGCCAGAAACAGGGCTGCGCAAACAAGTGAATCCCCATCCGCAGGATGAAGGCAGCATGCGAAATCACTCCCCCTCCGGTCCACAGAAAAATCTCCATGGAACCGGTCCCTGTTGCACAAAAAGTTGGAGTTGCTACTTTAGACAGCATAGTAAAGTAAATAATTACTTAAAAATAGAAGTATAATTTTTCAAATTATTAACAGTAAAAGTTCATGGGGTATTCAAGAGATTTTGCATATTACACTAAATTATTTTGTTGTAATTTGAGCACACTCTTCTATTTTCAGTAAGTAGCCAAATTTAATTTTTCAGCTTAATTTTTCTAACTACTCAAATTTGAGGAGATGAATGCCATCAGAATCTTTCTCTAGTACAAGGAGTGGATTGCAACTAGAGAAATATAATTTCTGATAATTTGAAAGTTTGAAAAAGCACTTTTCTCCATTTGGTAGAAAAGTATTTTATTTTTTTGTTATCAACCCAAATATTTAATTCTTTAACTACATTAATTATTTCAGATAGCATGTACATTTTATACTATCTGGCTTTTTTTAGAAGCCTTTATGAATGAACCATCTCAAGATAATTTATAAAAAAAGAATCCTGCCTAGATATTTACTTGGATGTTATATTTATATGTACGTGTGTTAGTGAAGCTAACTCCCAGTAAAACATGCATAGGATTACAAACTCAACAGAATAAATGTTTTAACTTTTTGCAACCAAAATTACAGATTTTGGTAATCTGAATCATCTAATTCTAGAGAATGCTACAATCTGTTTCACCATATGCTACTCAAGCATATGTCTCTAGTAAACAGGAACATTATGGCATAACATTAAAGACTAAAAGCATATTTGGATATTATAAAATGTTCTAGAGTTAAAAAATAGTAATGAAATATTAATGCAAAAGGTTTCCTTCCATTAAACATTCTAATACTTTTTTAATGGGTGACTTACACAGTTGGAAAATATATCACTCATTTAAAAAGAGATTATGTTTCATAATAAGGCCCTTTTTAAGAATTCCTCTAATTTTTTGCTTCTGCTTTCGGGAAATAGAAGAAAGTAATTAGCAAAATGTGGAAGGCATAACGTTTTTTTCTGAAATTGCCTCAGTTTGCTTCTTTTGTTCTTCCCTTCCTTTCCTCATATTTGAAAACAGCAGCTCACTCTAGTCAGCCCTGTAAGAATTTCTTACTTATCAGATGGTCAGGTAAGTATTTCTATTCAGAAGCTGTTCACAACAGCCCAAAGGACATCCTTTGTTTCTTTGGTGACCACTAGCCTTTAAGCAATGCCAATTGCCCAGGGTCTCGTAAACGCAGGAAGATCCTGTACAGAATTTCCATATGGTCCATCTATATCAGAAATTTTCAAAAGAGCCAAATTGGCTTCTGTAAAGTTACCAGCCTCCTAACTGTGTTTTTATGTTGTGTGGTCTACTTCCTGTCTATAATGTGCTTTAAATAACTGATTTTTTTGTCTTTTTAAAAGAAAAAGTTATAAAAGCCTTAATGCCAGAGAGCTGTTTGTCTCTGTAATTTCTTAAGCTATTAGTACCTGCTGCCATAACCCACTTTATGCTTTGTACCTTTTTTAATAGTTACATCATGCTCTTCCTGTTAATGGCAACAAAGGAAAAGCCTTTGTTGCCATCATCAGGCTTAGTTTTTGTTTGGAGGAAGATGTTTTCTGAAATACGTATCTCCTACATTCCCTAAGTTTCAAAATAGTTCCTACTGCCAGCGGACTTGCTGGTGACATATTTGATTCTGGAGTAGTCTCTTCTCTTCTCCAGGTATGGCTTTGTTGAGTTTGATGATGTGCGTGATGCAGACGATGCTGTTTATGAACTAAATGGCAAAGATCTTTGTGGGGAGCGTGTAATTGTTGAGCATGCTCGAGGCCCTCGTCGTGACAGCAGTTATGGTTCTGGACGCAGTAAGCACTACATACCATTGTACCAGTGACTCTTCTTTCTATTAAAATAGAATATTTTTTTAAACGTAAACTTTGACTACTGTGGTTTCTATTAAAGTAATATCTGGATGTTAATTTGTATTAAACTTTTAAATTAAATAAATGAGATTTAATTTTTGTTATTTTACTTTTGTAAATATTTAAATGGTTTACTTGTAATGTAAATATTTGTTTAACATAGACTTAACTAAGACCTCAATGTTTCAATTAAGAGTCCTTTGAGGCTAAGATGACTGCCTGTTCCATTTGCTGACCCTGGGTTGCCTTTCCATGAGTGGCTCTTTGACCTTTGTGGCCCTTGGCTGACCAAAAGGAAGCCATGTGACGACCGCAACTTTTTCCCATTAGACCTGGGTGGTGAGGACCCCAAGGGTTAGAGAGAGATGTGATTAATCTGAAATAGGTGCCTGAAAACCATTATTCATGTCAGATATTCAGAAAACTTTAAATCAATGTAAGTAACATTAGTAACTGACTATAGTGATTTGGTTGTTTTGTTTTCAAAAAATGTTATTTTTTAAAAAAACGTAACTGTAGATGCATGTTCGATATTGGTAGTTAATGTAAAATATACAGTCTTATTGTAATATTCTAGACATACATACATAGATTTCTGGCTGGCTCTATTAATATAACATTTAAAGCAAGGAGATTGTAGTTTAGGCTGGGGTGGGGGTGGGAAATTGTTAACATAATTTTTGGCTAGACTAGTTCTTACATTGTTTGGAGGGGGGGCGGGGGGGATGTAGGCTTAATTCCTAACTCCACTATATTAGCTAAAGTACTGCATCTGCTTATCACATCTCAAGGTGGATATGGTTATAGAAGAAGTGGAAGAGATAAGTATGGGCCTCCGACCCGTACTGAATACAGATTGATCGTTGAAAATCTGTCAAGCCGTTGCAGTTGGCAGGATTTGAAGGTAAGTGGTGTCTGGGCTTCTGCCAGTTCTGATTTAGTGATAGATAGTGCAAACATAAATTGAAGTCTTAATTCTTGCTATATGATCCATACCAAAGGAAATAGATACTTGTTTCCCAAAGAAAGTCTTTACAGTTTTTATTTGAAATCTTAATGCAGTATACTAAGCACAATTGTGAGCTTGAGCATGAAGTGCTCACTGTCTATGCTCTTTTTATTACCTATATTACATTACCTATTAAGTACAGAGAAATGCTTCCAAATGAACAGAAGTCTCTCTATCAAATCTCACACATGGCCTCGATCTTTTAGAAACTATTCAGAAAAACTAAGAGCAACTGCTTCTTTGGGGCATTTGAATTGGCTAACCTACTTGTCATGGCTACATACAGGTCACTGGAAAAGTTCTTTATCTCTAGGGATTCAAACTGTTCTCAAGTAGTCCTTAACTTACAGCCACAATGGAGCCCAAATTTTCTGTTGCTGAGGCAGTTGTTAAGTTAATGTCTCATTTTACAACCATTTTTGCCACGGTTGTTAAATGAATCACTAGTTAAGTTAGTGACACGGTTGTTAAGTGGATTTAGCTTCCCTGAGTTCGCTTGTTAGAAGGTCAAAAAGGATGATCACATGGACCCAGAACATTGCAACCATCATAAATATGAGTCAGTTGTCAAGCATCTGAATTTCATGCAGCAATTCAGATGCTGCAACAGTCATAAGTATGAAAAATAGTCATATATCATTTTTTTCAGTGCCATTGTAACTTTGAACATCACTAAACAAACTTGTAAGTCAAGGATTATCTGTACTTTTCCTGGAGGAGATAAATATGTTTATTGCGGATGCAGAGTAGCCCTCAGACAAAGAAACACTAAAAAAAACTATGTGTATGCATGTGTGTACTTTTCTGCCTCTTCAAGTTATAAATCATGAGCTTTTTTGGATTGCTTACAATGCATTTCTCTTGCAGGGCTGTTGATTACACCTTTATTGTAAGGGTGTACCCAATGGTATTGTCTAGTCCTTGGGGTCTTGTTTCCACCTTGCAAACTCCAGCCTTTATAAGTACCTCCATTTTTGCCCTCCCCCAATTGATTTCTTATCCTGTTCCATCTCCTTTTAAAATTCTACAAAAATGATGCCCTGAAAAGCAAGGTATTTTAGGTAAAATTAGCAATTATTTATGATACCTAGAAGTTGAGAGGTAGATATATAGAAATGAGATCTTGATCAATAAATCAGTAATTAATTTTAGACATATAGATACTACATGTGCATATCAGGACATGACCAGGGGTGTATGTATATATGTGTTTCATTTTTTCATTTGTAGCAGTATCAGAGTTGGACAAAGATATTGAAACCCTGTATCTGTTTTTAGGATTATATGCGTCAGGCAGGTGAAGTGACATATGCTGACGCACACAAGGGGAAAAAAAACGAAGGTGTGATTGAATTCAAATCTTATTCAGACATGAAAAGAGCCCTTGAAAAACTGGATGGGACAGAAGTAAATGGTAGAAAGATAAGACTAGTGGAAGACAGACCTGGGTCCAGGCGCCGCCGTTCTTACTCCAGAAGTCGTACTCATTCAAGGTAAGTTTGTTCATAATATCATGCTTACTACGGCAATAGTTCAGAATAGTTAATGAAAAATAACAGGATATTCACTTGCAGGAAAAGCAGTGAAGTGTTAGAAGAACTGAAATTGTCATAATGAGTTGTGCTGGTGATAAAGAAAAAGAGGTGTGGTTCAAGTTATGACTTGGCATTATACTGTTGAGCAACCAGGACAGTTAACTTTACAGATACAGAATCTATATCTCCAGCCTCCATTTGCCATTGAGGCAAGCCATAGCCTTTTCATTTGAGGGAGCAGATAAATTACCTGTCTGAGGGAAGGGATGTATGATCCTTTCCCAGAGGCATTGCTGTAAAGCTGTTCTACAGAGAAGCAGATAATGGAATTTATATGGGAAAATTATATGAATTGAGGATCTCTGTATGAAAGCTGGAACCTGGTGAAACTGAACAACTTATGTTTTGAAGCCATCTTTTACTGTATTTAAAATGTTGTTACATTTTACTTTTTATTTACAAATACATAAATATAGTACAATCTTGCAAGCTAGAATCAGAAGCCAGATCCAACATAAGAATGGCAGTATCTCATTGGCAGAACATATATTTAGGTTGTAAAATGTCACAAAATCATTGCCTGGCATGTTTAGATAAAATTTTGAAAAATAGCCTGGAAAGTTATTATCAATTATTGCAGAGAATAATAGCTAAGGCTGATCAATGACTTGAGTTTTATTCAAGAGTTTCCTTCACATGTTCAGGTCAACACTTAAGTAGTACTGAACAGCTTTTAACTCTATAGAATATCAGTTGGAACCCTTATAGTGAAGGGTTCCGGGTCATGCAGAAATATTTGAATGTACAAAAAATGGTTTTCACTAAAAGCATGGAAACTGTCTATTAAATAATGCACAACTTTTCTTGAAGATAAAACAAATAAAATAACAAATTGGATCTTTCTCTGCAATGTAAAGCTATTGGAAAAGTCTTGTGTCTTTGTAGTTTGTTGTAACAAAATTATTATCTAAACAACTTACTTCCTCCTGCTTTCTTTTCTTATTCCAGTGAGCCCTCTGACCACAATTGCATTCTCTTTTATTTCATCTATTTACATCTTTGTCAAAGCTGCCTTTTGTTTTCCTCCATCACTTAATGAAACTAATCTTATCTCTGACATTAGAAGGCTTTATGGAGCCCCATTTGCAAAAAAAAACTTAGATTTCTACTTAGAAAACTTAGATATATAGACAGAACTATGCTGTCTCAGAAATGCTCTAGAGAGATAGTGCCTTCTGTTGTACTGTGCTATGCAGCTTGAAAGGGGATTTCTGTGCCCTGCTCAGCTGATTCTCTTGAACGCCCATGGTGACTTAACAACTGTGACACGATTGTATTACCTCCAGGTCTCGCTCTCGAAGCAGACATTCCCGTAAAAGCAGGAGTCGTAGTGGCAGTAGTAAAAGCAGCCATTCAAAGAGCAGATCACGATCCAGGTATAGTGACGTTTAATTAATAGTGGACATAATTTAAGCTTATGCTCCAGTAACATGCACTCTAAAAAAAGTTGTGGTGGTGTAATAATTGCTCTTCAGGAACAGTTTATATATTGTTATAATCAACAATTATATGCCTTACCCAGTGGGATGCAGGGGGTTATTAAGCATTTAGAATATCATTGAAATCCTAATTGTGAAAATTTAAACAGTGTTATTATTTAAGTAGTCGGCATATTTACAGTCTGAAATTTGAACTGTCTGAGACATCTGCTGTATTATAAGATAAAGATTTGGCACTACCAAATCATTGAATACCTGCAAAACTTTCTACTTTTTTCCTTTTGACTACCAGGTCTAGATCTCATTCCAGAAGCAAAAGCCGCAGTCGGAGCAAAAGTCATAGCAGAGGCCAAAAGGAAAAAAGCAGGAGTCCAAGTAAAGATGATAAAAGCAGGAGCCGCAGTAGAAGCGCCGAGAAATCTCGAAGTAAAAGTAAAGACAAATCACAGGATATAGTTGAAAATGATGGTGACCACCAAGCAAAAAGCAGAAGTCCCAGCAAGGAAAAGAGTAAGAGTAAAAGCCGCAGTAGGAGTGGCAGTAAAGAGAGGGTAGAAAGAGAGGAAAGGAGAAGCGTAAGGGGCAGTCGGAGTAAAGAGAGAGAGAAGAGTGTCAGCAAGGGAAGGAGCAGGAGTAAAGAAAGGAGCAGGAGTAGAAGCCGTAGCAAGAGCAAGGACAAAAGGAAAGGTAGGAAGAGGAGCAGGGAGGCCAGTAGGAGCAGGAGCAGGAGTCACAGCAGAAATGAGAGAAACAAGAGAAGGAATAAACATGACAGCAAGTCTAGTAGCAAGAAGAAAAAGAGAGAAGATCAAGAGCGGTCCAGGTCCAGGTCCAGGTCCAGGTCTCAGTCTCAGTCTCGGTCTCAATCCAAGGAAAAAGAGCGTATAAAAACAGAACCTGACCCGAAAGACGCCAAAGGTGAGGGTGAGGAAATGGACACCAGTTGTAGATCAAGATCAAGATCAAATTCCAAGTCTAAAAATGTCAAATCAGAATCTCGCTCCAGATCCAAATCAGTTTCAAAAACGAGATCCCAGTCGAAGTCTAGATCGAGATCTGCTTCTAGGTCACATTCTCGATCTAGGTCGCGATCTCGTTCCAGATCCTAAACTTGCTGCAACCCACATTTAGAGCTCTATGAGAAGTCTTTTGTACATGTTTGGTAGTTGTAGCACAAGTGATTGGAGTAGAACACATGTCACTGCTGTACATTTTTAATAACCCCCCCCTCCCCAATGGTGTGTTGTAAGTGTAAGTCCAGTGCTCCCTCTCTGTTGCACATTCTGGTACTAGAGACCAAGGGTTTTCTTCAGGTATGGTTCATCATCCTAGATTTCCAGAACAGCCATAGAGAAGGAGCATTGCATTGATGGGCTTCTAAGATTGGAATGATGACTTCTAGGTAGGTATGGTAATTTCAACAATTTGCCCTTAAATTGATGCCCCTTGATGTATGCCATTTAGTGAAAAGTGCAAAGTCTTAAATTTCATAATACTTTTTTTTTTTTTGTTTCATTTCATATTTTGGACTTGCAGAATATGTGAATAGCACAGTCAGGAAAATAGATACCTACAGTAAACTATAGGAAGGGAAGAAACAAAAGTAGAGCTCCACATTCTGGTATTGTGACAATATCCTTGTTTTATATTTTTTATTTTTCCCCATCTTGCAAAAGTACAGTGACCCCTGTTTCCATTAAATTTGAATAAAGACTATTTTTGCTTGACCGGTTGTTGTAATGCTTTTAAGTTACGCTGCTTTTTCCCCTAAAAAAAATGTACAAGAGTTTCAAGTCAATCATGCAGCCCATTATAGGCAGAATTTGCAGCAAAGACTTCTGACATTTAATGATTTAACCAAAAAACAATGATTGTCCTTTTCCTTCCCAAATTCCTCCGCCACTTGGAGGGAGAGAAAAATATAAACTTGTGGGGAAACAATCTGTGTAATAATTGTAGTTCTAATAAAGTTTCCCTCATATCCTCAATTTACGGATCTATCCATCTAGTCTTCTTAGCCATGGTATGGAAGTGATTTTTACACATTTTTCCCCTAATTGCAATCCTGACATTCCAACTACTAATTAAATTCATTTCGGTATAGCTTTTGCTGCCAGTTGTGACACTGAAAACAAACTCCTGGTCTGAGAGTGTTCTCAGAGGCATCTCATTTTTTTTAATTCAGTACAGGTAGTCTTCATTTAACTATCACAATTCTGTTAAGCAAAGTGATTGTTAAGTAAAACCACAACTATGTTTACAACCTTATTGCAGTTTTCCTTCATTTTACAAATCTGCAAAGTTTGTAAACTTTGGCTACAAAAGTTACTTTTTCATCATTGTCCTTCCTGGACAGTTGTCGTGCAAAGCAATTGGTAAACGAAAACTGTCACTTTCCTAAACCATTTGCACATGGTGAAAAGGGAAACAGTTCCAATTAAGTCTGAAATTGCCTATTCCTGTGACAATCAAATGATGAACTTCAAGATTAGATTTCTCCATAAGCGGAATACACTTATTTGGGCAAATGGTTATTGTGACATATATCTGGGAAGGAACTGCTTCTACATACAGACTTCTGCAGATGTTCAAAGCTGCAAACGGAATATTCAGAAGAACAGAGTTCCAACTGATACATCATGGGAGGATGGATGGGAATTCATCCTTCGCCAAGGATTGGCTACAGGTTCAGTGGTCATCAATACTTGCAGGCTTTATCAATTGTTAAAATATTATCTTCATCACCCAAAAGAGCAACAGTGTAAACATTTCTCTGTGTGCCAAGCCTGTGTATGAAATGAATCCCTCTTATTTTTTGCATTCACTTCGCTATCTTTGTAAAGAAACCAATAATGGCATTCTTGCAATTGTTGGGCTCAAACTCAGTTTCTCACACCTTAAGATTGCATAGCAAAGTCATCACATAAGTAAATCATACCCATATTTTAACATTTTTCTAGTTACATCATTACTTACATGCAGCCTTACCATTTTCAACATTCCTATAATCTGATAGGCCCCTAAATATTAACTTCCAATAACCAGGTTTTTCACATAATGATTTTAATAGAACAATAGATGTATACTAGATCCGTGATGGCGAACCTATGGCATGCATGCCGGAAATGGCATGCAAAACTGTCGCCCGTTGCACTTCCAGCAGCTCCTCCAGCATCCTGGGTGGAAGTGGCAGCACGAGAACTGCTGCTGCCCTCTCGCCGCCCAGCTGGAGCAGCAGGCAGGGCAGCCGGCCGGGTGGGGCAAGGGGGCAGCAGTGGTTCTTGCACTGCCGCTTCCAGCCGGGATGCTGGAGGAGGAGGTGCTGCCATTGGGGAGGCAAGCTGCACTAATAGGGCCGGAGGAGAGCCCAGCTCCTCTTGCATGGAGATGCCACCAAGGGCCTGGGTCACCAGTGGGGGAGCAGCTGCGGAGGTTGGCCTTGCCCCTCACCCTGTGGCTGCTGCTGCTGCTCTTCTGGGATGATGGGGTTGCACAGGAGCTGAGTCCGCGGTGGGAGGAACATCTGTCTGGCACCAGGGATAGAGGCACAGGCCAGGAAGTGGTTGCATTCCCTTAGCAGAAGTGGCGGGAGGGGCAGCTGCACTAGTTTGTTCTCGGGCTGTGGGGGGGGGCTTCATTGACACTTCCAGTTTCCGGTATGCGCACTGGGCAGATGGTCTTTCTGTGCGCATGTGCACCAGAAACCGGAAGACAGTGCGCCAGAAACTGGAAAATCGCAGCTGCTCTTCTGGTTTCCAGCACGCAGTATAACAATATAGTACTAATCAGTTTAGGTGTACTGTACTTTGGGCAGTGTGGCACAAGTATAATCACCTCCCAATTTTATCCTCAGCATGTTCATGTTATTCTATGCAAGCTAGAATCTTTAGAGGGTACTTTGCAATCCAAAACACATTTGCCTGCATCCCACCAACCAAGGAGAGAATACATTGTGCAGACACAGTTGTATTTTACCTGGATCAGGATGTTGTTTTGGAAACATTGGGATTTCATGGCTCAACCAAGAATATTACATACTGTAGAATGGCCTTCCTCAATCTGATTAGGAAACGCTGGCATACGTGAAGCAAAAATGCAGATCAAATAACCTAGCACAGCAAAGCAAAGGAAGAATTTGTGAATCGTTGCAAGAAAGATTGCATATCTTTCTTGCAACGAGAAACATCCAAAGATAAAATTAATGGTAGAAAATGTGAATTGAAAATGGATGTTAAATGTTAAGTACATCACAGTACTGTGTGAGAGGCTACGTTTGTTAAGATTAACTTTTTTAAAAAATAGTCGAGTTTTAATAGAAGCATCACAAAATGGATGCTTTGATAGAATAGAATAGAATAGAATAGAATAGAATAGAATAGAATAGAATAGAATAGAATAGAATAGAATAGAATAGAATAGAATAGTTGGAAGGGACCTTGGAGGTCTTCTAGTCCAACCCCCTGCTTAGGCAGAAAACCCTACACCACTTCAGACAAATGGTTATCCTACATCTTCTTAAAAACTTCCAGTGTTGAAGCATTCACAACTTCTGTAGGCAAGTTGTCCCACCGATTAATTGTTCTAACTGATGTTTCTGTGCTTATCCCCATGCTTTGTGCCCTTCACTTCCGTAAAAAAATAGAGTATAAAGAGGGTAAAAAGCATGGAACAAGGTCACACATCTGAAAAATCTCTTTCATTTCGTAGTAAAATTTATTTAATGGGTCCCAAGATTCCTAGCATTCAGGCTGTTGCTTTCTGTTTAAAAAGTCCACCTAGATTTTTTTTTTTTATTTTAAAGGAACAAACAAATCCCAAATCTATTTTCCTTTTCTTTGGTAATTTTTTTGTTGCATGTAGCAAAGCCATTTAAACTATACAAACACCTAACTGCTCTGCAGCAGCCTTGAGTCTCTAGCAGCTGTTATCTTCAATTCCATAGGTAACTTCATTCTGTTCTGGCAGCGCATTGAAATTATTTCGGAAGGCAAATAATCCTTTTGTTACATAAAAGCTTCCATTAGCAAGCTTAACTCCAACCATGTAAATTCATGCTCCATTATTCTATCGACTCGAGAGATTTCCCCCAAATGGTTCATTTATTCTCCAAGATTTTGCACTACCTTGGTGCCTGAATTCATATGATGTTTCTCTCCTTAGTTATACATTTTAATATATGACCTTGGGATATATAGTATAGCTGTCAAAAAAAAAAACCACACCTCTGCATTTCTCCCAAGACAAGTCTATTGGGCTCTTTTCAAAGACTACTTCCAAGAGATTTGGGGAAAAGCGAGTACCCAGATTATATTAAAAACTTCAAGCTACATCTTTACTAATTGGCAATTGGTCATGGTGGGTAAGGATTGTGGGAGTTGAAGTCAATGACATCTGAAGGACAAGTCTGGGGAAAACATTTCTTACATTTCTATCTCATCTTTTCTCTGAGAATTAAAGATGGCTTACATGGGATCTCCCTAATTTGCTCTCCAATACCACCCTGTGACATATTTTGGGCTAAGAAAAGAGTGGGGGGAGATACTGAGTTTCAGGACTAAACGTGAATCAGAGTTACTGTACTGAGTTTTCCTCTTATCTGTTTTCAGCAGACCTCAGTGGGATAACAAAAAAGACTTAGATTTAAGGGAAATTTGGTCTCTCCGATGTGTTCAAGAGAGGGGAAAAAATGGAAGACATTTACATTTGCCTATTTATATATGCCGAATATTGAGACTATAAACAATCTGTGATAAGAATTTAATGGTTTTTGTGAAGATAGATGTGAAATATAAAACCTTATCTCTCTTAGCTTCAAAAAACTCTCTTTGAAAAAATATTCTTTGAGAAAATATTTTTATAATTCAGGAAAGGACAGCAATGAAGCTATGGTTAAGTATTGAAAGATTTATTTTTCCCTCCTTGTGGCTAAGAAAATATGAAGAAGAGAAAGAGAAAATAATACTTTGGTCATATTTCCACCTAGTGGTGGAAATCAACATTTTAAAAACTACATGCCTATCTACTTTGTGCATCTTGAATATTCAAAAGCACCGGGTAAGATTGCTTTTAATGGTCTAAAAATTAAAGGATAATTTGATGTAATAGAGTTAAGATTCTGTCTGTGCTACTATTTTCAGTCAGGAGCAAGGCAATTTATCTGAGAAAATATCTTCAATAACTCAACACAACATTTGGATCTGGAGTTGTTTTGTACACTTGGTTAGTAGAAGATAAAAGTGCAGAAATTCAACTTGTTCAGCTTTAAAGCTCTAGTAGCAATACATAAGTTCAGAACTCTATAATCCAATTGTTCAGAAGTAGTTGAAGTCCAATAAACCTCAGCAGGCTGTTGACAAACCTGGTATGTTTCTCAGTATATCTCCAAGATAAGCAAATGCAAATAATATAAGCAAATAGAAACATGTACAAAATGCAAAAATTTCTTTCAGAGCATTTTGAGTCTCCTGAATGCCAGTGAAAGAACAGAAATGTCCCACTCACTTTGTGGTGTTTTTTTTCTTCTTTCTCTCACCACTAATGAAGGCCTGAGAGCAAACAAAGTCTTCCATACCAACTCCCAATTCGATAAGGCAAGGTTATAATATTTGGGAACATAAGGATCTAATCAAGGGACCCAGTGTCTCAATGGCTAAGATGCTGAGCTTGTCTATCAAAAGATTGGCAGTTCAGCGGTTCGAATCCCTAGTGCTGTGTAAGGGGGCGAGCTCCCGTTACTTCTCCCAGCTTCTGCCAAGCTAGCAGTTCGAAACCACGTAAAAAATGCAAGTAGAAAAATAGGGACCACCTTTGGTGGGAAGGTAACAGTGCTCCGTGTGCCTTTGGCATTTAGTCATGCCGGCCACATGACCACGGAGACGCCTTCGGACAACGCTGGCTCTTCGGCTTTGAAATGGAGATGAGCACCGCCCCCTAGAGTTGGGAACGACTAGCACATATGTGCGAGGGGAACCTTTACCTTTAAGGATCTCATCAATAAACAAATGCATATATGATAAAATGGAATGCCAGTAGCACAATAGATTGTCATTCACTAGAGCTTTATCCTCTACCAACGGTCCACCTACAATTTTCCGTCCAAATATTTAATGGTTCTTTTATGGTGCAGACTACAGGGTACTTGCAATATTAGGACAAAAATAATATTTTTCTGCATCGAAGCAGATATTCTGTATAGGCCAGTTAAAACCCAATTTTTTGGGCACCAGGGACTAGGTACATAGAGAGAGGTTTTTCAGCAGACCGGAGGTAGCATTGTTTCACATGCTCCTGCTTCCCGCTGATGGGGCTTCACTTGTTTGCAAGGCGAAGTTTCTGGCACACCACAGCCCTGTACCAGTCCATGGACCAGGGATTTAGGGACTTCAGGTATAAGATAACACACCCAGTCTTCTTGTAGTTGAGTTCGACCTTGTAGGACTTTGTGTGGTTTTCCTGGCCATTGTACAAAAGCAATTCAACATTGCTTTCTTCCAAATGTTTTTTTTTTTATTCCCCAATACAGCCCAAGAATTTCCTGATTGTTTTCCATCCACATGATAAGCAAGTCCAACTGTCCTTAGCTTTTTGACAGCAGCCAAGGTCAACCAGCTGCTGGTAGTTTCCAGTGAATTCAGTGGGACTTTTCTGTATATGGTCAAATCTAGATCCAACTAGTTCGGAATATATTTAAAAGGACAAATGTGTAATATATTTATTTATTTAAATGTGTGTACATGGGGAGAAATTTACCGGTATAAATATGTATCTAACAATTTGCAGAATCAGGATCTTATGTTCAAATCAGACTTGGAAATTAGGCAAAAAATGTTTTCTGTGAATGTTAATAGCAGTTTCAAAACTATCTGGCAATCAAGGATATTTTTTATTTATATCAATTGAACCTTTAACTTCTCACTAACTCCTCTGTAAATTCCATTTTCTTGAAATTGCCCCAGCTTCCTATCTCCCCAGGATTTTATTTTTCTCTGTTAAAATAGAGAAAAATAAAATAAAATAACTTTTTAAGGTTTAGAGATAGAGTAGGACAGCATTTAAGTGAGGGAGGGGAATTATATTGTTTTAACTGGGGAATAGAAGATTTCCAATATTGAAGGTAAACGTTTTGAACTAGTAGAAAAAGAGCAAAAATATGATGCTTCAAAAGTACAGGTAGTCCTAAATTTACGACCACAAACTGAGCCCAAAACTTATGTTGTTAAGTGAGAAATTTGTTAAGTGACTTTGCTCCATTTTATGACTTTTCTTGCCACATTTGTTAAGTGAATCACTGCAGTTCTTAAATTAATAACGTTTGTTAAGTGAATCTGGCTTCCCCATTGACTTTGCTTGTCAGAAGTTTGCAAAAGGGGATCCCATGACTCCGGGACACTGCAACCGCCATAAATGTGAGTCAGCTGACATGCATCCGAATGTATCTCACGTGACCATAGGGATGCTGCAATAGTCATAAGTGTGAAAAATGGTCCTAAGTCACTATTTTTCAGTGCCATTGTAACTTTGGTCACTAAATAAACTGTTCTAATTCAAGGACTACCTGTGGTAAGGTCTTGGTAAAATTAGATTTCCCAAGTTAGGTTTCCCAAGCAAAAACTATACACAAAAAAAGAATACAAGTAATCTTCAATTTATGACCACAATTGGGGCCAGAACATCTGTGACTAAGAGATGTTTTTATAAAGTGAGTTGCACCTGATGTTATGATCTTTTCTGCCACAGTCGTTAAGCGAATCGTGTAGTTGTTAAGTGAATCCAGCTTCCCCCATTGGCTTTGCTTGTTGGAAGCCATCTGGGAAAGTTACAAATGACAATTACATGACTCTGGAATGCTACAACTGTTGTAAATACATATTTGGTTGCCAATGCCTGAAGGTTAATCACGAGACTGTGGGGATTCTGTGATGGTTGTAATAGCAAGAACTGGACATAAATTCCTTTTTTTAGTGCCACTGAAATTTCAAATGGTCAGAACTCAAGGATAACAGCGAAACATTGTACTATAAAATCTGGACAACATTCTACGAATGGTTAGATAAAAGGAGGATAGCTGAGACAAATGTGTAGTGTTAGACTAGAAATATATACGTTATTATAGATAAATATGTATGTGAATTGTATGGATAGGTACATGTATATATAGATATGTATAATTATATAGAAATAAGGTATAAATTATTGTTATTATATTATGTTTAAATAACATATGAGGTTTAAGGAATATATTAATATATTATCATTAGTATATTACGTATTAGTTTAAAGTGTTGGAAGATGTTTGGGACCAGTGACGCCATATCTTTGTCCAATGTTTTTAATTTTGAATTATTAATAAAAAACTTTAAAAAAAAAAAATCAAATGGTCATTAAAACAAATGGTTGTAAGTCGAAGACACCCTATGTATAAATTGAATCAATCAATAAAAAAATTAAAATGTTTTGAAAGTTGCCCTTCTTTCAAAAATGGCTGTGAAAGATGAGAAGTGTAGACAAAGCAATCAAATGGAATACCAGCATATGAATTACAAGCATAGCCAGTTTGGTCTATTAGTTAAGATAGCAGGGTAGAAAGCAGAAGAGTTCATGTCCCACCATTGTGGCCTGTCGGCCACCGGCCCTCCAGCCGCAGAATCAGAGGAGGTGGCGGTATGGGAGTCAGGGTCAGCAGCAAGGCAACCTGAGAGCTCCGAGGGGGGAGCCTGCGACATCCGTCAGCCCTCAGATGGAGAGTCAACAGCCCCCAGGTCTGGAGGTGTCTGACGAGGAATAGGAGGAACAGCTGAGACCAGTGCCAGTGCCTGACACGCGGATGCGCAGAAGGTAGAGGAGAGGAGAGCAGTGGAAATCCGTGGGCCGATCCTTGGGAAGGAAGAACCACCACTGCTAGCGAAGCCCCACCCTAGCTCTGGGGATAAAAGGCAGAGGGTGGAGATGAATAGATGTAGCAACTATTCATCTTCCGGCTGGACACACTTGTTAGCCTGTGGTGAGAGAGAAACTTTTTGCCAGAGCTGCTGGCACTTTGAGTTCATTTCAGAGAGTTTGTCGTGTTTGGGGAGCTGGGACAAAATACCCACCTTAGCTGTGAAAGCCAGCTGAGTGACCTTGGGCCAGTCATTCTCACTCTCTAAGCCCAATTCAGCTCCCAGAATTATTGTTGTGGGGAAGATAGGAGGAGGAAAGTATGTTGGATATATGTTTTGTTGCCTTGAATTATTTGCAAAACTAGTAAAGGTGGGATATAAATAAATAAGTAAAGCATTTTTTCATACCTAAGGTAAAGGTAAAGGTTCCCCTCGCACATATGTGCTAGTCGTTCCTGACTCTAGGGGGCGATGCTCATCTCCGTTTCAAAGCTGAAGAGCCAGCGCTGTCCGAAGACGTCTCCGTGGTCATGTGGCTGGCATGACTAAACGCCAAAGGTGCATGGAATGCTGTTACCTTCCCACCAAAGGTGGTTCCTATTTTTCTACTTGCATTTTTTTACGTGCTTTCGAACTGCTAGGTTGGCAGAAACTGGGACAAATACTACTCAAAACATGTCACAGAACATTTTGACTTGTAACAAATATGATTAAGTGAGATTAAGGCTATGAAACCATCAGCCATGCATTCTAAATAGTCCCTTAGACCAGCGGTCCACAACCCCCAGGCCACAGGCCACTACTGGCCACAGCCTATTCGGAACCAGATTGCACGAGAGGCGGGCCGGTGCACACATACACACATGCAGCTCCACTCATGCAAACGGCAGGCCAGCGCACGTGCAGCTCCATTTGCACAAGAGCTGGATAGGTGTGCACATGCATGCATGCTGGCCCACCACAAGAGTGGTCCGGTTCCCTTCTCCCCCTTTGCCAGCTGGGCAGTCAAGCTGCAAAGATTCTGGACTGCTGCTTTACACATGAAGATCTTCTTTCTAGAATGTCTAAATGCAGAGGTGAATATTTAGCTTCATACAATATGCTAAGTAGGGCTATCAGATCTGGATTTAGGAATCCAGACACCACTGAGATGGCAGCAAAATTATGTAGGAAATGTTTGTTACTGCTTTTCTGGTGGTCGCCCCAAGTTTTACAAGCCAGTTCTGGTATGCCTAGCTAAGCCATACATCATGTCAACTACTGCCAAGTGTGATTTTTTTCAATACTAAATTAAGATTAACTATTTTCAAACCCACTCAAAAACTAATTTAGCCTAATAAATGTATTGAATCCCCACAATGATTCTTGCCTTTTTTTTCCTTTTCTTTTCAAAAGGGAGAGCAGAAAACAAAGCAAAACGAAGAGGAGACATCTGTGCCATTATAAAAGCTAGCAAAATTATGACATATAATTTTTTAAAAGTTCACTTGTAACCCAGGTTATTTAATATCTACATTAAACTGTTGAGATATATCATCGGGGAATTGTGGGGGGGAGGTCTTGTCACAGTATGAAATACAGCAATATTTCTTGTCCATCTGTTTCCAAAGCAATAATAATGATCTGAAACAGTAATAAGTTGGATAAGGAATATAGTGCTAGTCATTCTATCAAGGGAATATGGGTTAGTAAGGTTGATAGACTCAGGTGATTTTTATTGGTTCTGGATTTAGTTCTTAAACTAGACATGTTTCTGGATTAAATTTTATACCCAGTTTAATATCAGCTCAGGTAGATGCAAATTGTTTTATTCATACTGATGCACTGTTGGAAGAAATTTCCCGTTTTTCCGCAGCTGGGACACACCACAGACACTGAGAAGAAATGGATGCAGAAGCCAGCTTTCAGAAAGTGGAATTCTTTTAATGTAGGAAGGCAAGAAGCAAGAAGTGACACAGCTGGAGCATTCCAGGTTTGCAAGCAGCTTGGGAGTGTGAATCTGAGCCTTTTATGCTTAATTCCCCTTTGAAAGTCCTGCAGCTTGATGGGTTTTGATGTGTTTCTGATTGCCCTGGGTTTTGTTTTCCTGGGTAAATCTTGGTCCCTAGTCTTTTGTTTATCCTGTCCTTGGAGTTTAATCCTGTCAGGGGCAAAAAAAAGGGAGTTTGGTTTACATTTTTAGCCCAATTCCCCTTATCTTAATGGCTCTACTTAAGTGTTTCTGTTACTTTTGTAACAGCCATTAGAAGGCTGCTCTGAGTTTTCCTTTCAGCTGGTGCTTCTTGGTTTTCTTAAAGGGGAAGGGCTGGCTTGAGTCTCTTGGCACTGTTTTCTGAGGTTTCTGGTGCTGTGAGGTTTCTGGCACTATCCTGTTGGGGTGTACTTCCCACAGCACCACTCACCTTTTATAATGATGCACTGTTGAAGTCATTTTTGGCTATAGTGACAAGTCCCTTTGTTATACATAGATTGAGAGATAAAAGGCTACTTTTGAAGTGTCTTCAAAAACTATGTCCAGGATGCCGGAGCAATATATATATATTGATTTAGTATTAATATAGTAGTAATATAGTAGTAATATATATATTGGAATCCTTGTTACGGGCAGTCTTTTCAGAATTCAGATCTTATATTCATATAAAATGTAATTACATTTTATATAAATATAAGATCTGAATTCTGAAAAGACTGCCCGTAACAAGGATTCTAGGCATAATTAAATATCTTGAGGATAGCTTTTAAAGATCTGAAAGGCTTTGATCAAAGGTACCTTCAGACAATATGAAGTTTTTTTTTTGTAACTGTATTTTAGACTTGTTTCTGTTCTCTTTGTTGTCTTGGCTTCAGATGTTATATTGGTAGTGCTTGTTCCTAGTCATCTGTGGTATACCATATAATCATGGAGTCAAGAGTAGGATATTCTTTCTGATTTTTAAATATACCTAAGATAGTATAAATAGGGGCATCTTTAGCTGCCACATGACAAAGTTTCTGAACAGCAAATCAACTTGTGTTTAGCACTTAGAACCATTTTCACAGATCCAATCTGTTTATACAGTATTTTATACCACCAACTCCATAGTCTCAGGACAGTTGTCTATTATTTTGACTTTTTTTTTTTAGAAGCACTTTTAAAATTTTCTGTTACATTGCAAGTGTGGTTGATTTGTCAGTTTTATATGAAGACTTTTTCACTGTTCTCCCACAAACTGCTGTGGGGTCCTTTGTGAGAGAGAAAGAGAGGGCAGGCGATGTAGGCCTAGAAGGATGATGGTAATGATGAGGGGGAGGAATAATTTGTGAAAACAGCCCTGGTGATAGGGATTTTTGCCGCAAGCAACAGACGAGCGCAGTTCCTTTCCTGCAAGCCCGGAATCGATCAGCCTTTTATGTAATCTGTTTTTAGTCCGCTGGCAGGCTTCCCTGGACGGATTACATCGAAGCCCGAGGGCCCGCTCTGTGCCTAATTCCCGTGTCGAAGTGCAGCGTTTTTCCCCACCCGCGGCGCATCCCCACGACCGGCGCTCCAGGTGAGTCTTCTCCATCCCGAGCCGCGCCCGCCAAAAAAAAAAAACACAGAACTCCAGCCACGACGCGCATGCGCCGAGGCTCAGCTGGCGCGTGCGCCCCCCCCCCCCTTCCCTCCCTCCTCAGGCCTCTTCATCTTTTCGGTTCTTCTACAAGCCGGCCGGAACGGCCCGCGCCCCAGTTATTCCGCGCATGCGTCTTGGCTGTTCTGAGCTGCGCTCGTTTAAAAAAAAAAAAATTGTTGTGGGAGTTTAAAGGCGAAGAATCGAGCCGAGGGGAGGCGGAGGAGGTGAGTCAAAAGAAAGTGGGGACTGGCAGGGGAAAGTTAGAGCGTACCAAGTGGGGGAAGCAGAGGGGGGGCGCTCTTCTCCTTTCCCCCCCTTTTTGTCCCAGAACTTTTTGGAGTTTGAACTTCGGTATGGGATGGAGAAGGGAGTCCGGGCGAGGCGGGCGTCAAAGGACTTGCTTGGCCTTCTCTCCCCTTAAAAACCATTTTTGCCGTCTTCCACCCCACCCGCTGAGCGCCCCCCTCTCACCGTTAGGCTGCGCTTCCTCCCGCCATTTTGTGCCTGAAGGGGAGAAGCCCGCGGGGGGTGAGGGGGGGGCGACGGTGTCGTGTCCCCCCCCCCCCACCGCCTCAGGGCAAAGACAAGCCCGGTGGGGAAGGAGAAGAGGGAGGTTTTCCCTTCTGACGGCTCGGCGGGGGCTCTTTTGACGCTTCCCCAGTGGCCGGTTCGCGACCCTTTTGGGGGCTAAAATCGGCTGGGGAGTTTAGTTGGAGGAGCGTGGCAATTTCTCTCAGGACGAGCTGCTCTCCCGCCGTCCCGTCCCCGTCCCCCCCCAATGGCTATTATGACACAAACCAAACAAAGGTCAAGTAGAGGAAGCAGCCTCGCTCAACTGATGCTCTTTTTTTCCCCCTCAGCCTGGTTTGGGGTGGGGTAGGTGGTGTTAGGTGACAGCCCCGTCCGTCCCCAGCCTGAGGCCTTCCTGAACTGGATGGGCCCTCTGGGTTGGACGGGATTGGGCTACCAACCTCCCATCTTCATCGGAACGACTTGCTCCCCCCCACCCACCCCCCCACGAAGTTGTGGATGCTCTTCTTAAAAACACTGGGAGGTTTTTTAAAGAAGAGATTTTGTCTGAAATGGCCTAGGGCAGTGGTTCTCAACTTTGGTAGCTTGAAGATGGGTGGATTTCAACTCCCAGAATCCCCCAGCCAGCAGGGAGTTGAAGTCCACCCATCTTCAAGCTTCCAAGGTTGAGAAACTGGCCTAGGGGGTTTCCTGCTCGAAAGCTAAGGGGGTTGGACTAGAAGACCTCCAAGGTCCCTTCCAACTCTGTAAGCCTGTAGAGATTCTCAGTCATCCAGGAGAGCGCATTTTTTTTATTTTGCACTAAATACAATCTTTTTTTTTTTTTAAATCATATTAGTGGTTCCGGGATTTAAAATTATGAATGTAGTGGTCTCTGAGGTCCGAAAGGTTGGTGACCCCTGATCCAGGACATGGTTGTCCCAAAGGTGCTTTTTCAGGAGGCAACTGGACTTTTTTGTTTTTTCTTTACTTTTCTTTCTTTTTTTGAAGAAGTTGTGCTTCTCATCCAAGAAGCTTCTTTAGCGCTGACACTGCCCCCCCCATCCTGTCAGATCTGAAGAAGAAAATAGTGTAGGGTCTGCTTGGGGAGGATGGGGGAATTGGACTAGATGACCTACAAGGTTCCTTCCAGGTCTGTTAATCTGTATCTATCTAAACTTCTTGGATGAGAAACAAAACGTCTTCAAAAAAAAAAAAAAAAGAAAAAAACAAAGTCCAGTTGTCTCCTGAAAAAGCACCTTTGGGATTCCAACTCTGTTGTTATGTTATTTCCCCAACCATTGCACGGTTATTTGGAAAGGGTGAAAGTTGAGGGGGGGGGGCATCATGAATTTTGTGAGGATGGTTTTGCTCTTTTTGGTTGATAGGTGTTGGGCTTTACCCTGTATCTGGTCATTGAGCAAAACTAACTTTTTTAAAAAATCTGAGATAAGGTATCAGGAGCTGGGCTATAAAAATGTCAACCAACAGGGGGCAGAAAAATGGGGAAATCGTATCTCTTGGCTGCCATCCAGTGATTGCTTGGAGTTCTGCAGCCCAGGATCCCTGGTTTGAGGTCCTTGGAGACATGTCCCTGGATTTTAATTCTGAATAGAGAGGCATAACATTTTCTTGTTCCGTTCATAGAAAAGATGGCATGGATTAGCGCTTGCTTCTTCAAGCATTCCACTCACATTTGATCTGTCTCCTTGTTGGCATGCTAAAAAATTCACAGAAAGGGACAGATGGGTTATGAAATGTTTTATGGATATCTGTGTCTCTGTAATAAAGAACTCTCATAAACTATATTTCATGGCCTAATGACTTCACCATTTATAATTTTGTGTCTATATAATTGTTTTATAATCATCTATTCCGACAGGCATCAGCTATTCAGAGTTTCATCAAAATACTTTTTTTAAAACTTTTAGTAGGATGCCTGGAATTAAATTTTTGCATTTTTTTTATTGTCCCCTTCCTTGATGATAATTCAGAACTAACTGAACTCATTCCCATTTGCTGTAGCCAGGATTACTGATGTGAAATATACAAACTAATAGTACCTGGAAGGTAGATTGTGTATTTCTGTATCATAAACCACAAAAATAAACAGCAGAATTTTGTGTCCAAAATTAAAATGAGTATAAATTAAGTTTTACCTCTTGCATCTGCAGAATGTTCTTTACATGTGAGTGTGTACTTGAACGTCAAAAATATATGCAACTGATTCTGAAAAGTGACACCATTGTGATTTTTTGTGGGGTTCCTCTTGCCTCCCTCCCGCCTTTGAAAGGAAAGGAATTCTAGTAATAATATTCAGTAAATTGTTTGGGGCTTCCTATGTGCTTTTGTACACATAGAGCAATATTTGATACATTTAATGAAGTGAGGTATGTAAAAGTTTAAATCTTAATAAACTTTTTACCTTTAAAGTGTGTCAAGACTCACATTAACATCTGTATACACACATACATGTGCCTATACATATATATGTATGCATTAATCTTATATAAATGAGATATTTGAGATGTATATATTCTTTATTTAATTGCTTAACAAAACTATTATTTTAATTGAAATTGCTCTTTCAATGAAACTGTTCTAGCCTGGTATTAACTAACAAAGATCCAGATGAAAAACATCTTTAAATGTAGTTTTATTACTGTGTTCTTTGAGTAGTAAATAAGGGGAATTGTTAATGCTGGCCACAGTAATTGTCTGTGTGACATTTTCAGCAGAAATAATTGTATGTCTTTAAAGACATTTTTCTTTGCTGGAATTTCTGCCTTGAAATTATTCCCAGCCTTTAGTGTAGAGTAATAGTAATAATGCATAGAAAAAGCCATGTCTTCAGGCCTTTCCGTGCTGGCCTGAGACATGGCTTTTTCACAAATTCCCTGACCAACTATGAGGCTTTTAACTTTGGGGATTTTAAATTCAGATTGGTTTTTAGTATTTTGTTGTGGTTTTTATTGTGTGAGCCGCCCCGAGTCCTACAGGAGAAGGGCGGCATATACATTTTAATAATAAATAAATAAAATGGAAGTTATGGCTTGCATTTCTAACATAAGATTTGTCTAACCTTGTGTCAGGATCTCCAGGTTGCTAATACTGTAAGTAAAAGCTGTAGGAATATACAGTAAAATGATAGAAATTGGTACTGAATACAGTACTGGATATCTTTACAGAGGGAAGAGGTAGTTCACTTGTCATATTTTTCCCTTTCACAATCTTTTTCAAACTTGTTTATTAAGACTTTAAATACCAAAAATTGTTTCTAATTATACAACTAGGTAATTAATTCAATGTAAGGCTTGCAGGTCAGTGATACTCATCAATATGGGGGAGTTAGTTTACTCATGGAAATCAGAGTGTTTATCTCTTGATTGTAAAAGGCCTGTGTCAGATTTTGACATAACTAAACTGAGTAGTACTTCACTATGCAAATGTTCCACACTAAAATTAGTTTCTTGGGAAATGTGTTTAATGGTGCCAAAACAGATTCCTGAATTTGAAGGTATATGGAATTTCAGTGTAAAATAGGTGATGAAGATTTCTTCTCATTTGCTCTGATTAGCATAAACCTCTATCACTTTATGAATGAAATTATAGTTCATTGCAACAACAATCAGTAGCATTAATTTTAATGAAATGAATAGCAGAGCATTATAGTATGTAAATATCTTTCTCCCTTAAATGTGTTGCTTTTAGCATATTACATTACATTACCATTACTCTAATTTTTGGATATCTTACTGATTTCTTGATGTGGAAATAATTTAAACTCCACAGTTGGAAATTAGGCTGATAGCTTAATAGTTTCAATTAGGGTTTTTTTTAAAAAAGGGCTCACCATATACTGTAGCGAGCAACCTTAGATTAAAAATGATATTGAGTAAGGTAGAATCATGAGCTACTCTAGTAAAGGCTCAGATAGCATACCTGAGACCAAATCTGATTCAGTTTGCAAGCTGTTCCCAATGTCTGCTTTGAAACTTCGGATACTTTTCCAAATAGAGCTATGAAATCCCTGAATTTAAAATACAGGAACGTATTCAGACCCCCTTCACTTTTGTCAATTTTGTTATGCTACAGCCAGATTCTACAGTTGTTGAAATTCATTTTTTCTGATTAATCTATACTCAATACCCCATAATAACAAAGTGAAAACAGAATTTTAGAAATGTCTGTAAATTTATTAAGAAAACTGAATATGCGGTATCGTATTAGTATTACCCAGTCACAGTAATTACTTAAAGGTAGACTTTTCAGAAGTAAGCCAATTTTTATTCACTACTGTCACTTAAGCCCTATTCCATATGCTAAATGAGTAATAACTTAAGCCATATGAGGAAATTATTTTAAATGCAGTCATCCCCATCAATTGGTCTAACATTTTACATACTATTGTAAATTTTTGTAAATTTAAATGTTCATATATTGTGTGATATAATGAAGTAATGTATGATATCTTAATGATGAGTATGTCTGTTAGCAATTCTTCATAGCTGCTTCCTAACTGCACATAGTTTGTGTTTCTTACTCTGCACTGAGTCTCACATTGGGTGGGGGGGTCTTGATCTCTGAGCTTGGTTGTTTTCTTGCAGATGTTTAGAAATGTCTGCAGGAAAACAACCAAGTTCAGAGAGGACCAAGGACCCTCATGTCAACCTGAGCTACAAATATTTTCCTTCATTGGTCTCACATTGGCTTCTGACATAGTGCTACATAGTGACATGTGGTTGTGGGCACTCTATTGCATATATTAGCATTGGTTCTCTGTATTTGTGAGAACTTCAAAAAGTCTTAAATTTCACCTTGAACTAAAGGAGCCATTATTAGATCCTTCGAATCTAAACAGCTGCATCGTTAAACAGCTCTGTGACTTTGGAGGAAATTGATGCTTAAACAGGATCTAATAACCAGTTTGGGTTTGGCATATGCTGGAAAGTATTGGATGCTTTACTCCTGGTTGACCGCCTGAGGACTATATGGAAAGAATGCGAGTTATTTGATTCTTCTGGATTTTTCAATGCTAATTGAAACCACAGGATGTCTGTGGATATTCTCAATCATCCAGATCACCATTGTCCCAACAGTGCTTTTCCAAAAGGCAAGTGGACCTCCTTGTTTTTTTTTTCCTTGAAAACATTTCACTTCTTATCAAAGAAGCTTCTTCAGAACTAAAAAAGCTTCTTGGATAAAAAGCTAAATGTTGTCAAAAAAAACCCCCAAAACCCCTAGAATGTCCAGTTGCCTTTTGGAAAAGCACTTTTGGGACACAGGACTTAATATTGTATCACATCTGTCTGGATTTAGTCTTTGATAGTTGTTACTAAAAAGTAGTGCTAAATAATTTACGTTACAGTGTAATGACTGCAACAACCATTACATAGGACAAACAGGCAGAAAACTGGCAGACCACATCCATGAACACCAACTAGCAATCAGAAGACATGATGAAAACTCCTTAATTTCACAACATATGCACAGACTTAACCATAGCTTCAGTTGGGAAACTGACCATCCTAGACCGAGCCAAATCCAAAAATGCTAGGGAATTTCTAGGAGCTTGGCACTCTGACAAATTAGCCATCAATACACATTTTATTTTATTTATTTATTTAGTCAAGCATATATAAGATAACAGGTAAAAGTATAAACATAATTTGAATACATGAAAAAAGAGTAAAAAGGAATATTAGGGCAGGGACGGTAGGCATGCTGGTGCACTTATGCACGCCCCTTACAGACCTCTTAGGAATGGGGTGAGGTCAACAGTAGACAGTTTAAGGTTAAAGTTTTGGGGGTTTGGGGAAAAAACCATAGAGTCAGGTAATGCATTCCAGGCATTGACCACTCTTACTGAAGTCGTATTTTCTGCAGTCGAGTTTGGAGTGGTTTACCTTGAGTTGTATATTATTTGCTCGTGTATTGTGGTTGAAGCTGAAGTGGTCATTGTGGCAGATAATTTTATGTACTATGCTTAGGTCAGACTGAAGTCGGCGTAGTTCTAAATTGTCTAAGCCCAAAATTTGGAGTCTGATGGCATAAGGTCTTTTATTGCAGTTAGTGTAATGGAGGACTTTTCTTGTAAAATATCTCTGGACTCTCTCAATTGTATTTATGTCCGATATGCTGTGCGGGTTCCA
This sequence comes from Pituophis catenifer annectens, assembly GCF_029215685.1. Taxonomy (NCBI): domain Eukaryota; kingdom Metazoa; phylum Chordata; class Lepidosauria; order Squamata; family Colubridae; genus Pituophis; species Pituophis catenifer. Next base: position 13,958,454 of record NW_027256889.1, read on the forward strand.
GACAGATGAGCTGTATTCAAGAATTGGTCTAGCAAATGTTTTGTATGCTCTAGTTAGTAGTACAATATTACCAGAGAAGAAGCTATGCAAGATTAGGTTAACAACTCTTAGAGCCTTTTTGGCAATGTTTTTACAGTGGGTTCTGACACTTAGATTATTAGAGATGAGTGCTCCAAGGTCCTTGACAGAGTGAGGGTCATCTACAAGGTCATGTCCATCTAATTTGTATTTTATGTTTTGATTTTTTTTGCCAATGTGCAAGACAGAGCATTTGTTGGTTGAGATTTGAAGTTGCCACTTGTTAGACCAATCTGACACATAGTCAAGGTCTTTTTGAAGGGTAGTTGCATTGTCAGTGGTGTTGAATAGTTTAACATCATCAGCGAAGAGAACACAGTTGATTTTAATATGATTGCAAAGGTCATTTATGTAAAGTATGAAGAGTGTTGGACCTAAAACACTGCCTTGGTGTTATAATTATAATTATAATTATTATTATATTGGTAGATATAAGCAATATCTACAGACTGCAAAAGAGATAAAAAGGGAACCAAAAACACCTCCTCACCAGCAGTCAGCACCTAGAGGAGCATAGATTAACTCCAAGATTAACATCAGACCAACCATCAAGTAAACAATACTTCAATCAAGAAATTGCCAAAGAAGCCAAGATTATAAACAGCCCAATCAAAGAACATCTACCCCCACCAACATTGACAGGGCAAGCCACTAGAATATAAACAGCAAAACCCACTCCTTACTAGCACTTACCTAGTTTGTGTAATAAAATTAGAGTTTATGGATCTACTGTGTTAACCTTAAATTGTGCTTTGCTATCATTAAAGACAATAGTTCTTAAACGTTATTCACAAGCTAATTGGAGCAACTGTTTGATGTTAACTGCACAAAGTTGTTAAACAGATTGAGCCTCACTAATCACGTATGGTTCTTCAGACCAGAAGACCTTTACGTTTCAAAGGATGTCTTTTTAATTAAAGTGAGTGACATGATGTTCTTCAGACAATAACAGACATGGAACCCATACAAATGAAATGATAGTCTGATTTCCCTAAGATTTTTTTCTACCTAGCAGATGAAATGAATTGGCTAGTCATACCTCCACTCTTGATTAAGTGTAATACAGTTTGCAACCAAAAGATGATTAAGAATTTGTGCAAAGGCAGTCATTTTTTCATCAGTGTTATTTAAGATAAGACATGTTTTCCAATTCAGTTATTTTCTAGAAAATAGTTGTATAATTATTTGCACAATAATCTAATAATAGTCCCCATACTATGAGCATAAAACAGCTATTATACCATTAGCAAAGCTGAATAGAGAGAAAACTAGCTCCACACATTTAAGTCCATGAACTCTAAAATGAGTATTTTTGCAAGCTGGCTCAAGTTTTTATATTCATGCAGTAATGAAATAAAGGAAGGTGAGTTTGGAATTCTTTAGAACGGTATCTTATATTAATCATGCCCGTTCATGCTTGATCACATTCAGTTGGTTCCCCTTATGGGAATTGCTACAGAAATTAGAAAGTCTCCCATGGCTGGTTTAGCACGGCAACCATGATTTACTTACACTTATAGATTAACATAGGAAGATGTTTGGAGTAACCATAACAAATGACAAAGAAGCCCTTATGTGCACACCTTCCGAAGGAGAGACCACACAGGAGAAATTTAAACAAGCATGCTTGTCCATTATTGAAAAGTCAGAAATAATAATAATAATAATAAAAAACGACGCCTGAATTGTACCAGAAGAAAGTAGTGGGAAACATATACAACACTGGGAAGCACACTGCATGACAACAGCATTTGAAATAAAAGATGATGATGCCAAAATGACAACTCAAATACAGTGTCATTACACACCTGTTATCATTTACTCTTCCGCCCTCCCCTTGATTTCCCCTGCAGTCAAAGCTGCATGGAATTCCGCTCAAATTGAGTACATCTTCACCTTTAATCAAACTACAGATGGTTCTCAACTTATGACCTTGATTGAGACCATAATTACAATCATACGTTTTTTGTGGTCAGAAGTCGAGGCATTGTGTGAACAGATTCAAAGTTATGACCAGTTTTTACTATGGTTGTAAAGTGAAAGCCTCAGTCATTAAGATAATTCATATTCCCCAATGACCATTTTTTGCTGGAAGCTGGAAGAAATTGACAATGTTGCAAATTGCAGTCCTATGACTGTGGGATTCTGCAAATGAGCCGTAAAGGTGGGCCAGCTGCCAAGCACCCAAAATATGATCACATGATTGTGGGGCCATCAAAACTATGAAAATAGTAATTAGCTTTGGGAAGGTCCATCGTAAGGTTGAATGGTCATAAATCAAGGACTACCTGTAAGTCACTTGAATGTGCCTCTGCACTTCAAAGTAATATTTTCAGAGCCAAACTGATAAAGAAATTTTGTATTTTTCAAGTGGAAGAATTTGAGTGATTAATGTGTTGCCAGGAATGTGAAGTGACATCTTTCCAAAAACGCTGGAACAGAGATTATTCATAGTAGAGAGTATAGTGTCTGAGTTAGTGCTTTGAGTACAGATGAGCTTTCAAAGTATATCTTTAGAATTTCTGAAATGAATTTAACAACCGTTCTTAGCCAACTATCTATTTTATTTATCCTGTTTGATAGCAGTTCTCCAATAGTGTCAAGTCGTAGTATAGAAACAAGTTCCCTAATATTTTTTTGTCTAGATAGAGAAAATGCATTGCCCTCCTTCACAATTTGCAGACAAAAGGAAACAGATACCAGAGCTGGAATTTATGGATGTCTAGTGTTGGCTCACTGTGCAACAAATATGAAGTTTCTGGAGACAAGTTTTCTCTTAAGAAATGCATTCTGGTGTTTTTACCCTGAGATAAGTTGTTTCATACTATGTTTCCCCCGAAAATAAGACCCTGTCTTATTTTTTTGAACCCCGAAATAAGCGCTTGGCCTTATTTTCGGGGAGGTCTTATTATTTTGGGGCGTGTGAAGCAAGACGGGGCTCCTTTTGCCTTCTTACCTGATTTCCAGCTCTGTCTCCCTAACCCTAACCAGAGGAAATGGAGGGGACTGGCTGCGCATGCGGTTAAATATTTTTGGGGAGGGCTTATTTTCAGGGGACAGCTTATTTTAGCGCATGCACTCAAAAGCCCAATCGGGCTTATTATCAGGGGATGTCTCATTTTCGGGGAAACAGGGTACATTTCCAGTTCTTAAAGAATACTTAACTGAGAAGAAAAAAAATGTGTCCTAAAAACAATTTGTCAGGCCAAAAAACATCTCTGACCAATTGTCATTGGTCCTTCCATTGTGCCCATCTATGTAGTAAATGGGTTATAGCAGTGGTCCCCAACCTTTTTATCGCCGCGGCCTGCTGAGCGCGCGCAGGGGTGGGGGCACGGCCCAGGAGCTTTTGCGCACGGCCCATTGCGCACGGCCCAGGAGCCTTTGCGCTGCAGCGTTCATGTCCCCCGGCCGCTGCGTGGCCCGGTGCCAGGTACTCCACGGCCCGGCACCGGTCCGCGGACCGGGGGTTGGGGACCACTGGGTTATAGCATCCTTTGAACTTGCTGGCATACACGACCTTCCCCCACTGTGCTTTCTTCTGTATTGATATAGATCTGTGGAAACTTGAAACACAGTTTTTGGTTTTATGACATTCGTGGATATATGATATTGGGAATCATTGTGGAATAATCTGTAGCTCTGAGTAAATCAGAATCTGGTTTGAGAACTTCTTCCATATGTGTTACCTGTTGAGGAATGCACTCTTAACCCCACCTTTTGGGACTGTTGAAAGATGGTTTTCAAAAGACAACTGGACTGTTTTTTTCCTTGAGGAAGAACAAAATGTTTTTTTTTCTCACCCAAGAAACTTGGTTAGTTGTGATTTGGGGTGGGTGGGGGCAGGGTGGATTTGATTTAAATCGAGTTGATTTAAATCACGATTTAAATCATGATTTAAATCACTAGTAAAAAGGCTTGATTTTAACCAACTCGATTTAAATCATAATTTTTAAAGAGCAACTGTCATCTCTGCTACTCCTTTGACCCACTGTTGACTCACTGATAGTCCCAGTGTTGCAGAATATACAGCCTCATGCTACATAACTAAGCTCCATTTCATGCTGAATAAACTAAATTATTTATGTATCTTAAATAGAAAACTATATTACGATAGATTATTACCCCAAAAGTTTTTTTATTAAAATAAATTTGATAAAAATAAAAAAAATCCGATTTAAATTTAAAAAATCTGATTTTTTTGATTTTTAAAAAAAAATCATTGATTTTTATCCACCCTGGGTGGGGGTGGGAATGGAACGGGTGAAATCCAGCAGGTTCTGACAGGTTCTGGAGAACTGGTAATGGAAATTTTGAGTAGTTCGGAGAACCAGCAAATACCATCTCTGGCTGGCCCCAGAGTGGGGTGGGAATGGAGATTTTGCAATATTCTTCCCCAAGGAGTGGGGAGGGAATGGGGATTTTGCAACATCCTTCCCCTGGAGTGGGGTGGAAATGGAGATTTTGCAGTATCCTTCCCCTGCCATGCCCACCAAGCCACGCCCACAGAACCGGTAGTAAAAAAAATTGGATTTCACCACTGGAATGGAAGAATAGGTTCTGACCAGATGGTGGGGGTGGGGGGAGATGGAAGGATTGTGTTTCTTTCCCGTCACCTACTGCGGAGTTGTGCCTTCGTACAGGCAGATTTTATTAGACCCATAATAGTTTTTCATGTACTGCAACTTGCATTATATAATTTATTTAGTTTACTCTGATAAAGGCTTTTTTTCTTTATCAGCCTTTCTTAGTATCGTTAATTGCTAAGTAGCATTACAGGATTTTATCTGATGCAGAATTCATTTAGCTATTATGAAATACAAGTATCCAATAGAACAGAATACGTGTAGTTCAGAGTTGAACCGTGCAAGGTCCTTGCAAAGTACTCTGAGCTTTTTTGTTTGCTTACCGACCTTCCATTAACTCACTGTGTAACATTGTCAGTGAGACTGAGTGTGGTGTTTGCTCCCCTTTTTTCAACCCAGTAGCTTGTTCTGCCAGTGTTGGTGGAGATGGGATTTTCCTGGTAGTTCCTTGATTAGGTTATTGTTTTCTGCTTGATTGTTTGTTTGGGTCTTTTTTAATCCCTGCTTATCTAGGTGTTGATTGCTGGAGAAGATATGTTCTGGTCTTTTTGTTTCCTTCTTAGCTTTTTTATTCTCTTTTTGAATGGGATGTAAATGTGGTTTATCTCTTTGTTATCTATTGATGGCTGATTTCTGCAAGCAAAAGCAACCAAGCTCAGAGAGCACCAAGAATTCAACAATAGAAGTATCTAGAAAGTATTTTTTCTGACCTCATACTCAGAACTGAGGCTTGTAAACCACAGAGAATGATGTTTAAAGTTAGTTTAGGCACATTTTCTTAATCAATAACAGGGATATTTAATCAGTTGGTTAATTTAAAGAGTGGTTTTGTGATTAGCATAATCATAAAATAAACAAAATAATTTTGTAAGATTGTTCAATAATATGATCATCTCCTCCATGTAATTTTATTTTAACTTTATATATAATTGTGCTGAGGTCATGATTTTAACACCCCCTCCCCCGTGTGCATTCTCTTGTTGTTCCATTAATGAAAATCATTGGGTCAGTGTATATCTATTGACCAATAATTTCTCTGAGCTGCATTTTTTAGTAGGGCGCTGTTATATCGACCTGGGATAAATCAATTTAATTGTGGAACAAATTATATAATATTTAGTTGCTATCATCTAGTTAAAACAAGGTCTTCCCTTATTTTTCAGGGGTTTGCATACTTAGATTTCTATAATTTATTTTTGTATTTTAAAATATGATATTGTCCTTTAAACTTGCTAACATGTCTATTGCCAAAGTGGGGTAATGTCCAATCAAAACAGATCAACTTGGATTTAATGCACCTTCTTAAATCTCTCATACTGAAATCATTAGACCTTAATGTTTAACATTGATTAAAAATGACTTAGTAGACAATAGCAGATACTAATTAAGTATTAAAAGGAGCCTATGTAGAGATATAAATTATGCAGTAGAAATGTTATCTACACTCTTTAGGGATAGCTAAATAATGATAAATTATCTGATTAGTAGAAAAAACATTGTTTTTTTCTCTTTGGATTATTACTGTATATACTGAAACAGCTTCCCCCAACCTGGAAGATTTCCAAAGGTATGGATTTCTACTTTTAGAATTTCTCAGCTTCTATGTCTTTTCTTAAAATTTTGAGAGCTAAATCCCAGACATTTGGAAAGTCCAAGATGGTATTTTGAACAGTATGAATAAATATCAACATGATCTTGGAGCCCACTTCAATCTACCAGGTACTGGCAATCATTTTTCTCTTTCCAGATTTGGATTTCATACACATGGCCCTATAAATATAAATTAAATATAAATATATATTTGTAGGGCCATGTGTATGGAATTCTCTGTCATACCCGGGTTTTTGTAGTTTGCTTCATGTTATGGCAATATATATTTGCACCATGAACACTGAAGTAAATTAATACATAATATGTGTCTGTGACATAGTGGTAATACTTTAGAAATTGTTATCAAAATAACATTTGCCCTACATTTCTTTGATAGAAATGTCTTCTGTACTTCCTTCCAAAATTGTTGGGGATGAGCACAATGGAGGTATAACAAATAGAATAGAATAGAATAGAATAGAATAGAATAGAATAGAATAGAATAGAATAGAATAGAATAGAATAGAATAGAATAGAATAGAATAGAATAGAATAGAATAGAATAGAATAACAGAGTTGGAAGGGACCTTGGAGGTCTTCTAGTCCAACCCCCTGCTTAGGCAGGAAACCCTACACCACTTCAGACAAATGGTTATCCAACATCTTCTTAAACACTTCCAGTGTTGGAGCATTCGCAACTTCTGGGGGCAAGTTGTTCCACTGATAAATTGTTCTCACTGTCAGGAAATTTCTCCTTAGTTCTAAGTTGCTTCTCTCCTTGATTAGTTTCCACCCATTGCTTCTTGTCCTGCCCTCAGGTGCTTTGGAGAAGAGCTTGACTCCCTCTTCTTTGTGGCAGCCCCTGAGATATTGGAAGGTGGTTGATTGAGCAATAACAGATCCCATCTACCCCTCTCCCACTCCACCTCCACCCTCCTCCATGTGTTTTTGGTTTTAATATTTGTTTTTAACTTTTTATGTTTTAGATTTTATGTAACTGTGAGCTGCCCTGAGTTACCCTATGGTAACATGGGTGCCAATACATTTTATAAATAATAATACTAATAGAGGATCACCTTATCAGTGTCTGCAGCAAAATCTCACAGACTGATTATATACAACATTATATAACCGAGTTGCCAAAATCATATATTGGAAGGTTTACAACTTATTGACTATGACTGGGATTAACGTGGTTCTTTTTGGATACAGAAGATCATTCCTGACTTAATTTTTTCTTAGGGTATCTAGTTTTGGCTTCATCTTTGCCTTTGATTAATGAGACATCTCCCAGGGATGCTTTTACTGCTTAGTAATGAAATCTGATCTCAACTCTCATTTTTTTCCTGTATCCCCAAGTCTATGCATTCAATTTATATTCTTTTTCAACCTGGGTCTATACATTTACATAAATGAATGGTTCACTACACTCAAGTTGGAAACCTCTGTTTGGTTGAATGTAATTTACTCTTCTGTTCAGATATTATTATTATTGCATAAAAGACTAAAACCAACTTCTGTACATGTAAAAACAAAATCCCATATACAACTATAATACATTATTTGCAGGGTTACAATACATAGTTACAATATACTGTATCTCTCAATGTTAATAAACATTACTGGAGTTTAAAGGATTCATCTTGGTTAGAAAGAAGCTTTGAAATTCAATTAAGTCATCATACTTGGTTCAACCAGTCATTTCTTGACTGTGTCCTTAAAGGGCTTTTTTTTAATGAAATGTCTATAACAACTGTTAAAGTCGTTTGTTATTCTTTAAAGTACTACAACATTCTCCTGTTGTTGCAAAGAATACACATACGGTAGCTTTCTCCTCTGAAATTTTTCAATGTAAATGAGTGTCCAGAGGCATTTACACAAATTTCCAGACTTCTCATCTCAGAGGTTTCTTCCACAATTAAAATATCACCGGATATGTCAGCTGTTTGTGATTTGGGGCTTAGGTATGAGTGGCATAGTATTTTCATTAAAGTCCATGGTGATTAATTCAATTGCAGGAGATTGTGAGATTCAATTAATGAAAGGCTGAAAAAGCAAGAGAGAGGGAATTTGTTACGTAATAAATATTTGAAGTATTTTTTTCATTGCCGACTCTTGGATTTTGCAGAACCCAAAGACAGGAATCGTTCTAGACCAGAACTCAAGACTCATCTGTTCTGGACAAATGGAGACCTTTGAGAATTCTCATCAGGAGAGTAAAGAGAGGTGATACCGTTTGCTTGCTTTCTTCGTTTCATTAAAATACATCTTAACATGGATGTAGTCTTGGGGTACAATCTGCATTTACAGGTAGTCCTCAACTTATAACAGTTCATTTGCTGATCACTCAAAGTTACAATGGCACTGGAAAAAAGTGACTTATGATTGGGTTTTTTTTCAAACCTACGACCAAACCTTTTGTGACCTTCCGACAAGCCAGGTCAATGGGGAAGCCAGATTCACAACAACCTGGTTACTAACTTAACACCTGCAGTGATTCACTTAATAACTCTGGCAAGAAAAGTCATAAAACGGGGCGAAACTCACTTAACAAATGTCATAGCAATAGAAATGTTGGGCTCAGTTGTGGTCATAAGTCAAGGACTGGTTATATCTTTACGTATTAAAGATACAATATAGGTGCACATCTAGGTTGGAAAGGTCACTTTAGAACAGGAGTGTTTTTGGCAGCGACAGCCACCTGCAGCCCTCTGCCAGCGAAAATGGAGCTCGAGGAGGCTGTGCACAGCCTCCCCCCCCAGCTCCATTTTTGCGGGTAGAGGACTGCAGGAGGCTGTCGTGACTGAAAACGGAGCCTGGGAAGGCTGCGTGTGGCCCTCTCAAGCTCCACTTTTGCTAGCAGAGGCACCACGTACCTGTCCTTCACTATTTCCAGGGCGGTCCCACGGGCCAGATCTAAGCATCCCTGCTTTAAAAGAAATAAGAGGATAAAAGCTTCACATCCATAGTTTTTGAATTGTGTAAAATCATTTCTAAAAGGCTTCTGGAACCTCACGCCCAGGTTTTGGAAAGGATATTGAGAACCAACAGGAGGGCAAGAAATGGGACTGTGTAAATGACCCAATCATATCAGAATATCAATATCAGAATATCATTTGCAGAGGAATCTCAGTTTGCTTTAATTCGGTTTAATTTTTTTTAATTAAAAATTGAAGATGGGTATTGGTGATCATAGTTTCAGAGGGAAACAAAAAAAAAGGAATCCTAACTCTTATGGTGTTAATACAAAATGCAATTCTTTTTTTTTAACTTTGCAGTGCCCCTCCTGGATTTACTCCGTTGTAGGCTATTATATCATACATTCTGTGTGCAGTTACACAGTGTATGTATATGTTTATTTATTCCCATTTATATGATCACCCATCTCATCCATGCAACTCTGGGCCAATGCTTCAAGTGACATCGTCTTTGTCTGTGGTTTTCGTGTCCATAAAATCCATACATTCCTGGTTAGGGGGAATTAATATTGAACAAATTAACCACATTCATATATCATGTTAAGTCAGACTGATATGTCAATTCAGTGTTGGTTTGTTTAAGTTTCCTAGTTAGGTTAGGGTAAATGTAGCATGTGATTTCCAAATGGAGAATACCCACTCTTTCCTGAACAGACAACACAGCCTTAAAATATCAAATTGAAATGTAGAACTAAGAATGACAACTGTTTGCTAAGCAGTTCAATAAATGCTCTATATTAAACCATTCTTGTGGCTTACTATCCACATGCCTTAGTGTCTGTGCTGAATCAATTCAGAAGACTTTAATAAGTTGGCTTGTCAATAATATGAAAACAAAGAATTAAAGAGCAGTAATACAGCAGAATCAGCAGGAGTGGTGCGGTGGCCTAGCGGTGGAGCTTTCGCCTCACAATCAGGAGTCTGTGAGTTCGATCCTAGGTAAAAGCAGATATTTCTCTCTCTTTGCACACATTTGCTGAACAAAACTCCGCATTGGCGACAGGAAGGGCATCCGACCATTAAAACGCTTTGCTTGGTCCATTCAGTTGCCCAGATTCCACCCTGCAAGGGATTATGGGGTCGTTAAGTGAAGATGAATGCAGAAGAATCAGCAATGATAAATGGAGCACAACCCTAAATGCATGCCGAAGTACCAATGCTGATTATCTAACTTATGAATGAGAGTTTAACACAGGCAATACCAGATATAGACACAGATACACACCTCCATGCACATTACCTCTGATGAATGTAGAGCCCCACAATGTTATTTAAATTGTAGGTTTGTAGGGAAGAAAATGGTGCAGATTTAAAATATGTTAACCATTGGTGCCATCTTGGAGACAATGTTTTCTAAGTGCATGTAATTGCATTTTTTGGTAGACTGTCTAAGGACAATACCACCAACTGTGGGAAACAGACAAATAACAGTCAGATTCGTGAAACCGATAGACCCTCCAAGCGGCTTCGAAGGAAAAGGAAGCTGCTTTTAGATTCTGAAGAGGAAGAAGAAAATGGAGACGAGGAGGAGGTAATTAAATGTGATTTCTTTAATTGAAACAGTAGCCAGAAGGCTATAATGAAACTTGTAGTGATAAGAATTTACCACGTAAATTTAATTAACCCTTTTACATTTAAGTAATATTTTTAGAAATATTACTTATTGTGTCAAACAAACCAAACCAAACCATACACATTGTATACCTATAAGTCTGATAACATTGTGGTTTTACCTTAAAACAAAAGGGGGAAAAAAGAAGATTATTGGACACATTGTATCTATATAAATCTGATAACATTGTGATTTTACATTAAAACAAAAGGGGAAAAAAGATTATTGGAAATCTTGATGCTTTACCCTTTTATCAGGAAAAAAAAATTATTGCAGAATCAGATTTTGAAAAGCAACACATACCACCATTTCACTACTGGAAATTAGAAATTAGTTGACGTGTTGAAATTTAGCCAGCAGAGAACACTACTGCATTAGAAAGTTTAAAATTGTTATTTTGCTCTAAATGGCAGATAATGTATTTCAATGTATTTAGTTTATTTGTTTCATTTATATTCGATATTTCTGCTGGCAGTTTAAAATACTAAGCAAAAAATAAACATTGCAAAAGAGTGAAAATGACGTTCGATGATAAATGAAAAATGTCAGTGTTTTTTCATCTGGTTTGTATTATCTAGGAAAAGAATAAATTGAATCCGAAAAACCGCAAGAATGCAAAATCAATGAAGCAAGGTAAGGGTGCGAAACTGATCTTTAACTATTCCATGGCAAAATGCTGCTATAAATTGAGTACTTTGGCAACCTCTGTAATAATACCCAGAGTACTAATGTTACAAAGAGCATTCCATCAATTTTACACTTATCTTTATAGTCTGTGAAATGTATTACTTGTAATCCTTGACTTACAACCATTCATTTAGTGACCATTTGAAGTTACGACATTGAAAAAAGTGACTTATGACCATTTTTCACATTTATGACCGTTGCATGTTGCAGCATCCCCATGGTTATGTAATCAAAATTCAGACACTTGGCAACTGGCACATATTTACGACTGTTGCTGTGCCCCAAGATCATGTGATCCCCTTTTGTGACCTTCTGACAAGCAAAGTCAATGGGGAAGCCATACTCACTTAACAACCATGTTAATAACTGCAGTGATTCACTTAACAACTGTGGCCCGAAAGGTCCTAAATTGGGGCAAAACGCACTTAGCAACTATCTTGCTTAACAATGGAAATGTTGGACTCAATTGTGGTCATAAGTCGAGGACTGCCCATATTAGAAGGGCTACAATATTAAAACATTTCCCTTCATTCATCTGGCCGCAGTCTCTTCTGTGAACAGTAAACTATATATGCAGTCTTACGCTCTCTCCCCTCCAAATTTCCAAAATTGTTTATTTATGGTCTCAGACCAATAAAACACAAGTGCAAAATTTGAAATACAGAAAAAAACCCCCAAACCTGAGAGAAGAGGCTATCAGCTGGTTTCTGCAAGCCATAGCTATTGCTAGAAACTTGACAGATTTTACAATATTTGTCCAAGTTAAATCTTGTAAAGAAGGAAGGTTGTGAATTTGTTGACAGAAAAAGACAACTAAAATTTCCGATAATTGGGTTTTTGAGTGAGGTGTTACAAATGGGCAGTATAACAATATATATATATAAATTGTAGATATAGTATTATATTCCTACTTACTTGTAAATTCCATTCCAAAGAATTGAATCCTGAGTAAATATATAATACGAGTTTGTGTTGTAAATGTTATAAATGAGAAGATTCACGAATCCCCTAAAAAGAAGGGATCATCATGGCATTGGACTGTGATTTTTGAAATCTCCTATCCAGCTATTGTGATGAGAAGATTAAGTCTATCCAAACAAATATTCACATGATGAGTAGAATGAAATATATATATAATCCTCTGTTCAATACATAAGTGTTCACTTTTAAATGTGATAATGCCAAAATGGTAAAATACATTGTTGTATCACAATGCAAGCATTAACTATTCTGTACATTTTCATTGCACACAATTGCACAAGTATATTATGACAAGTGTGCTGTTGCTTGTCCCACGTTACTCTTTCCACAGATCTTTGTAGTTTCATACTCTTGTCTCCCAGAAGCAATTTCTTTTTTTTCATTCTATGTTTGATTTCTCAGCTATTCCTGCAAAGAAGAATGTTTGGAACTGGATGACATACTTAGAAGAAGAACGAATGCCAGCTGCTCCCTTGAAACTTTTCAAAGAGGTTTGCAATCTCCTAGGTGTTTTCTTGTGGATGAATATTGAACACAGGGAGTCCTCGACTTACAACCATTCGTTTAGTGACTGTTCAAAGTTACAACGGCACTGATAAAAGTTGATGTATGGCTGTTTTCACCCTTAAAACCGTTGCAGCATCCCCACAATCATGTGATTGAAATTGAGATGCTTGGCAATTGGCTCATATTGATGACAGTTGCAGTGTCCCAGGGTCATGTGATCACCTTTTGTGACCCTCTGACAAGCAAAGTCAGGGGAAGCCAGATTCAATTAACCGTATTACTAACATTAGAACTACAGTGCTTCACTTAACAGCTGCGACTAGAAAGGTTGTAAAATGGAGCAAAGGTTACTTAGCAACGGTCTTGCTTTGCAACAGAAATGTTGGACTCAATTGTGGTTGTAAGTCAAGGACTACCTGCATATGAATGTCTCCGCATTTGCCTTTGAACCAGAATTTTTTGTGGGTGGGAAAACTAAAGAACCAGATCCTGTAATGAGATGGAATGTGTTAAGGATATTGAAATCTTACACATCTACTCCCTTAAAGAGCTCTTTTCTTGGAAGCAATAAGACCAAGGTGACTTCTTCAGTGCTGCAGAGAAAGAAGCCTGAGTCCATCATAGTTCTAAGAAATCTACAGAAGCCCAAAACACCCTCGTCATTATTATTATTATTATTATTATTATTATTATTATTATTATTATATTATTATTATTATTATATGGGAGTTTCACACTGGTTTTGCATCTTTCCAAATAAGGTTTGTTGCAGTGGTGAAATTCATTTTTTTTTACTACCTGTTCTGTGGGTGTGTCTTGGTGGGCGTGGTGTGTCTTGGTGGGCATGGCATGTCTTGGTGGGCGTGGTAGGGGAAGGATACTGCAAAATCCCCATTCCTTCTCCACTCCTGGGGGAAGGAGATTGCAAAATCCCCATTTCCAGACGGAGATGGTATTTGCCGGTTCTCCGAACTACTCAAAATTTCCACTACCGGTTCTCCAGAACCTGCTGGACTTCACCCCTGGTCTGTTGATGTGGAGATGAGTATTCCTTTACCTCCTTCTTCATTCTCTCTCCTTCTCTTGCATAATTGCCTGTAGAAGAGAGATAGAATAGAATAAAAAATTTTATTGGCCAAGTGTGATTGGACACACAAGGAATTTGTCTTGATGCATATGCTCTCAGTGTACATAAAAGAAAAGATACGTTCATCAAGATACTAGTTTTCTCATGGCATCCAAGCAGGGAACACACATCTCTGCACTCCTTACGAGTGCTTGAACCATAAAGATTTATTAAATCTTCGCCCTGCATTTACTTTGAGTTCAGTAGAGAGAAGTTGCAACTAGGGTCAAGGTTTCTTGTTGGGAGGAAATGGTGGGCATCAGAAGGAAGGAACAAGACAAACCTCTTATCAGTTTTTGCCTGGAAAGGGATTGAGTGCAAGCTGGGGTGTGTGTGTGTGCTTTATTGTGCATCTTGCTTGTTAAAAGGATAGTATGTGAATTCACCATTGTAATCTTCACGTTTAATTTTTACCCACAACCCCTGTTTTAATTTGTGTCTATGAAATTGCTCAACACCAGGATCATATCTCAGCCAGCAACTGTGTAAAGCTAGTTTTCAGCTTTGCTAATTAGCATAGTGCTGACATTAATTGGTCCTTGACTTTTAGCATGTTGTAGATTATCTTATTAAAAAGTAATCATTACAAGTGAGGGTACAAGTAGCAGCCAATTGCCATATCTAACAATATGCGCAAAACCAAATCATAGAAAATGTGAACATAGCATCCTTCCCGTCCATGCTAAGTTATTTCAATTTCTTCAAATAAAATGGAAATAATAGAAAATGCAGCATTGGGAAGAATCTTGATTTGAACCATATTTCACTGCCAGTTTTTGTATGTAAAGCTCAGCTTCTTAGAGGAATTTTCAAAAACATTTTTTTATCTTTCTTATATTGCTATTTTATGACATCATAAGCCATCCAGAGTCACTTGATAGTGAGATGGGCAGCACATAAATTGAATGAATGAATGAATGAATGAACGAACGAACAAACAAACAAACAAACAAACAAACAAACAAACAAATGAGCAAGATTTTAAAAAGTCTTTCAGCTGTCAGCATTTTATTTAACGTTTGCCTGAGTCCAAATTTCAGAATAATACTGTCTCTTGCTCTGATGCTTCTCCAGGTCAGATTCAGTAATTTAGTTCAGATACTATATTATATCATGGTGTGAGCTAACTAAAATTTAGGATATGAAGCCATTGTTAGGGTATCCAAGTGTATAAGTGTCAAATTAAACATCACAGCAATTTGCCTCCATTTCCCTTTTTCTATTTAACTTCTTAGATTTATTTCCATCTCTAGAGTGTAGCAGTCTCAGAGTATAAGGTAGTCCTCGACTTACAACCATTCATTTAGCGACCATTTGAAGTTAACAACAGTACTGAAAAAAGGACTTATGAGCCTTTTTCGCACTTACTACCATTGCAGCATCCTTGTGGTCACATGATCAAAATTCAGACGATTGTGAACTGGTTCACATTTACGACCGTTGCTGTGTCCCAAAATCACGTGATCCCTTTTGCGGCCTTCTGACAAGCAAAGTCAATGAGGGAGCCAGATTCACTTAACAGCCGTGTTACTAACTTGACAGCTGCAGTGATTCACTTAAGAACTGTGGCAAGAAAGGTCATGAAATGGGGCAAAATTCATTTAACAACTGTCTTGCTCTGCAACAGAAAAGTTGGGCTCAGTTGTGGTTGTACGTCATAATTGTATCATAACAGCACTCTGTGTTTTTACCAGTTAAGAAATGAACATTCCATGGATTGTCATTAAGGCATCATTTTAGACTAGAAGCACAAGTCTGTCAATTCAAACACTGCACTAACTGATAATTAAACTTTAATAGTTCTTCATTTCTATAAACAGCTTACTCTCACATAAAAAAAACAAGAAAACATTTTTTAAAATGTCAGTTAAACCTTAATTATAGAAAAGGAATACTGTACACTTTTGATATTCCTGCTTCATTTTTTTTATTTTCCGCACATTTACCTGGCAACAAGAAGTTTGTTAAGTCTACAATAATATTTTATTTCTTTCTACCGTAGTCTCAATCCTTTCCACAAAACAAAAATGGATTTAAAGTTGGAATGAAGCTTGAAGGACTGGACCCTGAACATCCATCTTTATTTTGTGTTCTTTCTGTTGCTGAGGTACTGGTCTGACTTTTTAAAATAACAAAGAAAATCACTGGAAGACAGATGAAAAGCATGTCGGTGATCAGTTAATTAATTCTGGCTGAAGTTAATGCAATGCCTACTGGCTTAAGGAATGCTTTTTTAAAAAAATTAATATACTCTATTGGCAATGTTGCTATACATTGATAAATGAACTGAATATTTTTCATCCTCAAAAAAAAAGGTATTGGTAGCCTGAAAAGATATTGACAGATAAGACTAACAATCTGAACATCTTTAATTGGCTTTTTATACAGTTCTTGTGTATGTGTTTTAATATCAGCTTGTGCCAAGCAGAAACTTCTGTCAGCGTTCCAGAAAACCCCCTACAGAAAGTAAAACTCTGAAGCAAACATTTTTCAAAGTTCTATTTACTAGAATAGGTAAACTGGCACATCTGGGAAAACCCGAATCTGAGAGGTCCGGGTTTTCCCTCAGTAATTCAAAACCCCCAAAACCGTCCCCTCACTCCTCAGTCGATCACATGCTCCAATCACCATCCGTCCCATCTCGAGACATCACTCCGACCACTCCTTCTCCAGATGCAGGATCGGCCTGACCTTGACCGACAGGAAGAATGCTATTCTTCCCCTCTACTAAATCCCCCCTCCTACTTTCCCACACACGAGAAGGTGGCAGTATGGAAGCTTCCGGCCTAATATGGCTTCCAAAGCTGACAACTCCACTGCTACTTTCATTGTATATGCTTGAGTTCTACTAAGTAAAGGGTGTAAAAACGGTGTCTGTGAACTGTAGCACCACCAATAAATTAATACAATTAATGCATCCACTGTTAAAAGTTAATCGTGTTGAAAATGAAATAGGAGCATAATTTTTAAAAGCAGGCTTTTTTGTGTGTTTTGCAAAAGTGGTAACAATCTTACCTTTGTGGTCGGTTGTAGGTGCAGGGGTACCGAATGCGATTACATTTTGATGGTTATTCAGAGTTTTATGATTTCTGGGTTAATGCTGATTCAACAGATATCCATCCTGTTGGCTGGTGTGAAAAAACAGGTCACAAGCTGCTCCCTCCTAAAGGTAGAGGTGTGTGTATGTATATGCGTATATGTATGTATGTGTGTATGTATATGTATATATGTATATGTTTTCTGAGGTTTTCGCGGGTGTTTGTATGTAGATCTTTGGTTATTCAGGTTTTCTCCCGCGTGAAATTGGAAGTGTCTTGGCGACGTTTCGACGAAGTCTCATTCGTCATCTTCAGGCTGGTGTTTTCGGCTTCATGCTTCTTCGTGCTTCGTGATTCTGTGATCAGACATTGCTCCTAGAAGCACAAAGCCAAAAACACCAGCCTGAAGATGACGAATGAGACTTTGTCGAAACATCGCCAAGACACTTCCAATTTCACGCGGGAGAAAACCCAAATAACCAAAGACCTACATATATGTATATCTATCTACCTATCGGTATATCCGCCTGTCTGTCTGTCTGTCTGTCTGTCTGTCTGTCTGTCTGTCTGTCTGTCTACTTACCTACCTACCTACCTTTATAAGCATTCTAATCAGAGATGGGACTTTGGACTGTAGTATTTGGACTACAGAGCCTCTTGTAAGTGAAATCTTTCAGGAGAAACAGTTATTTCTAGGTTGATCATCTTGAGGTGCAACTTTATTTAGAGACCTTAAATTCTTCTCCTTCCCCCTCTTCTCCAAGTTGTGATGAAGGGAGTGGGCACGTCTGCTCCTTTTTCCCAAAGAACAGTGTATTCCCATTTTCTACAAACTGGGAGCTCTGCTCTTTTTGAACTACAATCTGATCAAGGCTTGTTTCTGAGAAACTTAGTTTAGACTAATAATGCTTGAACCAAGTCCTAGCTTTAATCAAAAGACTAATATCATCTTAAATCACTGACTTAGTTAAAAAGGAAAGAAGTGAGATTGATCCTGACACCCACTTTGCATAATAGCCACAAAGTATAGATTTTTCATGAAAAATTAACTACATTTTTCTACTACTATGTGTGTCTTTGAATCAGTGTTGACTGCTGGTGATTGCCTGAACTAGTCCCTACAGTTTTCTTGGCAGGATTTTGGGGAATGATTTGCCATTGCCTGCTCCTAGGGTTGAGAGAGAGGGACTGGCCCAAGGTCACTCAGCTGGATTTGTGCTATCATGAAAATAAACAATTAGGATCTTTTGTTTTGTTCTGAGGACTATATAATGGAGAATCTAATAGGGAAAAGCTTGCATGTATTCACATTGTTACTTAAGAAGTAATGCATGTTTTTCCATTAAAGTTGAGCATTAGAAATGTTAAATAATTGGAAATTCTTTCAGTGATACATAATTTAACAAATTAATTCAGTACCTATTTTGTTTCATACGGAGTTCCGAATTTTCAGATTAATGACTCACAACTGCACTATTGTATTTAAAACACAAGAAAAGAGAAAGGAGAAATATTTATAAAAGCCTAGAGACCTTAATTGTTCCACAAAAACAGCTATCACACAAATTTCAAATGCTTCCCATACTGTTTCTAATTCTGAGAACTCAGGCTGTGGTACGCCACAGGCTGTTTTTTTTAATCAAAAAATCATTTTTCTTTTTTCTTTCTTTGCCTAGGTTACAAAGATGGGGAATTTAACTGGGCTTCATATTTGAAGACTTGCAAATCTCAGGCTGCCCCCAAAAATCTTTTCAAGATCCTAAACACAGTGAGTAACAACACCAGTTTCTTAGTTGTCTCTTTCGAGTCCTTTCTACAGAAGGTATCAAGGTTCCTTTGGCTAATACTTAGAATTGGAACAAAACCGCTGAGAAAGAAGGAAGCAAAATAAAATAGGAACTATTATTTCTCATATATTTAGAATTCAGAGTTTATTGCCTGTATTTGTTTGTTTAGAATTCTGAGTTTATTGATTTGTATTTATCTGAGCAGAGGAATAAATTAGCTAAGCACAGCTGGCACAGAGTAGCTGGCTTTTTATCTCCTGTGTTAACCCTGTTCGCAGAACCTCCGGCATTTGTTCAGTGTTTGAGCTGAAAACATTTATTGATTCATGTTCCTGCTGCTCACCTGAGTATCTTTTTCTAGTTGCACATCCAGTGTTTTTCCAGGTATTTTGGTTCCTTTGGATTCTACTCTTGTCAAGTAAGCCACATTTGTTCACTCATATACCACCTGAGCCAATCCTTTAGATTTCAGTGAATAAAAAAGAGGTTTTTAAATTTTGCACTCAGAGTTTTACAGCTTTAGGGAAGACTTGCGATCAAGGTCGCACATCTCATGAAACCAATAGTTCAAATTATGATTTCTTAAAGAAAGCACAAGTCTCACAGCCTATTAAGCCAAAATCAAGCATGTCCTTTTTTGATTTAGAATCCCGCAGTAAGACCAGATTTTCTTCAACTCAATGCAGACTTAAATGCTTCTAATAGCAATGGTTTTTTTTCTCTCTCTCTGTTTTCTCCTATAGCCAGTCACACCTTCTGGTTTTCGGGTGGGCATGAAGTTAGAGGCAGTAGACAAAAAGAATCCTTCCCTCATGTGTGTGGCAACCATTGCAGACATGTTGGATAATCGACTGCTAGTTCATTTTGACAACTGGGGTGAAAGCTATGATTACTGGTAAGAACAAGAATTTGTTATGTTGTTGAGAGCAATCGGGTATTGTCCAGGAACTGCAGAATGTAAAATCATTTTGAGATAGGGAAACCTCTGGAGCCAGTTCTCTATTCAGTTGCATCCAGCATTATTCACCATTCGGTTTGTTGAAGTTCTGATTGTAAACCCATGTTGAAATATGTACAGCATTCTATCCAGATAACTATATTTTGGATCACGTAGCTTGTCTACAAATTGTAATGAATAAAGAATTAAAATCTAAATTTAGTTTGGTATAATGTAGAATTATAAATTCAAACCATATAGCTTACCATGTATGAGATAATATAGGAATATGCAATTAGAAGAGAATATTTGTAGCTCAAAGTTGAACTGTGAGGTCCTTGGTGCTCTCTGAGCTTGATGCTTTTCTTGCAGACATTTTATTACCAAACTAGGTTACATCATCAGTGCCCTGATGCATTGTAAGAAAACTACCAAGCTCAGAGAGCACCAAGAACCCCATATACAACTTAAATTGACTCAAGAGTCTGTTTGACAGATGTTTTGGACAATAAAGGGTAAAATGGGTGTTTTAACTTTCTGGAAGTCAAATTTTCAGTTAGAGCTTGTTGAAGCTCCCTTTATTTCATAAATACAAAAAAAAAAATCATTCTCATTCTGGATTACCTTTTACGGGTCTTGAAGGCTTACAAAAGAGATGCCATTGGCCTATCCTATTGCATCCTTGATATTAATGTTCAACATAGAAACATTAGGCAAGGTTTGCATAGATGTATTTCATCATGTATATATATACCTTTGGTGCAGGTGTGATGCAAGCAGTCCATATATTCGACCTGTTGGTTACTGCCAAGAAACTGGAACTCTCTTAACCACACCAGCCGGTAGGTTAAAAGCACATCATTTTCAGCTACTGGGATAGTATCTGCAAGGAATTTATCAGCTGCAACGGAATTACGTTATATTTCAGTCACTCTGCTTACACTGAGGAAGTCCTACTTACTTGTTGCACATGTTCTACAGATATTTTTAGAAACCATGTGTCCCAACCAAATTCTGAATCCTTGGAGTGCTAGACAAAATTTGGCTGAAAAAATTGTCTGGGAGTTTCAGCAGAAATTGATTAACAAAAGTATCATACAAGGAGAATGCAGGACCTGAATATTTTCTTCAAAAGAGCAGGACATTAATAAAAGAGAAAGATTGACTTCTTCCGTTGTTCTTCAGATTTACTGGCACAGTTTGGTTAGAACCTCAATTGATTCTTACTTTGTTGCTTGCCATATTTCTGTAGATATTCCATCAATTCCTGTAGTCATCTGGCTTGGTAATGACTGGAGTGCTAACCTCACTTCATCTTCTAGTAAGACTAGAATACTAGAATGATGCTAGGAATGGTTAGTGGATCTAGAAGAAAGGGTGAGCATAGAGCACGCTGGCTTGATACCATCAAAGCTGACACAATGATGAACGTCCAATAACTGAAAGAAGCTATGCTTGACAGGATAGGACGGAGAACACTTCCTATAAATTATAGGGTATAAATTAAATAAAGTCATCAAGAATCAGACATGTCTGAAGAATTAGTTTAAACAACTAATACAGGCTCTTGTAAATAGGGAATACCTTCCAAGATATCTTAGATGCTGCTATTTGATTGTATAGAATTTTGGTATGCTTCTTCCATCTTTGATCTTCTTTCAGTCAGTTACTATCAGTCCATTGGCAGCTTTGAACTTCACGCTTGCAACGTCTTCTTGAGTTCAGAAATCTTTTGGAACATTTTCCTTGATTTTCCATGTCTGTTTCCATCTTTCATATCTTTACAAATGTCATTATATTCTTCTAGTCTCTTCTAACAGCTCTTTGAAATTCTTTCAGTTCCTTCCTAAGATATTTCTCTTTCTTCTCTTTGGTTCTGAGTCTGCTTTTTTTTTTCTGTTTCTTGATCTCTTACTGTTTGATTTCATGCCACATTTGTTCTGGTTTCCACTCACTGAGTTCCTGTGGTTTTCTATAAAAGTAATTCCTGATGTTTTCCTTGAAAATGTTAATTCCAGATCATATTGTGGAAGCTAGCTTTCTTCTTCCACTTTAACTTGACTTAGAATTTGCAAATGAGCAGAGTGTGATCTGTTCCACAGTCAGCTCCTTTGTTAATTTTTTCCACCTGCTTGTATCTATATTGTAGTCAATTTTATTCTCTGTATTCTTTTGGTTGTTTGAAAGCTATTAGCAATGAATAAATCATTGGCTTGGCAGAAACGGGTAGATTCTCCTGTTTCATTTCCATTTCCCAGGCACATTCTCTAAATATATTTTTCTCCTTACTTTTTCTCAGTTTAGCATTCCAGCCTCCAACCACAAGTGATGCATCATAACAGGGCTGTTGTTATAAGGAAAATAGGAGGAGGGAGAAGTATTATATATGTTCAGCTCAAAGGTGGTATTCAGCAGGTTCTGACCAGTTCTGGAGAACCAGTAGTGGAAAAAGAGCTTTGGTAGTACAGTGGTTTAAGGCACCCTGTTATTAAGCTGGTTATTAAGACCAGCTGCCTGCAATTACTGCAAGTTTGAATCTCGCCAAGGCTCAAGGTTGACTCAGCCTTCCATCCTTTCTAAAGTAGGTAAACTGAGGACCCAGTTTGTGGGGGCAATAAGCTGACTTTGTATAAATATACAAAAAGTATGAAGGTTATTGCTTAGCGCATTGTAAGCCGCCCTGAGTCTCCGGAGAAGGGCGGCATATAAATCAAATTTAATATATATATATATATATATATATATATATATATATATATATATATATATATATATATATATATATATATATATATCTTTTTTCTTTTTTCATAGGCTTTTATGTGCATATTCTTTCTAGGTAAAACCTGGCTAGAAAGAATATGCATATATATATATATATATATATATATATATATATATATATATATATATATATATATATATTTGAGTAGTTTGGAGAACCGGTAGATACCACCTCTGACTGGCCCCGCCCCATCTATTCTCTGCCTCCCGAGTCCCAGCTGATCGGGAGGAAATGGAGATTTTAGTATATGGTACTGTATACCAAGAGTTACTAAAGTCTGTTTGCTTTGGTAAGGGAAGATACTTACTTTGGTAAGGGAGGATACTTACTGGACTGATATTACTGTTTATGACCTTGGACTGTTTTACCTACACCGAGACTGCTTCTTATCTTGTATATAAAGTATTTTTCTCACACGAGCTACACGTTTATCTCCTTCCCTGTGTGTTTCTGCTCTGCTCGTTGCACAAGCAACAAATACTTTTTACACACACCCTAACAATCTTTCCCCTGCCACGCCCACCAAGCCACGCCCACAGAACCGGTACTAAAAAATTTTGAATCCCACCACTGGTTTCAGCTCCTTGAGTTACCTATAAAGTAATAAACGCAGGATAAAATCAAATAAATATCTTGCATGTTCTGTCAATTTCAGATTGAACTTGATTATAAAACCTATCAACAAACTCTTCTGCTTCAGTGGGTGAAGCATAAACTTGGAAAATAATTGGATCAAAGATTCACTACCGTGAAGTCAGTGAGATATTATAGAAGCACTGAGGACACTGTACCCAAATAGTGTCCTTGAGATACCCTTCCTCTTTTGTTTTTCATGCCCTGAGTAGTAAATGATCTTTTTAATGGAGAGTGTCTGATTCCAGTCCATTTCAATTTGCTGATGTCTAAGAGTCAATATCCCATTGATTCATTTCATCTTTCACCGTATTGAACGTTGCTATGTTGATGCTGATTTATTGGTTGCTTGGTTGATTGATTGGTTGATGCAATTTAAAGGCCATCCGACTCCCATCGAATCTTACGTTTCTTACTACTTAAGAATCTTACGTTCCTACTACTAAAAAAAAAAAAAAGATTTTCCTGATTTTACTTCACTAGTCGTTGCCGACTCTAAGGCGTGGTGCTCATCTCCTTTTCAAGGCCATACTGAGTCAGCACTATCTGAAGACATTTCCATGATCATGTGGCCAGCATGTCATCGCGGAGTGCTGTTACTTTCCCACTGAAGTGGTACCTATTTATCAACTCGCATTCCCGTGCTTTCGAACTGCTAGGTTGGCAGGAGCTGGAGCGAGGACGGGAGCTCACTCTGACATGTGGCACTCGGGTGTCAAACCTGGACTGCCAGCTTTCAGCTGACAAGCCCAGCATCTTAACCGCTGAGCCCCCATGCCACCCCTGCCCCCATGCCACCCTATTGTTACTATAATTTGTTGTTTGTTTATTTACAAAATATATCAGCTGGGAGTCTCTGGGTGCATCTCAGGGGCAGGCCCATGTAGAGGGAATTGCAGTAATCCAAGCGGGAAGTAACCAGGGCATGAGTGACAGTGCGAAGGTCATCTCAGTCCAGGAAAGGGCGCAACTGGCACACCAGGCAAACCTGTGCGATGGCCTCTCCACATCAGAATTGGAATTGATTTGTGTTCTTATTTTCCCCTCTTACTCTCTTTTTTACCTCACACTCTATTTCTCTCCCGACAAATCATAATTTATAGCTTTGGTTGTAATTCCGATTTAGGAGGAAATATGAACGATCAGTCTCCGTTGCAGATGCAGTGACAAGCGAATGGTTTGCCAGAAAAAGAGAGGCATGGGAAAGCTTAGTGGGGGGGAGAGTATATTTGAACGCAAGGTTCATTTGGGTAGTTGCAAAGTGGAAGCTTACCATAATTACAGACAAGTGAACAATCGCATTATGAATGTGTTTTTATGACGTTATTTTTCTGCTTAAGTTGTTCTGCTCTACGGCCGCAATTCAATTAAGCTAACCCAAGCCACTCATAACCTAGGCATGTGATCTCAGAAGCTCAGTTCTTATCACAGCCATTCAATAATTAATTGGTCTTGCAAGGGTAGGTGTAAACTGAGGATCACCGTCTGAAATGTCTTTACAGAATACAAAGATTTCAAAAGCTTCTCATGGGAGAAATACCTGGAAGAAACTGGTTCTCAGGCAGCACCAGCAAGAGCATTTAAACTGGTTGGTCAAGAGCTTTTCTGTTTTTGTTTTGTTTTTACATTGAATGAACCATATCACCGAATGATGTAATTGCGTTTTTGTACTATCTCCTAACCCATGGTCGGGGCACATTTATTTTGATTAGGATTGTCATCATTGTTATCAATTTCCCCTATCGCATTCGAAAATATCTAGATAAATTAGGTGGCAATCTTGGCCTTAAGTGCCTGTTACTAATGTAACACACTTGCCAGAAGAGAAAGTTGGAAGCGCCGGTTTCCGCAATTGAACAAGCTAATTTGTTGTGACATACAAAAAAAATGAGAATTGAATCGCCGTATTCACAAATCGGTCCAGTTGCATGTAACCGCAAATTACAGTTAAATTAAAGCAAAAAAATAGACATTTTCAATCTTTTCTTAAGACGTGTGATGGGGAGGTGGGGCACTGCTCCCGTCTTGTCCCATTAATGCCAGGATATGATGTAATGGAGTCTTCAAATATGCCCTTTAAATGATATAGGTATCGTCCTTAGTTGCCTCTGACTTCATATATAATTTATTTTATAGCGTCCAGCTCATGGATTTCAGAGTAACATGAAACTAGAAGCGGTAGATCGAAGAAACCCCATGCTAATTAGAGTGGCAACCATAACTGAAAAGGATGACCATCGTGTCAAGGTATGTAAACAAATAGCAGCAGTGAATCTCATAAAAATCTCCTAATAATTGGAAAGTGAAACCTGGTTTTACTTTCATTCTTCAGGTGAAGGTGAGCTGCAAAGCCAAAGCCAGTCAGCCTCCTTTATTTGGGGAGTGGGGGGGGGGGCAGTGGTGAAATCCAAATTTTTTTACTACCAGTTCTGTGGGCGTGGCTTGGTGGGTGTGGCAGGGGAAGGATACTGCAAAATCTCCATTCCTACCCCATTCCAGGGGAAGGATACTGCAAAATCCCCATTCCCTCCCCACTCCTGGGGGAAGGATATTGCAAAATCTCCATTCCCACCCACTCTGGGGCCAGCCAGAGGTGGTATTTGCTGGTTCTCCGAACTACTCAAAATTTCCGCTACCGGTTCTCCAGAACCTGCTGGATTTCACCCCTGGTGGGGGGGCTGAGAACTGGAAAAGAAAGTAGAATTTGCTTTGGCTTTGTTCTCCAAGGAACTTAAAGTTGGGTTTATTTCTGTTGCTGAGCCAGAGTGGGGGCAGTAATCAAGCAGGGAATTAGTCTGGAATCATTACGTAGGCACATAAAGGCAAATCCAGTCCCCCTTGAATGCCATTGAACCTTATCTAGTCTGCCCCAGGTGCAAATTGCCAGTCTGGGAAGATTTCTGTGAAATAGGCATTGAGCAATAAAGTAGTTAATTGAACTCTTCACGTGAGCATCTTGTTTTTCATGCCTGACAATTTCTATGCCATGAGATTCAGTGCCAGGAAAAAAAAAACTTTCTACCATAGAATCTGGAGGCATGGAACTGTAGTGATCTAAAGGCTAAATCTCGTAATCTAAAGAGCTACTTCTGTTCTTTGATTGATTGTCAAAGTCATATATGGATCTTCCAGGTAGATTAGTCTGGAGCCAGCAGAGACAATACTGAGTTAGATGGACCTACAGTATAATAGGAATATCAGTCCTGGAAGCCATCTTTTACTTTGGATCTTCAGTGTTGCCACATTTAGTGCTGTGGGAAACTGGGAGGGGGGAAATTGTATAGAGTTAGGAGATATCTAGCCATAATAACATTATTTTCTCTGGGAGTCAAGGATATCCTGCCCTGCACCTGGAGTGGTGTGACTGGGAGGCATCTCCAATTGGGATGGTGCTTGATTGGACTATGTGATGGACTTGTGGGTGTTGGGCATGGACTTGGACTTTCTTTTGGGTGGGGAAAACCTGGAAGCTTTCAGATTCAGGTTTTCCCAGATGTGCCAATATGACATCTCTAATAAAATGGAACTTTGAGGAACTTCTAGCCTCGGAGTCTTCTTTCATTGGGGTTGTTGCTTAGAACCCTGACAAGGAATCTTCCTGTGTTACATAGTAGTTGGACTCTTTATTCAGCTGCCAGAAAACTGGATTAGGTTCAATTCCAAAAAAATCATGAGTATAAATGCGAGTTATAGGTAGTCCTCGGCTTACGACCGCAATTGAGCCCCAAATTTCTGTTGCTAAGTGAGACAGTTGTTAAATGAGCTTTGCCCCGTTTTACGACTTTTCTCGCCACAGTTAAGTCAGTAACACGGTTCTTAAATGAATCTGACTTCCCCATTGACTTTGCCAATCAGGAGTTCGCAAAAGGTCACTGCAACCGTCATAAATATGAGTTGGTGGCCAAGTGTCTGAATTTTGATCACGGGACCATAGGGATGCTGCAACGGCCCTAAGTGTGAAAATTTCTTCATAAATTTCTTTTTTTTTTTTTTTGGTGCCATTGTAACTTCAAACTGTCACTAAACAAATGGTTGTACTACCTGTAGTAGTGATCCCTTTTTAATCTTCTTTATTAAGGTGCACTTCGATGGTTGGGATCACGCCTTTGATTTCTGGGTTGATGCTGACAGTCCAGATATTCATCCCATGGGCTGGTGTGCCAAAACTGGACATGCCTTGCAACTCCCACCAGGTAAGAGGAAAAATAACATTATGGGGGGGGGTTTCCTTCCCTCCCACCCCACATCTCCAGATCTTGTAATTTGGAAAAAGATGGAAACAAGGTTTACTCCTGAACTGGCTTTGTTTTTCTAGGGACTTCCAATGCAGCATCAATGCCAGCAGGACAAGTATGCCCTACTCCTGGTTGTCAGGGATTGGGTCATGTCAGGGGACCCAGATACGGAACTCATTACACGTATGTATTTCCTGAGAGTTATGCAGCAGCTTTTTCCTGTATTTAAAAACCACACACCGCTTCAGTCAACTGTAAATACAAATGTGGATCTTAGTTCTAAAGTGTTGTGTTGTAGCTCCCTCTTGTGCTTTGTATTTGGCGTCCCTCGACTGCCAGGCAAATAACTAGCATGATAGAAAAGCAGTATCAACATCTGTTAGGGAGATTCACGTGATTATTTGTGAGCTCTAAACATTTAAAGTCCCAAAGTTGATCTTCTCATATTTATTCCAGGAGGTGGGGAAAAGCTGGAATGGCTCAAAACAATATCCTATGTTTTCCCTTGCTTTCCACATCTAGCCAAATTTAATAGAGAATTTGCTCCTTGCTTTAGAGAAGAAGTTGTGTGTCATGGATTCTTCTCTGATGATGATACATCAGAATAATAGGGGCAGAATCTATGTTCCAGATCTTGAAGTCTGTAGAGATTCTCAGTCATCCAAAGTCATGGTTGTCCCAAAGGTGCTTTTTCAGGAGGCAACTGGACTTTCTTGTTATTTTTTTCTTTGAAGACCTTTCGCTTCTCATCCAAGAATCTTCTATATTATATTCCTTCTGCAAGGAATATAAATCCTTCCATTCCCCACTATCCTGTCAGAGCTGAAGAAGCTTCTTGGATGAGAAGCGAAACGTCTTCAAAAACAACAACAACAAGAAAATCCAGTTGCCTCCTGAAAAAGCATCTTTGGGATTCCAGATCTTGTCTGTGTATGTAGTGTGTGTATGTGTGTGTGTAGAGAGAGAGAGAGAGAGAGCACACCAAGATCTGTGAAGCAATTTTTAAAAAAGGTCCAGTAGAAATCTGGTCGCATGGATGAGTATATAAATTGAGTGTTGGCAACCCGCAGCTCCGGAGCCACATGCGGCTCTTTGGGCCCTCTGCTGCGGCTCCCATCACTGGTTGGCCCCGCCCCTCAACCCTTTTATTTCTTTTTTGGATATTTTTGGAAATAAGGAACGATCGCCAGCCGCAGCGGAGACTTCCCTTTGGGCGACCCTCCTCTCGTGACCCTCTGGCTGGCTATGGCTGAGCCGGGAGCATGCACACGCTCGGGAAGACCCTCCTCAAGCGAGTGCCAAAGTGCAGGAAAGGCGTGAATGGGGCAGGCGGCCGCTCACTTGAGAAGGATAGGGGAGAGGGGGAGAGAGATAGAGGGTGAGAGAGAGGGGAATACAGGGAGAGGGGGAGAGGGAGGCATAGAGAGAATGGTTTTGTGGCTGGGTAGGTATGGCTGGGGGGTCATGTGACTGGGTGGGAGTGAGTGACATCGAGTTGGCCACACTCACCCAGGTTTTGTGACTCCTGGGGTGTGTGTGTGTGTGTGTGTGTGTTTCCTGCGGGAAAAGGGTCCAAATGGCTCTTTGAGTGTTTAAGGTTGCAGACCTCTGATATAAATGATAGAGATCTGCCTAGAGAAACTTGAATTATGTTAATTATGTTATTTTCAGCATGGAAAACTTTGCTGATGGCTATGAAGAAGAGAAAGCCAGAGTCTACTGTTTTATTCTCCTGCCCCTTCCTTCCTACATTTATTCAAAGCCTTTGGTTAAATCATTCTTCTCTTAACTCTTCCTGCATGCTGCCTCTAGCTAGACCTTTTGATGCTCTATTTCCGTGCAAGGTTTTGCTTTTATTTAACGTTGCTCTCAGCTCAGCCAGATTCTCAGCTTTCCTAAGGAGCATTTGTTTTGTTTTCTGCTCACTAGGTCTGAAATATCCTTCTCTCTATAGAATTTCTCATTTAGTAAACAATTCGATTTCCTTCCCAAGCTCCATTTGCTTACCAATCCCTACCATTATTTTACTCTTGCAGGGCTGATGTGTTATATCCTAGCTTGTTTATTTAAGGTAGCCTTCTGTTAAAAAAAAATGAATCATATTTTTTGCAATGGAAACATTGTTTTGCTTTTGATGTAGGTTAATTGGCTGCCCTTATTCCGAAACCAGTCGCACCCGAGAGGGCTTGTTACAGGATCGCCTTGGTGGAGAAAAACCATCACTTGGCAGCGGTGCTCTCAAACCCAAGAAATCTGACATTTCAGCACAACTTACAGATTTGCAAGAAGATTCTCCACAGTCCAGGTGAAGCTGTAGATTGCATCCTAAAACCTATTTTACCATTGGTCATGTTTTATTAAGGTTTTATTTGGTCTGACTACTGCAAAAGATTTTTTTTGCCATTTTGCTGGCTTTTATTCTCTCGTGTCTGTAAATTTGGTTCGTAAAGTTTGGCAAAACTTTGCATGCCTTTGAGCTAGATTTTTTGTTTGTTTGTTTGCAGCACTGTGCTTCTCTGGCATTTGGTAGGAAGTGTACAATACAAGTCTAGCTGGGTAAATTGAAATGGTGCAAAGCAATGGTTCTCAACCCCGCAGACCACTGGGGGGGGTGGGGCGTGTTGTCATCACAGAGGGTTCTTGAAGGCTTGAAGAAATGTTATGATTTAAATCTTGAGTTAAGCCTTGTGGATCCGTGGCCAAGGTCTGTGGCCATATTTAAAAGGGGTCCGGGGTGAGGAAAGGGTTAAGAACCATTGGTGTAAAGTCTGTAGAGTTCAGACTTTGTTGTATGGTGGAATGTTTATTCCAGTATAGTTACCGTATTTTTCGGAGTATAAGACGCTCCGGACTATAAGACACACCTACCTTTTTTGGTGAGGAAAACCAAAGAAAAAGAAATCTGCCTCTGCCTCCCAGCAATTTTGCCTCGTTGCAGCAAACAGCCTGCTTTACTTTCATTTTCGTTTTCAGCATAGCTTGATTTGCACAAGAAAAAAAAAATCTGCTCCAGCAATTTACCTCCTTGCAGCAAGCAGAAAAACAGCTGAGAGTCAGGTGGCTGATCCAATCAACTTGTGCTAATTCGGCTGTGCTGAAGCAAACTGTTTCTTCTTGCTGCTTGCTGCAAGGAGGTAAACTGCTGGGAGGCAGAGGCCAAAGGGTAGGGGCCAATGGGTGGGCGGGGCTACATTCGGTGTATAAGATGCACCTAAATTCCCCCCCCTTTAAAAAGGTATGTCTTATACTCCCAAATACAAGAGAACTGAATGAGGCAAAGAACTTAATGAGATGAGACTGACATCTGAGCCAGACCTTATCAATCTAGCCGTGTGCATGAAACTCTCCTGGGTCCAGTTCCCTAGATAGATAGATGGTTTGGAAGTGACAGATATGGATGGATCTATATAGAATGCATATTTTTCTTATCAGAAAGTCATCCACGCAAGAAGGAGAGAGGTCAGGGAGAAGCAGCGTTCATAGTTTTTCTGAACAGTCTGAGACCAGCCAAGAGAAAGACTGGGCCGAAGGGGAAACACCTACTATTACTAAAATCAAAGCAAAAGGGTAAGCAAAATGTTTCAGTTAGCCCAACCTGTCAAGCAGTTAAGTTTGAAGACGGTTTGGAAATAGGTGGGCTACAGATTGGAAGGGGACTTTATTTTTCAAATACATGGACTCATTCATTCAATGACACAAATGCATTCAATGGGTTTATAGCCAAACAATCTCGAAATAAATTCAGGTTGCTTCCATCAGTCCTGAAGCCTGTCAAAATGTCTATGCCTTTGTGTACTTGTTTTGATTTCAAATGCTGGTTAAAATAAGCCTTAATGCAGCTGCAGGCCACAATATCCCTGATAAGTCTTTTAAGTGCCATCTTCAGGAAATATTTTAATGGTTATACAGGTAGTCCTTTGATTTACGACCACAAATGAGCCCAACATTTCCATGGTTTTATTACAATTTTACAAACTTTCTTAAATGAACCACTTTTTAAGTTGTTAAGTGAATCTGCTTCCCTATTGATTTTGCTGGTCAGAAGCAAAAC
This sequence comes from Pituophis catenifer annectens, assembly GCF_029215685.1. Classification (NCBI taxonomy): domain Eukaryota; kingdom Metazoa; phylum Chordata; class Lepidosauria; order Squamata; family Colubridae; genus Pituophis; species Pituophis catenifer. Next base: position 13,990,065 of record NW_027256889.1, read on the forward strand.
TGGGGCCTTCTGGGACCTAACCTGTTTCCCCCAAAATAAGACACTCCCTGATAATAAGACCAATCCGGCTTTTGAGCGCATGGCAATAAGGCCAAGCGCTTATTTCAGGGTTCAAAAAAATATAAGACAGGGTCTTATTTTCGGGGAAACACGGTACCCCGCAACCGTCATAAACACATGCCAATTGCCAAGCATCCAAATTGTAAGTCGAGGACGACCAGTACTACCTCCCTGGCTAAAAACTCACTCTCTCTCTTTTTTTTTTTTTTACAATCTGTAATACTTTCTTGTGTTAACACCAAAATTGGATTTTGTAGGATTGGCTGTTCGCATAGCTATATAAAGCTCCAGCTAGTGAAGCAAGAGACTGATGGGGAAAAAGGTTGGTGTTAATGCCTATTTGAAGCTATTGTGAATTCTTGTGCTGATGGATTCTAAATATTGAATAATGTCCATGATAACTAGAACCCCGTTATTTTGCTCCTTAGTTCACGTTTGCCTTGATGCTTCTTCCTTTCTTGAATTGTAAGGGCCACTGTTGTCTTGAAGATCTGTCCGAGAGGAAGTGCTCTGTTTCTGCCAGCAATCAGTAAAAACAAATTCTGTCCCCAGAGAATTTTGTCTTCCTTACAAAGGAATTGGAAATTTTTAAAAACTTGGTCTCGGGTAGGGAAGCAAAAAAGTGGGATCCATAATAAAATGTTGCTGGGTATTCGTAGCTCTTAACGCTGGGAGGTTCTTTTAGAGATTCCAATCGACTTCAAGCATCTTCCCAAAAAATTCCCAATTCTGGACTTGAGTGAAACACATCCCCTTTTTCCTTTTTTAAACCTCCACATCACGTCGCCCTTTGTAATCTCTTCACCTGATCTTTAAATTGTCCCAAATGTGCTTCTGATTGAGATAAGTTACCCAGGCCTAATTGTCAACCAGCATACAGGTAGTCCTCAACTTACAACTGGTTGCTTAATGAACATTCAAAATTATGAACATTTTATGAGCCAGGCCAGGTGTGAATCGCTTAAAAACAGCCCCCCCCCCTGTTTTAAAACACCTGAATTATTTTAAAACTATTGGTAGGAGTGAAGCTAAGAGGAGCGAAGGGGACGCGGTGGCTCAGTGGCTAAGGTGCTGAGCTTGTCGGTCGAAAGGTCGGCAGTTCAGCGGTTGAAATCCCTAGTGTCGCGTAACAGGGTGAGCTCCCATTACTTGTCTCAGCTTCTGCCAACCTAGAAGTTCGAAAGCACGTAAAAAAATGCAAGTAGAAAAATAGGGGACCACCCTTGGTGGGAAGGTAGCAGCATTCCGTGCGCCTTTGGCGTTTAGTCATGCCGGCCACATGACCATGGAGACGCCTTCAGACAGCGCTGGCTCTTCGGCTTTGAAATGGAGATGAGCACCGCCCCCTAGAGTCGGGAACGACTAGCACATATGTGCGAGGGGAACCTTTACCTTTACCGTTAAGAGGAGCGAAAGGGCAAGCAACAATCCTTTCCTGTTGCCAGTAGATGTCACCAGAGCTGTTTCCAATCAGCGCATCCTGGAAAAGAAAAAAAAAAGTCCCAGTGTTCAGTTATATTGGCTCCTTTTCATCTGTAAGCGGAGGAGGAGAAGCCAAAACCCTAATTAGCCAATATTGTCAATCAAGGAAGGGTTGCTATGCTGTGTTCATCAACACTTCCTCCTCTTCTTCTTTCTACCCAGAGTCAGGCCCCCTGGTTCTTACCGCAGTATGAGACAGCAAAAACCAAATGATCTCACGTACGTCACATCGGAGGGAAGGGGCAAGGAGGGGCAGAGGGAGAAAAGATCGAACTGCTTTCCATTCCTTAGCATCTCCGGTCCTTTCACCTATGGGGAGCGATGCTAACATCCGGATGAAGCTGCCAGGCTCCCTGACCATGGAGTCTTGTCTCCTGGGAGTCGGCCAGTGCCTTGTCATTATCTGGCATGCCGAGTGCTCTTAGCCGGCTGGGAACAGACCATAAACTGGAATGGTGCCATTAATTTCCAGCTGAAGATGCAGTCACCCAGCCGCCTCCTCTCTGGTAATAGATTGCTGGCAACTCCTCCGGTGTTAGCATCAGGACATCTCTAACAGCCGCCAGAACAGCACTGGGGTTCTGGTCTTCCCCCCTTTTTTTTGTGGGGTGGGTGGGGTGGGGAGAGGGATGTTCTGAAGAAAAGTGATTTCTTGATTTCCAAAGTGCACCTGAACCAGGATTAACAGATTTATTTTTCTTTCTTTCTTTCCTTCCTTCCTTCTCTTTCTCTCTCTCTCCCTTCCTCCCCCCCCCTTCATCCCTGATCTCCTACCAGACACCGCCTTTGCTCTGCAGCAGACCCTACACCAGTCTGTCTTCATGCCTTCCCTGTCTGCCAATCCGACCCACCGTCTCCATCTCTGCTGGGAGCAGCACTGCAAACTGCTGCCGGAGGTCTCGGGCCTCACCGCTAAGAATGTGGCCAAATGGAGCGTGGAAGAGGTAAGTTCTGCTTTTCTTTTCTCCCTTCTTCCCTCCCTCTCTCTCTCTCTCTCTCTCATCCTTAACCTCCTACAGCCAGCAATTTTGTTCCTTGCTCTGCTGTGCAGCTGTAGTTAAATTTGGGAGTGAGGGTTAACCCAGCCAGAACTTTTAACCAGCCAGGATCTGGAATCTATGGGTAGATATTGATCCTGGATGTTGCCGTGAACCCTCCTTGTTAAGCAGCTGCCCCTTTGGGGGCCTCTACTGACAATAGCTTTTTCTGTGCTTCTCTGGGCTGCTGACTCACTATCCCTTGCCATTGGCCCTGCGCATGCTTGCGTGGCTGCGTCACAAACCATCCCCACAGTGTAACAAGGATTGCTGACACACAGGCTTGTTCTGCCAAGGCTGTCATTTTATAGTGAAAGCTTAATTTGGGGGCCAGGCTACACATTGTGGTATTTTCCCTTCCAGCTGACTGGCTTTAGCTGTGCATTCTTACCTATGTCGCACAGTCCATTTCTTTTTCATTTTGGTGGGGATTAGAAATGGCTGAGTGAGGGATTAAACATGGTACTGAATGGTTCTGTTGGGGGAGCTATGCATAGCCACGTGGGTGGATGGAAATCCAACTTCAGCTGGGTATTAAATTGTGGGTAGTACCAAACTAGTACCCATTTGGGAGCTCTTTGCAATTGTGCTGGGGAAAGGAAGGTGAAGTTCAGGAACCCAAAGATCACTTTTTGACTTTATAGAAGCATAATGCAAACTTCTTGAAGGGAGGACCTGAGTCCAGCTGGCCCAACTTCATACCATGCAGATGTGCAGCACCCATCATCCCCAACCGGCACCACCAACGTTGCTGCTGATAGGGATTAGTGAGGGTGAACAGGCTCTGTTTACATAGAGACCATAAGGTTTTATTTTGAGAGGGTTTTTGGCAGTGTCTCCCAGCTTTGCTAACAGAGCTGCTTGGCCACTGTTAATAGAATAGATAATAGAATAGAATTCTATAATTCTTTATTGGCCAAGTATGATTGGACACACAAGGAATTTGTCTTTGGTGTATATGCTCTCAGTGTACATAAGGAGAATAAAATACATTCATTGAGAATAAAAAGATACAACACTTAGTGATAGTCAAGGTTACTAATAAGCTATCAAATCGTACTAGGAAACAAAAATAATATAAATTGAAAGATACAAGCAACATGACTATAGTAATAAGTGAGAAGAGATAGATACTAGTAAGGAAGAGAAGAATAATAGTAATACAGTCTTAGTAAATTATTTGACAGTGTTGTGGGAATTAGTTGTTAAGCAGAGTGAGGGCATTTGGGAAAAAACTGTCCTTTTGTCTAGTGTCTAATGTCAGCCTCTTCTGAGTATAGACAAAACCTGTTGCAAGTTTGGAATAGTTGCTTTGAGTTTTAAAGTAGATGTTCGCGGAGATCTAGGAGAGATAACTATAAGTGAAATTCGATTTATATCTTGAAACCCTTCTACATTTTACTCATCCTATTCACGTTTATTTATTCCCGTTGAGTTCAACAGATCTTACACGTACGTGAACAACAAAGCTGCATTTCTGGGCATACTTTTATTTAGATAAATGCAGGGATGAAATGCTACCGGTTCGGGCCGGTTCACCTGAACCGGTAGTAAAAAAATGTTTTGAAAAAGTTTCGACAATCAGCTGAGCGAGGCATAATCGTCGGAACTTTTTTTTTTTTACTTTTTAAGCATTTTTTTACTACTGGTTCAGGCAAATAGGTATTTTAAAAATGCTTTAAAAAAGTTTTAAAAAAGGTTCGGACAATCATCCGGCATAGCTGTAATCATCCGAGCCTTTTTTTTTTTTACTTTTTTAAAGCATTTTTTATTACCTATTCGCCCAAACCGATAGTAAAAAATGTTTTTAAAAAGTTTTTAAAAAGGTTACCAAGATTGTGCGCCACATCTGATCCCCCCACCCCCCCACTGTTCTACTTACCTTCCCAATCCTCCTTTTGGTGTGTACTGCGCATGCTTGGTGCGCATGTGCGGCCAGCAAACCGGTAGCAAACTGGTTCAGATTTCACCACTGGATAAATGCATCATAATGTTACTGTCTTGTCTTACCTATTAGGACTAAGCTAATCTCTTTATTTTCACAATGATAAATGTTCAGCCTGTTTCTTGTCCCCTGGGCAATCAACTTGTAAACCTACGTACAAATTCCCCTCTACTTCAAAGGAGATGGAAACATAGAGCATTGGCAGTGAAGAACATTTATTACATAAAAAGCTTTCTAAGACTTCTGTGCGGTCCTCCCAAGCTCCGTTTTCACCGGCAGAGGCACTGCAGGCCAGTCCTTCACTGTTTCCAGAGCAGCCCTGCGGGCCAGATCTAAACACCCCGCGGGCCGGATCCAGCCCCTGGGCCTTGAGTTGGGTCATACGTTTAAGCATCACTATTATCATCATGAATAAATCAGTGTTAAATTGCAGATCTTCCCCACTTCTTAGAATTAGATCTGCTTTCGGAGTGCCAAAAGAAATTTGAAATAACTTTTTAAAAAATGAGAAGAATCTTTTGCAAGGAAATTGAAAAGAACACTGCAAGTGGACATAATTAAGAATCTGTAATAGATAGATTTCTCAGAAGCCAGAAAATAGATAACCACCAAGAGCAGTGATAATGTTATCTAGTTTGGCAATGAAATGTCTGCAAGATAACCACCAAGTTCACAACCCCACAACCAAGAATTTGAAAGGAAAGAAATGTGGTGTGGTGTGGTGTTTTGACAATTAATGGCTCGCCTCATCCTATTTGTGGTAGGAATGTTGTGCCTGTCATAACTCAGGAGAATTTGGTTTAGGTCAGAATGATTCCTATAGGGCAAGGGTCAGTGGTGGGATTCAAACTTTTTACTACCGGTTCTGTGGGCGTGGCTTGGTGGGCATGACATGACTTGGTGGGCGTGGCAGGGGAAGGATACTGTAAAATCTCCGTTCCCACTCCACTCCAGGGGAAGGATACTGTAAAATCCCCATTTCCTCCCAATCAGCTGGGACTCGGGAGGCAGAGAATAGATGGGGGTGGGGCCAGTCAGAGGTGGCATTTACCCATTCTCCGAACTACTCAAAATTTCCGCTACCAGTTCTCCAGAACTGGTCAGAACCTGCTGAATACAACCTCTGGCAGGGGTGTCAAACTCAAGGGCCACGACCCAGATGTGGCCCGCGAGATGTTTAAATCTGACCCACGGGGCCAGCCTGGAAATAGCAAAGGACCTGTCTGTGGTGCCTCTGGCAGCCAAAACAGGGGGAGGGGGACCCCCACGTCCTATTTTGGCCAGCAGGGTACTGCAGGAGGCTGTCCATCCCGCCCCCCACCTCCAACTAGCCTGCAGAGGAGAACTACAATGCTAATCTGGCCCCCGAAGAAATCCAGTTTGACACCCCTGCTATAAGGGATAACATACCAAACCTGCTGGGGCCAATAGAATACTAGCTCCATTGCTGCTATCCGAAGTGTGTGGTCAGAATAGCTAAGCTATGCAGGCTGAGCCAGAAATACTGTACTTGGCTCACTGTCTAGGCTCTGTCTTTGGGCCCGTCTGCCTACCTGCCAGGGTTCTTGTGTCCCATGTAGCTAACCTTTACAAATTTCTGCCAACTTCATAGTAAGTATAATAACATTTTTTATTTATCAGCTACAGGATTCTCTCGACCAAGAAAACCCCTTACAATATTTTGCTCAAGCTAACGAAATGGACAAGTCGCTGGTTGTCCTTGTAACATTTTTTGTTTTTTATTTCTAACATTCTTTTCTAGGTGGCTGGCTTTGTTCAGCGTCTGCCCGGTTGCAAAGAACAGGCCGCACTTTTTCGACAAGAGGTAAGTTATCTTGCTTTAGGCTTCTGGAGAGTCGTAAAATCTTCGTGCCGAAGGAATGATCTCAAGAAGGGTATTGGAGACTAAAAATTGTACCAAATTACAGGATGGGCACAGTTCGAATTCTAGAGGCCATGCCAAAAGAACTAGAAAATGTTTTTGGGGGTTTCATTAGATCAGGTTCTATAAAAAGGAAAACCAGATGATCAAAATAAGAGGTGCAGGTAGCAATAGCAATAGCACTTAGACTTATATACCGCTTCACAGTGCTTTACAGCCCTCTCTAAGTGATTTACAGAGTCAGCCTATTGCCCCCCCAACAATCTGGGCCCTCATTTTACCCACCTCAGAAGGATGGAAGGCTAAGTCAACTTTGAGCCTGGTGAGATTCAAACTGCCAGATTGCAGGCAGTCAGCAGAAGTAGCCTGCAGTACTGCACTCTAACCACTGCGCCCCCGCGACTCATATCCACAGCTCATATCCACGGTAGGAGTTTATGTTTCAGAAAGGAGTCGTTTACTCAGACGTGGCTGTTGATGAAGAACAAGTTGCTTATCTTTGGAATTGGTTCTGAAGCCAAGACTTTACAAAGCCTAGTAAATAAAATCTGGCATCTGGGACAATAGGATTGGAATAAACAAAAGCACACAACTCCCTCTGATAGGCCTGTGGCTGACAAACAGCAGTAGAAGTGTAATAGCAGTGTAATCACTTAAGCATCCTTTGCTTTGTTGTATAGGCTTGTAGTAGAGCAGGGCTGTCAAACTGGATTTCTCCGAGGGCCAGATCAGCATTGGTCGGGCCGGCGGGGGGGGGGATGAGGAGTGGGAGAGAGAGACAGGACGGATGCCTCCTGCAGCACCCTGCCCCCCCCCCCCCGCCATGCCCTGTTTTGGCTGGCAAAGTGCTGCAAGAGGCCGTCCAGGCTGAAAACGGGGGGCAGGGGGCCGTGCACAGCCCTCCCCTTTGGCTGCCAGAGGTACCGCGAGCCGGTCCTTTGCTACTTCCAGCCCAGATTTAAGAACCTTGCGAGCCAGATCCAGCCTACTGGATTTGAGTTTGATACCCCTGTGGTAGAGCATTGCCGAAAACGTAACATTTCTAGCCAAGCAGGGCTGTTATCCATGATTATCACTCAGTAGTATAGAAAAATTGAGAAGACAGGCATTTACGGGATAAACAGCTATAATAACAAATCAAATGCTATTAGTACAAAGCTGGACTTAATCTGCAAACTATTTTGCTATTTGGAATTGAACCCATAGGGGGACTCAAACATAAATTAATAAAAGCAGGGAAGAATTTATAAGAAGGAAACAAGTGTTTGTATGTAAAAACCAGATCCTGAACATCAGGCTTCAGAAAGCAAAAATAGGGTTTGTAGTACACCTCATTGTACACCTTGTATGAAGTAGATGCCGTTCTCATCAGCCTATTAAAAATGTTGAACTGGAATGAAATCTATTTTAAGAAAGAGACTTGGCTTGGATTAAGATGTAAATGACAGAACTGCTGAACTCTGCTATAATAGCCCATTAGAAGCAATTGAGCTGCCCAAGCATATTACGTTTAAATAAATAACTTTAGGCACCGCAGGTAGGGGTGCTTTCAGTTTAATTTTAATTTTTATTTCCTAAATGACAACAGCGGAAGGAAAAAAAACAATTCGTGAAAATGATAAAAAGAATCCAAAGGGATTGGGCAAAATTGCTAGTGAGGCCTAGCCAGAGAATAAGTTTGGTTTTTTTTATATGAAGTCGTATTTTGAAGCAGTGTCTCTAAAATAGCAGGGCTTGATAGTCCATAGGTTGAAAAGAAATTGAAAGGTGGACTTTCTACAACATTAGCTCTGCATGATTAGAATTTGGGGGCCTATGTAGTACAAAAGGAGTGTACATAAAAGGAGAGGTCTGTTATGTCCTTTGGGCATGGCAGTGGGACAAAGAGAGCCTTAGTGAAGAGGTCACAGTCCCCACATTGCTTTCAACTTTTAAAAAAACCCTGCAGACCTTCTAGAACAGGGCTGTCAAACTCAAAACCCCTGGGCCGGATCTGGCCCGAGGGGTGCTTAGATCTGGCCCGCGGGTTCGGTCTGGAAATAGCAAAGGACCGGCTGCTAGCAAAAATGGGGTGGGGGGGGCGCACGTGCCCTCAGCGGCCTGTTTTGGTCACCAGAGTGCTGCAGAAGCCATCCGCGCCCAAAAGGGGGCCTCCGGAGTGCTGGGATCAAGGGGACGCGGTGGCTCAGTGGCTAAGATGCTGAGCTTGTCGATCGAAAGGTTGGGAGTTCGACTCCCTAGTGTTGCGTAACAGGGTGAGCTCCCATTACTTGTCCCACCTTCTGCCAACCTAGCAGTTCGAAAGCATGTAATAAATGCAAGTAGAAAAATAGGGACCACCTTTGGTGTGAAGGTGACAGCGTTCCGTGCGCCTTTCGCGTTGAGTCATGCCGGCCACATGACTACGGAGATGTCTTCAGACAGCGCTGGCTCTTCAGCTTTGAAATGGAGATGAGTACTGCCCTCTAGAGACAGGAATGACTAGCACATATATGTGAGGGGAACCTTTACCTAGGAGTTAGTGGGGCAGGTTAGTGCTTTTTCATGCATGTAGTAAGAGGAATCAGTTAGGAAAATACAGGAATATATGGAAGTTGTAAATTGCCTGTATAATAAAGACTGAGAATAGAAGAATTTTCTTAGCAGAGTAGGAAAGCTGATTGTTTGTATTACAGTATTTGCATTAAAAGGACCAGATTTGGGGAGAGGGGTGGGCAGGAGAGGAGCTGAAGTGAGCCAGGAGAAATAATGGAGGATTTAAGCTCAAGATGTCCAGACTTTTTCAGTTTACTCATGGGAACAATAAACTCTACATAAATTGAGACTGTAAATTGTTGATTTGACAGATTGGTGTCTGGACCATGTTTGCTGCATAGTCCTTTTATAAGAAATCATACTCAGGAGCCCGATACGCTCTTTGTGCACCTGGTTTTTTCCACTCCTCTCCAGTTCTATTATACAAGTGGTCCTCGGCTTACAACAGTTCATTTAGTGACCATTCAAAGTTACAACGTCACCGAAAAAGCAACTTAGGATGGTTTTTCACACTGATGACCATTGTGGCATCTTCTGATCATTTGGCAACTGACTCCTCATTTATGACAGCTGCAATGTCCTGGGATCATACAATCACCTTTTGTCACCAGATTAACCTTAACAACCGTGTGACTAACTTAACAACTGCAGTGATTCGCTTAACAATTGTGGCAAGAAAGGTCGTAAAATGGAGCAAAAGTTAGGTAACAAATATCTCACTTGGAAAAAAGAAACTTTGGATTCAATTGTGGGCGTGTGTCAAAGATTACCTGTAAATTACAAGTGGGTGGGTATTGTGTGGATATATGTGACCGGTTTTTTGGTGGGTTTTTTTGCACTCATGGTGACTGATGCATACCATTTAAATATACTGGTTTTCCACATTATTGCCCTCAAAGCAGAGGTGGTATTCAGCAGGTTCTGACCAGTTCTGGAGAATCGGTTGCAGAAATTTTGAGTAGTTTAGAGAACCGGTCAATACCACCTCTGACTGGCCCTGCCCCCATCTATTCTCTGCCTCCCGAGTCCCAGCTGATCGGGAGGAAATGGGGATTTTGCAGTAACCTTCCCCTGGAGTGGGGAGGGAATGGAGATTTTACAGTATCCTTCCCCTGCCACGCCCACCAAGCCACACCCACAGAACCGGTAGTAAAAAAATTTGAATCCCACTACTGCCTCAAAGCCCCAAAAATCACATCTTGCTGTGCAATTCCATCCGAAAAATGTTCTGGGGAATTGCACCCTTTACACTTTTAGAACCAAGAAGCAAGAACATGAAGTAGTTTTTGAAAAGATATAAATGCAGACATTCCAATGCGGATAAGGAAATTTGATATTTAACTACAGGTAGTCTCCCACTTACAACCACAATTGAACCCAAAATGTCTGTTGCTAAGGGAGACAGTTTTTAGGTGTGTTTTGCCCCATTTTACGACCTTCCTTGCCATAGTTGTTAAGTGAATCATGGCAGCTGTTAAGTTAGTAGCACAGTTGTAAAGTGAATCTGGCTTCCCCCATTGACTTTGCTTGTCAGAAGGTCGCAAAAGGGGATCACATGACCCTGGGACACTGCAACCGTCCTAAGTACATGCCAGTTGCAAAGCATCTGAATTTTGATCATGTGACCATGGGAATGCTACAACAGTGATAATGTGAAAAGCGGACATCAGTCGCTTTTTTCAGAGGTTTTGTAACTTCGAACATTTACTAAATGAATGGTTGTAAGTCAAGGAACACCTGTGTACCGTTTTATGGAATCTGTTTTATTTGTCTGGTTTTCCTTTTTTTTTTTTTTTTTTTTTTATTGAAAAAGTTTTCAAATACAATTTTTCCCCCCTTTTCCCCCCCCCTCTCCCTCCCCCTCCCTAACCCCCCCTCCCCACCCATCCCCCCCTGTGACTTCTTCGTAACAAAAAAAACCCCCTAATTCATAACAGATTACTTACTCCCTCCTCAAAATACTGACCTTTACTTACTAAAAATATTATAAATATCATAACATCCCCCTTTATCCATACATTTCAGAAAAGAAGAGAACAAAAAAAAAAAAAAAAAAAAACATTATACTATAATGGTTTTCCTTTTTTAACATACATTAGAACCAGAGCTTTGCAAAGGTTTGATCTTCTTTACATACATTTGCAGGATCTATTATTTTGGGTGTTTTAAATTTGCAGTCTTAAGCATATCCTGTAGCTTTATGAAACATTGTTCTTTTCTCTAATGAAAAGTGATTGTAATGCTGAGTGTTATTTATATATATATATATATATATATATTTAAAAATGACTACTCACATTTATTTGAAATTCCGTATCTAAGCTGAAAAGCATATTGCAATATACAGATGGGAGTCTTGAGTCAGATACTTAAAATATGTTTTTAGTTGAACCTGCTTTAAAAATTCAGTCACATATCATCAGTTTTAAATTTCCCGGTTTTGCTGCTATAATTACCAAAAAGTATGATAAGCAAAGAATGGGAAGGCAGTTTCTTCCTTCTCGTTCCCCTGTTTTGTCTGTATGGATACCAGATTTGCACACTGGTCTATATACATAATATTACAAAGTTTAGATTTTTAGTTGGAAGACCTGCCCATTTTGTACCAAGCATTGCAATAAGCCAAGATACCCATATATTCCCCCTCCCCTTCATATCCAAAAAAGGGAATAAAAAGACCAAAACTCTCCCCTCCAGCAATCACTACCCAGATGAGCATAGATTAACTCCAAGATTAACATCAGACCAACAGTCAAGGTTTTTTTTTTTAAATTTGATTTATAAGCTGCCCTTCTCCGGAGACTCAGGGCGGCTTACAATGCGTTAAGCAATAGCCTTCATACTTTTGTATATTTATACAAAGTCAGCTTATTGCCCCCACAAACTGGGTCCTCAATTTACCTACCTTAGAAAGGATGGAAGGCTGAGTCAACCTTGAGCCTGGTGAGATTCGAATTTACAGTAATTGCAGACAGCTGGTGTTAATCACAATGCTATCAGTCTGCTGAGCCACCAGGCCCCCTGGGGTAAGTAAACAATACCCCAATCAAGGACCCTCCAATCAAGTGAACAGTAAACAGCCCAAGAACCTCTAAGACCATCTCCACCAACACTGACAATGCAAGCCATTAGAATATAAACTGAGAACAAACCACTCCTTACTAGCACTGATGATGTTCCTACTTAGGGTAATGAAACGTCTGCAAGAAAACAAGCAAGCTCAGAGAACACCAAGGACCCCTCAGTTCAACCCTGAGCTACAAATATTCTCCTTTATGGATATATTTTTTCCAGTTTTCATCTAAATACCCCAGAAGTAGCTTCTTGTTCTTTCCCTCTAACGTGGTTGTAATTTGGTTTTCTGGAACGCCAGGTTCCAAATGAAATGTATTTCATTTATAACCAAGATCACCAGGTTTTCAGAGTACCAACAATTTACTTTTCCTATACTTTTTCAAAAGCCAGTCATCCTCTGGAGAGCTTTCTCCTCCACGCTCTTGATGTTTGAAGGGTTATGGCTTTCTATCTCCATTCTGCCGGTTCCTTTAATAAGAATCGGTGCTTATTCTGTTACTATTTGGGTCAAGGCAAATTACATAATTTCTCCTTAATATTTTGCTAAATGGGTCACAGCCCTTACTAGGTAGGCTATGTTATAACCTAATTAGGCAGTCATGCCTTGTGGGTAATCAGAGTCATTTGATAAAGACCATGACCTCTTCGTGGCCACGTTGAAAAATCTGTTGTCCTCAAGTCAACTGACTTTTCATCTGGCTGATCTCTCTGCTGCTCTTTCGTTTCAAATAAACAAACCTACACTGTGCCACAATGAAGATGTTGATATATCACAGTTCTTTCGGCCAGCCAACCATCCTCTGCTCTCCTTAAGCTCAATGATAATTTATCATGATTAGGATCTGCAGGACTGAGAGAAGTTTACATTTCAGCATTAAACAGTAGATCACGTGTGTTATGGATTGGAAGGGCTCTCACAAAAAAAATAATAATCGTAGTAAAATCTGGGGACATCCAAATAGCCTATTGCACTAGCACAGACCCCTTCTATATAAATTTCATGGCTAATCTAGTCCCTAGGGGACAATCATTTAAATATGAGCCAGCAGCTGCCCAAAAAGCCAACACAGTTCTAGGCTGCATAAACAGAGGGATAGAACCAAGATCACGTGAAGTGTTAATACCACTTTACAATTCCTTGGTAAGGCCACACTTGGAATCCTGCATCCAGTTTTGGTCGCCACAATGTAAAAAAGATGCGGAGACTCTAGAAAGAGTGCAGAGAAGAGCAACAAAGGTGATTAGGGGACTGGAGGCTATAACATATGAAGAACGGTTGCAGGAACTGGGTATGTCTAGTTTAATGAAAAGAAGGACCAGGGGATGATATGATAGCAGTGTTCCAACATCTCAGGGGCTGCCACAAAGAAGAGGGAGTCAAGCTATTCTCCAAAGCACCTGAAGGCAGGACAAGAAGCAACGGGTGGAAACTAATCAAGGAGAGAAGCAACCTAGAACTAAAGAGAAATTTTCTGACAGTTAGAACAATTAATAAGTGGAACAACTTGTTTCCAGAAGTTGTGAATGCTCCAACACTGGAAGTTTTAAGAAGATGTTGGATAACCATTTGTCTGAAGTGGTGTAGGGTTTCCTGCCTAAGTAGGAAGTTGGACTAGAAGACCTCCAAGGTCCCTTCCAATTCTGTTATTCTAAATTCTATTGAACCTGTTACAGCTAAAGAACCAGCTATTTCTCTACCGTCCTATTATTGCTAATTGCCTGCGTTAATTCAGCTCATTGCCACCAATATGGGTCATAATGTAACAGTTAGGATCATATTTAAAAAGATAAACATTTCCCTGTCGGTCATGTCCAACTCTAAGGCACGGTGCTCATGTCTAATTCTTGAACAAGGCAACCAGCATTATCTGAAGACATTTTCCACTGTTACTTCCCACTGAAGTGGTACCTATTAATCTACTTGCTCAGGTCTCAAACTGGGCTGCCAGCTCTCAAGCTGACAAACTCAGTGTCTTTAACCGCTGGATCAAATTATCCTTCATCAAAGTTATAATGTAATCTTGGGAACGTAAAAAAGCAAACTATAGAAAGGTATTCTGTAATCATTTCTGTGAGCAGCAGCCTTATCCTAACCAAGATAGTTCTAGAATTGACATTAATCTGCATAAATGGTACAATACAGTAGTAAGCCTATGGCTGAGTGGTTAGATGTTGGTGGTTAGGAAGTGAATTGTGAAGTTTTACATGGGAATATAAAGTAATGATAAAGAGTTCAGAGAGATATGGACGATGTTGAGGGTTTGAGGCACATGCAGGAAAAGGAAATGGGAAAGAAATGTAAATGTTGGTGAAATAGATTTGAAACTAACCAGAGGAGCCATAGTCATGGTGATTAAGAGCTTTCAGTACTTGGACTTCCTGGAGAAAGTGGCAGAGATCCAAGGCTCCCAATTGGTCAATCTAGAGCTACTTGGGGGTCTGCAGTTTTATTTTCTGATTATTGCCTTCACATTTTAGTGCTCTGTGTTTAATGTGTTTTATAGATTTATATTTTAAAGCTATAAACTGCAGGAAGTTCACGTAGTTTATAATGTACTTCATAATTATGGACTGTATTGTATTATTTATAATATAATTATAAGTACAACCAACCTTCCATAAACCAGTGGATTATGATAAATATTGAGCCTTCCCAAAATAGAACACACAGGCTGGCCGGACATATTCTGCCAAGCAAACAAATCAAATAACCATGAGGTGGCAGCAAAAAGCTAGCTTTCTGTGTCTCTTTGCTGCCCTTTAGTGGTCATTTTGATTTTGCAGCCTCGGATAGGAAGCTCCAGTAAAGCCATTAGCACAATGGTCATTATTTAATCAAGAATCAAAGCTTCATAAAACTTTGCTTCAAAGCCATGGCTCAACACCGATATGTGTACAACTACGAAGTATGAATAAGATTACTGTGTCTGATATTTTTTTAAAGGGCAGGAACTGAAGAAGAGAGATGAGATAGTTTATTGTGGTATGTTCCTATCCAGTCTTTTCCGAGACTAGTTTCCAAAACAGCAAAAAAACCTGATGAATTTGTCCATATAATTTAAGTAGAAGTTAGTCTAGCAGTTTTAGCCCCCCAAAAAGATCAGAGTAAAATTTTGCCCTTAAAGAAGGCATTACTTTTCTCCTACAGTAATGCTATATATCAGAACAAGAGAGACAAAATTAGTTAACATCACAGGAAGGAGATATAATCCAAGCAAGGTGTTCTGGAATTTTTAGAGACTGTACAAACATTGTCTGTTGTGATGACCTTAACCTAAAGCTTCTTGGCAATTATGCATAGATAATGCTAATCAACTTTGTAAGTGCTAATTGCGGTCCTTTGGGCAGCATGTGTAATATTATCAGAATGGTTTCTAAGTCCTTCGTCATGTGGATTGTTTCTTCCTAGAATTACTTTCCTACTTACTTAGAGAAAACAAATCAAATCAAAAGACTTCTATATTTTCTACCAAGAATCCTGCAATCCATTTATGCAAAGGGTTTATCATCAAAAGGGTTGAAGTACATTTGAGGATATTAATGTGGAAAAGGGAGATATTAAGGATGCAAGCAGCTTCGTGTGTCACTCCAAACATAGGATGTTTATGGTCCCCAGTGATTCAATTCATCTTTTAAAACATCTTCCCAAATTAGGGCTTATTGTAATATATGAACCAGTCAGTCATAACTACCAATTGTCGTTCTTGGTGCCCTTCGCTTGCTGTTAACTTTAAGGTTACAAGAGCTGGGTTCCCTCAGTCAACACACTAACTCCATTGTTCTTTTTTTCTGTTCTGCAGCAAATTGACGGCGAAGCTTTTCTTCTCCTCAATCAGTCAGACATCGTTAAAATCCTTAGCATCAAACTGGGGCCTGCACTGAAAATATATAATGCAATCCTCATGTTTAAGACAGCAGAAGAAGACTGATGGAGAGATTTTCCTCTGGGCCAGGGGCACAGAGCTGTGAAGGACCTCCAAGTGCAGCTCGACAGCAAAGCGCCCAATCTCCTGTTTGTTCCTAAAGACTGAGTTGATTGGAAGCTCGGAAAGAAAGCGGCCAGATCATATTTCACATGGTTGTGGATAGAGAATTCTGAAAGCATTCTGAAATTCAGTCCCGTCGGCAGCTTGGAACGGATGCGATGGCTTCCCTTCTAGGAAGAGATGTTTATTATTATTATTTTTCCTAATTGAATTTGGATATGGTTATATTGATCTTTTGTAAAGATCTTGATGATGCCTCTAGTTATAAGAGGAATCCTGAGTATTTCTATTGATGGGAAGCTAAGTTCAAGCAAACTCACTTACCTATTGTAGTGCCTAACAGAGAATCTGGCTCACCATTGGTGTGCTTCTAAACTTACAACTGGGTTTAAGAGAGAGTAAGGGAAAGAGTGAGATACTTTAAAGCAGTGCAGATGAATTACTCATCAAAGTCCTTTGTTGGTAGCCGGTTAGTTTTAAACCTTGTCCTTGTATCTTGTTTAGCTATTTAAATATTGGCAATTAATATTTGATGAATTGGAGAAATGAGGTCCATCTCCAAGTAGATTAATTTTTCGGGTTATTATGCCTGTTTTGCACACTGCACAATTTCAGAGTTCAAAATATTAAATTAAAACTGTTAAATAAAGACCACTGGATATGGTTCCACTGGAAGGTAGACCAACTATTTAAGTATAGGATCAGAGTAACAAAACTATGAGACTATGTGTTTTGTTTAGTTTTTTTTTTTTTTAAAGTTCCTATCTTCCTGCAGGTCAGTGCAAGGTAGAATGAGATATATAAAGAGGCACATCCAGTTTTGTCATGATATGTGTTTCTGGCAAGGTTTACGGGAGGTTTTGTAAAACAAGTACTGACAGTCCCTATTTCTTTGTTTTTGAAAGTACTGTTGTTTTATGAACAGGTATATTAGCTGGAGCATATTCTCATTTTAAGTCAGAAAAAGCTAAGCATACCGGCCACAGAGCATTGCCTGTCATTTCAGTTGGGCTTTTGTCAAGGGTTTCTCAGGTCTTGCTGAAATATAAAATATATTCCATCTGCATAGCAGTAGTGCCAGTTGTCAGAAGTCTCCAAATTTGTCCTTCCGATGACCTATGGATCTAAGGAAGCCTTTTTGTGCCACAGTACAAGGTGGGGGGGGGAGTGGAAATGTTTTATCCCAACATTGCTATCGCTTTCTCAGTCTTGAGAACAAAATCCAAATATTTTATATTCTGCAAGAGCAGGGTCTCCAAACTTGGCCAACTGGAAGACTTGTAGACTTCAACTCCCAGAATTCCCCAGCCATCCATGCTGGATGGAATACATTTTACATTTCATGCTGGCTTGAGGAATTCTGGGAATTGAAGTCCGTAAATTGCCAAGTTTGGAGATCCCTGTGCTAGAGGATACTCTGTGGGAGATTTTGATAGAGCAGAGCCATTTGGTTGGATGAGAAAATGAAAACTGTAATGTAAGGCAGCAACAGAACATGGAAATGGACCAATCTGTCAGAAGTCTTCTATGGTCTTCTAAAAGGACAGCACAATTTTGAAAAAAAAAAAAATGATTTGTTTGTCATGATATTACTCTTGTGCAAGTGATGACTGAGTAAGTATCCTTTACATCTAATACTATTCAGATTTTTTTTTTCACTAACCACCTATGCATAACTTGGAACAAGGCATTCTTTCTTAATGGCACATAACCTGCTCTTCCTAGGACACGTACATTGATTGACCTGATGTTTTTCAAGCAGGAATTCTTGAACTAATCAAATGAGGGCTTGTATTTATTTTGTGTGATGCCACTTGTTGGCTGGGTGAACATCAGTCTCAAAAAAGCTTTTGGGTACCATAGAAATGATGGCGTCCTACTGTGTCATTCATCCCTTTCTAAAGCATGAGCTAACAAGGGATGTATGTTTTCCGGTGTGTTGGCGGCAGTGCACTTTTGGTAATTTGTCGTTGGCTTTACAAGTGAATATGAAACCAGCCTTATAAATGAATTTAAAGAGAAAACAGGGATGATGTTGGCATTTGAGTTACTGCCTCTTCACAGCTATCTCTGCTTCTGATTTCCCAAATTTGTAAGACTCCCTTCCTAAAATCAAGGTGACACAAAAAAATATGTGGAAATATTGCACAATCCAGGCTGCTGAATCTGAACAATATTGAATAAATCTGCAGTGGCAATATGTCTCGTATCTTTCTATTTGTATATAAATCATTAAAAGAATATAAGCCCGGTCACTTAAGGAGAAGGATTGAGAGACTGAACAAGAAGATGCTGATATGCCATACTATATAGCTTCTCTTCTACTAGGAGAACATTCTTAAAAAGCAATTTTAAAGTGATGTGAGAGAAGAATTGTATAAGGTCTTCCTCTTTAATATTCTCTAGCTGTATTTGTTTAAAGAAAACCACTGGGGCAGAATGTTTAAGAATGTTACATCTTTCAGAATCCTTTTACAAAGCAGTATTTTTTGAACAGAACCCTCATAAGTGAGTTTCTTTTCTCTAAAGTGACTTCTAGGATAGTTTTGCTAATTAGGATTTTAAACGTAGGAATAGTCTAGTCTAGTGGTTGTGTATGGCCCTGTGAGATGAAAATGATGGTTACTAACAAAACAGGTTATCACGTTTCTCCTATCCCTCCTGTAGCACTTGGTCAGTGAAAGGGTTAGTAGTTGAGGAAACACACACACACACACACACACAAGGTCGATTGACTTGAACAATTGATATCCCCAGGGGGTTACATTTAAATCAGCATATACCCAGCCATGTGCAGTATTACTTCAGCTCTACTCAGAGCTAATTCTGCCTTGAGGACATCTAAGCCTGATTACCTACTTAGTCCACTAAGGAAAAAAAAAAAACTAGAAAAAGAGCATCTGCAAAAGCAGTAGTGAACTTGCTTCCGAGACATGGAACTCCCAGAATCCATGCTTCATTTATTATTATTATTATTATTATTATTATTATTATTATTATTATTATTATTATTATTATTATTATTATTATTATTATTTTGCAGTAGTCAAGCCAAGTTCCAAAGGTGCTTTTTCAGGAGGCAACTGGACTTTCTTGCTTTTTGTTTGTTTTTTTTGTTTTGCTTTTTTCTTTTCTTCCTTGAAGACGTTTTGCTTCTCATCCAAGAAGCTTCTTCAGCTCTGACTGGATGGTGGGGAATGGAAGGATTTATACTCCTTGCAGACAGCTGGTCATTTGCATCCTTTTAGAGGGTCCTCGAAGCACTTGGAGATTTATCTGTGTCCTCAGGGTCACCTGAGTAGTGCAAATGGTTCCTGTAGTCTGCAATTTTTCCTCTGGAAAAAACAAAGTCCATTTGCCTCCTGAAAAAGCACTTTTGGGACAACCATGACCTGGATGACTGAGAATCTCCACAGACTTTTAGTCAAGCCATGGTTCCTTGGAGGTAGTGATGGTACAATGAAGCCTGGTTGGTCTCTCCTGGCACAAGAACTCCTGGAGAAGGAGTCATTTCCTAGAGAGGGATCTCAAGCATGCAACACCAGCCTTCCAAATGACATCCGGTGGTGAGAACATATCCAATACACCTTCCTCTTATTTTCCTCACAACATCAATCGTCTAAGGTGAGTTAGGCTGAGAAAAAGTGGCCTGAGGTCACCCAACTTTCATGGCTAAGGCAGGACTTGAACTCACAGTCTCCTGCTTTCTAGCCTGGTGCCTTAAACCACTAGAGACCAAACTAGTATTATATATACTATATAATAATACTATACAGGGCAAGAATGAGATTTCACAAATGGGGGGGAAAAAGCAGAAAGGAAGAATAATTGCTGTGCGCTGCAACACAAAAAGGAAAAGCAAAATATTTGGGCAGCCTTTGGCGGGATGAGTTTCCTAGGTTATCTCATTTTAGAGAATATATTACTCCTCAACCCGGTAATAAAACTAAATATTGTGTTCTGCTTAATGTAAAACATTGTCCTACAAGATTACAACCTCTCCATCTCTTGGTGTTCCCGTCTACGCCTACTGCACAAACATATTGTCTCAGTGGTGGGATTCAAATAATTTAACAACCGGTTCTCTGCCTTAATGACCGACTGGGTGAGTGTGGCCATGGTGAGCGTGGCCAGCGGGTGTGACAGGCAGCACTCGACCTCCTGCACCCCCCTGGGAGCAAAAATGGGCCATGGGGGTGGGAAGTGTTGCCTCCCCCCCCGTGCCCCATTTTGGGCCTAGTAGGCCTCCCTGCAGCCTCCTTGGAGTGAAAACAGGTCACAGGAGGCACACCGCACCCCCTCACGCCCCGTTTTGGGCATAGTAGCCCTCCCTGCATTTACCCAGGAGTCAAAATGGGGCGTGTGGGGACTCCTGGAAGGGGCGGGGTAGGGAGGGGCGGGGCCAGTTAGCAATTTAACTACTGGTTCACCCGAACCAGCTCAAACCGGCTGAATCCCACCACATCACTGTACTGTCGAAAATGAAAGGAGTCGTCTGGTTCCATCTTAGAAGTAGCCATTTCTCAGTGCAGCGTTTTGTTTTAGTTTGATATATTTATGTTTAAAAGCACACCAGGATTGACTTGAGTTTCTACTCAATAGAGTTTTTATCAATTAAGGAAGATTGCAATTGCAATCACAGCCTTTGGACTAATGAATTAATCCTTGTGAAGATGCTTGTCCTAGAGAAAATGGAGACTTTTATTTTCCCCCAAATGATTTTGGGGCGGGGTGGTTTTTTTTTGCATGTTGGAGAGTTCTGGAGAACTTGAAAGCCTTTGGGTGATATTTTGGCCAGTTGTAATAAAATTATTCCTACCTAGAGTAGAGTGTGGGTGGAAAGGAGCTCTTGACGTATCCTGCATTCTCCCACAATTTTTGTTTTGCATGCATATATAGCAAAGCTTTATTCCCCCTGCATTTACACAACATTAATCTTCTGCAAAGGCTTAGATGTTTCTGCTTGTCTAGGCATTTCTATCAGTATGGAGACTGCAAGTGAAGGACATAGAAAAGGGGATAAGAAAGTGATTTTTTTAAAAGGTTGACTGCTGGAGTTTGGGTTGCTTGCTTTTTTAAAGTACAAGTAATCCTCGACATACGACCACAACAGAGCCCAAAATTTCATTTGCTAAGCAAGACAATTGCTAAGTGAGTTTTGCCCCATTTTACGACTTTCCTTGTCACAATGGTTAAGTGAATCACTGCTGTTAAGTTAATAACATGTTGTTAAGTGAATCTGGCTTCCTCATTAACTTTGCTCGTCAGAAGGCCACAAAAGGGGATCACGTGACCCCCCTCCCAGGTCGAGGACCTGAACTTTATCATGTAACCATGGGGATATTGCAACGGTCGTAAGTTTGAAAAATGGTCATACGTCGCTTTTATCAGTGTTGTCATAATTTTGAATTGTCACTAAATGAATCGTAAATCGAGGACTACCGGTAGCTACGTTAGTGTCTTACATACGGGTAGTCCTCGACCCACGACCACAATTGAACCCAAAATGTATGTTGCTAAGTGGAACATCTGTTAAGTGAGTTTGCCCCATTTCACAACTTTTCTTGCCACAGTTGTTAAGCGAATCATTGCAGTTGTTAAGTTAGTCACATGGTTGTGAAGTGAATCTGGATTCTCCACTGTTGTTGCTTGTCGGAAGGTCGCAAAAGGGGGATCACGTTGACCCCAAGGCACTGCAACCGTCGTAAATAGGAACCACTTGCCAAGCATCTGAATTTTGATCACGTGACTGCAGTAACGCTACATCGGTCGTCAGGGTGAAAAACTGTCATAGGTCAATTTTTTTAGTGCCGTTGTAACTTTGAATCAGAGGTGGGTTTCACAAATTTTTACCACCGGTTCACCACGTGCATGCTCGCTTTGCACACGCGCCTTCCACGTATGCGCCCAGCCTCAAAAACATGGCTAAATACGACAGCATAGTGCCAGGGTGAGTGGGCGGGCCGCTACCGGTTCACACGAACTGGTACAAACCGGCTGAATACCAGCACTGCTTTGAATGGTTGTAAGTCAAGGACTACCTGTATTAGCTCTGATACTTTGGACTCTGTTAAGTCTTCCTGTTCTCGAACGAGAGAAACCAGACGAAATCTCCATTCCGAATGCATGATGTTCTAAATTTAGATTCCCTCCCCTTCAATTTCCTCTCAGCAAGGAGCCCTGATTAAAATTTTCTGTTCTATCAGAAACGATCATTGACATCATCTGACATTAGTAAATTTCAGCTCTGGGAGATGCTTTGCTATCAGGATGTGCACGGAATGACAGCAGTCGCCGGAAACATTACAGGGAAAGTTTTTGAAAGGGGGGAAAAAGAAAAAAAAAAAGTTAGCCTAAAGGAGAAGCGAGTTGGCCATGAGACTTCAGTCATGCTCTTTTCCGTGCCCGGAGGAAGAGATTCCATCTAGAAAAAGCTTTAAGTGTTTGACAGTCTCTTCAGCTATGTGGTGATGAGGGAGCCCAGTTCTGAAATGTCCTATTACTTCAATTTGAGATACATGCAGAACAAGAAGCAGCTGTCAGAGGGAGTTTGGGTTTCAGTGCTGGACATCAGTTTGCTCTTTTTCCTGCCCTGAAAAGTGGACCTTGAAAACGTATCCTGTTCTATCTCCTCAGGTTCTGCTAAAAGAGGCAAATGAAGAGGTTCCTTCGAAAGGGCCAGCTATGGAAGAGGGAGAGGGAGAATGGGATAGGGATAGGGATAGGGATAGGGATAGGGATAGGGATGGGATGGGATGGGATGGGATGGGATGGGATGGGATGGGATGGGATGGGACGGGACGGGACGGGACGGGACGGGACGGGACGGGATGGGATGGGATGGGATAGAATGGAATCAGGTGAAATCCAGAAGTTCTGACAGGTTCTGGAGAACCGGTAGCGAAAATTTTGAGTAGTTTGGAGAACCAGCAAATACCACCTCTGGCTGGCCCTAGAGTGGGGTGGGAATGGAGTTTTTGCAATATCCTTCCCCCAGGAGTGGGGAGGAAATGGGGATTTTGCAGTATCCTTCCCCTGCCATGCCCACCAAGCCATGCCCACCAAGAGCCTTGGTAGTACAGTGGTCTAAGGCACCCTGTTATTAAGCTGGTTATTAAGACCAGCTGCCTGCAATTACTGCAGGTTCGAATCTCGCCAAGGCTCAAGGTTGACTCAGCCTTCCATCCTTTCTAAGGTAGGTAAATTGAGGACCCAGTTGTGGGGGCAATAAGCTGACTTTGTATAAATATATAAAAGGATGAAGGCTATTGCTGAGCACATTGTAAACCGCCCTGAGTCTCTGGAGAAGGGCGGCATATAAATCAAAAAAATTTTTTTTAAAAAAAAAACACACCACGCCCACCAAGCCACGCCCAAAAAATTGAATTTCACCACTGGTCCCAAGTCACTTTTTTCAGTGCCATTATTACTTGGAACAGTCATTAAATGAATAGTTTGTAAGTCAAGGGTTACCTGAAATTCAGGATTACCTGATTTTTTGCAGAGTTCTATTTGATTTGCTGGGATCTACAATCTCAATGGTGGGAAGGTCCACCATTGTCCAAGAAGAACAAACCCCCACATTCAATCTTAGATTTCTCTAAAATTAATTATAGTTAAAGATATAATTCAACAGTTCTGTGGCGACCAATTTGGAGGCGGGGTTGTTCAGAAAGCTACCGTTAAAGAGATTAGTTTCAATTAATTGTATTGTCTCTTGTGATTTTGCCAATATCCTGATTGTGGTAATTATTCTTAATTTCACCCTCTGTGCAGAATGCTTGCAAACATTTCATAACAACGCAATAATTTAGACTGGGAAATGAATAAGAAAGGTGTAGGATTTGTCAATCGGTAGCCAAACAGCCAGTTTGGAAGAAATAGTACATTTTTTCCCCCTTTTTAATTATAGGTCTGTTTAAAGCAGTAGTATAGGACTGTAAATTCCCAAGGAACTGATGTTTAGATAAAAGGATAATTTACATTTCCAATAAGAGAAGAAGCTTGGCTTTGGATCAAAACATTGCAAAGTTCAATATTATCAATTTGATGGTGAAGCTTTTTTTTTTTTTTAAAGTGCACCGGCAATTTTATATTTCCCTTATAAAATTTAGATGAGAGCATTATGTAAGTAGCACAGGAAAAAGAAAGCAAACTCGGGTCGTTGTTTCTCTCCCCATCCTTATAATTTCTTTTACTACTGCAGCAATATTATTATCTTGAAATAAATCAGGGAAGTTTTCCATCCACCTACTGCTTCTTCGATCGCTAAATTCTAGTTATGGAACAGAATGCTAATTATAAATCTTTAAATGTTTTGTTTTTCCTAAGTAAGTACATTGAGCAACTCTGAGCAATTTTGTCTACTGACTCTTTTTTTTTTTGTCCAAATTATAAAGAGCTGAGTGCCCTATTCAGATCATTCTTCATAGGCTGAATCCTACCATTCTCATCGTTTGATAAGAGAGTATTTGTAGCTCAGGGTTGAAATGAGGGATACTTGGTGCTCTCTGAGCTTGGTGGTATCCTTGCAGACCTTTCATTACCCAACTAGGTAACATCATCAGTGCTTGTACTGGTGATGTTACCTAATTTGGGTAATGAAACATCTCCAGGAACACAACCAAGTTCAGGAAGCACCAAAGACCTGTCAATTCTCACCATCTCCAGAAGATTTGAAAACAGATCACACAAGAAAGTGATTGGGATTTTGAGATGTTTGCAATTTTCTTTTTACAAATATACAACTGTTTTTATTTTGGCTGTTCACCGCCCTGAGTCCGAAAGGAGAAGGGCGGTATACAAATTTAATTAATTAATAAATAATAATAATAATAATAATAATAATAATAATAATAATAATAATAATAATATATAAATTAAGTGTTAAGAGAGGCACAGGCGGCCAAAGTCCATCATGTCGCCACAGTTAGATTTTAGACTGTGAGTTTTAGTCCCACTTTAGGAAAGAAACCCTGCTAGGTGACTTTGGACCAATGACTAGGAGTCTGTGAGTTCTAATCCTGCCTCAGCCATGAAAGCCAACCGGGTGACTTTGGGCCGACTCTCTCAGCCCAATTTACCTCACAGGATTGTTGTGGTGGAGAGAATAGGAGGAGCTATTAGGAATGTTTGCTGCCTTGAGTTACTTAAAACTAATAAAGGCAGAATAAAAATCTAATAAATAAATAAAAGTGTATTAGATTATAGAAAGGATGCAGCACCTGTGGCTTTCGAGATGCTTTGACTGTTAATTGGCATAATTCTTGGCTATAATCACATTGAATATGCTGTAGTTGATTGAATTTGCATTCAGTGGTCAGCCTCCGGTAGATCAACCTAATCCATAGAATCTGAGATTCAGAAAAAAAAATACAATTATGGATATAAATTGGATCCAAAACCAAATGCTCTCATATAATTACAGGTTTCTAGCCATTTTTCATTGCATTCAAGAGAAGGGAGATTGACATACTGTACAGTAGTGGCTAAAATTGTGGAAACCTTTTGGGAAAAGTGTATTTTCTAAAACTAGCTAATAACACCACCTTTTTTTAGTAGTACCATAAAATTATATATCAATGGAAAGATAATTTAATCAAGAATGTAATGCAATAACTTTTATGAAGGATTTGCTATTAGAGTAGCAGTTACAGTATAAAGAAGAAAAGTGAAACAGGTAGAAAAAACGAGATCTTCCCATGGAGTGAACCAAGTCTTTTAGTTCTGCAGCTGTTATCATGTGAAACCAAGATTGAATGATGGCTTCTATTAACTGGGTTTTATTGCTGGGTGGCTTCTGACTAACAAGTTTCTTTAGTCAGCTCCATAGATTTTCAATTGAGTTAAGGTCTGGGCTATTCCCAGGCCATTCCAGCAGTGGAATAGGATTATCTTGAAACTCAAAAAAAAAAAAAGTCATATTATTAGTCATCAAACCTCAAAAATACATTTTTCCCAATAGGTTTCCACAATTTTGGCCATTACTGTATGTACAAGAAAGGCAAGCTTATGCACCCCATGGATTTATGCACATAATTTTGCATACAGCAAACACAGCAAGGCACAAATTCGCCTCCATTTGTAGATATTTGGCAAAGAAAGGGCTTTGTCCTTTCATGCTCAAAGTCATATTCCTAGCCAGAATCACCACTATAAATTTAAAACACTATTTAGTAAAACCCTGAAATCAAAACAGGTAAAAATATAGCCTGGAGCCTAGACAAGTTGTTTGCATTTGTTGTAAAATATTCTCCTTAAGAATGCAAAGCACACATAATCACATTACCGTTTTTTTCCACAACACTACAATGCTGACATAATTATATCCCTTTTTTTTTTATTCCTTTAAAAAAAAACCTATTATATAATTGAAACCATGTCAGGGAAAGCAGGATCCTATTCCATTTTGCAAGTAGCCAAAGAGATCTGGTTCCCACAGGAAGCCGCTTTCGTGTTCTACAATAGTAAAAAAAAATGTTCTTTCACCTACCTGCCTTTGGGAAAAGGAAGGTACGTGAAGCATCGGATGCACGTAAGAGGGTCCTTGATGCTCTCCTTATGGGGTCCTTGATGCTCTCTAAGCTTGGTTGATTTTCTTGCAGACATTTCATTACCCAACTAACATTGATGATGTTATCTAGCTAGATAATGAAAGGTCTGCCAGGAACCCACCAAGCTTAGAGAGCACCAAGGACCACACAGTTCAATCTTGAGCTACAAACATTCTCTTCGATCAATATCATTCTTGTGCCATCCAAGCCCATGTTTGCCTTTTGCCAGGGAGCATAATACTTTGTCCCAATCTTGTCCCATGTCTTGGTCTAGTCTTCCCTTCTCACAGGGAAGCTGTTTAAGCATTGCAGATAAGCATAGGGAGGGATTGCCCCAAAGGAAAATAATGTATAGTTTAAGAAGACAGGAGGCTAAAACATACGATGAACGGTTGCAGGAACTGGGCACGGCTAGTCTAGTGAAGAGAAGGACCAGGGGAGACATCATAGCAGTGTTCCAATATTTGGGGGGGATGCCACAGAAAGGAGGGGGTCAAGCTATTTTCCAAGGCAGCCAAAGGCCAGACAAGGAATGATGGATGGAAACTGAATGAGAGATTCAACCTAGAAATAAGGAGAAATTTTCTGAAAATGAGAGCAATCAACCAATGGAACAGAAGTTGCCTTTGGAAGTTGTGGGACCTTCATCACTGGAAGCTTTCAAGAAGAGACTGGAGTGCCATCTGTCAGAAATGGTGTAGGGTCCACGGTTGGGCGGGGGATTGGACTGGATGATCTACAAGGTCCCTTCTAACTCTGGTATTCTGTTAAATCTGTTAAATAGAGTTTTCTGGTGCAACATGTAGCTCAATCTGTCATCTTCTTATTCTGTGCTATGCTTATTCAACTGCTATTGAAAGCCTTACATTTCCAATCCTCTCCAACATTTGCATGAAAGCAGGTGCAAATATTGGACAGGGGAGATGGGAAGCTCTCCGAAGCTGTGGGCTGCCTTTACCAACTCCACATATCTTGGCAAAGATCAACAGCCCCTATAGTGAAGGTATATTAAAATCCCCTCTTCCCTAGGAATTATACATCTTCTATGACGAGCTGCAGTTCCCTGCTAGGGATTTTGGTTGCAGTTTTCCCTAGCAGTAGATCCCTCTTTTTTAGCTAGGAATCCCAAGGCTTAAAAGAAGAACATTTTGTACGCGTGGTATTGATCTGCCATAAAAGACGGATGAGTAATGAAAAGTACGCTGCAAAAAAAGGCTAGACTTATGACTTAGTTTGGATCTCTCTTCCCACCCCGCCCCGAAACACTCCCCCCCTCACACACTGTATCCTCATTTGATATTCTTCCCGCATAATGCTTACCTGTAAATCTTGCCTTGACCTACTTTTGCTCCAGCCTAATCAGTTTTCCCTTTTCCTTTGGCTTGGCAATTGGCAGCATGCTGCTTTTTTATGCCCCAGTTTCCATTGGATTCTGTACGGTTCATTTAAGCAGGGATTGTGGTTTTCATCCCATCACTTGCTCTCTGATCCATCTGCAGCTGGAGAGCCTTCCATCCAGGGATGAAATGGCAGAGTATGGAGTTGCTATCTTGATGGATTATGTACTATCAGGTCGTTTTCGGCTCCTAGAGAACACACAGATAGATTTTCTTCTACAACTGGTACTCCTCTGAATCTGTTCTTTCAAGTCTCCCAATGGTGTACTCATCACCACCACAACTGGTTTCATCCACCTCGTTTCTGGTGATCATCGTGTTTTCTGCCACCGACAGCTTTTTCTCCAAAGATCTGAGTCTTCACATAATAGGTCTAAGCTGGGATACTTAGTTTGAGCCTGATCATTTGTGCTTCGAGTGAGAACTGTGGATTAGTTTGTTCAGTGATCCATCCATTGTTTTCTTAGCAGTCCTATGCATGGTGTTCACAGGAATGAAAATGATTAGGAGGCTGGAGGCTAAAATGTACCAAGAATGGTTAAAGGAATTGGGTATGTCCAGTCGAGTGCAAAGAAGGACTGGGCTGGGGGGAACATGATAGCCATGTTCCAATATTTGAGGGGCTCCTACAAAGATGAAAGGAGTCAGTCAAACTGTTTTCCAAAGCGCCAAAAAGCAAGACAAGAAACAATGGTTGGAAACTAACCAAGGAGAGAAGCAGCCTAGAACTAAGGAGAAATTTCCTAATGGTGAGAGGAGTTAACCAATGGAATAGCTTGCCGTCAGAAGATGTGGGTGCTCCATCATTGAAGGCTTTCAAAAAGAGACTGGACAATCATTTGTCTGAAATGGTGTAGGGTCTCCTGCTCAAGCAGGGAGTTGGACTAGAAGACCTCTGAGGTCCCTTCCAACTCTTTTAATCTATGTTCTATGAATCTTCTCCAACTCCATAAATTCAAAGGCATCAATCCTCGTTCTATTCTGCTTCTTTAAAGTCCAACTTTCACTTCCATTGAGTGTCTCAGGGAGTACCACAGCTTGCCTGATTGTGATCTGTGTAGGTGCAGACACATGATGGCACTTTGCTATCTACTGCCTGGAAAACAAAATAACCATCCTTGGAAGAAGGCATCGGTAAACCATTTGTGTGTTTTTACCGAGAAAGTTAGAAGACTGGGTCCATGAATTCATCAGGGACCAAAGTTGATTCAGAGTAGACTTTATTTATTTTTTATTTTTTGTATTTATTAGAAAATTAATATTGCCACCTATTCACACAAGGTGACTCAAGGAGACTTACAGGGATATAAAAACATCATATATAAAACAATAAAATAATAAAATAGCCCCCTACCCCTCACCCCCGGCAGCAACACATCACACAAGCCCTTTAATAGGCTCCATCCCACTCTGGGTTCCCCAGGCCCGCTGGCAGAACCAGATCTTCAGCAGGTATATATTACCAGAAATACTTTACCAGAAATTATACATCACATTAGTCCATTACTGTATGTGGCTGAGTCAGTTTTGGTTTAATATGTTGCACAAACTGTCAGGTCTGAAAAGCTAGGGCCATGCACGAAGTTCTAATTAAAGTGATTTACTTATCAGAGGTGGGCTGCTGCCAGTTCGAACCGGTTCGGGCGAATCAGTAGTTGCGACCCACTGATGGGCCCGCCCACCTGCCCCTGGCGCTATTCCGTCCTATATGGTCGCATTTTTGAAGCCGCGTGCACTCACATTTTCAGTGCTGGATGAACCAGTTGTTACAACCGGCAGCAGCCCAATACTGTACTTATGCCTATGCACATGAATCTACTCAACTGTTAGCACTATTTTACTGCTAGATAAGGATCAAGGAGACGCGGTGGCTCAGTGGCTAAGATGCTGAGCTTGTCGATTGAAAGGTTGGCAATTCAGCGGTTCGAATCCTTAGTGCTGCATAATAGGGTGAGCTGCCGTTACTTGTCCCAGCTTCTGCCAACCTAGCAGTTCGAAAGCACATAAAAAATGCAAGAAGAAAAATAGGGACCACCTTTGGTGGGAAGGGAACAGCATTCCATGCGCCTTTGGCATTTAGTCATGCCGGCCACATGACCACAGAGACGTTTTCGGATAGCATTGGCTCTTCGGCTTTGAAACGGAGATGAATACCGCCCCCTAGAGTTGGGAACGACTAGCACATATGTGCAAGGGGAACCTTTACCTTTACCTAAGGATCAATGGAATTCAAGAGGGCCTGGGCTTGGTCCATTTGTGGCTACGTAGAGATTCTAGGCTGATTCCTCTTTTGACTCCACCGCCAGGTTTTGCCACTCCTACCCGAACCATTGCAGTTTAGGAACCATGATTACCATTGAGTGGAACTTCATGGAACTCAGCTTATTCCACAGCCCACAACAAAGCAAACCTTTTGCTCAATGTGATGTGCAATGCAATCATTGTCTGTAACAATAATTGTCAAAGACCTTCTGGAAGGTTTTAGTCATGAATCTTTACGCAACCTGGAGAGTTGAGAGATTGTGCACAAAACGGCTCCTACCCGTCATGCCTAATTGCTCACCGTGGAGCTGATGAACCCTTTCAAATAGTTCCAGGGGGAAAAAAAAAAATCTGGATTGTTTTATTTCTACCTCCCTTCCAGATGGCAAATCTGCCTCAATCCATCTGGAAACCTCCGAGATGCCCTCAGTGTGTTTCTATGACCCTATTCAAAATGAATGCCAAGACTGTCAGTCTTCCACCACCTACCTGCGTTTGCAAAGAGAATCCATAGATCCTGCCAAGGAATCAGGCAGCGAGTAACACGAATTAATAAAGCCATTTATTAAGACCACACATATGCAGCTCATTAGCCAACTCAAGGTGCTGCACAGGGCAATGGGGGAATTCCAAACTGTACAAGCAACTCAAAACTGCTGCCATGTGAGTCCACGTTTCCTTGGGAGGTTGCCTTGCCTGAAGGATTTGGGCACATCTCCAAAGGGATGGCTAGAGGTGAGGCTGGAACTGAAAGAAAGAACCAGGATAACAAGGACATTTACAGCAGGGGTGGGTTCTAAATTTTTTTACTACCGGTTCTGTGGGCGTGGCTTATTTTGTGGGCATGGCTTGATAGTCATGTGACAAACAATTCTTTAGGATTTAGCAGAGGTACTGGTCTACCAGGCTTTTAACTGCTTGCAGAGCTGTACCGGTCTACCCATTTGTTTTTGGAGCGCACTGGTCTACCACCACACTGCCTTTTACTGCTGATCAGCTATAGGGCGGCCCTTTGAAGCGCTGCGGCAAGAGTTTAAACAGTTTTTTGCTGCTCTGCCACCACCAAGAGCATCGAAAACCACTTTCAGGCAGCTTGGCCTCAATTGCCAATCTACCACCACCAAGTGGTTTACAAGGAGCGGATCGGTTCAGGCCGATCAGTTGGGAGGCTTCTTGGCTTCTCAATTTAATTTATTTATTTATTAGTCGCATTTCTATGCCGCCCAACTCCCTAGGGACTCTAAGGTGTCTTGTTTTTTCCCCCTCTTCTTTGTCAAGTGAGCCCTGATTTTTTCCTTCCAGCCGATCAGCTGGGACTCGGGAGGCAGCAAATAGATTGGGGCGGGGACAGGCAGAGGTGGTATTTACCAGTTCGCCGAACTACTCAAAATTTCCACTACTGGTTCGCAAGAACCGGGGAGAACCGGTAGCAACCCACCACTAGTTTGGAGTGAGGTGAAGACCTTCTTTGCTTATTGTCTGGCTGGTGGGATTTTTTTTTCCTTGTTACACAGCCTTTGCTCAGGAAAAAAAAAGTTCCATTTGAATTGCCTATGGAGACTCTCAGTCATCCAGGTCATAGTTGTCTCAAAGGTGCTTTTTACAAAAAGCGACTGGACTGTTCCCCGCCCCCCCCGCCGCCGAGGAGCTGGGGGAGGAGGAGGAGGGGAAGAAGAAGGAGAAGGAGAAGGAGAAGGAGAAGGAGAAGGAGAAGGAGAAGGAGAAGGAGAAGGAGAAGGAGAAAAAGTAGTAGTTTTGTTTCTCCTCCAAGAAGCTTCATCAGTTTGGCTGAACTGATCCAACTTAATTGAGCTGAACTCATGAAGCTTCTTGAATGAGAAGCAAAACCTCTTCCTCTTTCTCCTCAAGGGGAAAAAAAACCACAGCCCAGTTCAATTTTGATCACAATCATTTCCTCCCATTTGAAAAGAAAAAGCGCGTGATGGGATTCAGATCACATGCTAAACATGGAATCCAGATAACAAACCAACATTGCTGTGAATGACATAGCATGGCTTACTGCAATGGCCTGATTCACACAACACCCCTGCTTGTTTCTTAAAACTGGCGGCTGTATCCATAGCAGAGGAAGCCCATCCATCTGCATTAAAGTTAATTGGCTGACCAGCATGACTGAATCAGCCATAAATTGGACAGACTTTTCAGCACAATTGTATTCAATAACGCTTGAAAGCTAAATGAAATAGCTCAATTAATAAAAGACGGTCAAGCTTTTGCTACTATAGGAGCTCTGCAGTTGTATCGTGGTGCCCAATTAAGACAGCGTAGCTGGCTCTGGAGAGGAGAAATCACTCAATTTAAGACGGTCGCCAGGTAGAGCTGGTCCAGCCAAGCAGGATCAGATTTTGTCAACTGGCCATCAAAGGGAGAAAGCGATGGGTTTCTTGCAGAGATGGAATGAAAAACAGTCCAAATGTAAGTTGTTTTCAATGGGTGGAGTTGTGCCACAATTCTGAAAAACATCAGAAATGCTATGATAGCAGGGTTCCAATATTTGAAGGGCTGCCACAGAGAGGAAGGGGTCAACCTATTTTCCAAAGCACCTGAAGGCCAGACAAGGGACCATGGATGGAAACCAATCAGGGAGAGATTCAACCTAGAAATAAGGAGAAATATTCTAATAGGGAGAATAATCAACCAATGGAACAGCTTCCCTTCAGAATGTCTGTGGAGGTTCTCGGTCATTCAGGTCATGGTTGTCCCAAAGTTGCTTTTTCAAGAGGCAACTGGACTTTCCGGTTTTTCTTTGAAGACATTTCGCTTCTCATCCAAGAAGCTTCTTCAGCTTCTTGCCTTCAGAAGTTGTGGGAGCTTCATCACTGGCAGCTTTCAAGAAGAGATTGGGCAGCCATTTGTTAGAAAAGGGTCTCCTGGTTGAGCAGGGGGTTGGACTAGATGACCTACAAGGTCACTTCCAACTCTGTTACCCTGAATCATACCTTTACAGGAAGCCCTCAATTTACAATCATTTGTTTAGTGACCATTCAGTTACAACAGCACTGAAAAAAGTGTCTTATGACCATTTCTCCCACTTACAACTGTTGCAGCATCTCCACGAAAATTCGGACACTTGTCAACTGACTCACATTTATGACGGTTGCAGTGTCCTGGAGTCATGGAATCCCCTTTTGCAGTCCTTCTGACAAGCAAAGTCAGCGGGGAAGGTTTACTTAACAGCCATGTTACCAATTTAACAACTGCAGTGACTCATTTAACAACAGCCATAACATGGGGTAAAACTCACCGAATAACTGTCTTGCTTAGCAATGGAAATGTTAGGCTCGATTGTGGTTGTAGATCGAGGCCTACTTGTACCAATATGTGCCGGTAGTACCCATTCTGCTTCCTGTTTCCCTCAGAGACCTCTGTGTAGTCATTGACATTTCTACCTTCATCAGTTCCCAGGGCTGTTTTAAGGCCACAGGTGGGAGGGTGACATCTTCAGTGCTCCTTGGAGAAAGGTGGATGCAGGTTAATAATAACTCTGTCATTACCATCCATCCAACTGTTGAGCATTTCAACCCAAGGAAGCTACCCAACATAGAGAGAGGCAGGATTTAATTCTACGCAAAGAGATTGGGTTTAAACTCTCAACCAGTTTAAGAAAACACAGTTGCTGTGTTCTCATAACAAGCCACCTCCAGGGATAATTAAATCCCTATCGTGGATCAGTGTGAAAACCTAGTTCGCACAATGTGGTAAAATAACAGCTGTGTTTCCCGCAATACACTCAATCACAAACAACACAATCCCAGTTGATTCTAGTCTAATCCATGAACTCAAGCAATGAGAATGCAATGAAACAGAATGTCAGAATGATCTAATCGTAGGCAGGGGAGCAGGTTTATTTATTTATATGTGTGTTTATTATTTATATTTAAATTGTATGCTGCAGTGGTGAGTTTCAAATTTTTTTATTGCCGGTTCTGTGGGTGTGGCTTGGTGGGTGTGGCTTGGTGGGCGTGGCAGAGGAAGGTTACTGCAAAAATCCCCATTTCCTCCCAATCAGCTGGGACTTGGGAGGCAGAGAATAGATTGGGGTGGGGCCAGTCAGAATTTTTACTACCGGTTCTCCGAATTACTCAAAATTTCCACTACCGGTTCTCTGGAACTGATCAGAACCCGTTGAAATCCACCTCTGATATGCTGCCTGTCTCACTGTCCCGAGTGGGCAGTTTATAATAGCACAGAAATATGAATAGAAAGACATTAATAGTATTAACATTAAGATACTTAATAAAAGGTTAAAACCAAGAGCATGGGTGGTAAAGGGGCAGATTTTGTCTTCAATCTTCATTCATTCAATCAACCACCTCCAGCATAGCAGGTCCACATTGAGGCCCCAAGCCAATTGGTAGAGCTAGGTTTTAAGGTCCTTCTGAAAGACCCGAAGGGTGGAGGAGGATCTCAGAAACAAGATGTTCCAGAGGACAGGGGCCATAACAGAGAAGGGTCTTCTCCTAGACCTAGACCTTCCTAGCTGAAATTCCTATGTTATGGCAAACATGAGATGGATTCTTTATGGGGCCATAGAGAAACCTGCATTATATGGGTGTTCCATCACTGGATGTTTTAAAGAAGAGATTGGACAACCACTTCTCCAAAATAGTATATAGGGTCTCCTACTTGGGTAGGGGGATGTGGTGGCTCTGTAGCTAAGACACTGAGCTTGTCAATCGAAAGGTGAGCAGTTCAGTGGTTCGAATCCCTAGTGCCACGTAACAGGGTGAGCTCCCGTTCCTTGTCCCAGCTGCTGCCAACCTAGCAGTTTGAAAGTACGTAAAAAATGCAAGTAGAAAAATAGGGACCACCTTTGGTGGGAAGGTAACAGTGTTCTGTGCATCTTTGGCGTTTAGTCATGCCGGCCACATGACCACGGAGACATCTTTGGACAGCGCTGGCTCTTCGGCTTTGAAACGGAGATGCGCACTGGCCCCTAGAATTGGGAATGACTAGCACATATGTGTGAGGGGAATCTTTACCTTTACTTTGGCAGGAGGTTGGATGAGTAGACCTCCAAAGTCCCTTCCAACTCTGTGTTCTGTATTAGGCCTGTCATGTTCTAAGCAGAGCTGCAAGGTCCTGCGTTGAGGTCCCATCAGGGGTGAAATGGTTCCGGTTCGGACCGGATCGCCCGATCCAGTAGCGATGGAGGCGGGTGGTTCGGAAAACCGGTAGCAAAAATCCCTGCCCCCCCCATTGCTCAGCTGAGCCGTGCGATCATCAGAGGCTTTTTTTCTTTTAAATGGCTCTGACGATCCCAGCTGAGTTGCCTTGATCGGCAGAGGGTTAAAAACCCTCTGATGATCAGGCAACTCAGCTGGGATCGTCAGAGCCTTTTGAAAGCATTTTTTTTTACAACCTCTTTGCCGAAGAGGTTGTAGAAAAAATGGTTTTAAAAGTAAAAATAAATAAATAAATAAATAATTGGCCACGCCCACCCAGCCACATTACCCCCACCACCACCAAGCCACACCCACAGAACTGGTAGTAACAAATTTTAGATTTCACCACTGGGTCCCATCCATGCAAATCTGTGACCTAGTATCCCTGTAAGGTTTCCCCCCTCTCCTAACACGTGTGGCTTTTCCATAAGTAATCTGTATTTGGTTAATCTGCACAAGTATGAAAGAAGGGTAGGCTCAGGGTATGTCCTTGCTCTGACATTTTTGGAGGCATTGTCAGTTCTCCTCATGTCTGACTCTGAGGCAACATCAGAGAGGGAAGATGATGAAGCTTCTGGACAGTTGATGGATTAGCCATATATCTTGCATAATGTATCTTCAGTGTTTAGGGCATCATGCGCAGTGTCTAAAAATAGGCATCTAGGGTGTCTCTTCATGAGATTCTCAAGATATTTTTCCTAAAGTGGTTTTGGGTGCTTTGGTGCCTCTAATTAGCATAATAACCATGGGTTCTTCCCTGACATCCACCCCATAGGCCTTTTATTACTAATGGGCCTGGGGAAAATATCCTAAAAGTACTTCAGCGATGGGACGCGGTGGATCAGTGGCTAAGACGCTAAGCTTGTCAATCAGTAGGTTGGCAGTTCAGCGGTTTGAATCCCTAGTGCTGCATAATGGGGTGAGCTCCCATTCCTTGTCCCAGCTTCTGCCAACCCAGCAGTTCGAAAGCACGTAAAAAATGCAAGTAAAAAAATAGGAACCACCTTTGGTGGGAAGGTAACAGCTTTCTGTGCATCTTTGGCATTTAGTTATGCTGGCCACATGACCACAGAGACGTCTTCGGACAACGCTGGCTCTTCGGCTTTGAAACGGAGATGAGCACCGCCCCCTAGAGTCGGGAACGACTAGCATGTATGTGCGAGGGGAACCTTTACCTTTACCTTTTATACGTCACACCGTCTGTGCTGTAAAGTGTAATATAATTAATCACTCAGAGTCAGAATTCTTTGCAGCCTTAGAAATGGCATTGAAAACCACAGGATTTGCCAAGAAACCGAAGAAAACATGTGGCAGACAATCGTGGACAGACCAGAAGGATCCAGCATCGGAACCAACTCAGAGCACAGGACACAGCAGCCCTCAAAAACTTAAAAAGAAGGAGAAAACCATCCCCATCTTCCCACAGACAAAGGCCAAACCACAGCTGGACAGAATTCAACACGTTCAAGAGCCAAAGAATTATTGGAGGACCAAAACTTGTATTCAAGTTGACACTAATTCACTACAGAAACTCAACAACTTGGGGAACTGGTTTTCTTCCATATATCCTAACTGGGACGTTGGCACCCTGATGATTAACTGCTTCAATATGCCTCATTTGGAAGGGCTAACCCAGTCAATTACCATTGGAACTGGTTGTTCCCTGACTTGGTTATTACCTGGATGAGTGACCACTCGGAAGTCTCAAGGTTGTAGACAGTGGTGGGTTTCTACCGGTTCACCCCGGTTTGGGCAAACCGGTAGTAGTGGCAGCGGGAGGCTCCGCCCACCCACCCACCTGGACGGCATCACGAACGCTCTGCGCATGTGCAGAAGGTTCTGCACATGAGCAGAGGCGCTGTCGGTGAGCAAAGCAAGCATGCGCGCCCATGTGCTCACAGTTCCAAACCGGTAGAGAAGGTAAGTGGAACCCACTACTGGTTGTAGACCAGTCTGAGAAGTTGGAAAAAGAAAACGCCAAACTACTTCCGAGTTATTGCCAAACAAAACGACATTGGCCGGACTTCGATTACAGCTGCATTCCTGCTTTATTCGTGACATTTTCTAACATTCAGCTGACATTAGGAATCCTTTCATGTTTTCCCATAACTATTTCTGACGTTTTTAAAAAGAGAAAACCAAAGGCCAATCCGTTCGAAAGAGGGACAAGGAATAACCCTGCTACTCCTTTCAAGAGGAACGGCCGAGGAGGCATCTTGCTGAAAGCCTCCCCTTCAAGGAATTCCTGAAGTTTCCGAAGCCTGGGGGTGGGAGATGAGAAGGGGAGCAGTGGGGGGCCTTTGTGCCAGATGAGCTCACAGAGAAGGAGATGGCAGAAAGAACACACTGTGCGGTTGTCAGCCAGCCTCTGGCAAGAGCATCAGTGAATCTGCGGTGGGATGGAGGCTGGCCAGTGGACACTGCTGGCGGCTGGAAGCATTTTCCATGATGTAGGCGGTCATGGAAGGAGGGGGGAGGAGGGGATGTTTGTATCCAAGCAAAGAACAAAAAGGAGGAGGAGGAAGAGGAGGAAGAAGGGGAGGAGGAGGAAGAAGGGGAGGAGGAGGAAGAAGGGGAGGAGGAGGAGAAGGAGAAGGAGAAGGAGAAGGAGAAGGAGAAGGAGAAGGAGAAGGAGAAGGAGAAGGAGAAGGAGATTCTCTCCTATTGTGATCCCCCTTGAACATTTGAGAAGGGTGGACTTTTGGCCACAAAAGAGAAGGAAGCTGAAATGTCCTTAAACCTTCAAGATCCAGATGTTCTGATTTAAGGCCACCTTATTCCACAACCACCACCAAGTTTTAACTTTGCCAGATGCCAGCCTGGTCTTAGGGCAGAGAGAGACATTTTGCACTATTGGATGGTTTTCTCCGAAGTCATTTCAACTCTAGTGGTTTGGGGCTGAGTTGCTCTTCCCTCCCCCCACCTTTTTTTCCCTCCTTTTTTTCAAATCCATTCCCATTGTAAACATCTGACCGTTTCCAAAGTGCATCTGTTGAAATGAATTGATGCACTCTGGAAATCAGCTTCAGCTTTTCCCCCCCTGTTCTGCAAGGCAGAATAACTCTATGGTCGGTTGCTTCCTACCAGTCCTAGAGGAGGATAAACTGGAAATGAATATTTTGTGCTTTATCACGGGCGGAGAAACCCAGCCTGAGTCTTGGCATCTTGCATGAACCAAGCCACGATTAAGGCTTAAGATTCT
The DNA here is from genome assembly GCF_029215685.1 of Pituophis catenifer annectens. Lineage (NCBI taxonomy): Eukaryota > Metazoa > Chordata > Lepidosauria > Squamata > Colubridae > Pituophis > Pituophis catenifer. The sequence continues at coordinate 14,028,667 of NW_027256889.1, forward strand.
ACAGTATATTTGGGCATCGTGTGCTCTGCGAATACAGCAGTTCTACGGTCTCAGCCCTAGTATGGATTTGAACCAGAGGTGGGTTTCAGCAGGTTCTGACCAGTTCTGGAGAACCGGTAGCAGAAATTTTGAGAAGTTTGGAGAACCGGTAGTAAAAATTCTGACTGGCCCCGACCCCATTTATTCTCTGCCTCCCGAGTCTCAACTGATCGGGAGGAAATGGGGATTTTGTAGTATCCTTCCTCTGGAGTGGGGTGGGAATGGAGATTTTACAGTATCCTTCCCCTGCCATGCCCACCAAGCCACGCCCACCAAGCCATGCCACGCCCACCAAGCCACACCCACAGAACCGGTAGTAAAAAAAATTTGAAACCCACCACTGATTTGTACATGTTGCATGAATCCATCCTGTAGTTTTTACACCGTGGTGTCTTTTCAGATTGTTCATCCTGAAAAAAATACTTTCATTTAGTAACCGGAGGGATAGCGGCTGGAAAAAAAAAAAAATCCTCAGCAATAATAATAATAAAAGAATTTGAGGCACAAAGATCCAATTTGTCCTGAAACTCCCATGGGATGCAACCTTTCCAGAAAAGTGACCTGTGTGAAAATAAACGCTACACCAGCACTTTTATTAAAGCACTGAACTTCAAAGGATGTTTATTCTTCAATTCACAGGTGCTGACAGTCTGTAGAGATTCTCAGTCATCCAGGTCATGGTTGTCCCAAAGGTGCTTTTTTCAAGAGGCAACTGAACTTTCTTGGTTTTTCTTTGAAGACTTTTCGCTTCTCATCCAAGAAGCTTCTTCAGTTCTGACTGAATGGTGGGGAATGGAAGGATTTATATTCCTTGCAGACAGCTGATTATTTGCATCTTTTTAGAGGGTCCTTGAAGCCCTTGGAGGTTAATCTGTGTCCCCAGGGTCACCTGAGTAGTATTTAATGGTTCCTGTAGTCTGCATTTTTTTTTTCTTTTTCTCTCTCGAAATCCATTCCTACTCCCATACCATTCAAAGGGTGTTCATCCCAAATTGCATAACTAAAAGCCTGTAGAGATTCTCAGTCATCCAGGTCGTGAATGCCCCAAAGATGCCTTTTCAAGAGGCAACTGGACTTTCTTGTTTTTTTCTTTTGAAGACGTTTCGCTTCTCATCCAAGAAGCTTCTTCAGCTTCTTTCAGTGCCCTCATAACTTTGAACAGTAACTAAATGAACGGTTGTACGTCGAGGACTACCTGTACTGGGTTTCTCAACCTTAGCAACTTTAAAATATACGGGCTTCAACTCCCAGAATTTTCAAGTAGCTCAATATGCAGTTGACTTCCGGGACCTGGATGACTGAGAATCTCTACAGACTTTTAGCTATACAATTTGGGATGAACATCCTTGGAAGGGTGTGGGAGTAGAAAGGGATTTCCAGAGAGAAAAATTGCAGACTACAGGAACCAGGAACACCACTCAGGTGACCCTGAGGATACAGATAAATCTCCAAGTGCTTCAAGGACCCTCTCAAAGGATGCAAATGACCAGCTGTCTGCAAGGAGTATAAATCCTTCCATTCCCCACTATCCAGTCAGAGCTGAAGAAGCTTCTTGGATGAGAAGCAAAACATCTTCAAAGAAAAAACAAGGAAGTCCAGTTGCCTCTTGAAAAATGCACCTTTGAGGTGTTCAGGAGTGCTGCCATTTATTTCAATATTAAATCTCTGTCCCCACCACCAATACAACCGAGCTGCTTTAGCATATCCGGAGATCTTTCCATCTAAAAAGGGGACCTCCGTAAGGCCATTACAGTATGATCTTATACCAGGGCTGGGCAATTATGACAACTTTATGACCTGTGGGACTTCAACCGTGCTGACTCAGGAATTCTGGGAATTGAAGTCCATTTATTTATTGTTTATTTATTTATTGGTTCAGTTTATAGGCTGCCCTTCTCTGGAGACTCAGGGAGGCTTACAATGTGTTAAGCAATAGCCTTCATACTTTTGTATATACCTGCTTAGTAGGGCTTTTGGCCCCCCCTAAGCGGTGTTTTTTTTTATACAAAGTCAGCTTATTGCCTCCACAATCAGGGTCCTCATTTTACCTACCTCGAAAGGATGGAAGGCTGAGTCAACCTTGAGCCTGATGAGATTTGAACTCGCAGTAATTGCAGGCAGCTGGTGCTATTTAACAGCACTTTAGTCTGCTGCGCCACCAAGGCTCTTATGGTTCAAAAAGTTGCCATAATTGCCCCCCCCCGGTCATATGTTGTTTGTGCACAGAAATTGGCTTGCTTTGCAAATATAATCATAATATATAGTCCATTGATGAATTATTGGGAGCTGTATCCAATCACTACTCTGGCTAGATCCAGATAATTTAAATAATACGTTTTAATTATAATTTGCTGAGGAAGTCACCATTGGCTGGCTAGCTCCCCCCATCACATTATGCTAAAAGCTTCATGCTATGCCCAAACTGTGTCTTGTCTCGGACAAGTGGCAGCTTGTCATAATGAGAGTAAAATATCAAGTAAAATGTAACAGCCAAGGGGGAAGAAGAGGCAAAACAGTCAGCATGGCTGACATAGAAATGTAATAGAAGCCCCATCTGCTTTTAATAACGCATGTAAAAAAAGGGGGGAAATGTGGGGTGCTTGGTGCTCTCTGAGTCTGGTAGTTTTCTTGCAGACGTTTCATGACCAAACTAGGTAGCATCATCAATGCTACCGTAGAAGGGAGTTGGGTTTGTTATTGTTATATGCTAGTTGCTTGCCCTCTTTGAAAGTTAAGAGAAATTGCATTCTTTTTTTTGTGGGGCTTTTGCAGTTCACGTTGTATTAAGGCATTGTCTGAAAATCTTAATAACATCCATTATTAAGAGGATTAAACAATAACCATTCTAATTATCAAGGACCGTAACTGCTGCATTTGGTCAGATGCTAGAATGACAGCTCTGTCCTTTCCCTCGAGAACTAATCCATGCGTTTTCAGCAATCAGAGCGTCTGTATTATACCAGCTCTTTCCACTAATTAATCAAATGACAGAAGCAGTTTCTGAAGCTTTTCTGCATTTGCCAATAAGAAGTGACAGCTGAAACCATCGCAAATCCATCCCAAAGGAACTAATGGGAGAAGAAGGGATCTGCTGAAAAACTGAACTGAAGAACTGAGGAAGCTTCTTGGATGAGAAGCAAAACATCTTCAAGAAAAAAAACATAGGAAGCCCAGTTGCCTTTTTAAAAAAACGACCTTTGGGATAACCATGATCTGGATGACTTGAGAATCTCCATAGACAGCTGGATAGAAAATAAGAGCTCACTTGAAATCTTGGCTTAAAAGTCGTAATTTATGGTTTCCACCTAAGAAAATTGATTGGAGCCTTTCCTGGCAATTCTGACATCCCAGTTCTGCCAATGCATTTAAAAAGCTTCCAACCCACAGGAATTCAGTCTCTGCTATTGAGATTTATCCTGCGGGCAAAACATTTGGGAAGATACAGCTACCCTGCCCAGGAGAATATAGCAGCCTGGGTAGAAAACCTACATTATTAATAAAAGGTGTAATTGAACTGTATGTTTTTCTCCCCAAATCTGGGCAGCCTAAGATCAGTCAGGCATGTTTGGCTAAAGTCCATCCTGTTATTTATTCTGAGACAAATTCTCCAGTCAGTGAGGAGGGTGGGGGGGGGAAAGCAGGAGGATTCGTTTGTCATGCAAATATTGATGGATTCTAAGAGAAAGATTAATCATTTCTTTTCAGAGATTTTTATGGGTCAAAAAGCTGGTGATTTTCTACTCCTGTCACTTTGCCAAAACAAGGTGCAGTGGTGCAGTGGTGGAATTCAATTTTTTTTTTTACTACCAGTTCTGTGGGCGTGGCTCGGTGGGCGTGGCAGGGGAAGGATACTGCAAAATCCCCATTCCCTCCCCACTCCTGGGGGAAGGATATTGCAAAATCTCCATTCCCACCCCCCTCTGGGACCAGCCAGAGGTGGTATTTGCCGGTTCTCTGAACTACTCAAAATTTCCGCTACCGGTTCTCTAGAACCTGTCAGAACCTGCTGAATAGCCTTGTGGCTTTCCTTCCTCACCCACCCCAATATTTTCCAGTACTGTTAAAACCAGGGGTAGGTTCTACTTACCTTTACTACCGGTTCACAATGGGGCTGCATGTGCTTGCTTGCTTTGCTCATGTCCTTGTGCTCCTGCGCAGAAGCTTCCTGATGATGTCAGGGTCAGTGGACGGAGCCTCCCGCCAGTTTTACTACTGGTTCTATAAAACCGGTCCGAATTGGGGGCAACCCACCACTGGTTAAAACGTGGAATAAAACAGCAATTAAAACCAGCTTCGTTTGACACTAGAAGAGACCAGTTGCCTGCACATCAGATTTGGGAGAGTAAATTCCAAAGAGCAGAATTGTCCCTTTTCTTGTTATTTGAGGGAAGGATGGAGGCAGGGATGGAGAGCCCAGAAATGCATCGGACGGATGCGATTAGAATGCATGGAAAGGACACTTGAATACTGCCACTGCTTTGCACATCCCGTTCCCAGGTGGCCTTCTGTTTTGCTGACTCCAAACTCTCCAAACACAATATCAACCTCACAGTCCTGCCCCAAATTTCTTCATTCTGGCAGGAACAAACATTCACCTCAGTTCCACTCCACACAAAATAAATGGTTCGACTTACCCCTTTAACTTTCTCCTTGAGGCAGATGGCATGCGAAAGAAAGAAAGAAAGAAAGAAAGAAAGAAAGAAAGAAAGAAAGAAAGAAAGAAAGAAAGAAAGAAAGAAAGAAAGAAAGAAGAAAGAAAGAAAGAAAGAAAACCCCAATGGATCATGAGAGGAAGCTAAACTGTTTCAAGATATTTTTCCTCTTGAAGGACCAAACGTTCCAGAGTTGAAAGGGATTGTGGAACAAAGACCCTGAATATAGAGAGAGGACAACTCCTTTTTTTAAAAAAATATATATATTTTCTATTAAATACAATTCTTAGTGCTTTATAAACATTGTGTTGGCTGGGTATTTAATTTGCTTAACAATTTTTTTTTTTTAATTTGATTTATATGCCGCCCTTCTCCGGAGACTCAGGGCGGCTTACAATGCGTTAAGCAATAGCCTTCATTCTTTTGTATATTTTATACAAAGTCAGCTTATTGCCCCCACAAACTGGGTCCTCATTTCACCTACCTTAGAAAGGATGGAAGGCTGAGTCAACCTTGAGCCTTGGAGAGATTTGAACCAGCAGAAATTGCAGGCAGCTGTGTTAATAACAGGGTGCACTAAACCCCTGTACTATCAAGGCCAATTACATTCTTAATCTCCACCCCTTTTTTCGAACCATTGGTAAAATAAATTCCATGTTTGATAATATTCTACATTCTCTTTCTGCTTAATTTTCTTTTTTTCCCCTGTATATATTTTTTTTATTTGAAAGCATTTTTGAATACAGTGTATGAATGCAGGGTATGTCAGTTACACAAATACTTGTCTACTTGTTTCGCTTTTATACTGTAACTGCTGTTCTAATAGCAAATCCTTCATAAAAGTTATTGCATTGCATTCTTGATTAAATTCTCTTTCCATTGATATATAATTTTATGGTACCACTCCCAAAAAAAAGTTTTAGAAAATACATTACAAAAAAAGTCTAGTTTTAGAAAATAACACTTTTCCCAAAAGGTTTCCACAATTCTGGCCACTACTGTAATGTGAATAAGATTGCTTTCTTCTCTTTTATGCCTGCAGTGAGCTGATTTACAGGGCAAACTGTAGTGACTTGGGGATCTACAAAGGCCAGATATTCCACCATGTATGCTAAGGTCCACTCTGCTCTCCAAAACTAATTGGGGTTTTAAAAGGCAGGATCTGAAGAACATTACAATCTAATCAAAGGAGGGAAAAAACCCACCATTTCCAAGTTTGGGGTTTAGATTAAAAGCAGATGTGATGTTTGCGCTTTTAGGGAAATCTAGTTAAGCTGGGAAATATGTAATAGCTCTCCCTCGGCTTTAATATCTTGGGAATTCAGGTTCCTGAGTCAATCCCCAGGACGTATTAAAATATTTAGAGATAATTATTCTCTCAGTGACATGGAAGGATAACAGTTTTAATGAATAGAAATATGCATGAAAAATAGTTCAAGGATTTGGGCTGAAGCACACCTGCACTGTGAAGTCCGCAGATTTATTCCTTACAGCTATGATGGCGAACCTATGGCATGTGTGCCACAGATGGCACGCGTAGCCATATCAGTGGGCACACGAGCTCAGCTCCAACTGGCCAGCTGATTTTCGGGTCTTCTGGGCCCACCAGAAGTAGGGAAACAGGCTGTTTCCTGACTCTGGAGGACCTCTGGGAGTGGTGGCGAAGGCCTGTTTTTCTCTCTTCCCAGGCTCCAGAGCCTTTCTAGGAGGGCTAAAACGGCCTTTCCCACCCCCGTGGAGGCCCTCTGGAGGCCAAAAATGGCCCATTTGCCAACTTCCGGTCCAGAAGGGGCCCACCGGGCCATTGCGTTCCAGGAGCGGGGGGAGTGGGAGGGGGGTCATGCATTCATGTGCAAGAGCAGGGCACATAGAATTATGGGTGTGGGCATGCATGCGCACGACCCCCCCTCCTGCGCTTCCCCCGCTCCTGGCACGCGATGGCAAAAAGGTTAGCCATCACTGCCTTACAGTGTATTCACACAAGACTTGATGAGAATCCTAGTGGATCTGACAGTCTACAGAGGATGTTGAGGATGATATACACAGCAGGGTTTCCTCTAGTGGTGGGTTGCTCCCGGTTCGGTCCGGTTCTATAGAATTGGTAGTAAAACCGGCGGGAGGCTCCGCCCACCCACCACGCCGTCATCATGGGTGATCTGCGCATGTGCGCGCGTGGTCCCATTGCGAACCGGTAGTAAAAGTAGGTAGAACCCACCCCTGGTTTCCTCCTCTTTTTCCCCCCCATTGGCAACAACTCTATCAAGTAGGATGGATTGGCAGAGAGTGGCCCCAAGTCATACAATGTGACTCCATGGCTGAAAGTGGACTTAAATCTAGATCAGGAATGAAGGTAAAGATACATGTCCCAGGATAATGTTGGAGTTGGTCAATCTGGGTTGGTCAACGAGAACCAGAGGTTTAGTCTTCTGAGCTTTTGGACTCATGTTGTAAGTCATCCACAGAGAACTTCTCTCTCACCACATTCTGGTGAGAGAGAAGTTCCCTAAGGATGGGCTCCAGCACAAGTCCAAAAGCTTGGAAGACTCAACCTCTGGTCCTGGTGACCAACCCAGATTGGATCCTTTTAAATCTAGATCTCCCTACTTGGGACAGTTCCGCACCTACAGATTACAGTTTAACAGAGTTGGAAGGAATCTTGTAGGTCATCTAGTCCAACCCCCTGCCCAAGCAGGAAACCCTACATCATTTCTGACAAATGGCAGTCCAATCTCTTCTTGAAAGCCTCCAGTGATGAAGCTCCCACAACTTCCGAAGGCAAGTTCCATTGGTTGATTGTTCTCACTGTCAGAAAATTTCTCCTTATTTCTAGGTTGAATCTCTCCTTGATCAGTTTCCATCCATTATTCCTTGTCTGGCCTTCAGGTGCCTTGGAAAACAGCTTGACCCCTTCCTCTCTGTGGCAGCCCCTCAAGTATTGGAAGACAGATATCATGTCTCCCCTGGTCCTTCTCTTCACTAGACTAGCCATGCCCAGTTCCTGTAACCATTCTTCATATGTTTTATCCTCCAGTCCCCTAATCATCCTGGTTGCTCTTCTCTTCACTCTTTCTAGAGTCTTAACGTCTTTTTTATAGTGTGGTGACCAAAACTGGATGCAGTCTCCTAGGTGTGGTCTTACTAACGCTTTATAGAGTTATATTAGTACCTTGCTTGATCTTGATTGTATCCCTCTGTTAATGCAATTTAGGATTGCATTGGCTGCACCACTACACCACGCTGTCCTTTCTATTTCAGCATAGAGCCAGATTTGAGTTGTTGGATTTCATGGCCAAATATGGGTGCTTCCACCACCTGCCATATCATGACATGTATGTACGATCTCCAGCCATCAAAGATATTGCTCATGTTTGACTATCAACTATATGCCTTCTCTTAAGCTTAGATACTTAACATCACTACTTGAAAGAACAGCTCGAATCTTCCTATTGTCTTATTTCCTCTTGGATTCTAATCTATAAGCATGAGCAGAGCAGCTAAGATTATAATGAAGGCAGTTGATCTAAGAACCTGTTAAAGTGACAGAATGGGGGTATCCTGTAAATGCAATGAATTTACCTGGATGATGATTCTTTGTACCACATATGCATTTGTATAAAGTATATTTGTAGCTCAGGGTTGAGCTGTGGGGTCCTTGGTGCTCTCTGAACTTGACGGTTTTCTTGCAGATGTTTCATTGCCAAATGTCTGCAAGAATAGGTAACAATCATCAATGCTGTTATCATTATCTAATACTGATGATGTTACCTAGTTTGGTAATCAGACGTCTGCAAGAAAACTACCCAGCTCAGAGAGCACCAAGCACCCCACATATCTATTTTATCGCTGTATTTTCCCTTTATCTATTTTACCCTGGACATATGCCCTGTATTTTATTTTTGTTCTGTGTTTTTCATATCGGTAAGACTGAACAATCAATAAATTATCTATTTCAGCACAGAATAACATGGTTACTTAAGGTGAGAACAGAACAAGGGTTCTGATAAGAAAGATCTCTGTTGCCTTCCAGAAATTTGGCCACAACATGCCAGGAGTTGGTTGGTCTGCCTACTCTGAACTGGGCAGTTTGTCTAGGAACACATTCCTTCTCCATGATACAAAATCCTGGCTCCATCAAAGGGTTGTTTTGTTCCTGTAAATCCCATCATTTTTCAGCCTAGTGGCTTTTAAAAGCTTCCAAAACGAAGTGTTAAACACAAGCCTTCATTTCCCCTCAGGAGAATCCAACCTGATGCAGATTTTCCAACCGATCAACCTTTCTCCACATCTTCCTTGAAGTTTGGAAAATTTGCCCACTTTTCATCACAGTGAACACCAAATTTCAGAAAGATCTGAAATATCACTGAATACAGTCCTTGATGGATTCTTTCGGTTGTAGAATTGCAGGGGTGGGAAGGAGAGGGCAGTGGACGGGCTCCATTTGGGGAAGGAATCCAACCAGTGATGGGATTCAGCCGGTTCGGGCGAACCAATGGTTAAATTGCTGGCTGGGCCCACCCCTTCCCACCCTGCTTCTTCCAGGAGTCTTCACACGCCCCATTTTGGCTCCCAGGTAAGTGCAAGGAAGCCTCCTAGTCCCAAAACGGGGCGCGGGGGGGCAGAGCGCCCCCCCCTTGCGGCCCGTTTTCATTTCCCAGGAAGCTTCAGGAAGACTTCCTAGGCCTGTTTTTGCTTCCCAGGAGGTTCAGGGAGGGTGCAGGGGGGTGCGGTGCTGTCCCCCTGTGGCCCATTTTTGCTCCCAGGGGGTGCAGGGAGGCCTACTGGGCCCAAAATAGGACACAGGGGGGTGATGCACCCTCCCTACGGCCCGTTTTTGCTCCCGGGGGGTGCAGGAGGCTGAGTGCTTCCTGCCACGCCTACCGTGGCCACGCCTACCCAGCCAGTCATTAGGGCAGAGAACCGGTTGTTAAATTATTTGAATTCCACCACTGAATCCGACCTAAAAAAAAAGGCTGGCCTGAAACTCAACTCCATATCTAAAACTTCTGTTGCCTTGAGACTAATTTATTTGAGATTTCTAACATGGATCTTCCCCTTGCATTCTGAAAGAGAACAATCCAGGAAGAGCCGTGGGACATGCTCTGTCTGTTCTTGCAGACACTGTGTTGTTGCGCTCTAACCAATTAATATTCTACGCAAATATTTTTTATTTCGTTTCTTCCTGCAGAATACAAAGCTCATCGCATCACACTCATTTCTGCCAAGGCCAAGGATCCAATATATTTAATCACGGCCAAAGCTTCAAGTCACCTTGACTGCTCATTTCGCTTCTCTGGGTTCATCGTAGTCTGTTAAAAGTTACCCTATTTTTTTCCCCTGAGTTCTCCTTATACATCCCTCCTGCATTGGCTCGATCAGAACCCCCCCATTCTCCTTGGCTCTCCAATTGTTCAGTCATAGCCAACATTCCAGCACACTGGGAGACAAACTAAACAATCAAACACATCATGAAGGACTTTGTGGTGTGTTAGTCATCTCTGAAAATTCCAGCTCCAGAGGTTAGGGATGCATTACCCTTCGAAGAAGCATGTTTATAATCCAAAAATAGAATGCACTGAATTACATGGAATTGGTCTGTGGTGATGTATAGATATTGTTAACGTTCCAAGTAATGCACGCATAAAAAACAGAACTCTAAGACAGGGATTTCCTCAAAGAACGGTTTATTGGATACTTCATATTGGCACAACTGGTGAAAGCCGACTCTGAAATTTTTCACGGAAGTTTCACCTCATTAAAAGTAAAAGTTTCCCCTTTCTGCCCCCCAAGGCATTGGTGACGCTGTCCAATCCAGGCTTGGTTACTTGCTCCTCCTCTGGCCAATCGCTGTCCAATCCGGTTGCTTGGTTACTTGCTCCTCCTCTGGCCAGCCACCTGTGAGAATGTCCTTGGTTCCCACAGGAAAACATTATTGTTTTGTCTACAAAACCCCATCTAACTATTTCCCCCCTCCCACCATTGTGTGGCAAACCTGAAGCCTCCAGGATGGCTTCAGCCAGGTTCACTTCAGGGTTGACAGATATTGGAACACTGCTATCATGACACCCCTAGTCCTTATTTTCATTAAGAAGAACTAGGGGTGACGTGATAGCAGTGTTCCAATATCTATACATACTCAGATACATATCTAGACATACTCAATCCCTGCAACCAGTCGTCATATTTTTTTAGCCTCTAGTCTCTTAAGCATCTTTGTGCAAAATAAATGCAAAGTTTTCCACATAGGGCCAAAACTGTGACTTGGTAACCCAGCCTGATTTCCAGAGCTAAATGTGGATACGAAACTCTTTTATCTTTAAAGAGATAAAGTCTCCCTCAAGTAGCTCTTGACTCCTGGTGAGAACATGACAAGGACATGCTGTTTTCTTGGCAACAGTATGGATGCCATCCACTCCTGCTGTTTTCTACTATGTTTTTTGAGATCCTCAAGTCCTAGAATTTTTGGATCGTCTCCTGTCCAAAAAGGAAGCAGGCCTCGCTCCGTTTGAATGTTCAGAGATCAGCCAAGGTCAGCTAAAAGTTGTTATCATCTTTACCTTGAAACTGAAGCCATTGTTTAATGAATGTAATTTAATAAAAAGAAGGACCAGGGGAGACATGATAGCAGTGTTTCAATATCTAAGGGGCTGCCACAAAGAAGAGGGAGTCAAGCAGGGGTCGGTTCTAATTTTTTTTACTACCGGTTCTGTGGGCGTGGCTTATTTTGTGGGTGTGGCTTGGAGGTCATGTGACTAGGTGGGCACGGCTAGCTGGTCAGAGTCATTTCTGGAAGGTCCTCGCACTTACGACCCGACTCATTTGTTTGCTTTTAATACTGAACAGCTGTAGGACGGCCCTTCGAAGCCCCACGGCAAGAGTTTAAACAGTTTTTTTCCCTCTAGTCATCAGCTGGGACTCAGGAGGCAGCAATAGATTGGGGGTGGGACCAAATAAAAGGTAAGAATAACGTGGGGGGGTGGGGGGTGGGAGGGCGGGGGGGGAGAACAGGTTCGGTGACGTCATATCGTCACCGCTACCAGCTCGGCCGAACCGGACCGAACCGGGAGGAACCCACCACTGGAGTCAAGCTATTCTCAAAAGCACCTGAAGGCAGAACAAGAAACAAAGGATGGAAAATGATCAAGGAGAGAACCAACCTAGAAATGAGGAGAAATTTCCTGACACTGAGAGCAATTAATCAATGGAACGGCTTGCCCTCCAGAAGTTGTGGGTGCTCCATCACCGGAAGTTTTTAACAGGACAATCATTTGTCTGAAATGGAATGGTCAAAGTGGCTTCAGTCAGGTCAGCTTCAAGGTTGAACCCTGACAGGTATAGGATCTCCTGTATGAGCAGAGACTTGGACTAGAAGACCTTCAAGGTCCCTTCCAACTCTATTATTCTGTTATTGAGAGTTTGAGATTGAAACTTGTGGGCATTTCTCTGAGAAACAGGAATTTTGAGTTCCTTAGGTGTGTCCAAGTGCCTTTGAACATGAACAAGCCTGAAATGTAGACCATTAAATGTTTATAGATTTATTCAGATGGTGTACGTATGACTAGCTCATAAGATATTTTACAAGACATTTAAAATAAAACAGGCAAGAGCTGTCAACTGAACTGGGCCGCTGTAACACTAGTGATTGAATTTCTGTACTCTGGAGATTGTTTGTGTGTGTGTGTGTGTCTATATATCTATATCTATATCTATATCTATATCTATATCTATATCTATATCTATATCTATATCTATATCTATATCTATATCTATCATCTCTCTCTCTCTCTCTCTCCCTGTATCTCTTTCTCTCTCTATATCTATCTATCCGTATCTCTCTCTCTCTTCTCTCTCTCTCTCTCTCCCTATCTATCTATCTACCTGTATCTCTCTCTCTCTCTTTCTGTCTTTCTGTCTATCTATCTGTATCTCTCTTTCTCTATATATCTATCTATCCATAGCTCTCTCTCTTCTATCTATCTCTATCTCTCTATCTACCCATGTATCTATCTCTATCTCTATCTCTATTTCTATCATCTCTCTCTCTGTCTGTCTGTCTATCTATCTGTATATATATATTTGTGTGTGTGTATATATCTATATCTATATTGCTCTATCTATCTATCTATCTATCTATCTATCTATCTATCTATCTATCTATCTGTATCTCTTTCTCTCTATATCTATCTATCTATCTATCTAATCGTATCTCTCTCTCTCATCTATCTATCTATCTATCTATCTATCTATCTATCTATCTATCTATCTATCTATCTATCTACCTCTATCTCTATCTCTATCTCTGTCTGTCTGTCTGTCTGTCTGTCTGTCTGTCTGTCTATCTATCTATCTATCTATCTATCTATCTATCTATCTATCTATTTATCATGTATTTAATCATACATTTTTCTAACCTGCTGCTATTTTTTCCTGTGTCTTCTAATTTCAAACAAAGGGGGGTGGGGAAGAGAGAGAGGTCCTGTAAGATCCAGAAGATCTAACAGGAGCAAATAACTATCTGCAAGCTTCCCCTCCTGATTTCAGAATCTGAACTGTGTTTTAATTATCATTCCTCCATCTGAGTTTGCAATGCATTTCAGAAAAAAAAAAGTAATCTGAATCAGTATGTGATTTTTTTTTAATTCTAAATCATGTATTTCAGGATAGATAATTACTGTTGGGAATTCAGTTTGTTTCAGGCTGGACTGAAATTTGCAAGATCCCACTCCAAGAGGTAGAGGTAGGTAGGGGTGAGCTTCGAAAATTTTAGCAAGGGATTCTCTGCCTGGTTGCTGGGTGGGAGTGGCCATGGTGGGTGTGGCCTAGTCAGCCTCCTGCACCATGGCGGGGGGGTGTTTTTGCCCTCCCCGGGCTCCGGAGGCTTTTCTCGAGCCTCCAGGAGGGCGAAAATGGCCTTCCCGAACTTCTGGTAGGCCTGTTTTTTGCCCTCCCCGAGCCTCCGCGCATGCCCTGCACTTACCTGCATCCAAAACGGGCCGCGTGGGGACTCCTGGGAGGGGAGGGGTGGAGTGGGCAGGGCCAGCCAGGAGTGGGATTTGGGGGGCCTCCGAACTGCACAGAATCTTAGCTAGAGGTTCTCCCAAACCCCTGAGAACCCCCAGCAGCCCCACCCCTGGAGGTAGGCAGGTGTTTGTTTGTGTGTGTGTTTGTGTGTGTTTGCATGCTTGTGAATAGCGGTATCAATATACACAGGAGATTGACTAAGTGAAATGATATATCTAAAACTGCTGCCGAGGAAATTGACTAAGTGGTTTCATAAATGGAAAAGAGTGCCTTTTGCCACCGAGATTGCTTCTTTCTCCAACTGTAAATATGGGAAGTCCTGCAAATGGATCTATTTTAGACCGACTGAAGCCAAGCTCTGCAAACAGGCTTCAAGGGAACTGCAAGCTGTTGAATGCACTTGGGGCTCAAATTATAACTGCTGCTAATGAATGCTGGAGAAAGCCAGCACTTCAGAATAAAATCAGGTTTGGAGCTTCTTAAATGCCCCAGAGGTAGGGCTGGCCAGCCTACGCTCAGCAGTAGCATCTATCAAACCTTCACTTTGCAGTGCAACAGTTCCTCCTCCCCTCTTAATGCAAGAAAACCTTTTCCATTTTAAAAGCCTATAATTTTTTTTAGATGGGTAGAAGTATGAAATTTCAGCAACCCATTTATCTCTATACAGATCCAAAAGGGATATGTGGCAATAGGCCAGCGTAATAGTGGATGCCAGAATAATATTGGAGGCACACAATGAGAAGAAGAGAAACCAACACAAACACAAACACATTGCTGGTCAGCGTCACTGAGTTGTGGCAAGTGATATTCTATCATCTATATCTATCTGTCTGTCTTTCTGTCTATCATCTACCTACCTACCTACCTACCTACCATCTATATCTGTGTCTGTCTGTCTGTTTATCTATCATCTATCTATCTATTTATCTATCTATCATCTATCTATCTATCATCTATCTATCTATCAACATCTATCTATCTATCAACATCTATCTATCTGTCTATCATCTATCTATCTGTCTATCATCTATCTATCTATCATCTATCTATCTATCTATCTATCTATCTATCATCTATCTATCATCTATCTATCATCTATCTATCTATCTATCTATCTATCTATCTATCAACATCTATCTATCTATCTATCTATCTATCTATCTATCTATCATCTATCTATCTATCTATTCATTCTCTCTCTCTCTCTCTCTCTCTCTCTCTCTCTCTCTCTCTCTCTCTCTCTCTCTCTCTCTCTCTCTGTATTTATTTATGCCACATCTTTATTATTTTAATAAATAACTCAAGGTGGCAAACATAAAAAATCCACTCCTTTCTTCTCCTGTTTTCCCCACAACAGCAACCCTGTGAAGTAGGATGGACTGAGAGAGAGAATGACTGGCCCAAGGTCACCCAACTGGCTTTCGTGCCTAAAGCAGGACTAGAACTCACAGTCTCCTGGTTTCTAGGTCAGAACCCTAAACATTAGACCAAACTGGCCCTCATGATGTCGTGACATTATTATGCAAATGACCTGAATTGCATAATTCTATAAGAATGCTAATAATGGTCACGACCTATGGCGCAGTGGACTAAATGCTGTTTAAGTAGCACTTAGTTGCCAGCTGCCTGCAATTATTGCAAGTTCAAATCTCACCAGGCTGAAGGTTGACTCAGCCTTCCATCCTTCCGAGGTAGGTAAAATGAGGACCTGGATTGTGGGGGCAATAAGCTGACTTTGTATAAAAAAGAACACCGCTTGGGGGGGCCGATAGCCCTACTAAGCAGGTATATACAAAAGTATGAAGCCTATTGCTTAATGCATTGTAAGCCGCCCTGAGTCTCCGGAGAAGGGTGGCATATAAATTGAACCAATAATAATAATAATAATAATAATAATAATAATAATAATAATAATAATAATATGTCAGTGATGGCGAACCTTTTAGATACCGAGTGCCCAAACTGCACATGTGCGCATGCCCAAACTGAAAGGTGCATGTGTGCGTGCACATGGATGGACATGCATGGACATACGTGCATGCGCAGCAGAGACCTGAAAACCAGTTGGCCGATGGGAGGCGGGGCATCCCAACACCGGCAGCACGGCAGTGAGTTTTTGTGAGTCTCCGTTTCACCGTTTGCAGGGAAACAGAAGCTCACAAACAAAACATCACAGAGATCTGACCTGGGACAACGGCGCGTGTGCCAACAGAGAGGGCTCTGCATGCCACCTCTGCCACGTGTGCCATAGGTTCACCATCACGGACATATGTGATTTCATCATAGCTTGTACTGTATTCCCATGGCAGAATTTCTGTCGAATCTGGATATTTTGGAGACCACATTTTTTACACAATAAGGACAGAAATTGTGGAAAAATTTACTGTATTGTATTCATTATTATTTCTTATTACGAGTATCGTTACATTTTTTATTTTGCTTATTTATCAAACTGTAAACCACATGCTGCGGTTTTCTAATTGTGGCAGAGGCAATTAGAAAGTCTCAAATAATTGAATCAAGCAAGAGTTTTGTTCATTTCAGTGGTATAAAAGCCAAATCAGATAAGAACAAATGACATTTGGACCAATACAAATTATAAGCCTTCATTGATATTTTTGAGATAATGATGGGATTTCTACAAACAATTTCCTAGTCAAATAAGCATTCAAAGTCGATTTCAAAATAACGTGAATATTAATTTGAGCCACACAATCTTGTGGGCCTTCCCTAGAATTTGTGTCTCTGCTAAGCCTAATAAGTAGGTGGAAATGGCTGGTGTGTTTAATGATGCACCAAAATCCAAACTTAACCACTATGCCTAAGGCAGCATTTTAAGAATGCTTGTGATTTCCTTCTAAGTTGCTTTTAATACCCTTGTAGGGTCATGGACCAAGTTTGAACTTCCTAGCCTAAAATGGAGAGCAAGGGAAATTTCTTTGTCTTACATCTGGCTGCTAAGAAAATTGTGGTCTTTCCCCACAGCCTCAGCCAACATTGAATAGAATAGAATAGAATATCAGAGTTGGAGGGGATCTTGGAGGTCTTCTAGTCCAACCCCCTGCTTAGGCAGGAAACCCTATGCCATTTCAGACAAATGGTTGTCCAATCTTTTTTTAAAAGCCTCCAGTGATAGAGCATCCACAACTTCTGAAGGGAAGCTGTTCCAACTGTCAGGAAATTTCTCCTTAGTTCTAAGTTGCTTCTCTCCTTGATTAATTTCCACCCATTGCTTCTTGTCCTGCCCTCAGGTGCTTTGGAGAATAGTTTGACTCCCTCTTCTTCGTCAACAGAGCAAGACATTGGATAGGCTGTGCTAACCAAGAAGTCCGAAAGTTGTGGTTGTGTGTATTGGCTCCCTTGGTGTAGTACAGTATCTAGTAAAAGAAACAGTAATCTATATTGGCGTATTGTCTTCCCGGGTATAAAGCGATTGAAAAATCAGAGCCTGAAGAAGCATCTTCTGCCAGGAGGCATAAGTGAGTTCTTGATTTATTGACAGGGGCTGTTCTTCTAATGAGGCTGAAATGGAAAACTTGAAATAAATATTTTAAATTAATCCAAGTTTGTTCTCCCCCGCTCTTGCTTGCAGCTACCGTAAGCCTCTGATCCAAAACTTTGGCAGGATGTAGAAGAGAGGGAGGGAGGGCTGGTGGGGGGGTTTCCTATAAATAGGAGCTACTTAAGCACAACAAGCCTGATGCCGAGTCAGCAAATATTCTCAAATCAGATCTGCATTTCAGACCCAGGAATACGGAAGGGATCCGTCCGTCCCGTCAAGAAGACTTCAAACAGGCAGGACTCCAGTAATCCAGGGCTAACTTGCTGGAGGCTTTCAAACATGAACATGAGTAAGATTAATCGCTTTAAAGAAAACGAAGGTTTAAGATCAGTAAAAAAAAATGAAAAGTGCTTCGTCCCAGCTATCAGCAGAAGCTCACCAGTGTTAAGCCTAAGAATTCAGAGTTCCCCAAGCAAGGTGTCTCTCCCTGCAGCATGGAAGCGCGCGAATAAAGTGGGCAACTTTGCAGCATGTCAGGGGTGTCCATAGGAATGAAATAAAAAAAGTCAAGATGGCAGAAATGGGCGTATTGTTGAAGCCCTGCCCTTTTATCAACATGTACCATAAAAACATGTAAAACCATGCGAGACGTCAGTTGTGGCCAGTGGTGGCATACAAATTTTTTTACTACCTGTTCTGTGGGCGTGGCATGGTTTGGTGGGCGTGACAGGGAAGGATACTGTAAAATCTCCATTCCCTCCCCACTCCAGGGGAAGGTTACTGCAAAATCCCCATTCCCTCCTGATCAGCTGAGACTTGGGAGGCAGAGAATAGATGGGGGCGGGGCCAGCCAGAGGTGGTATTTACCGGTTCTCTGAACTAATCAAAATTTCTGCTACCGGTTCTCCAGAACTGGTCAGAACCTGCTGAATACAACTTCTGGTTGTAGCCATCGTGTTAGGATTTTTCTTTTTACCTGCTCTGCAGCTTATTGTGTTATGCAAACCAGGCAGTGAGATTCAGGGTGTCAAAAGCCAAAAAGTCTCCTCTCCTAATTTCAGAATCTGAATAAGTTAATAATCTAATAATGTAATTTTAATAGTAGTTTTAAAACTGATTGGGTAGATGCAGGGGTGACATTATAATATAATTTTAATCATATTTAAATTGTATCTCAAATGACTGTATTTTATTCCGATTTCATTTTAGATCGTATTTTATTCTAATTGCATTTTTAATCGTGCGTTATTCCAATTTCATTTAAATTGTTTTACCAAACTTTTGTAATGATTTGTTTCTGGAACTCTGCACTTTGATACGGCCCAAGGGCTAATCAATCAATCAATAAAATAAATATGGCTATGTTAACTCTGGCTTAGTATCACTGTCTTGATGAGTCGTGTTACAAATCTAACAGTTGCGTTCAGCCAATATGTCTAGCTTGGTTCATTTTGATGTCGGACACATTTTTTTAATGTTTTATGATTCATACCCAAGCTTAGTTTATAATTCCATGCATAATTCCATGCATTGTGCAAACTCAGGAAATTCATTTAATTCAATAACTAGATTAATTTAGCTTCAAAGTCAAAGCATGTCAGGTGACTCCAACTAGCCAGTCTCCAATTAAGTTTGCCAGTCCAACAGATAGGCCTCAAGCCATTTGTTTAGCGACTGAAATTACAACGGCACTGAAAGAAGTGACTTATGACCAGTTCTCACAACCTTTGCATCATCCCCACAGTTACAGGGGCACCGACGATCTGGAATGAGCTCCCCCCAGAGATACGGAGGATCCCGGATCTGCGCACCTTCCGCCGCGAGTTGAAGACGCTTTTATTTCATCAAGCGGGCCTCGCCTAAATTTTCTCCCTTTTAAATGAAAATTTTAAATTTTTAATTGTATTTTAAAATTATGGGTATTTTAAATTATGGGTATAAATTCAGCCAAATTTATTTAATCTATTTTATTCGATTTTAAATTTTGTATATTTATGTGTTTTATTTCATGGCTGTACACCGCCCTGAGTCCTTCGGGAGTAGGGCGGTATAGAAATTCAATAAATAAATAAATAAATAAATAAATACAGGATAATAATTCGAGCGTTTGGCTACTGCCCTGTATTTATGACGGTTGCAACACCCAGAAGTCATACGATCGCCATTTGCAACCTTCCCAGCCAACTTCTGATAAGCAAAGTCAATGGGGGACGCTGGATTCATTTAACGATTGTATGATTCAGTGATTCGCTTAACGACTGTGGCAGAAAAGGTTGTACAATTGGGCGAGACTCATTTAAGAGCCCTCTTGCTTAGCAATGGAAATTCTGATCCCTATTGTGGATCTAAATTGAGGATTATCCGTACTTTTGTAGCAAAAGAGTAGAATCTCAATCTGCAAGAGAAAGTTTTTGTACCACGGAGACAATTTGAAGGTCATGTTGTTGTTAGATGCACAAGAGCAGGGGATCATATTAAGAATTGGCAATCCCTGGATGGGCTAATACTGGCTTTACTGCCAAGCTCTTTTCTGGCAACTTTTGTGTGTGTGTTTTTAAATAGCTTTCCAACACGATGAAAAATTAACTTAAAGAAATACAGTAGTGGCCAGAATTGTGGAAACCTTTTGGGAAAAGTGTATTTTTGAGGTTTGATGGCTAAAATAACACCACTTTTTTTTTTTTTTTTTTTTTTGGAGTTTCAAGATAATCCTATTCCACTGCTGGAATAGCCTGGGAATAGCCCAAACCTTAACCCCATTGAAAATCTATGGAGCTGACTAAAGAAACTTGTTAATCAGAAGCGACCCAGCAATAAAACCCAGTTAATAGAAGCCATCATTCAATCTTGGTTTCACATTATAACAATTGCAGAACTCAAAGACTTGGTTCACTCCATGGGAAGACATTGCAAGGCCGTAATTCATGCTAAAGGTTACCCAACTAAATATTAACATGGTGATAATTTTTGTATATCTCATTTTTTTAATGTGTTTCACTTTTCTTCTTTATACTGTAACTGCTATTCTTATAGCAAATCCTTCATAAAAGTTATTGCACTACATTCTTGATTAAATTATCTTTCCATTGATATATAATTTTATGGTACCACTCCCCCCAAAAGTGGTGATATTAGCTAGTTTTAGAAAATACACTTTTCCCAAAAGGTTTCCACAATTTTGGCCACTTCTGTATTCTCCGCACCCACATGGCCTTTCTCTCTTGGCTTGCAAGCTGCTTCAGGGGGAAAAAAAAAAAACAAAAAAACCAAAACTATATCCCCACCGAAACGGTTCCTGTACCCTTAAATCAGATTTGCAACGATTTGTTTGGTTTTGTGTTTTAACTGCAAGGGAGGAAGAAACATTTCAAAACGCTCCAAATTATGTAACCGTAAAGAAATGATGTGGAACGAACTGTTATCACAGCAAATGAGTGCACTGTTCCAAATAAGCCCAAGGCAGGAAAATGAAAAACGTAAGAGCATCGGGCGAGACATTTTTAAAAGAAAGATGAAGAGCCCAGATGGAGATGAAAAGTGTTCTTGGAAAGAAATTCGCTGCTTGTGCTGACCCTCTAGCCCAGAGCAGGCCAGCCTCCGTTTCATTTTTAATAAAAGGGTTTTTAAGAAAAAGCATCTAAGTCAGATTGGGCAAAAGACTGATAGGCCCTAAAGAAGTCGGATTGTATGAGCCTCTACCAGTGGTGGGTTCGGTCCAGTTCGGCCGAGCCGGTAGCGGTGACGATATGACATCACCGAACCGGTTCTGACCAGTTTGATGTCACTCATCAAGGTTCCGTTTTCGGCCACGACAGCCCTCCTGGGCTCTGTTTTCAGCCGCAATGGTCTCCTGCAGCCCTCTGCCAGAGAAAACAGAACTTGAGAGGGCCGCGAGTGGCCTCCCTGAGCTCCATTTTCACTGGCAGAGGATTGCAGGAGGCCGTTGCTGCCCAAAACGGAGCACAGGAGGGCCGCAGGTGGCCCTCCCGAGCTCCCTTTTCACTGGCAGAGGCACCGCGGGCTGGTCCTTCATTGTTTGCAGAGCGGGCCCGCAGGTCAGATCTAAGCATCCTGCAGGCTGGATCCAGCCCCCGGCCTTGAGTTTGATACCCTTGCTCTACTTTAATAGAATGTGTTTGCAATCCAAATAAATTTGGTGGGTTTGTGGTTTATTTCCCCCCCCCCACTTTCACTGAGCCAGTGACTCCTGCCCCAAGGCTGTGTCTCTGGCAGATACCGCATTGTAGTGCTCGAAAAACCATAGTGCTAAAGGCGAAGAGTGTCTGCATGTGAATTTTAGAGCAGGGAGTAAATCAATCAAATATTCCCAAGGAGACCCCTCCGTTTGTTGTTAGCGCATCTCCATTTTCAATACTGGAGGAACATTGGCCAGCGTATATAATGTAGCCGTCCTACCAGATCGGAGTTTATTATTATCATGTAAAATAATCTATACTATGGATCGGTGGTGCTGGCTGGAAAATTGGGCGGCTGGAGCATAACTCATTGGGGGCCCCTGAGTTCCTTTTACCTTCTGCATTGATGCTAAGCAGCTGCATCTGCTAAAAGCAGAGAGCTGACCAGTTTCTGGGCTCCGTGAAAAATATAATAATAAAAAAAGCATTTTGTAATCCAGTTTCAAGCGAGGGAAGAAGCATTTGCCAATTTGGCTAGGACTAAACTTTCCCAGGGCCTACATGGACAAGAGGCTGGAGGAGGAGACAAAGAGACTTAGCAAGGCAGTTCTTGAGAGCCATGGATGAAATGAGAGAAGAGTTTTCACCCTCCTCTGGAAAACAATACAGTGATTAGTGCTCAGCAGTTGCCATTTTTAATTTTCCAATCTGCTGTAATCCAGGACAGAGATACATCATGCAGATTGTGAAAAATGTTAAGGGGAAATGGCCTAATTCCCGTCGGAGAAGGAACCCGCTGGGGTGGGCGGGGGTGTTATTTTATTTATTATTTCAATTTCAAAGCCACCCAACTCACAGTGACGCTCAGTGGCTTGCAGTAAACTTTCAAAAAGAAAGCAATATATATCAAAGAAAATCGAAGGGGCTCAGACAACAACAGGTCTTTAACAATTTGCAGAAAATCAAATTGGGAGCAATATCAAGGATCTCAATGTTGAGTGGAGGAGACCATTACATGGGGCAGCACCAATCCCTGAGACAGCCTGCTTCCTAGTCCCGAAAGGTGTCCCTGCTTAATTGATGGGACCTGGAGTGTGTCCACTCTAGTGACCTCCCTAGACAGCCTGTAGAGAACATAAGGATCTGACAAGGCTGGAAAAACCATGATACAATTGATGACAATCCAATTGATCATTAACCAATGATCATTGACTAATGATTATGATCCAATTTATTATTGACCAATGGTGATACAATTGATCATTGACCAATGTTATAATTGATAATTGACCAATGATCATGATCCAATTGATCAGACAAATGCTCATTGACTGATGGTCATGATCCACTTGATCACTGACTAATGATCATTGACCGATCACTGATTAATGAACATGATCCAATTGATTATTGACTGATGATAACTGAACAATGGACATGATCCAATTGATCACTGACTAACGATCATTAACTTATGATCATGATCCAATCAATCATTGACCAATGATCATGATCTAGTGGGTCATTGACTGATAATCACAATCCAGTTGATTGTTGATCCAAATCCATGATCCAATAGGCGAATGCTGGGGGGGGGGACAGACCATGACCCAATTCACATATGCTGCAATTTATGTACTTGTACCAAATGTTGGTATTGAAGTATGCTGTGGTGATGTTTGTACGATGACATCAACACATATGTTACTGATTCAACATCACCCAATTGGCTGCAGAAGACACTCAATACACCAACTGTCCTGCATTAACCACTAAGCAAAATAAATGTGTGTTTAGGACATTAAGGAAGAGAGACACTTCTGAGTTTTCTCCCCCAGCTATCTGGTCCTTAACTTTTTCACTGCCACATTCAATTTCATTGGTTTTGTTTTGTTTTGTCATTGTCCTCCTCTTTTACCATGTTCAACTTTAATCTGCATTGTTTAAAAAAAAGGTTCCTTTGACAAGGTGAAAAAGTTTTAAAGTTTGGTTTAAAAGTGTCAAATATTATCCCATTTGTTTCCAGTCTCACGGTGTTGGGATTTTTGCTTCCTTTCCCAAAGAGGAAGAAACAGAGGGGAAAGCGTTTCTGGCAAGGGCTTTAACAAAAGGGGCTGGGGGTGGGTGGAATTCCTGGTTCTGAAAAAGGAGGGGATACCGAGGCTTCCAAGTTTCACTGTTCCTCCAGATAAACAAGTTTTTTTAGGCAGGAGGAGAAAAACCACCCAGCCAGCACTGGATATTGCTTTGTTCTTTGATGATGTCCTACTTTGGCCTGCAGTTTAAATATAGTTTTCACTGTTTGAAAAGGGGGGGGCACAAAATCCTAAAAGGCTATTATTCCAGCCAGCTGCGAATCTCTGAACTTTAATGCTTTTTTTTTTTTTTTTGTAAAGTCAACACGCACTCATCCCCTTCTGCAGATTTCGGGGCAGCTGATTATCCAGCAGGTAACGTGATCCTAACATACCGAGAATTAGGTGGACGTTGCCGGGCTCAATTCACCCAAGGTGATCCAGGACTGCGGTCGGCCGGTGTAGGTAGCGGGGAAGATTCAGAATCCAGACGGCTGACTTGGGCCGTTCTTCCCGGCGCCACGAAGGACGCCTTAAGAGGGTCGTGCGAAGCCACCCCACCCCACCCCACCTCCCCACCCCATCGGCATCCAGCGCTTTGCCTTGATAGCCTGCCCGCTTAGCCCGGCTTGCAATCGGATATTTCAAGTCCCTAGACTTACTTTTCCCTACGCTGGGAAACCCTTGGGAAGAGTGGGAGGGAGGGAGGGAAGGGGGGAGAGGGAGGATAACTTGGTGTAGCCCTGGTGGCGCAGCAGACTAAAGCACTGTTATTAACATCAGCTGCCTGCAATTACTGCAGGTTCAAATCTCACCAGGCTCAAGGTCGACTCAGCCTTCCATCCTTTCTAAGGTAGGTAAAATGAGGACCCAGTTTGTGGGGGCAATAAGCTGACTTTGTATAAATATACAAAAGAATGAAGGCTATTGCTTAACGCATTGTAAGCCGCCCTGAGTCTCCGGAGAAGGGCGGCATATAAATCAAATTAAAAAAAAAAAAAAAACTTTCCCCTGGCAAGTTGGTGAGAAAAAGAGAAAGTGAGAAGCCGGAAGCTGAGCGGGCTCTTTCGATTCACAGCCTTTCCCCCCCCCCCACTTCTCCTCTCCCATCCCGCCTCCTTGCAAGCCTGTTGGGCAAAGTAGCTCCAAACAAGCCTGACTCCAGGATGGGGAGGGGGGGAGAGACGCGGGGGGAGTGGCAGGGGAGGGAGGGGGAGGAGGAGAGGGGGGTGGGGGGAGACAGAGGGAAGTACAGTCCCCGAGCAGGACTGGGCGCACGACTGCAAAGAGGAGAGCGGAGCGGAGCCAGGCTGGGCGCAAAAAAGCAAAGCGGAGGAGCAAGAGAGCCGAATTGCGCGCCAGGGAAAGGACGGCGCAAGGCAAGGCGGGTTCCCTCCTGGCTCCCAGACAGGATCAGGATCAGGATCAGGATCAGGCGGGCTGCAACGCGGCGCTCTCGCCTTCCCTCCCACTCCCCACTTTTTCTTACCGCCTTCCCCCTCCCCCCCCAATTTGAGGAGGGGGGATCGCTGTTCTGACCATCTTGGAGACGGAGGGGGAAGCGAGGAAAGCGCCCGGGCGTTTGGCGAGCCGCGGTCGGCCCAGAAGGCGCCTCTGTGCCGGGTGGGAGGAGAAGAAAAAGCCCCCCCGAGCGACGGTCGAGACTGTGGGGAGCCCGAGAGCGGGGCGGAAGGTAACTGCGGAGAGTGGGGGGTGGTCGTTGGGGGTAAAAAAAAGGGGGCTTCGGTCCCCACGCGCGCTCCGTTCCAACTTCCTTTGGCACCGCGTGGCGCGGTTTTGCGGAAAGCTGGCTGGCGGGGTTTGCTCCGCTTTGCAGCCGATCTTTTCTCCCTTTCTTCTGGGACGGGTGGGTGGATCGGGTGGTTTCCAGCCCCGCTGCGCCCCCCACCCCCACGCCTCTTTTACTCGGCCACGGGATGGGAGACCTCCGGCTGAGAAAGCGCAGAGGGGAGAAGGGTTCAAAAAGACCCGCAGCTCAGAGACTCAAGAAATATATCTATCTCCCCTTAAAATTGCCTTTGAGGAACAGATGCGCCACAAGTGCGGGGCAGAAGCTCTACTCTCCAGCCGTTTCCCCCAAAGAGCCCTTTCAAAAGGATCATGGCAGGCAAGGACACCAACGAACCTCGCCCCCCCCCCTCCAGGGGTATCTGGGGCATATTGTGTGGGGGTAAGGAGGCCACGAGGTGAGACCGAAGACAACCGTGTGCCTGGGGAACGTCGGTGTGACTTCGACTTCGCATGCACACCTCTTTGTAAATTGCTGCCCTGCAAGGAACCTTGTGATCGGCTCAGAAGTCTCCCACCACCTCCACCACCAAACGGGTCTTTGGCAAAGATTGGAAATTGTGGTCCTAGCCAGTTGCAACCCCCCTTTCCTGAGCTGTCTTGTTTTTCAGATGACCCAAGAACAAGCTGGGAAGGTACAGTTGCAGGAGCAAAGAAAATGATGGGTGAGCAAGAACATCAGGCAACGAGGAATTGATGTGGTGGATGTCTCCCTTGCTGATGGTAAGTTGTTTTTTAAAGGCATTTTCTCTCTCCCCCCCACCAGAACATGCACTGGGGTGGGGGAATAGGATTGCTGGCTTGGGTGCTGTTTGCATGCCGACCAATTAACCAGTGGCAGGGCTTGCCTTCAGAGGTTGTGGGTGCTCCCAACACTGGAGGCTTTTAAGAAGAGTCTGGACAGCCACTTGTCTGGAACAGTATAGGGCCATGATGGCGAACCTATGGCACACATGCCACAAGTGGCACACAGAGCCGTATTAGTGGGCACGTGAGCTCAGCTCCACCAGCGGATTTTCGGGCCTTCCAGGTCCACCGGAAGTTGGCAAATGGGCCATTTCCAGCCTCCGGAGGGCCTCCAGAGGGATGGAGAAGGCCGTTTTTGCCCTCCCCAGGGTCCTAGAAAGGCTCTGGAGCCTGGGGAGGGCAAAAAAATGGGCTTACTGGGCCCACCGTGCCATCGTGTGACAAATGCGGGGGGAGACCGGGGGTGGGCACGCGCACTCCCCCGACTTTTGGCATGTCATGGCAAAAAGGTTAGCCATCACTGGTATAGGGTCTCCTGCTTGAGCAGGGGGTTGGACTAGACGACCTCCAAGGTCCCTTCCAACGCTGTGGTTCTGTTCTTTTTAACTTCCGAGTGGCATCTGAGCAAAGCCTTTAACTTGTGCTTGAGGAGATGGCCTGTCCTTTCCTAGACGTGACTGTGTCTCCCACAACCTCCATAAATTGAGAGGCCTGAAAATATAGTCGTGGGAAGCAAGCCAATCTGGGAATTGGGGGTTTAGTACAAACCCTGTTGCCTTGATTTAGGCTGAGATTCTGTTGCACTCGGAAAAAGAAATGAAATGCACTTAATTTGGGGTAAACCTACAGGAGGCGTGCCATAAATGGCAAAACAAAAAGATGAAAGAGAAAGGGAATTGGGATTTACGGTGGCCCCAGCATCTCAGTTGTGAAGTTGATAAATTAAAGCACATCTTTTGCATTCTTGCATGCTTTTTGGTCCGTTGACTCAGACGGTTAAGAGAGCTGAAGACAAAACATGGAATTGCCCTATCTTCCTTCTGTAAGATTTGTTGTCTTGTGCTGTTCTCTAGAGTTTTCAGGAAGAGGGAGTGAAATTCCTAAATCCATCAAAACCTGCTGCTTTCCTCTTTTGACGGAGAATTGGAGCAGCGGTAACGATGGACTTAAATTCATAAATCCAGATGTTTGGCTCCAGGACAGTTTCTGTTGTTTTTAAAGGACTTTTATGAGTCTGGTGGGAGCTCAGAAGTGCTTCGAACAGTTTGATGGTTTTAGAGGAGTAGGAGGAAGAGGAGGTTGTGTCTTGGGCAAGGATATTAAAGGAGAAAGCAATGTGAGTAGAAGGCGTTTGGCCAGCAGCCAGTCCTGGTTGATCAAAGGGAATTCAGTGTGGGGAGAGAGGCTTTACAATCTCTAAGACAGAATAGATGTGCTGGGTGAAGGTTCAAGAGCGCCTTGAGTAGTAACTGAGTAAAATTAGCTGCACATGTGATCCTCCCTCCTCCCCTTCTGTATTTTTAGAAGAGTTTTATGAATAAGAATAAAACAGAATAAGTCGGTGTCTGCTTTTGCCCAACTTGGATATATAGCTCAAAATATACATGTTTCATGTATATAGCTTCTAAAATTAACACCCACCATCTGGGCTAATAGACTGCCTTGATTCAAAAAGTAGTTTACTCAACAAACCATGGCCTTCTGAAAAGTTGTGGATACAGTATTATCAATACCAGATTAAAAACGCAGGTAGTCCTTGACGTACAACAGTTTGTTTAGTGGGCAGTTCAAAGAAGAATAGAATAGAATAGAATAGAATAGAATAGAATAGAATAGAATAGAATAGAATAGAATAGAATAGAATAGAACAGAATCAGAACAGAACAGAACAGAACAGAACAGAACAGAACAGAACAGAATTCGAATTCTTTATTGGCCAAGTGTGATTGGACACACAAGGAATTTGTTTTTGGTGCATCCCCTCTCAGTGTACATAAAAGAAAAGATACGTTCATCAAGAATCATAAGGTACAACACATAATGATAGTCATAGGGTAGAAATAAGCAATCTGGAAACAATATCAATATAAATCGTAAGGATATAAGCAACAAAATTACAGTCATAAGTGGGAGGAGATGGGTGATAGGAACGATGAGCAGATTAATAGTAACAGTAGTGCAGACTTAGTGAATAGTTTGACAGTGTTATGGGAATTGTTTGTTTAGCAGAGTGATGGTGTTCGGGGAAAAACTGTTCTTGTGTCTAGTTGTTCTGATGTGCAGTGCTCTATAGCATCATTCTGAGGGCAGGAGTTGAAACAATCTATATCCAGGATGTGAAAGGTCTGTAAATATTTTCACAGCCCTCTTTTTGACTCGTGTAGTATACAGGTCCTCAATGGAAGGCAGGTTGGTAGCAATGGTTTTTTCTGTAGTTCTAATTATCCCCTGAAGTCTGTGTCTGTCTTGTTGGGTTGCAGAACCAAACCAGACAGTTATGGAGGTGCAGATGACAGACTCAATAATTCCTCTGTAAAACTTTTGTCAGCAGCTCCTTGGGCAGTTTGAGCTTCCTGAGGTGGCGCAGAAAGAACATCCTTTGTTGTGCTTTTTTGGTTACAATGGCACTGAAAAAAAGTGACTTATGACTGTTTTTCACACTTATGACCACTGCAGTATCCCTATGGTTACATGATCAAAATTCAGATGCTTGGCAAGTGACTCATATTTATGACCGTTGCGGTGTCCCGGGGAGGGTGTCATGTGATCCCCTTTTGTGACCTCCTGACAAGCAAAGTCAATAGGGAAGCTGGATTCACTTAACAAGCATTTTACAAACTTGACAGCTGCAGTGATGCGCTTAACAACTGGGACAAGAAAGGTTGCAAAATGGGACATAGCTCACTTAAGGTTTGTCTCACTTAGCAACAGAAATGTTGGGCTCAATTGTGGTCGTAAGTCGAGGACTACCTGTACTACAGTAGATGAACTTAGATGATACGGAAAACAATTCATTTGTATCCATGAAGAGCCAAGGTAGAGAAATGGCTTATTGGTGTTCTTCAGCCCCACATATGCGAGGGTGGGAGTCTACCGGTTCAGACCGGTTCAGGCGAACCGGTAGCTCCAACGATCAGCTGGGAGCGAACCGGTTCACTCTGACGATCAGGTGGGCCTGCTCGCCCGCCCCTGCGCTTTACTCACCTATATCTTCTCAGCTGATTAGCGTGGCACAGCGGATTGCCGTGCCTCAACTGTGTTACGCCCCAGCAGCAATGCGGAAAGTAAGTTTTAGTTAAACTGCGTGTGCGTGCGATCACTGAACTGGTTGTTAAACTGGCAGGATCCCACCACTGCACATATGTATGGGTTGTTTGGTGGAATGTGTAGTCCATCCCATCAGAATTGTGCAAAATTAGAGAATGTGTGAAGATTTTTCAAAGAACTGAACAGCGGGTAAGGAGATAGTAAACCCAACCCCTTCTCCACCCGATCTTTGCACTGGCTGTTGTCTTCCATCCTAACCTTGCCTACAGCAAGGAGGTTGTCATCATACCCTGTTCCCCCCAAAATAAGACATCCCCTGATAATAAGCCAGTGGTGAAATCCAACTTTTTTTACTACCGGTTCTGTGGGTGTGGCTTGGTGGGCATGGCAGGGGAAGGATACTGCAAAATCCCATTCCCTCCCCACTCCTGGGGGAAGGATATTGCAAAATCTCCCTTCCCACCCTACTCTGGGGCCAGCCAGAGGTGGTATTTGCCAGTTCTCTGAACTACTCAAAATCTCCGCTACCGGTTCTCCAGAACCTGTCAGAACCTGCTGGATTTCACCCCTGTAATAAACCCAATCGGGCTTTTGAGTGCATGGCAATAAGGCCAAGCACTTATTTCAGGCTTCAAAAAAATTATAAGACAGGGTCTTATTTTCGGGGAAACACGGATGATCTTCCACTCCCCTTTAGGACTGTGGTGTTGATACTATTATAAGCACCACACCACTGCCTTGTCTGTAGCATTGTGCTGCTAAACTCTAGAACCAATCTCCATTATTTGGGTTTAATTGAAATTATATATTTTTTTCAGTTGCCTAATTGCTTCGTAGAGTAAGCATCACTGAGCATATCCTTCATATTTCAATCTGAAATCGTAGAGTAAGCATCACTGGGGAACATATATCCTTCAGATGTCAATCAGCCCTGTTGATGTTTATTTATAAGCAAGAGCCAGTACCATACAGAGTTGCTTCTTGCTGAACCAGAGGGAGCTCTGGTTTCATGGGCATAATATCGCCCAGGTTTATTATCTGGCAACCTTTAATTAACCCCTAAACTAATTAAAGCTGCTGGGTGTTAACCAAATTGCTTGGATTAGGATTTTCTCCAAAGGAAGTATCATGTCGGTGAGAACTAGCAAATTTACTCTAGAATAAATGTGCCTAGAAATGTCTCCTCCCCCCAAAAGGAAAATAGACATTACTTTTGAGTTACACAAATACAATGCAAATGTTATATAAATTTGGCTCATTATGAAGCTAATCAAATGGCTTAGAGTACCCCTGTAGCAACCTACTCAAAAATAAGACACCTCTTGACTTTACTAGAGCTTCTTCAGATTTGATTGCTTGATTGACTATGTGCCATCAACTGATTGTCAACTCTTAAGAGACCACATAGATAGATTTTCTTCACGGCAATCTTTCCCTAACTGGTCTACTCATTGCTACTGAAACTTGAGTCTTTTCCAGCTGGCTTCTGGTCATCCTCTTCTTCTCTTTCCTTCCATCTTCCCCAGCATTAGAACCCTCTCCAGAGAGCCAGGTCTTCTCCTAATGTGTCCAAAGTAGGAAAATTTAAGCCTGGTCATTTATGCCCTTGAGTGAGAACTCTCATATGTTTGATGATCCGTTGTTTCTTTTCTTGGGTGTCTAATGTATTCTCACGAATCTTCTCCAACCCAAAAGATCAAAAGCGGCAACGCTCTTCCTCTCTTGCTTCTTCAAAGTCCAACTTTCACTTCCATAGAGTATCCTAGGGCAGGGGTCTCCAACCTTGGCAACTTTAAGCCTTGGAGGACTTCAACTCCCAGAATTCCAAGGCCAATAGGCCAGGAATTCTGGGTGTTGAAGTCCTCCAGGCTTAAAGTTGTCAAGGTTGGAGACCCCTGTCCTAGGGAATGCCATGGCTTGCACGATTCTGATCTTTGCATGTATAAACCCACCCCAGCATTCAATACCTTTTCCACAGCCTTATGACTGTTCTATCAAGTCTTAGTCTGGGGTGCATTTCTTGATTGTCGATCCTTTACTGTTGATGCAGAAGATATTTAGCGCTTTAGCGCTTTAATACAATTGTCAATTCCAGGGCTAGTTGTTGCACATATCACTAATCTAGTCTTCTTTCTATTTAAGTTTTGTCCCATTTTTTCTGCCTCCTTGACTTTTATTACTAGAGCTTGCTAGGCTTTGCAATTTCGGCTATTATCTAAGTATAAAATTGCTTATTTTAGTATAGCTTTTATTTTATTTTATTAATGCAATGTTTATTTGTTTGTTGATGGTATTTTGAATAATGTTTTTAATAAGGAATCAATCCAGCAATTCTCAGTATGCTTATGCATTCATATTTTGATCCAGTAGGTGAACTATTTTTATTTTTGTTTCTTTCCCAGACTTGGAAGAATCTGTTAAACAAACCATATATAGTTTCTCTCTTCCGTTCTATTCCCAGACATATTAATATAAAAATAACTGATGATGGATCAACCTTTCTTTTTCCATAACTTTATCCTGGCAGGTTCTTTGAGATCTAGTTGCTCTGTGTATAATTGAACATAGGAAGAATTTGCTTTTAAGCATCACTTCCCTCCAAGCCACAGAACTGTGTTTTGAGACGCCTCTCATTTTGATGTTTGCGCCGTAATAAAAGTGTGGAAGGGGAGTGCAGAAAACTGTTACAAAATCACTTGAGAAACTATCTGGAAATGAGACTATGAGTCTAGCCCAGTCTTTCCCAGATGTTGTTGAGACTACAGCTCCCAGAATTTCTAAGTGGCATGGCCAGAAGTCGCATTAGGAGGGGCAGTAAATTGGGAAAAATTATATAAGTAGCTGGAAGATTTTGTGGAGTTGTTGTGTAGCTTCCCAGCTGTGGGACTTTGGGAAGGGCTTTATCTGCCAGTGCCAGATAACAATCACCAAATTAATATCATTAGGATATTAATAGAATAGAATAACAGAGTTGCAAGGGACCTTGGAGGTTTTAACAGATTAACAGAGTTGGAAGGGATCTTATAGGTCATCTAGTCCAACCCCCTGCTCAAGCAGGAAACCCTACACCATTTCTGACAAATGGCAGTCCAATCTTTTCTTGAAAGCCTCCAGTGATGAAGCTCCCACAACTTCCGAAGGCAACTTTTGTTCCATTGGTTGATTGTTCTCACTGTCAGAAAGTTCCTCCTCATTTCTAGATTGAATCTCTCCTTGGTCAGTTTCCATCCATTATTCCTTGTCTGGCCTTCAGGTGCTTTGGAAAACAGTTTGACCCCACTCCTCTCTGTGGCAGCCCCTCTAGTATTGGAAGATAGCTATCATGTCTCCCCTGGTTTTTCTCTTCACTAGACTAGCCATGCCTAGTTCCTGTAACAGTTCTTCATATGTTTCAGTCTCCAGTCCCCTAATCATCCTGGTTGCTGTCCTCTGCACTTTTTCTAGAGTCTCAACATCTTTTTTATAGTGTGGTGACCAAAACTGGATGCAGTACTCTAGGTGTGGTCTTTTAGTCCAACCCCCAGTTTAGGCAGGAAACCCTACACCAGACAAATGGTTATCCAACATCTTAAAAACTTCCAGTGTTGGAGCATTTACAACTTCTGGAGGCAAGTTGTTCCACTGATTAATTGTTCTCACTGTCAGGAAATTTCTCCTTAGTTCTAAGTTGCTTCTCTCCTTGATTAGTTTCCACCCATTGCTTCTTGTCCTGCCCTCAGGTGCTTTGGAGAATAGCTTGACTCCCTCTTCTTTGTGGCAACCCCTGAGATATTGGAAGACTGCTATCATGTCTCCCCTAGTCCTTCTTTTCATTAAACTAGACATACCCAGTTCCTGCAACTGTTCTTCATATGTTTTAGCCTCCAGTCCCCTAATCATCTTTGTTGCTCTTCTCTGCACTCTTTCTAGAGTCTCCACATCTTTTTTTACATCGTGGCGACCAAAACTGAATGCAGTATTCCAAGTGTGGTCTTACCAAGGCATTATAAAATGGTATTAATATATGAGTATCAATAGGATGTTGGTCCCATTGTTGTCTTACAATAACAATTCAACACATTCTTCCAATATAATAAGACCTTTCAAAATTGTCTGTCACAGATTTATCCTTTTAAGATATTCCAAAGAACTGCTTAGTCATTTCATATGTAATTTACCCATTAGCTGATCAAAGAAGTCCCGAGTATTATGAAATTTCTCCTTCTGTCTGAAGATGCATTGTGAGAGGACCAGGGTTTTTGAGTCTTGTTTCTCCAGCCTTGGTAGAAACCGGATCCCTCTGAATTGAAAGTAAGGGGGCACGATGGTAGCCAATCTGTTTTATGACCACCTGCTTAGGGGAGAATGTGGTTTCATTATCCAGTGGAAAAGCAGAGTTTAATTAGTCATGTGTCAGTCTGGGGAAATGAAAGCAGCTCAGTAATTAGCAATCGGCACAATTGTACGGAGTGTGCCGGGTCTTTCATAGAAAAGAGGTTGGGAGGAGCCGGTATTTTGCTCCATGTTAATTGCATATGCTTTGATCAATTTTTACTGTGGCCTGAAGCCAGACAGGCAAACAAACAAACATACAGAGAAGGGCAAAAAACAAAACAAAACTCAAGCCAACTTTATAAGATTAGACCTTGATCTTTGGGAAGTATCTTCTGTCGCATTCTTGAAGCTAAGTAGCAAATGTTAGAGACATTTATTAATGACCTGCAAGTTTTTGTAGGCTAATAGGACAGCCACGTAGTAATCATCTGACTGCCCTGGAATTGTTGCTAGAAAAGGAAAAAATAAAATAAACGTGGATGTCAACCCAGATAAAAACTGCAGTGTAATAGCTTGTGGGCAATAATTTTATTTCTTCCATGCCGTAAGGAAAGAGGCAGCAAGTTGGAATAAACCTGTATTAAAGTATCTTCTTGTGATAACAGAAGGAAGGGTTTTGAAATGGGTGCTTGTAAACATCCAGCAATATTTAAACCCAGCAATATTTAAGGTAGGCAGTTGTGTAAAGGTGAGATGGCACCACTCCAGTAAAATTGGAGTCCTGCAAAAAAAAAAAAACCAAAAAAAAAAAAACTGAAATTGAATTTCAATTCTGGATCCAGGAGATGTTATGTCATATGTAATGAGTAAGAAATTGATTCGCTTCCATTTTTTTTCCCAACTGAAGCAGTTTTGGAAACTTTTTAGAAACACTCATTTTTTACGAGCAACTTTCTATTAGATATACATTTCTGTGTAGGTGTTTGGGGCACAACAGGTGGCAACCCATGCAGAATGTTGTGTCCACACCAATACCGTGGTGTACATACTTGCATTAGATATGGGGGTGCAAGTATGTGATGGCAGCATTTGCCTGATCACACTGTTGTCCCTGCATTGTTTTGGTAGTACAGGGGTTTAAGGCACGCTGTTATTAAGCTGGTTATTAAGACCAGCTGCCTGCAATTACTGCAGGGTTCGAATCTCGCCAAGGCTCAAGGTTGACTCAGCCTTCCATCCTTTCTAAGGTAGGTAAATTGAGGACCCTGTTGTGGGGGCAATAAGCTGACTTTGTATAAATATACAAAAGGATGAAGGCTATTGCTTAACACATTGTAAGCCGCCCTGAGTCTTCGGAGAAGGGCGGCATATAAATCAAATTAAAAAAAAAATTGTTTTGGAATCAATCATCAGTGCATCTTATATATAGGCAATATGTGAATGGGAATTGCGTCATCAGCGTTCAGAAAGGTGAAGTCTGAAAGAAAAGTTTTTACGGTCTGCATTCAGGCTTGGGAAGAAATTATTTCAGTTGTCTTAAAATGGGATGGATGGATGGATGGATGGATGGATGGATGGATGGATGGATGGAAGGAAGGAAGGAAGGAGAAAGTGGGAAGGAAGGAAGGAAAGAGAAAGAGAGAAGGAAGGCAGAAAGAGGGGGAAAGGAAGGAGAAAGTGAAAAGGAAGGAAGGAAGGAGAAAGAAGGAAGGCAGAAAGAGGGAAAGAAAGGAGAAAGTGAGAAGGAAGGAAGGAGAGAGAAGGAAGGAGGAAAGAGGGGGAAAGGAAGGAGAAAGTGAGAAGGAAGGAGAGAGAAGGAAGGCAGAAAGAGGGGGAAAGGAAGGAGAAAGTGAAAAGGAAGGAAGGAAGGAGAAAGAGAGAAGGAAGGCAGAAAGAGGGGGAAAGGAAGGAGAAAGTGAGAAGGAAGGAAAGGAAGGAAGGAGGGAAGGAAGGAAATACACAAACCCCATTGAGATCAGAGTGCCTTTTTAAAGGTATATTTTAAGAAGGATCTTTCCTTCTCAGCTGCAATCTTCAAAACACAATGGTGGAACCAGAGGTGCTAGGCCTAATGGATGTTCCCCCTCTTCAGATTGGCTGAGAGATTTGCTGGCATAGGAAGTTGGGAACCTGACATTGTAATTCCCCCAGTCTTCAGCTTGGATTTGCAATGTGGCCCTTTCTGGTATTCAGAAGTCTAGTGACAGAATTAGACACGAGGAGTCATCTCGAGGGTTCACCAGGGGGCCTCTAGAAGGAGTGGAGATCTCTCAATCGGAGGTCCCCAACAGCCAAACTGGTGTGTAATCTATAGCAGACCTGAAGCTGGCATAGAATGATTCCCCCGTATAGCTTCCAATGAAAGGGAATTCTATTTTTAAAAGCCACATGCACACATATGTTCGGGGAGGCACACACAAAGTCACACACGAACATTTCTCTTCCTTGGCTTCAGTTCTGCTAGCAGGAATCTGGCAAAGCTCCAGAAAATTTCAGAGTTATTACATTTGCAGGCTTCAGAAGCTTAGTCCAGGAGATACTGTAGCTAGGTATGTCTTCAGCGGGTGGACCTGGACTCAGAAAGAGGTCAAACTCTGAATGGATCACAGCTGATCACATTTTTATCAAGAGGGAGAACGGACGGAGGTAAGACTGGATGGAGAAAAACTAAGCATGGATTGAACTGGGTCCTTGCGTAGATCAACCTTCTCAACTTTGATTGCTTCCAGATGAGGCAGTTACAGTGTAATAGGAAATGTGCTGGGTATTGTAAGGAATGGCAGTTGCAAAACATCTGGAGTGCCCTGCCTTGAGAAAGGCAGCCCTGGGAAAGCAGAAACTGAGATGCTGGGGGGACTTGGCAGCTTTACACAAGCAGAAAGAAAGGTTAAGAATTGGGTTGGTGATCAGGATTGGGTTTTTCTGTTTGGTTTCTGATTCAAGCTGCGAGTTCTCCAGCTGCTTGCTTTTGGCATGACTGTACAGCTCTATTGCCAGGATTGCCAAGTGTGTAGCTGATGTTGTAAAGACCAGGGCATTCTACCAGCTATTGGAAATGCATTTCTGTATAGATAGTCCTCGGCTCTTATGACATCTCACTTAGCAACTGTTCGAAGTCATCACAGACCCCCCCCCCCCAAAAAAAGGTACCTACAACTTGGATAGTTGTGATAGTTGCCCTTCTGGTCACGTGATCGCATTTTGGACATTCGACAGCCAGCTCACATTTATGGTGGTTTGTACATCCCACAGTGATGGCGCCGCAATTTACATTTTTATTTTTATTTTTATTTGCTGGAAACCGACATTTATTTCTGATTTCTAGCAAAAAAGATGCTCATTCCGGACAATGCGTTTTCTTAACAACCGTGGAGATGATTTAATAACTGCCACAAAAATTGTTGTAAAATCGGGTTGGTTACGTGATGACCCATTTAATGACTGGAATGACTTAACTACTATAAGCCAGTGGTGGGTTGCCCCTGGTTCAGACCGGTTCGCACGAACCGGTAGTAAAACCGGCGGGAGGCTCTGCCCACTGACCCGGACGTCATCATAGGTGATCTGCGCATGCGCAGACGCTTCTGAGCATGCATAGAAGAGCGTGCGCAGGCATGATGCGAACCGGTAGTAAAGGTAAGTAGAACCCACCCCTGCTATAAGCTTACTGCTGTAATCATTAGTCATAAGTTGAGGGCTAACTGTATGTACAGGTTTCCAGAATGAGGTTACTTAAAAAATCTTGCAGAAGGTGTCAAAGATGGAAAGCAAAGGGAGCTGAGCCCAGGTATTTCCAGAACCCTAAGGCAGTCTTCCTTTCTTCTCCCACCCGATTCCTCCAGTCCATCTCTGACTCAGAGCTGAGTGCAGTTGTGTGATGACTTGTGGCTGGAATCCAACTCCATAAAGAAGATAGTGTCACCAACAATGCTTCAGCACAGAAATGCCAGAGAGCAAGGGCTGGATCTGAATACGTTGTCGGTGTTCCTATTCTAGAGTTGTTACCGTTAAAGCAGATGCATTCTTGTTCATTTTGCAGTATTAAGTATATATCATCATGATGGCCATCTTTGGTCCGGTGTGTTTCTGAACCTTGGCAACTTTAAGTTGTGTGAACTTCATCTCGCAGAATTTCCCAACCAGCTTGCAAAAGGTTGTTCTGCAGCTTCTGTGGTGGTGGTGGTGGTGGTGGTGGAGGAGGAGGAGGAGGAGGAGGAGGAGGAGGAGGAGAAGGAGAAGGAGAAGGAGAAGAAGAAGAAGAAGAAGAAGAAGAAGAAGAAGAAGAAGAAGAAGAAGAAGAAGAAGAAGAAGAAGAAAGACAAGACAAGACAAGACAAGACAAGACAAGACAAGACAAGACAAGACAAGACAAGACAAGACAAGACAAGACAAGACAAGACAAGACAAGACAAGACAAGACAAGACAAGACGGCAGTGGATCTATGAGATACAACTGCATATTTTGTTTTATGATTGGTTCCTGAGCAGGGATTTCCTTTTAAGATTCTGGAAGGTCCACTTTGGAAAAAAACAGAGCTATGCAGGGTTTGGGATTTAAAACACAACATATGAATTGGAGCACGTAGAGTTTGTTGAGGTCACCTTCAACTAAACATTTCAGCAACTGCTTTAGGAAAAGACCTAATGGTCTTAAGGCTCAAACAGTGGCATTTGTAAAAGGCCAAGGGGGATTAGAAAGGGTTCTGTATTGTGTGGTGTCACCACTCCTTCTCAATGTGTATGGTGACATCACACACATGCCCAGAAGAGACGGAGATTATATCAAGCTGGCATCCCCTCAAGTCCGGGCAAAGATCTCTTAGAAGCAAACCATCCCATGGACATCCATGGAGAAAGACATGGCAGATGATGAAAGACGTGTGATGAGGCCGCTATGCAAACAGCAATAGCATTTAGACTTATATACCACTTCATAGTGCTTGACAGTCCTCTCTGAGCGGCTTACAGATTCAGCAGATTGCCCCCAACAATCTAGGTCCTCATTTTACCGACCTTGAAAAGATAGAGGGCCAAGTCAACTTTGAACTGCTGGCAGTCAGCAGAATTAGCCTGCAACACTGCATTCCAACCACTGCGCCACCATGGCTCCCATCCATGAATCAGATGTCAGGTGGGCCTGGTGGCTCAGCAGACTGATAGCATTGTGATTAACACCAGCTGTCTGCAATTACTGTAAGTTCGAATCTCACCAGGCTCAAGGCTGACTCAGCCTTCCATCCTTTCTAAGGTAGGTAAATTGAGGACCCAGTTTGTGGGGGCAATAAGCTGACTTTGTATAAATATACAAAAGGATGAAGGCTATTGCTTAACGCATTGTAAGCCGCCCTGAGTCTCCGGAGAAGGGTGGCATATAAATCAAATTAAAAAAAAAAAAAAGGATGCAAGTCGATAATGGCAACCTTTGAGTCATGATGACAGACATGTGGTCTTCATTTTAGCATCAGTATTAGTCACTAATGTCATCATCCATTGTTCTTTCGGGGTTGCATTTAAAAGTATAGAGGGCAGCAGACTCTATGTACCAAGTCTAGAAGTTATTGGAAATATGTGTATTTTTTCCTCCAGTAGTGCTCAAGTTTGTAATGTCACAGGCATTTACAATCCAGTGCAAAAGATGTAACTTTTTCAGTATTGGCCCAATTTGATTTCAATTTGTGGTCATGAGACCACAATTGAAATGGATTGGCCCCGTATTGATCGCTTGCGCTGGAATTAAAATGCCTGTCCCGCTACAATCTTATGATCAATATTGGCCCCATCTTCCTGGAAGTCCCTTGTGCATTTTAAGATGACTCAGGCTTTTTAATTTTAAATATGCTTTCAGTTAAAAGAGGATGGACTGGTTTTTAAACTGTTAATGTTCTATAAACAGATTCTTGATGTGATTCATCAAGATTTTGGAACGGATTACAAATGGTTTGCAGTTTAGATTTTTGTTTATTTAAGGAGTGTAATGGATGATAGACAGTTGATATCAGTCCATGGATGAAAAGCATATGTAACTGAAATGGAGCAATTTTTATCTTCCCTCCGCCCCACATCAGTGGGGTGGAAACTTCAGATTTTTCTGGGAAAGTGCCAGGGATAGACAATTTGCCAAACAACAACCCCTCCCTTCTCCTGGCAGAGGGAAAAACAATATTATCTACTGGCTTCATTTTTTTTAAAAAAAAAACCCATGATATTGATTATAAGCTTTCTGGAGAAAACTTGGACAGGACAACAGCTTTAACCAAAAATCCTTAAGATGTAAAGAGAAACTCTTTTCATAATTGGATTGCTGCTTTTAATTCTTGCTCAGGGATATAAAAATCCATCCTCAAAGCAGGTTAACATCCTTGCGTAAGTCCTCCCTTCTGCTTAAAGCTATTCAGCAGGTTCTGACAGGTTCTGGAGAACCAGTAGCGGAAATTTTGAGTAGTTCGGAAAACTGGCAAATACCACCTCTGGCTGCCCCCAGAGTGGAGTGGGAATGGAGATTTTGCAATATCCTTCCCCCCTGGAGTGGGGTGGGAATGGAGATTTTGCAGTATCTTTCCCCTGCCACGCCCACCAAGCCACACCATGCCCACCAAGCCACGCCCACAGAACCGGTAGTAAAAAAATTTGAATTCCACCACTGGCTTAAAGGGCATGAGTGTGTCTCAAGCCAGGAATGATTCTTACAGCGGAGTGTGCCATTGGATATTAATTTTATTTCTTTAGCCTCCTGTAGGCTGCAGAGTTTTGAAATGTGTCACTTGGAGGAAGTACCTGTGTTCACAAAAAGATGTTCAGCTGTGCCAATTGAAAACATGGGGTCTGTATTCACACAACAGTTGAAGTATGGTTAGTTTGACACATACTCAGTTTTCTTTTATTTACCTATTGTGTGTGAACCCAACTGATATAATAAAGTTATGGTTTGATGTATAATATAGATCAGGGGTCCCCAACCTCGGCAACTTTAAGACTTGTGGACTTCAACTCCCAGAGCTCCTCAGCCAGCTATGCTTTATGACAACTTTATGACTGTCACAACTTACAATCGTGATGTGCAGACTATCAACTCACAAAGCATCCTTGGCCTGCTCTCCAGTTGCCATAGGCAAGGGGGACGTGAAGCAGCATGGCAGCCAAAAACAAAAGGACATTCCAGACATATCTCTCTCAAGGCTGTCTCCCAGGGTAACCCACAGTGGCCGGAGGGGAGTGATCTGAAACTTGCATTTGCCCCGTTGGTGAATGTGACTGATGACTTACCCTGGGGGGAGGGGGGAAACAGGGTCAAGTCTGGGCCGTAAATTACGTGAGGTCAGAATTGGCTTCACTTGGAACCTGCGGTTATGAAGCTCCTAATAAATAACTGGATTTCTTTTGAAGCTTGGCTTGAGGCTCATGATTTAATTAGAGCATCTGTCGGAACCCTGACAGCGACGCCATAGGACTACCTCTCTTGTAGCCAATCTAAATAAAAGTAGATTTAGTCTTCCAGAAAGTTCTTTTCCTAGTCTGATCTATCTTGGGGAGGGGGGGGCAGTTATGTTAGATGGGATTGGGGGCAGGTTGGAGGAGGTGAAAGTCCACCTGTCCTGTAACTCGTGAATTTCTCCTCAACATGTTCCAAAAAAGGCAGTTTAGGAGAGCAGAAGTGATATATTTTTTTTTAATTGTTAAATTTGTCTCCTGTCTTGTATGTAGACTAGTTTTCTCATTTTCTTTCTGTGTATGATCTACTGCTTCGGCAAATGTCTTTTTTAATGGGGTTTATAAATATCAAGTTCAACTTAGGAAACATCCAGAATCGTACCAGAGCATTTCTCTGCAAAACTTGAAATTAATACATGAAATTGACAGCTTCATCCTGGGTGTACTTTGAAGCGAATTGAATAGGATTTAGCTCCTCGTGTTTTTAGGATTATTGCTTAAAGTAGATAAGATATATGGGCTAAGAATCATCTTAATAGCAGAAGCAACACTGAATTTCAAGATAAGGAGGAAGGTTTACCAGATTCTCGGAGGCAGCTAAGTATGCTGCTGCATTTTATTGCGGGAAAAAATGTGTGATGTGGGGCTCTGCGTTACTGAATGTTTGGAGTGGAATATTGCCATGAAAATGAAACTATATTATATAAAGGCAAAAAAAAAAAAAGGAATTCAACGGGCCAGGTATGACCTTTAAAAACCTACATGGCTTACCTCCAACACTATCTTCTCCCACCAGTTTTGACTTAACTTGACATGAAAGTCCCTGGAGAAACTTTTA
The DNA here is from genome assembly GCF_029215685.1 of Pituophis catenifer annectens. Lineage (NCBI taxonomy): Eukaryota > Metazoa > Chordata > Lepidosauria > Squamata > Colubridae > Pituophis > Pituophis catenifer. The sequence goes on from NW_027256889.1 coordinate 14,070,432, forward strand.
ATAGTCCGCTACCCACCCACCCCTTAAGTGAAGTAAAGGGGATGGAGACATTATGCTGCTTCTTTTTAGTTACAGTGCAAATTTCTAGAATATCGTCCTTCAAGTTATGATCAACTCCCACTTATTAATACATTGTAAAAACAGAAGAGAGTTGGGATTTTGATGATTGCCATTGACTTCCTTTATTGCTTCTCACTAGGGATTAATTTTGTAGCTCCCACACCCCCTCAGTATTTTATTATATATATTCTTTTTCAAGTTTGACCTTTATTTTATTAATATATAGCTGTAACGCAGATGTTTTAATGATAGTAGAAAAAGAATATATGTAGCTCTGGGCTGAAGTATGGAAAGATTTTACCTAGTGGGATAATGAAATGCAAACAGACAACCAGGCTCAGAGAGCACCTGACTGGGTGATTATAAGCCACCAAGATTGATTGTTGTTGATTGTGGTGGGCAACAAATTTAATACATAGACATATCTGAAATACATGAAAACAATCGAGAAAGGTCCAGTTTCAAGACTGCATTTTACTTCTTTTTATTTAAAACTAGCTGGATACCTGTGCTTTGCTACGAAACTATGTGATGGGGCTTGATAAATCGACACTTACAGCTTGAAAATTAATGAGTAGTTATGATCGGCCTCTCTTCTCCCCTTCTCTCCCTCAGTCTTGCCCCACAGAAGCCTCCTCTATCCTATCCCCTTCTCCCCCTCAGCCTTGCCCCACAGAAGCCTCTCCTATCCTATCCCCTTCTCTCCCTCAGGCTTGCCACACAGAAGCCTCCCAACAGCACAGGTTGCTGCTGTGAAAAAACTGAAACCGAAACTCCTCTCCTCTGCTTGTGTTTTGCATTTGGAACAGATTTCTTTTGAGTTGGGGAGGGGGAGTAGAACTCCTTAGCATCAGAGCATGGAATAGATTTCTTTTCAGGTGGGGAGGGAGAGTAGAACTCCTTAGCATCAGAGGGATGTTTGGAAAGTGAAACAGTATTTGCTGTGTGAGCAAGAAGGAGACAGGAAGGAGCCTGGCCATGGCTTAGCTCAAGTGTTCTGTATTAAATCTGCTTCCTGCTGGGAAAATAAAAGTGAAAGTGAAACTCCTCTCCTCTGCTTGTGTTTTGCATTTGGAACAGATTTCTTTTCAGGTGGGGAGGGGAAGTAAAACTCCTTAGCGTCAGAGCGTGTTAATAATAATATAGGAAATACTATATACACTTGTACTAGAATATAACTCAATAAAATTTTATAAATATAGGAAATACTAATGCTCTGGTGGTCTTTTTGAAAAATCCTTTCTTAGTGAGTACCTAGAAGCCAAGCAAAACATACATGGCAAATTTCAAGTTTGTAGGCTTTACAGTTCTGGAGACTTTGTGATTACGGTGTGAGTGGTTTTCGCGTTTATGTATATAAATTTGTAGATAGATCAACTGACAGGCTAAGCTACTGTATATAAACAGAGAGCAAACCCCATTGTCCTCTACCACTGAAGATGTTGCCTAGTTCGGTAATGAAATGTCTGCAAGATATCAAGTAAGCTCAAAGAGCACCAAGGACCCCACAATTCAGTCCTGAGCTATATATTATCTTCTCTATTGGTTCATTTCATTGCTATTAAATCATGCAGGATTTTAACATAATTGTACTTTTACTACTGGTAACATTTTCTCTTTTTTTTTTTTCTACTTGTTCTTTCCTGTATGTGATCTTATTTTTTTATAAACCACTTTGGGAAAGTTTTTTACAAAAGAAGAAAACAAGAAAACAAGGACGCCACAATATTGTTTACTACTTTGAGAACTTGCGATTTGTTTGCTACTGTTACCGTTAAAGGAATAAGCACAACACATTGGAAGCCTAATGTCCATTTTAAAGGTTTTGAACTGGTGCAAATTTATAAGAGTTGGCGCAGGCCAATCAAGGTAGACCCACCTTCAGTTGTGCACAAAGCACAACCTGACTTTATTAGAAATTATTTCTGTTTCTGCCGTCTTTATTGTCTTGGAGCATCTGCTTCCTCCAAAATAGAAAATTACGCTTTAATTTGGGGAAAAAAATATTATGCTTTTGTGCTTCGTTCACACACACACCTATCCCAAAAACGGTGCTGTTGACCTAATAGTAACCCTGCAATCTCTAAATTTTGCTGATTATCCACCATTCATTATTAAAAAGAGCCTGTAGTACTGTGGACTAAAGCATGGTTATTAACAACTGCTGCTTGCAATTACTGCAAGTTCAAATCTCACCAGGCTCAAGGTTGACTCAGCTTTCCATCCTTTCTAAGGTAGGTAAAATGAGGACCCAGATTGTGGGGGCAATAAGCTGACTTTGTATAAATATACAAAAGTATGAAGGCTATTGCTTAACGCATTGTAAGCCGCCCTGAGTCTCCGGAGAAGGGCGGCATATAAATCAAATTAAAAAAAAAAAAAAATTAGCACGGGGAAGGTTTAATGCATTGCTGAAATGCATTGTAATACAGCAAAGACAAATAAGGGTGAATTAAAGATTTGTGCTGAATCTGAATGCTGGTTCATTTCTAGACAGCAAAGGAGCAATCTTTACCCTTCCCAGACCTTGCATCTGTGGTGGGTTCCTCCCGGTTCCACTCGGTTCTGCCGAGCCGGTAGCGGTGATGATATGATGTCACCGAACCAGTTCTGCCCCCCCCGCATTATTCTTACCTTTTATTTGGCCCCACCCCCAATCTATTGCTGCCTCCTGAGTCCCAGCTGATGGGCTAGAAGGAAAAAAACTGTTTAAACTCTTGCCGCAAGGCTTCAAAGGGCCGCCCTACAGATGATCAATGTTAAAAGGCAGTGTGGTGGTAGACCGGTGCCTCCAAAAACAAATGGGTAGACCGGTACAGCTCTGCAAGCAGTTAAAAGCCTGGTAGACCAGTACCTCTGCTAAATCCTAAAGAATTGTCACATGACCATCAAGCCACGCCCACAGAACCAGTAGTAAAAAAATTTAGAACCCACCCCTGCCTTGCATGCAGAAAGTTAGCCTGGCAGGGAAAAAAGTTAGATCCAAATTATTTTCCCATTAGGCTGGTTCTTCATGTACTTGGCTTCCTCTGTATTTTCACAGCAAAATGTGTCACTCCCGCTACAGATACAGACGGCATCACGGAGCATTTTAGTCATTTTAAAGTTGACTCCTAAGCCTGAGTATTAATGCTAAACAGAAAAGCAGAGGCTGCGCTGAGCAAGCATTTTTTTTTTTTAAAAAAGGATCCTGTAAGCAAAGAATCCAGTAACCGAGAACAATCTGCACTGTGTAATGCAGATATATAGGAAGGGGGCCCTTGTGAGTCACAGGCAGGGAAAGCAGTGTTGTTTGTCTGTTCCTTCTCCCCCCTTCACCCACCCCCAATGTTTAATCTTAAAACACAAGAATAATGCAGCAATGCAGGAGGAGGAATTTTCCAGACAGACTAGCAAAAAAAAAAAAGAAAAGAAAAAAGGATGTTCTGGTGACCCCAAAAAGCTGTTGGCAAAGACGTCTACAAATAAAGTTTCCTGTTTCGGGAGGCAAATGATGTGACATGGAGTACGGATCTGGAAGTTAGTTTACCCCCCATCTCTACCCCGTTGCTTAGCCTAGTTCCCTTTGGAGGCAGGATGAATAACAGAATAACAGAGTTGGAAAGGACCTTGGAGGTCTTCTAGTCCAGCCCCCTGTTCAAGCAGGACACCCTATGCCCGTGATGGCGAACCTATGGCACGGGTGCCACAGGTGGCACACAGAGCCATATCTGTGGGCACGCAAGCATTGCCCTAGCTCAGCTCCAGCGCACATGCGTGTGGCAACCAGCTAATTTTCTGGCCTTTCGGGCCCACCGGAAGTTGGGAAATGGGCCGTTTCCAGCCTCTGGAGGGCCTCCGGGGGTGCTGGGGAAGGCGGTTTTCGTCCTCCCCAGGCGCCAAGAAAGCCTATGGAGCCTGGGGAGGGCAAAAAACAGGCCTATTTGGCCCACTGTGCCATCGCGTGCCAAAAGCAGGGGAGAGCGCGGGGGGGGGTCATGTGCACAGGCGCGGGGATGGGGTGCATTGAATTATGGGTGTGGGCACGCCTGAACGCGCCCCCCACCCCCGCACTCCCCCTGCTTTTGGCACGCGATGGCAAAAAGGTTAGTCATCACTGCCCTATGCCATTTCAGACAAATAGTTGTCCAATCTCTTTTTTAAAAGCCTCCAGTGATGGAGCACCCACAACTTCTGAAGGCAGGCCATTCATTCCATTCTTTTCACTGTCAGGAAATTTCTCCTTATTTCTAAGTTGATTCACTCCTTGATTCATTTCCATCCATTGCTTTTCGTCCTGCTTTCAGGTGCTTTGGAGAATAGTTTAACCCCTGTTCTTTGTGGCAGCCCCTTAGAGAAGAGACTCCTTGAGTACCTGCAGGGCAGAGATGGGTTTCAACAGGTTCTGACCAGTTCTGGAGAACCGGTAGCGGAAATTTTGAGTAGTTCGGAGAACCGGTAGTAAAAATTCTGACTGGCCCCACCCCCATCTATTCTCTACCTCCCGAGTCCCAGCTGATTGGGAGGAAATGGGGATTTTGCAGTAACCTTCCCTTGGATTGGGGTGGGAATGGAGATTTTACAGTAGCCTTCTCCTGCCACGCCCACCAAGCCACGCCCACAGAACTGGTAGTAAAAAAATTTGAAACCCACCACTGCTGCAGGGCTATTTTTGGATATGTTTGTCGGGGTGCTGGTGGTGGGAGGAATTGGCTAAAGGTGCTGAAAGTATTTCACCAATGAAAGACCAGAGAATATCACTCTACCCCAGTATTTCTCAATCTCATCCATTTATTATTTATTATTTATTTATTAATCAAATTTCTATACTGCCCTACTCCCGAAGGGCGGTGAACAGCCAAGATAAAATACAGATAATACAAATATTAAAAATCCCTAAAAATTATTAAATATTTTGGCCGAAACACAGATTAAAACACCCAATTTATAAAATCACGAATTAAGAATTTAAAAGAGGAGAGTTAGGCCAGGCCAGCCTGCTGAAATAAAAAAGTTTTGAGAGCACGATGAAACGTGCGCAGGTCCGGGATCCTCCGTATCTCCGGGGGGAGCTTGTTCCAGATGTAGGTGCCCCCACAGAGAAGGCTCTCCCCCTGGGGGCCGCCAGTTGACACTGTTTGGCCGACGGCACCCTGAGGAGCCCCTCTCTATGGGAGCGTACTGGTTGGTGAGAGGCTATTGGTAGCAGAAGGCGGTCTCGTAGATACCCTGGTCCAATGCCATGGAGCGCTCTAAAGGTGGTAACCAAAACCTTGAAGTGCACCTGGAAGACCATTTGAAGATGTGTGGACTTCAACTCTCAGAATTCCCCAGCCAGCCATGTTAGATACCATTGGATAGCTTCCTGTAGTCCTTTAGAAGTTAGGAAGCTGAGTTATGTCCTTCAATAAAATTCTACCATTGCTTACACTTGATTGACACAATGGGCTAAAATTCCCAGGAGGGGAATTCTGGGAGTTGAACGCTACACATCTTCAAGTGGCCAAGGTTGAGAAACACAGCTCTAAGCAATGGGAGGCATGTTATACATTGCTACCTCTCTTTAGTGTCGTACCCGGTGATCGGTAGGCTTATTAGGCGCATAAATCTGGTCCATGCAAAGTTGAATTCCAACAGCTCACGTGAAATATGATTCTAGTCTCTTGGACTGTGATCTTCATGCATCAATAGAAGGGCTCAGATCCCTTTCTGTGCCCCCGCCCCAAATCTCTCCAGTCACAACTACAGGATGTCAGTGCCAACATTTTCCATCCTTTTGCAGTGGGAAAGTCAATAGTTTCCCAGGAGTGCTTCATCTAAAAATAGTCCTAATAATAGAGTTTTTTAAAAAATTCACATTCCCTTCCCAGTGGAAAAAAGAAAAATCCCAGCTGTATGCCCACGCAAGCTATGGCGTTATCCACTCTACACTGCTGCCCCTGCCCACTGCAGTTCTCAGCTCTCCAGAAAGGACCCAAGTACAGACATTGGCTCACAGGCACGAAGGCTCAGAGGTAGAGCTGTTGCAGATCTTCTGGACAGGAATCAGCCGGAATCAGCAATTCTAACACTCAAAAATAGGCAACTTAGAACTAAGGGGAAATGTCGTAATGGTGAGAGCAATAAACCAGTGGGATGGTTTGCCTTCAGAAGTTGTGGGTGCTCCATCACCGAAGGATTTCAAAAAGAAGTCCGGACAATCATTTTTATTTTTTTTTTAATTTGATTTATATGCCGCCCTTCTCCGGAGACTCAGGGTGGCTTACAATGTGCTCAGCAATAGCCTTCATCCTTTTGTATATTTTTTATACAAAGTCAGCTTATTGCCCCCACAAACTGGGTCCTCAATTTACCTACCTTAGAAAGGATGGAAGGCTGAGTCAACCTTGAGCCTGGTGAGATTTGAACCTGCAGTAATTGCAGGCAGCTGTCTTAATAACCAGCTTAATAACAGGGTGCCTTAGACCACTGTACTACCAAGGCTCTATTTATCTGAAATGGTATAGACAGGGTGTCAGCAACCTGTGGCTCCGGAGCTGCAAACGGCTCTTTGGGCCCTCTGCTGTGGCTCCCTGTCAGGTGATCACATCACTGGCTGGCCCCACCCCTCGCCCTCCCCTCCCAGTCACTCCTCACCTGGCCTGAGAAGGTAAGGATGACGGCAGGGGATGGAGAAGCGGCCGGGGCAGATAGATACAGAGAGAGATACAGGGAAAGGGGGGGAGCAAGAGAGACAGAGAGAGAAACAGAGTGGGGGGGAGGGAGGGAGAGAGAGATGTCAAAAGGGTTTTGTGGTTCCCTGGGTTTTTTAACAGTCGGTTCTCTGCCCTAATGACCGGCTGGGTAGGCGTGGCTAGGGTGGGGTCATGTGACTGGTGGAAGTGAGTGGCGTTGAGTTGGCCACACCCACCCAGGTTTTGTGGCTCCTGGTGTCTTCCTTTTCTGTGGGAAACGGGTCCAAATGGCTCTTTGAGCGTTTAAGGTTGTAGACCCCTGGTATAGACAGAGTCTCCTATTCGATCGGGGTTGGACTAGAAGACCTCCAAGGTCCCTTCCAACTCTGAGATTCTATGTTCTTCTAAGTTGCTTTAAGATGGGAAAAGAAGTAGGGAAATCTTAGTTTAATAAGGCATCCTTGCCCCCCCCCCACCCGGTCTAACATCAGTGCACCATAGCCAGGTAATCTGAAATGAACTGGAATCCGCCTAGTGCAGATATTTATTTATTTTATTTATTTATTTGTCAAGCATGTCAAGATAACAGATAGAAGTATTAACATGATTATGAATACAGGAAATGGATATAAATAAATGGGGACAGTAGGACAGGGATGGTTGGCACGTTGGTGCGCTTATGCACGCCCCTTAGGAATGGGGTGAGGTCAACAGTAGATAGACTAAGGTTAAAGTTATGGGGGTTTGGGGAAGTAACCACAGAGTCAGGTAGTGCATTCCAGGCATTGACCACTCTGTTGCTGAAGTCGTATTTTCTGCAATTGAGTTTGGAGCGGTTTACCTTAAGTTTGTATCTATTGTGTGCTTGTGTATTATTGCTGTTGAAGCTGAAGTAGTCATTGACAGGTAGGACATTGTAGCAGATGATTTTGTGTACTATGCTTAGGTCAGACCGAAGGCGGTGGAGTTCTAAGTTGTCAAAGCCCAAAATTTCAAGCCTGGTGGCATAAGGGATTCTGTTGTGAGCAGAGGAGTGGAGGACTCTTCTCGTGAAATACCTCTGGACTTGCTCAATTGTGTTAATGTCTGATATGCAGTGGGGGTTCCAGTACTACTATAATGGACTACTACATTATATGTACTACTACCATGTAGTAGGCTGCAGGAGGGTTTACCTATGTGTGGCCTCACCTATTATCTGATCCCAGCCAGTTGTGTCTTTTTGCAGCAAGTCACAAATCATGACTCGGTCGAATGTCTGAACCAGGTTTATCTGAAAATACTTGAAAGAAAAGGAAAATAAAGGCTAGCTTTCTTCTGGCACCAAGAATGGCCTTCTTTTGCAGAGCATTTAATGTTTGGAATAACATTTTGCCAGCCTAATGAGCTTGCCAAGAAGGCTGATTTTGTGATTTGAGTGGGATGTGTGTGGCTGTCGTTTGAGCAGAGGCTGGTCAGTACTTAATGCGGGATGCTCGAGCTCTCCACTCGGAGCAAGAAATTAGGTCTGTTTGAACTCTTATAATTGCATAAAACTGGCAGCGTTGGAGGCAGTCAGGAAACGGTTTCCAGAGATTGCTAGAAACTAGTTAATCCAGTTCCTGATTTGGAACATTTCATGCAAACAATATGGGTCTATCCCATTAATAGCTCTCCTAATTAGTACCAGTTATAAGATCACGGGCTTCAGGGAGTTTGCAAGTATATTGCAGCAAGTCTTTGACCTATCCATTTTCTGCAATGAGTGGGTTTGAAGAGCACGGAAACATGATGTTGTGTCAGGCACTGAATTTAAACCCGGTGCATCTGGTACAAGGACGGACGCAATGCCTGGCCAGTTCATCAATTCATCGTGTCCCATTTTGCAAAAATTAAAACTGCGTCTGTTTTCCATGCCTGTCTCTGAAAACACGTTTGGGTTCCAGGAGGAATTAATGGCATACAGTAAGTAAGTAAATAAATAAATAAGCCACTAGCCATGCTGACTGGGGGATTAAAAATAAAAATGAATAAATCCTGACCTGATTTTTTTTTCTTTTTCTTTTTCTTTTTGAAGGAACCCAAATGACCTAAAAGCTTTCGCAGATTTTTAGTCAGGCAATTGACGTAAAGAAATGGGAAGAAACAAGAAAAGCTCAACATTACACCAGAAATGCCACCCAGGGGGAGTAGGGGGTGGGGGTCTCTATTTCAGGTTTCATGATGCTGATGATAGACAGAACACAGACTTCAGGTGGTCCTTGATGTGCAACCATTCGTTTTAGTGACAGTTCAAAGCTACAATGGCACTGAAAAAAGGGACTTATTACTGGTTTTCAACTTATGACCGTTGCAGCATCCCCATGGTCACATAATTAAAATTCAGGCACTTGGCAATTGGCAGGTATTTATGACAGTTGTGCTGTCCTGGGAAGGTGTGATCACCATTTGTAACCTCCCCAGCCCGCTTCTGACAAGCAAAGTCAATGGGGAAGCCAGATTCGCTCAATGACCACATGATTCACATGACAACTGCAGTGATTCGCTTAACAGCTGCGGCAAAAGAAAGTTCATAAAATGAGGCACAACTCATTTCAACTGTTGTCATACATCAAGGACTACCTATAATGTTAAGCTTCCCTTCTGGATAGAGAGCTCCTATATCAGGGGTTTCAAACTCGATTTCGTTGAGGGCCGCACCAGGATTGTGTTTGACCTCAGGGGGCCGAGTGTGTGTGTGGCCAGGATGGGCATGGATGGGATGGGCGTGGCCAGTTTGATGTCACTCATCGAGGTTGTTTTCGGCTGTTGCGGTCTCCTGCAGCCCTCTGCCAGTAAAAACTGAGCCCGGGGAGGCCACGTGAGGCCCGCCATGGCTCCATTTTCAGCCATGACTGCCTCCCCAGGTTCCATTTTTGCTGGCAGAGGGCTGCAGGAGGCCGTCATGACCAGAAACGGAACCCAGATGGGCCCTGCACGGCTTCCCTGAGCTCCGTTTTTGCTGGCAGAGCGCTGCAGGAAGCTGTCACGGCTGAAAACGGAGCCTGGAAGGGCCACACACGGCCTTCCCAAGCTCTGTTTTTGTTGCCAGAGGCACCGTGGGCCGGTCCTTCAATGTTTCCAGGCTGGCCCCATGGGCCGCATCTGGCCCGCGGGCCTTGAGTTTGACATCCCTGTCCTATATAGTATGGAAGCTTCCTGGAATAATGGTTCCAATGTTTGCTTAATGCTCCAGCTCTTGACTGCAGTGCAAATTGTGTCAGTTGTTAGTACAAAAAGTGAAGGCTGCCACTAACTGAGTGGCATTAAGAAGGAAGTTGACAAAGTCATGGTTGATAAATCTGTACAGGTGTCTGATCCAGCAGGGTGTTGGCATTGTGAGATTAGCAACATCTGGCTGAGTTCCTTTTCTGAACTGTAATAGCTTGAACAGACATGAATTCGTGATACTTCGAAGCCAACTGGAATTCTCAATAGTGCTTGCACTCATCCTGTTCAAATATACATAGATGTTTAATTGATTGATACCGTGTTTTCCCAAAAATAAGACCCTGTCTTATATTTTTTTGAATCCTGAAATAAGAGCTTGGCCTTATTGCCATGTGCTCAAAAGCCCAATTGGTCTTATTATCAGGGGATGTCTTATTTTGGGGAAAACAGGGTAGTATACATATACAAATCCGTACAGACATAGAATGTTTTATTAGTAGAGAAACATGTCCAAAGTTCCATTATCTGAACTTTAAACAAAATATACAAGGGTATCTATTACATACAGAAAAAACCCCGGCAGAATTCTTAAATATTAAAATCACAGGCAAGCAGCTTTCAGTATATTTTGGGATGTCACTAATGTTTCCATTTCTGTAGCATTTGTCATTCTGAATAGTCACTAATCTGACTCTCCCTGCTCTGTGAATTAAAATGCCACGGGGTAGCACAGAACAGTTTATAGGGATGGACAGAATTCACAGTTGAATCATCAGCTGACCTTGGAAGCAAGCATCCTAAGTAACTTTTTATTTAGAAAGGTCAGATATCTCCTGCCAAAATATGGACTTAATCAGTCCGTTTCAGTAACAGTGTCAAAGAGTCCCGGAACTTTTTTTAAAAAAACAGACACAGAGACTTATATGGGCTTATGTAACCTTTCTCTAGAATTCTAATAATAACATTATGATTTTGAACTCTGCATAGAGCAGCTTTCTCTGGCTCTGAATTAAGTTCTGTCTTGCTCTGCTTTTTTTAGTTGTATTTAATTCCAGATAAATGAATATTAGCAATAGTTGTCATGTTAAATCTGCCTCAAAGTCTGAACCACTTCAAAAAATATCTACATGATTTCCTGAATTGTTTCTGTCTCTCCACCTTGTGTCTTCCTGAGTCTGCTGGAATTTCAGTGTCCAGATTTCCCAGGGAATTATAATCCCAATGCATGTGAAGGGCATCCGGTGAGATACTAATTCTTATAGAATCTCCAAATGGTTTGGTTGCATTCCTTTTAAAATTAGGATCTGCATAACCTTCATTATCATACTTGGCAACTCCTACCAAGCAAGTTATGCCAATCGTATCCAGGTAGTGCTTGCTTTTAGAGAGGACTGGATAAGTCAGGGGTCAGCAACTTGCGGCTCTGGAGCCGCATGTGGCTCTTTCATCCCTCTGTTGCGGCTCCCTGTTGTTGGTCGGCTCCACAATTGATAGGGCTTTTGGTTAGGACAGGTAGAGGAAAAAGGATGCTGCATTAGAGTTCCCCCACCATTAGAGGAGACTCTATGGTGGGGGAACTGGACTTCCGGTTGCTCCAGAATTGAATGGGGGACTTCCAGTTAGGGCCTTTGTGCTCTTTGAATGTTTAAGGTTGCCAATCACTGGGATAAGTCATCCAGATCTCCCTTGATGAAAATTCATAAGGATTTCCAGGTGAGGTCTAAAATGTATACCACGATGACCTACTTCCCAGAGGCACTTGATTGGAAACCATGTTGAGCTCTTTAGGTTAAAGGATCATAACCTGGATGCTGGATCTTGCAGACATTCTTAAAGAGATGGAACCTGAAGACCTCTGTTCCATTTGCAAACGTGATCAGGTGGGGTCCAGGTGAGGTCTTCTCTTCGGGTAGACCAGGGGTCAGCAACCCGCGGCTCTGGAGCTACATGTGTCTCTTTCATCCCTCCGCTGTGGCTCCGTCGCTCAAAATATGCATCACAACCACCAATGTGCGACACCCGCTGGCACGCAATTTATTGAGCTTTTCAAACCCCCAGTAGGCCAACCATGGATAAATCCAAGAAAAGAAAAGTTTCAGAAGAAAACAAAATGTTTAATTCAACTACATATGCTAGTTTTGTGCCTCCTCGGGAAATAGTCAGGCATGGGAGTTTTGTGGCTCCTGGTGTTTTCTTTTCTGTGGGAAACGGGTCCAAATGGCTCTTTGAGTGTTTAAGGTTGCAGACCCCTGGGGTAGACCTTCAGTTTCTCTAGGACTGGCCTTCATTATCTTTGAAGCAGCTCACTGAATCTGTCCTAATTTTTAAAAAGTGGGTGTGATGTACAAGGCAGGAGCTCAACGTGAGTTGCAGTCTGCTATATTGCTAGAAACATGAGCCTCCGAATAAGCCTTAGGTAAGATGAGTTACATTTTGGTAAGGCATCGTGGGATGTTTCTAGTTCTCTTTTCATGAGCCGAGCAACCAAAGCTTCTCAAGTGGTTATTTAGGAACAGTGACTGATTAGATTATTTTCATAGTATGGAACTCTTCAACTGACATCTTAGAACTTTGAGTGTTAGGATTTTGTAGCTGAGAGTTTTGAGTTCTTGAAAAGTTCAAGAACGACAGCTCGTTCCAGAAATTCTTCTGCATGATGTTGATGCCTGTGTTAGGAGATCCGGGGATGTTGTAATAGACGAGAGAAACAATCAAGAGGTTGGACCAAGGCTGATAAGCAAAAGTAAGGGCCATGTTATTTTATTGCCGTAAGGGCTGAGAAGGCATAGAGTAGAATGTATGCATGAATCTCATTCGAAGAGAGGCAGCAATGCCATCAAAACATGCCGAAATGATAAAAATTGTCATCTGCCAGCAAGAAGTGTAGCAAATTAACACACTAAAGCAGGGGTCTCCAACCTTGGCAACTTTAAACCTGGAGGACTTCAACTCCCAGAATTCTGGGAGTTGAAGTTCTCCAGGCTTAGTTGCCAAGGTTGGAGACCCCTGCACTAAAGGTGTAGTTCTCAACGTATGACCACAATCAAGCTCCAAATTTCTGTTGCTAAGCAAGACATATTTTAAGTGAGCTTTGCCCCATTTTGCAACCTTTCTTGCCACTGTTGGTAAGTGAACCACGGCAGATGTTAAAGTCAGTAACAAGGTTCGTAAAATAAATCTAGATTCCCCATTGAGCTTACCAATATTGGTAGCAATAGCATTTAGACTTATATACCGCTTCACGATGCTTTACAGCCCTCTGCAAGCAGTTTACAGAGTCAGGATATTGCCTGTCTATGAAATATCCGGTATATGTGTGACAAATAGATCTATAGTTACATCTGTATTTATTTGTATCTTTAGGGATTACTTAATATTGGTGGATTCATGTTTTTGAAGTTTTAAAAATCCCTTTCTCTTTCTTCCTATAATTCCTCCTGGTGTCGGAATTTGACAGTTCGGGACAGGAACACATATGTCATTCTAAAGCTTGTTCACTTAATGTCTTTTCCCAGAGACAGATAATACCTTAAAATGATTAAATGAAAACAAAGAATTTATGTTGGGTTTGTTTGCATGCTCAATACATTGTCGTATTAGCTTTAAATCATGTTTCTAGCAATGTGGCAGCTCACCTTGAGCTCCTGTCTTGTATCACCAGACCCACTTTTTTAAAAAATTAGGACAGATATAAAGGGCTGAGATAATGGAGAAACGGCAAGACTGGCCCATTGCTTTGGTCTCCAAAGGCTGCAGGGAGGATGTGGACCACCACAAAGACAACGCACACAATAGTAACTGGCTTTTGGGGATATGTTTTCACACTCCCAGGAAAGTCTGCATGGGTCTATTAGAATAAATTCATTACCAAATCTAGACAGTAGTTTCCCCCCCTAGGCTAGCTGAGCTGGCCAAGAAGGGTTAGGTTTGGATCAGGATTTGAAACTCGGGTCTCAATCTAGCTTTTTTTAATTCACAAAATGTTTGGTTGTTGATTAGAGCTTTGATATCCCTTTTCTCTGGTTCGAAGCTTTTTGTGACTAAGTTATTGTGTTATGCAAAGAACACATGCCTCTAGTATCTTATTCACGTACCTAAAGTTCTACATTGTCCAAGATGAGATCCTCAATGTATATACCGTATTTTTCAGAGTATAATACGCACCTTAGTTTTTGGGGAGGAAAATAAAAAAAAAGCTGATTGGTGGGTGGCCTCCCGGAATACCCCCAATCAACTGTTCCCAGAAGTGAATTTTAGCAACAGGTTCATTGGTTGTGAGCTCTGTGCCTTGCTTTTTTTTTTTTTTCTGTTTCTGAAACTTCTGAAACTCTGTTTCAGAAAAAAACATAATTTCTGCCTTTGAAAGCCTCCAAAACAGAGCTTCAGAAAAAAAGCCTTTTTTTCTGAAGCTCTGTTTGGAGGCTTTTTTTCTGAAGCTTCTTTCAGAGGCTTTTATTCTGAAGGACTATCTGTACTCTGTTCAATCTCCTTTCTTTGGTATTGGTATGTAGATTAAACTCTTCCCATCTGTTGGTTATTGTGTCATTCTCCAGATTTGTTAGCATAGTTTGGTTAGAACCTTTACTGATTCTTCTTTTGTTGCTTGCTATATTATTTTAGATAAAAGCCTTTCAGAGGCTTTTTCTCTGAAGCTTCTTTCAGAGGCTTCTTTCAGCCTCTGAAATCTCCATTTGCGAGGCTGGGTGGGGCTACATTTGGAGTATAAGACGCACCCAGATTTTCACCCTCTTTTTTGGGAGAAAAAGGTGCATCTTATACTCTGAAAAATATGGTAAACCTACTTAAGTCAGTAGTAGAGCTTAGAGGTCGACCTGTCAGTTGGGAAGGAAAGTTTAGGAGGTCTTTATAAGCCCTTCTTGATGAATCACAGCTTTCCAATTACATTCATGCCATCCGGGATGGAATAAGGTCTCCTGCCTCATTTAGGCAAGGGATTGGACTAGAAACCCTTGGACCTATGTCTATGTCAGGGGTGTCAAACTCGATTTCATTGAGGGCTGCATCAGGGTTGTGTTTGACCTTGGGGGCCAGTGTGGGCATGGCCAGCTCGACGTTGCTCGTGTCAGGGATGCCTGTGGTGGCCCGAGCGCTCTGCCACAGGGGTGAAATGCTACCAGTTCAGACCAGTTCTCCTGAACCGGTAGTAAAAAATGCTACCAGTTCAGGCAAACTGGTATTTCTGATGATCAGCTGTGATACGCGATTTATATTAGCTAGAGTTATCGGATTTCCTGCTTTCTAGCTAATCTAAATCGCATGGCACAGCGGAGTCCCCCATCCCCCCCCCACTTACCTTTGCTCAGAAGGCTTCAAAATGTTCCCTTTTTAGCGCTGCGCAGGTGCGCAGACTCAAGAACTGGTAGCAGACGTCAGAGGATTTCACCGCTGCTCTGCCAGCAAGAGCTCTGTTTTTGGCTGCGACAGCTTCTTGCAACCCTCTGCCAGTGAAAACGGAGCTTGGGAGGGCCGCGGAGCTCCATTATCACTGGCAGAGGCACTGCGGGCTGCTCCTTTGCTGTTTCCAGGGTGGCCCCACAGGCCAGATGTAAGCACCCTGCAGGCCGGATCCAGCCCCCAGAACTTGAGTTTGACACCCCTGGTCCAAGGGTGAAATCCAGCAGGTTCTGGAGAACCGGTAGCAGAAATTTCAAGTAGTTCGGAGAACCGGCAAATACCACCTCTGGCTGGGCCCCAGAGTGGGGTGGGAATAGAGATTTTGCAGTATCCTTCCTCTGCCACACCCACCAAGCCACACCATGCCCACCAAGCCACGCCCACAGAACCGGTAGTAAAAAAAATTGGATTTCACCATTGCCCTGGTCTATGTTGTATGTTCTGTTCTACCTCCTGGTTGGTTAACCCTTTTCCTTCTCTCTCCCTCCCTCCCTCTCCCTCCCTCTCCCTCTCTCTCTCTCTCTCTCTCTCTCTCTCTCTCTCTCTCTCTCTCTCTCACTATTCTTAAGATGACTTGTAGACAACCCAAGAGGAACTGACCATATAACTGAAGTTGCTGAAACCATGAAGACCCACAACACCCCAGAGAAGAAAACATCAAGCTCCTCCGCGCCTTCTCGGTGGCACAGGGGTAGGTTTCGGCGCAAGCCCTCCCCTCAGACGGTGGTGAAGGGACAGCTTCGGATGCGCTCGCCCTCGGGAGTCTTTGTGATGGTGGGGATCTCGGTGGTCTTGGTGGGAATGACCATTGCTGTCATCGGGTATTGGCCTCACCGTACAAAGTCTGGCGGTGGCAGGCCAGGGAGCTCCAATGTCACCGGAGACATCAGG
Organism: Pituophis catenifer annectens; assembly: GCF_029215685.1. Classification (NCBI taxonomy): domain Eukaryota; kingdom Metazoa; phylum Chordata; class Lepidosauria; order Squamata; family Colubridae; genus Pituophis; species Pituophis catenifer. Next base: position 14,086,640 of record NW_027256889.1, read on the forward strand.
AAGGAAATTAAGGTTTCTCCCCAAGCTCGCTCCTTCCTCCACAGTGAGAAATTGAAGCTCATTGGGCCGGTCGTCATGGGCGTGGGCCTCTTTATCTTCATCTGTGCTAATACGATGCTGTACGAAAACCGAGACATGGAGACTCGCTTGTTGATGCAGCAGGAGCTCTATTCCCTGGGCCTGAATTTCCCACAGGACACGGGACCCGCGAGCGATTACTTTCAAAGGAGAAGGACCACCTCGTCCACCCTCAGGGCCAATGCTGAATGCGTAGAAGGCTACTACGAGGTGGACCTTTCTTCCAGTGGCTTCCAGTCTTGTTCCAGCCCTGTAAAGAAATGGGTCAACAGCTGCAATTCCAGCAGGCTCCAAACCACAACCCAATTCTTTCATCACAAGAGCATCTCACCTTCGCTGTCTCTCTTGAGCATCCATTCGGACTCCGGCAACACCATGCCGGAGAACGGAGCCTTCTCCTTCACTCACGGAGCAGAGTCCATCCTCTCTACAGCTGTTAACGCCCTGCCTTTGCCTCTCATTAAACTGAACAACTGTCTGCTTGAAAAGCAGAGCGTTTCTCGGGGGGGTATCCGAGACTTGAAAAACAATTGTAGGTTGCCAGAGGAGAATGAGGAGGTCCGGAGACTCTCGTGGACTTTCCTACCTGGATGCAACCGCGTTGTGCCCAGGAAGGACACCCTTAAAGGCAGCCACGTAGTTATCGATATGGATAGCACACCCCACTCAGGCACCTTGGGGGATAACTTTCATGAATGTGCAAAGAGAGAGTTCCCGAATTCAGGTCATTCAAAATCCTTGGATCTCGGCCAGCCAAGAACGGCATTAGTGGCACCCAGCATAGATAGGAAACACAGGAGCTGGCCTAGGCTGGATCACATTGACCTACTCAACTATGCAAAACTGGAAAGTCAAGGAGAATCTTCTGACAGGCTTTTGGAGGCCTCAAAAGAGCTTTTTAGGGGGGAGAGCATTTCATTATCCCAGGAAATTCCTATGAAAACGGGTCCTATCATTTGATCCAGCACCCAAAGGGAACTGTGTTGTTTCGCTACGTCAGATTTTAGGCATTGCCAAGAAGGTGGGGGGGAGGCACGCAAGCCGATCAGTATTTGCCATGAGGATTGCAATGCTGGCTGCTTAATTCATCAGCCAAGGTCTGTTGCCGACGGAGAAATAGTTTGGATGACTTTCCTCCCAAGAGGTCATGCAGTTTCTTGCCTTAACTAAAAAGTCTGATTGAGTGTGGAAAAAAACGTTGCCCTGGATGGATTTACACATTCCAGGTTGCGTATGTCTGTGTAGGAACACAAACCCCGTTTGTAGGTTGGATCGGTGAGTCTGGAGTTCCCTGTCACACAACTGGGCTACTCACCGTGCATTTCTAAGGGCTGAGGGGAAAAGGGAGAAAATAGCACGACTTCAGAGATGCTGAAGTGAAGCCTCCTAAAATCACAAAGACCTGGTTTTCCAAAAAAAAATCGTGAAATCACACTTTTATACAGGGATACAAGTTTCTCATTTCGTCGAAGCTCAGCTACAGTTCCTGCCTGAGGTCTTTTAATGCTCGGTTAGGAATATTAGTTTATTTTTTCTTTTAAAGACGGTTTGAATACACTTGTGTTGCTGATCTCATAATTTGGAAGCCGGTGGTTTCTAAAGTAAAAAACAAAACAAAACAAAACAATCCTACAAATTAATCGGTGTTTCTTCTTTATGTGCTTTATTTTTAGGGAATCAATGAGTGTCTAAAATGCCTATGGAGATTCTCAGTCATCCAGGTCATGGTTGTCCCAAAGGTGCTTTTTCCAAAAGCAACTGGACTTTCTTTTCCCCCCTTTGAAAATGTTTTGCTTCTCATCAATGAACTGAAGAAGCTTCTTGGATGAGAAGCGAAATGTTTTCAAAGGGGGAAAAAAGTCAAGTTTCCTTTTGGAAAAAGCACCTTTGGGAGTAAAACCCTTCAAAGTTGGTCATCTCAGGAAACAGTCTCTCCAAATTTTACTGGTACTCTACTTTATTGATAAGAATGTAACATCTTGAAAACCTGGCAAATCTTCTCTCCCCTTCTTATAACAAAGAGAATCAAGAATGGGAAATATTGAGTTTCTTCCTCACCCCATTCTCACTTTTGGGACTAAACCAGTGGTGAAATCCACATTTTTTTACTACCGGTTCTGTGGGTGTGGCTTGATGGGCATGATGTGGCTTGGTGGGCGTGGCTTGGTGGGTGTGGCAGGGGAAGGATACTGCAAAATCTCCATTCCCTCCCCACTCCTAGGGGAAGGATATTGCAAAACCCCCATTCCCTCCCCACTCCTGGGGGAAGGATATTGCAAAATCTCCATTCCCACCCCACTCTGGGGCCAGCCAGAGGTGGTATTTGCCGGTTCTCCGAACTACTCAAAATTTCTGCTTCCGGTTCTCCAGAACCTGTCAGAACCTGCTGGATTTCAGCCCTGGACTCAACTGTTGTTTATTGATCGATTGTTGACTATATCTTCCTCAAGGCCACTTCCATAGCCCACTACAACAGGGTTATTAAAGCTTGTCTCATACTATTTCAGACTAAAGTAATTAGTGATGCCATATGTTTATGGAGATTCTCAGCCATCCAGGTCATGGTTGTCCCAGAGCTGCTTTCTTAAGCGGCAACTGGACTTTCTTTATTTTTCCTTGAAGAGGTTTCACTTCTCATCCAAAAAGCTTCCTCAGAACTGAACTGAACTGAAGTTTTTTTGGATGAGAAGGAAACTTCTTCAAGGAAAAACAAAGAAAATCCAGTTGCCTCTTGAAAAAGCACCTTTGGGATAGTGATGCCATAATCCTTTTCAATTGATCCCATCTCCTTACATTTTTTTTCTTCCATTAATCTTTTAATTTCAGCATGGATGGCAGTCCAGAAATAGATAGGATAAAGCACTAAAATGAACTGAAGAGAACCAAAGCTTTAAACGATTAAAATAGCCGTAGCCATCACACACGAAGAGAGGCATAAGAGGGAGGTATTTAAATAAGGACCAGTTGGACACAGCTAGAAGAGGATGCTTAAATCTTGAATGCCAGAGTAAAAATAAAGCAAACAAGGGCGGCAGAGGAAGTCTTTCCATAGTTAGAGCATCGGGTTAAGAATCTCAGGAGAAGAATCCATGAGATGATCAGGGCCATCCCACAACACCTAACATTAGGATGTTGTTGTTAGTTGCGAAGTCATGTCCGACCCATCGCGACCCCATGGACGATGTTCCTCCAGGCCTTCATGTCCTCTACCATCCTCTGGAGGCCATTTAAGCTCACTCTGACTGCTTCAGTGATTCCATCTAGCCACTCACTCTCTATCATCTCCTTCTTTTGCCCTCAATCATTCCCAGCATTAGGCTCTTCTCCAGTGAGTCCTTATTTCTCATTAGGTGGCCAAAGTATTTGACCGGGATCAGGATCCGGCCATCTAAAGAGCAGTCAGGGTTGATCTCCTCTAGGACTAACCAATTTGATCGCCTTGCAGTCCAAGGGACTCGCAGGAGTCTTCTCCAGCACCATAGTTCAAAGGCTTCAATTCTTTGGCCCTCAGCCTAATGTTAGGATAGGTACGTGAAAGAGCTATAGTTCCTTTAATAAGTATCAGCGTCCTAAACTGTTAAAAGAGAGGCAGGTTGGTATAGTACTTAAGGCACAAGGCTAGAAACCATGAGTTCTAGTCCTGTTTTAGGCATAAAACCAGCTGGGTGACCTTAGGCCAGTCACTTTCTCTTAGCCTTAGGAAGGCGGCAATGGCAAACCATTTTTGAAAACCTTGCCAAGAAAATGGCAGGAATTTTTCCAAGCAGTTGCTAGAAATCAAGACTGAGTCGAAGGTACGAAAACCCAAAAACAATCCATCAATTAAAGCAGGCATGTCCAACCCAAGGCCCACAGGCCACCTGCGGCCCTGAACAGCTAATGATGCAGCCCCACAAGATCATACATTTTTAACACTATTCTGTGATTTATATACATTCACTATATTATAGGAAGGCAGTTCTCAACTTACAATCATTCGTTTAGTGACCGTTTGAAGTTACAACGGCACTGAAAAAAAATGATGACCATTTTTCACACAGCCCTTGTAACATCCCTGTAGTCCTGGGGTGTCAAACTCGAGGCCTGCGGGCTGGGTGTGGCCTGCAGGGTGTTTAAATATGGCCCTCAGGTCCACCCTGGAAACAGCAAAGACCGGCCTCCCGGAAAACAGAGTTCAGGAGGGCGACATGCTGTCCTCCCGGGCTCTGTTTTCAGCTGTGACGACCTCCTGCAGCCCTCTGCCAGGGAAAACGGAGCTCGGGAGGGCTACATGCAGAGGGCTGCAGGATGTCATCATGGCTGAAAATGGGACCTCAATGGGTGACGTCGAGCTGGCCACGCTGCCACCTGCCACCCCCAAGGTGAAACACAACCCTGATGCGGCCTTCAGTGAAATTGAGTTTGACACCCCTGCTGCGGTCACATGATCAAAATTGGGACGTTTAACAACTGGCATGCATTTATGACAGACAGAGGGATCACAGCAATTTTTAGGCCAGCAGCTCTGCTCCTGACTTCCGAGGAATGTTGGTGTGCAGGAAACTGAAGAAGGGAATGCCGCATACGCTGCCTTGGAGGAACGCTAGACTATAAATCTAACAAATAAATAAATATTAAAGCTAGATTTGCAGAAAAACATCACGGCAGCGTTATTTTTGGGGAGGGAAGGAATCAAAACTTTTATGGCCAAAAACGGGCCTCGGTCTGCAGCAGTTTCCCAGAATTGAGTGCAGTTGTTGAATGCAGATGATCTTCTGCGCTGGGAAAGAAGCCAGCTGTTTTTTCATTGAGGGAGCCTCATCTGAAGAACGGGCTGGGGGAGAAGCTCCGGGCCTTAGATGCACATGAATGTTTGTAAAGAGATTTATACTAGTGATTCATTTGGGCATTTGGGTATGATTGTTTTCCTTTAGCACCACAAGTAAATAGGAGGGAGGGAGGAACGAAGGAAGGAAAGGAGGGAGGAAGGAAAGAAAGAAAGAAAGGAGGGAGGAAGAAGGAAGGAAAGGGGGAGGGAGGGAAAAATGAAGGAAGGAAAGAGGGAGGGAGGAAGGAAAGGAAGGAAGGAGGGAGGGAGGTAGAGGAGGGAAAGGACGGGAGGAGCAAAGAATGAAGGAAGGAAAGGAAGGAGGGAGGGGAGGGGAGGGGAAAGGAGGGAAGAAGGAAGGAGGGAGGGAGGGAAGAAGGAAAGAAGGAAGGAATGAAATTCCAAGAGGATGCAAAGACTCAGGAAGTTTGAGAGTTCCTTCTGATCAATCTCATCCAACAGCCATTTCCAGATGGGAAAAGATGAAATTATTTGGACTACAGGCCTTTCCAAATGCTGCTGCGCCTGCTGTGGTATCAGCCAGATCAGGAATCAGGTTATTATAGATCTAAATTTAAGACTAAGCAAATAAATAAAAATGCCTTATTTTTTCTTCCCTTTACATTGTTTTTTTCCCTTCTGGAACTGAATTCTGAATGCTTCTCGCTACATTCCTTTTGCATTTTTCCAGATTCTTTGCCATGTCCTCAGCTAACCATCATCAGGGATGTATAAAAAAAATTAACCCTTTTGTTTCGAGCCTTATTTCAAAAGAAAGAAAGGGATGCTATTTCTCTCTTCTCCCCCCTCCCCATTTTTGCTCTGTTCACTGCTCTTTCGTGGGAAAATATTGCAGGCTGAAACTTTGGCCCGCGTATTTACGTGGGAGCAGATATGCCAGAACTATAAATATATTCCCTTCGATGACATAAATAGGTTATACGTTGCCCCCTTTCCCAGAAAAAGAGTCATTCACATGTACCCTTTAATTCATGGGTGAACATCCTTTGCCAAAGCTCATACCAGACGTTTTGGAGAAAAAAAGCCCAACTTTTCCAGCAGCCTCTTCCTACACAGTGGGAGGAAAAATCTGTGCAGGGAGAAAGAGATAGTCAGAAAGAGAGGTTAAAAAGGGAAGGCCAGACAGAAAGGAAGTAGATTTTGCTGTTTAGCCCCATCCACTTTGCACAGGTTCTTCCCGGGGGAGATATAGGTAGTCCTCAACTTACCGTATTTTTCGGAGTATAAGACGTTCCGGATTATAAAACGCACCTATCTTTTTTGGTGAGGAAAACAAGAAAAAAAAAATCTGCCTCTGCCTCCCAGCAATTTTCCTTGTTGCCGCAAACAGCAAACAGCCTGCTTTACTTTCATTTTTGTTTTCAGCATAGCTTGATTAGCACAAGGAAAAAAAAAATCTGCTCCCACCAATTTACCTCCTTGCAACAAGCAGCAGAGGCCCACGCAGTAATAGGCAATAGACCTTCCAGAAATGACTGACCAGCTAGCCACGCCCACCTAGTCACATGACCTCCAAGCCACGCCCACAGAACCGGTAGTAAAAAAATGTAGAACCCACCCCTGATATTGTCCCCAACAATCTGGGTCCTCATTTTACCCACCTCGGAAGGATGAAAGGCTGAGTCAAACCTTGAGCCAGTGAGAATCGAACTCCTGGCAATGGGCAGAGTTAGCCTGCAATACTGCATTCTAACCACTACGCCACCATGGCTCATGCAATGCAATGCAATGCAATGGCTGATATCTGGAACAGAAATAATCCACACAGCAACATCTATTGCAGACCCGAGCAGCAATTCTTCACTCTCCACCAATGCCATGCCCAAATTTCCTGATTTAAAACCGAGCGGAAAGTATGAAGACTTCCTGAGTATTCCCTTCCCAGCCAGAAACCAAAGTGATTTCTTTCCCATAAAACTTCCCCTTTCACTCTTGCATCCGTATTATAAGGCTGGGATAGCAGAGTTGATGTATGAGTTCTGCTTCAGGCAAAGCTTTTTTTTTCTTTCATCCCACATCAAAGGCTGAAGGAACCCTCAGCGCTCCATAGCTGGCTTAACCCACCTGGACAGACTGCCAGTGAATTCCCGGGCTCCACATCATTCAGAATCAATAATGAAGTCAAATCAAGAGGGGCCGTCAAAACATCGGCATCTGCTGGGATGTTAGCCAAGGAATGAAATAGTTTGAGATCAGGCTAAGCCTCCTACTTCACTCCAATGACAATTGTGTGTCCTGGGGTGGGGGTTGGTTGGGATGGGGAGAGGAGAGGTGGGAAGGCCAGCTATCTCAATTGCTCCACCATCTGTGTTTTGGGAAAGGGTATTAAAAGGATCTTCTGGTTGTGTCATTGTTTTTGAGTGGCAAAGTGTTCCAAGTTGTTCTTGCTCATTTACAGTTGTGTTGGTGCCATGTGCTAAGCATTGGTTAAGTGAACCAATGGATAGGATAAGGATAGGATAAGGATAAGGATAGGATAGGATAGGATAGGATAGGATAGGATAGGATAGGATAGGATAGGATAGAATAGAATAGAATAGAATAGAATAGAATAGAATAGAATAGAATAGAATAGAATAACAGAGTTGGAAGGGACCTTGGAGGTCTTCTAGTCCAACCCCCTGCTCAGACAGGAAACCCTATGCCATTTCAGACAAATGGTTGTCCAATTTCTTCTTTAAAAATTTCCAGTGTTGGAGAATTCACAACTTCTGGAGGCAAGTTGTTCCACTGATTCATTGGTCTGTCAGGAAATTTCTCCTTTGTTCTAGGTTGCTTCTCTCCTTGATTAGTTTCCACTCATTGCTTCTTGTCCTGCCTTCAGGTTCTTTAGATAATAGCTTGACTCCCTCTTCTTTGTGGCAGCCCCTCAGATATTGGAACACTGCTATCGTGTCACCCCTATTAGTTAGTCAGTCAAATGTGATGGGTTTGCACGAGATCCTTGAAGGTAAATTACCCACCTGCCCTGCAACATGACAGGGTAAAATCTAAGGGGTATATTTCAAATGCAGTATATTGTGCACTCTCTTTGTGACAAGGGGGTGTCTAAGGGATACAAACAAAATATTGAAATGGTGCCCACAACAGTGTGATTCAAGCCCTACCTTTCTAAAATGTGCAATACACATAAAAGACAAGCAGGGTTTCAATAATACTATCTTGAATTTTGTGGCCGTGCCCTAGGGCAGCATTTCTGAACCTTGGCAGCTTTCAGATGTGTGGACTTCAACTCCTTGCTGGCTGGGGAATTCTGGACATTAAAGCTGACACATCTGAAAGCTGCCAAGTTTGAGATATACTGCCCTTAGGGCATGACACTGCTTTTTATATGAGGCACATAATCATGCCAGGTATAGATTCTGCAACATCCGTTTTCTGGAAGAAATTAACGTATGAATTGATTTAGAATGGTGGCCAAACATGAAACTCATACCAGAAAATGAATTCTGCTATTGCAGTCTGTCTAGATATCAAGTTAAGGACACTGCAAAAATGGATTTTCTGCCAGATTTCTGGGTCCAAGCCCTGGATAATTTCTATGTATGTATACTCACGGTGGCACAATGGTTAGAGTGCAGTACTACAGGCTACTTCTGCTGACTACCAGCTGCCTGCAATTTGGCAGTTCAAATCTCACCAGGCTCAAGGTTGACTCAGCCTTCCATCCTTCCGAGGTGGGTAAAATGAGGACCCAGATTGTTGGGGGCAATAGGCTGACTCTGTAAACCGCTTAGAGAGGGCTGTAAAGCACTGTGAAGTGGTATATAAGTGCTATTGCTACTCATTCCTAACATGGCCACTGGCCATGGTGGTGAGGGAGTATGGGAGTTGTAGTTTAACTATGGGATAAGATCCCAAAGGTGCTTTTTCAAGAGGCAACTAACTGGACTTTCTGTTTTTCTTTGAAGAAATTTAACTTCTCATCCAAGAAGCTTCTTCAGCTCTGGGGAAGCTTCTTGGTTGAGAAGCGAAACATCTTCAAAGAAAAACCTGAAAGTCCAGTTGTCTCTTGAAAAAGCATCTTTGGGACAACCAGGACCTGGATGACAGAGAATCTCCATAGACATTTATGGGACAAGATTGGTCTTTTTAGAAGTTGCTAACTTGCAGAAAAAGAAAACTAACAATAAAAGGATAACCTTTTCAAGGGTGGGAAATCTCACAAGGTTGTGTGTTAGGACTGATGCTTTTTAACTTGGTCATACTAAATCCTAGTTTAAGGGTAAGTAGTAAACTGGCTGAATTCATGGACGCTGATGAAATCCAATGGCAATTGTGAAGAGCTCCAGAAAATTCTCTTTAAAATATCCGACTTTTATCAAACAAATGGTAAATGTGATTCCACTTAAGGAAGTGCAAAGTGATGCACATTGGAGCAGAAATATATAAGTATGGGTGCATTGTCATCATCAGAACTACTGCACATAGCTCCCGTTGCTACATTTAGGAAAAAGGTACAACAGAGAAAATGAGAAGAAGTAGAAGAGAGCAACCCACATAATTAGGGACTCAAAGTACTTTTCTTGGGAGAAAAAAAAATGAGCACAATGGGGGCTCATTAGTTTAGAAAACATGGTGGTGTTGGGGACATACGATAGGAAGGTTAAAACATGCAGGGAATGGGAAAAGATCAGACATTCCTTTCTTGGTTTGAAGAGGTAAGCTAAGCATGCAGTCCAAAGAAGATGCTTCTTCGTGCAATTCATAGTTAGTTGATGTGTGAGAGATAAGGATGGACATTGACTTAGCTTTGTAAGTAGACTAGATAAATTCATAGGGAATAATAGGTCTATTGACAGCTGTGAGTGAAGACAGATTTCCACACTGGTGGCAGCTTTTACCCAAATACCAATTGAAGAACACTGGTGGTCAAAGATGGTAAGCATGCTGGAGATACCTGCCTAGCTTCTGTGAGAAACAAACATCTGGACTCAGAGGAGTTATGGCAAGAGCCAGAGGTGCTATTTTTATGCTCTTGAGTCATAGGGAGGGCCCTGGGCTAGGGATGGCTGTATTATTGAGGCAGATGAGAATTTATCTCCACCATCACCATCCCAGTTAGCTCTTTTCTGCCTTCCACCAATTAGATCCTCGGGTATGGTTCCCATTTTGTAAAAAAGGAACTGCTGGTTCTCTTAGGGCACGTCCAGACTATCAAAACAAGGAGGGAATGGTTGCTTTGATTGTATTATAAAATATAATGCAGTGTATTATATGATAACCAGAAGGTGTATATCCCAGAGGTATTATCAAAGGAAGTGAGTCATGTTTCTAGGATAGCGTATCTCAAACTCAGCAAGATGTGTGGACTTCCAACGTCCTGAATTCCCCAGCCAGCATTTAACTATACAAGCCTCTCCCTTTTTTTCTTCCATCCAGTGATGTCTGATTCTCAAAGACTGCCTGGACAAGCCCCTAAAATTTTGTTGGACAGGTTTTCCAGAAGTGGTTTGTCATTACCTCCTTCCTAGGGCTGAGAGCAAATGACTGGCCTAAGATTACCCAGTTGGCTTTGTGCCTAAAGCAGGACAAGAACGGATATAGTCTCCTGATTTCTAGCCTGATGCTTTCTTTAACCCTAACACCAAACTGGCTCTCATCGAACTCTAGTCCTAAATTCCAAAATATACCGGAAGGATATTGATATTGACATAGGCTTATTCCATTGTACCTTGCCTCAGTGAAATAACCTTGGTGCTATAGTGTGTCAACCCATCCAGCACATTAGAACTGTGTGAATCCAAAGCCAATTGTAGGTATCAATTATTACTCAAATTGCAGCTTAATGACACGTGGTTCTACCAGTATCATAGCTTGATCTTTCACAGTATTTCCCTCAAATGTGAGTATATGTAAGGCCCACTTTTATTTAATCTTTGTGTAAGCGAATTAGTTGGTTCTTTTTTAAAAAAACCTCTAACTGCTTAACACAGATATGGGTCTTATTTCATCACTGCAGCTAGATACGAAATTACAATCCAGATAGAATATATTGCAAGACAGTCATTTGTTTATTAATTGTAATATTTCAAAGTCAGTGATGTGGACCAAACACCAGAAATTGCATAGAATCAGGAAATTGAATATTATAGAATCTATTCAGTCAAGTACTTGAAGATTCCATTTCTTAGGGGGTGGGGTGTAAGAATTCTCCATAGCAACTTTACTTTGAGGCAATGAAATTTCATTGAACTCTAAAATGTAATTTCCTAACATTGAAGCTTATTAGAACCGACGTTAAGATGTTTTGGCTCTTCAAGTCTTACTTGCTAAATTTTATAGTGCAGCAGTTTTGAATAATCCTGGTACAATGCCATGCATTTTAGCATGACTATTTGCATTTCTTCCTGATACACGTTGTTCGTTCCTTTGAACACAAATGAATATTCCTCTTTTTGAAAAATGCATTTTGTAAATGCCAAAAAGATATAAAAAAAATACAGAGACAAATTCTAGGGGCTGGAATTCCAATATATCTGGGAGCCATATGGTTACTTTCAAAGTTTGAAACAGGCTCCCTCTGCTGATGCCGCAGCGTAAAACGAAGAGGCTGATAGAGCACATTCCATGAATGGGCCACTCAACCTAGTCACTGCTCAATACAGCAGACACAGATTTTGTACTGTTCCCTGATTCTGCAGCCTGTTATGGAAAAACTTGCTTACAAAAAGCAGCTTTCCATTCAGAAGAATGCAGGAGAGCAAATGTTATTTGCAGCTAGAGATAAGTGCAAATAAGCATTGTTTAACCTTCACACAACTGCACATCAACTTGATAGGATCAGTCCCTGAGAAGTTATCCTGGGGTTCTCATGGTTATTCTCAGAATCGATTGAGCACGAAGGAGAGAGCCCGCAGGTGTGATGGTTCCACTTCTCTAATGTAGGACTTTTCCTGTGATTCTGCAATTTCCTGGGCATTAAGGACAGCAGAGTTTGCGTGGAGGAGAAGGCTAAGGGTGTACTTGAAGCAAGATGACAAGACTCTCACCGTCACAAGGCAGATTGCTTGGAGGTTTCAGTGCTCACTATTGCTCTTTCCACGGGTCGCCATCAAAGGTTATATTCTCAACATGATAAAACATGACTTACCAAGCTGGGTTTATACAACGTGAACTAACAGTTTGGCTCACCGCAGTGTGTGAGCTCAATCAATGTTGTGCAAAAGTAACAGCAACTTGTTTTTAAAAGTATACATTAAAGTCATGGTTTAACAGATACTTAAACTAGGCATTTGGGGCTACATATGATGAACCAAATAGTTGTAAGAATTAAAATTTCAGCCGGCATATTTCAGAAGCTACAGTCCAGATAATCTGGGCAAAGTAGAGCTTTAATAAGTGACAAGAGCATCATTTTTTTTACCTGAAAATTTATTGAAAAATGCAATACAAGATTGAACACATATCTAAATGCTACATCTAATTTTTCTTTAACTACAAAAGTCCAAAATAACAACTACATAAACTATAAAGATTTGCTAATAGTTTATTCTGTTCCTACTTTTTTTTAAAAAGAACGAACTATTCTATACAATTGTCTTTAAAAAAAATTTACAAAGCTCCTTCATATCTGCAGTGAAATAGTGTGATTTAATGTGTAAAAAAGAGAACCAACCCCCCATAATTAGAATACATTTTTTAAAAATTGTCCCTTGTATGAAAATGGAAAAAAATCACAGTTTATGAATCCCCAACACCCTCTCGAGTCCCCAAAGTTAATTTGTACTTTAATTGTTGGCAAGTGAAAATCTATTTTTTTCCTTCTAATTTGACCAATTTGGATACTGCTGCTCTTCCTTCTGTACACACATTCATAGATAAATAGCTTCCATTTACTATACAATTAAGAGAGTTTCTAGATAATCTCATAAATGGGGAAGGAAATAACTGGGAGCATAGTCATTTCATCATTATAAATAAATAGACTATATTTTATTTACTGCTCCAGTAATGGCAGTGCTGGTCCCCAGAAAACGAGAATGCTAGAAGCTGGTTTATTTTGTGATCTGTTAAGGTGATGGTGGCAGCTCTGAGATTGTGAGTACAAACAGCCTACAAATGCTTTTCCTACTCAAAACATGAAAATTACTATTGTCAATGGCAGACAGTTCAGGACACGTTTCTGGTACCCTAAAACTAAATTATTTTCATTGTGTCTGCTATGGAAAGTTAAATTACCTTGGCAAATGCATTTTAAAAGGATTTATTAGCTCCTTTTTTTAAATTTCTCCAGCATGCTTGGCTATACAAAATGAAATATTGCTCACTTGCGGGATATAAGCAGCCAGGAGGAACAAACTCACAACTCTTGTTCAGTTACAAAGGCTGCCAGCAGGAGTGCCAATTTATAAGCTCAGGTGGTAAACAGAAACCGCCTTCGCAGCAGAGAGTGGATTTACACTGCATGCAGGAAGGAATTTCAGAAAAGAAAATAATCCCTATGTGGCAGCAGCCCCAGGATTCACATTCCTAAGAGGTTTAAAAGAGGACCCTTAAACTCTTTCAGCCTTTTCTGGTATGAAGTTTAGTTTTATCAGTTTTGGCGAATAGGTAATAAAAGCTGGTGGGAGTTGTTGCGCAATAAGACTACCAGTCAAAAGAAGGTGTGTACATGCATATTGTTAAGGGGTTTTAAAAGTTTGTTACAATAATCAGAAGCAGAGTAACATAACATGAAAACAGCACAATCATTTAGGTTTATCAGGGGTATCCCACGGTGGCAACTTTAAGACTTGTGGACTTCTACTCCCAGATTTCCTCGGCCATGATTGGAATTCTGGGAATTGAAATCCACAAGTCTTAAAGTTGTCAAGGTTGGACAACCCGATGTATATCATGTAAATCAGTTTAATCTGCAAAAATATGAAGTTTTTCTTGCTTTATAATGCTTTTATCTTCTGGCATACTCAAAGGTGGAGATCTTATGCCTGGCCATGAGTAGAAAAGCAAAACTTTTATTAAACCCCTGAGGTCAAATTGCCCTGCTAATGAATATAAAGAACCAAAAAGAAAAAAAAAGTAAATTTGAATGACCCTTACTTTTCTTTCTCTCAGGAATATGGCTGTCTTGTTGCTTGTTCCTTTTATCTTGTAGAATAGTTTTTCATTTTTTTCATTCACGTGTCCTGTGATTTTGAGCATTTCTTGAAACTAATATATTCCTAAGTAATATTTAGAAAAGCAATCCTAAATACTTACACCAACTGTTAAATGAACATTTTTTGCTTCTGATTATTGTAAAAGGAGGCAAGTAATGACACAATGCAGATATACCATCCCACCTTGGACTTCCTTATTGCAGTCTAATGCAACACTTACTGCAGATTTTATTACACACTTTTAATAAATAAGCTAAAAATCAGAAAAAGGGAAGTTGGGAGTCATCTATTGCACAACACAAAAAAGGGTGAATCAGTAAAATTAACCCTGGTGCATGAATGAAAATGGAGGTCAAAAGGTAAGGTGGTAGAAAACTCTGAAAATGGGAGAGCAATAGATGTAAGGAAGGCCAGGAAGAGGTACAATCTGAAATGCATTCCCCTCATCATGTAAAGGTAATATCTTATAATGTGGGATTCACATTCCATACAAGAATGTGTAGGTTAGCTAAACAGAACAGAACATCACTGGCTAGCTATCCATAGTGTACAAAAATCATGCTCAGTTACAGCTGGTGAAAGGGCAAAACCTGTCCTTAGAAACCATATGGAATACAAGCTTCATGAATAATAGAATTCCATAATAAATAATAGAATGCTTTCAAAACTGCTTTATGCTTTGAATAAAAGAGCAGTAAAAGCAGCAGAAATATTAATATTTTGTACCAGTCAAAGTGTACCAATCAGTTGTCTTTCACAATAAATAGCTAGTTTTGTAATAAATACATTAAGTGCCCAGAGTTTATTCTAGTTCGGTGTAATATTGTTAGGAAGCTTACTTACTCTACTGCTTTCACAATTAATTAATTCTATTACAACTCAATCCTATGTTTATTTTCCGGGGGGTGGGGGAGGATCTGTTTCCAAATGGGCTTCCCTCTGGCATCAATCAGCAATCATTGGAAACATGATGTAATGTCCAGAGCATATTAAAACAAAACTGATCGAACAGCATTCCATCTCAAAACACTTCTAAAATGTTACAAACACTTCATTTTGAATGTAAAATTGTGGTTTCAAGCTCAAATGGGATGTTTTGTATTCAAAATGTTTCACATACCACTACCTTTAAATCTTTCAATCCTAAAATATTCCTACTGATTCTTTAATCAAAATGCACTCACATTTGAGGGGGAAAGGAACATGCAGTATTACAGGGTAGCATTATTTCAAATAGTAAATGAAAGCTTTTATTTACTGAAATTGAGTTCTTCTAAGAAAAGGTAGAGCTGCTTCTTGTTGTATCTTTACAGAGCCTTCACATATTTTAGGAAAAAGAACCATCCAGCTAAGTAATGGTCTATCTATTTTTGAAAGATGGGAATTCCAAATTGGAGTCCAATAACTTAACATGCAGATTGCAATACACATAGAAAAGTGAAGTATTTTGAAAAAGAGTAGTCCTATTTGACTTTTGTTTGAAAGTAATGTAAAATCAGTATTATCTTTTTTAAAAAAAATTCCCACTGACCCCTTTCATAAATTACTTATTGCTCTTTCTCTGAACATATTCCCCAGGTGGTACATACCGTATTTTTCTATGATGACAATACATACAGTATTAAGGTGCTGAGGACAGCACCCAATGCTGAGTTCTACTCTTTCATTCTAATGTTAACAGTGGAAAAAGCTAAGGGCATCATTTACCAAGTGCAACAACCTCTGTTCGTGGGTTGTTGTTATTGTTGTTGTTTTTGAGGGAAAGCAAGTTCTTTTATAAGAAATTCTAAATGATCTAAAGGAAACAAGGGAGATACAGCACCAGTGCACCATGGTTAGGGTTGCCCCCCCAAGAAAAACGACAGAGTACTGTCTTCTGATGGAAATTAATATATTCCCTCTCCAAATAACTTTTCACTGAGGAAACAAGACCCTATTCTGACTGATAGCCTTTGATACCATCTTCATGAAAAGAATGCCAGATTGTCTTTAACAACTGAATAGGAATTACACCCCTTATCCAGATACATTGCCAGAGCTCTAAATTTAGCTTTTGTTTAAAAGGTATGATTTTAAATCTTTATTTGCCTTTTGCCCCCCCCCCTTGCACAAACAAACAAACAAAAAACAAAACCCTCCACCCAAACCTACAAATGAATATGGGTAAAAAAAAACCCCACCATGATAAAATCACAGCCTAACTTAATTGTGCTCAGGGTCTCTTACTCTTAAACTCATAGCTTAATGGGGCTAAACAGCAGATAGGATTACAAGGAACACCTACCAAGGACTGGGAAGCAAAACAAAGGTGGAGGGAGAAAAGAGCAGATGAGAGTTGAATGACTTACCACAATTCATTTAAAAGCTTTACAATTCACAGTATAAAAAAGCAACTTCCATTGTCCCTGAACCTAGGCAACTACTGAATTACTTATATAAACACCACAACCTCCGGATATGTTCAAGCATCTAAAGACAGACATATCCACAAAAGCGAAGGAAATCCACAAGCCAAGTATGCTGTGGTTAGGATACTCTGGACATTTTATAGATCAACCAATCAAATTAAAGTTTTGCACACAGTGATTTTTCTGACAAGGGTGGCTACTTGTAAGTCACTGATATGCCACACGGTAACCTATTCAAAAAGTAGGAGAGAATGCAAGCTACTTGAGGAACAGAAAGGTGAATATCATCACACTTAAAGGCAACATTTTTGATAAGCCCTGTGTACGCTTTTTGACATCTTAATACAGATTCAGAAAATGGCAAAGGAAAAGGAAATGGGAAAAAAATGATTTAAAAAAAAAAAAGCACATCAGCACATGTAAAATATGGCAAATTGTCGGTCACAATATTAAAAACAATGAAAAGGGACATATAGTATTAAAGATAATTCCAAGTAAACATCAAAAAGCATAACTTCCTAACAATAAATGATAGAATGTGTGATTGAGAATAAATCTGGCAAGTTTGAGGTCATGGTGTTCGAAAGTTCCTTTGTAGTTCTGCTGGTATGTCTTGGGTGGCCTTCAAAGAATGAAGCAGGCATCACCTAGGAAGATACAAATTTCTTAATGAAAATGGACACACATTTAGTATCTTACAAAGTGTTTGTGAACTCCTGATATTCTGCAAATGGGACAGAATGCATCAATTATATAATATTTTCAAATAATTGATTAATATTCATCTTAACTGGAAAGTCTAAGCTTTTTATAGCAACATAGAAAAATGCAAAAGTATACCGTACATAAACAAAAAGCCTGAACTAATTAAGATATCACTGGCTCAATTAATAATAAGGCTTAGCTGGCAATATAAAAAATATATCAAAGCCAGGACAAATAAGCACGTCTTCAACAATAGAAAGACCATTCCATATTCTGGGCAGCACAACTGACAGTGTCCTTCAGTGAGAGTGATTGCTGAATGAACATGATGAAAGCTGTGGCATAGTAGGAAAGACGTTTTCTATGAAAAGCTAAATCCATGAGTCATGGTGGCTCAGTGGATAGAATGCAGTATTGCAGGCTAACCCTGCCCACTGCCAGTAGTTCAATCCTGTCCTGCTCAAGGTTGACTCATCCTTCATCCTTCTGAGGTCGGTAAAATAAGGACCCAGATTGCTGGGGGTAATATGCTGACTCTGTAAACCGTTTAGAGAGCGCTGTAAAACACTGTTGAGCAGTATATAAGTAAGTGCCCTAGCTAAGTGTTACTGCTATATGAAATAAATGCATGTTACTAAACATATATATAAATTTTGCTCAAATGTGTCTTATTATGAGGAACAGAATATGAATGTTGAAGTGAGAACATAGCCAAGTTATATTTGAAAAAAAGTATCAATAATGCTCAATCATCTTTGCTTTCCTTATTATATTATGTGCATAAATGTTTCAAGGTAAACTACCGTGGTTAAGTCTGTATTTTAGATGATGTTTTAACTTTAAAAACCAGCTTTTTATTATATCATTACTTTGGATCTTTTTTCTTACTTTTGTCTGATAATGGGACATAACTGCAGAACGATAGGATAAAAAATTAAATAACTACATAAAATCCATATGCCTGAAGGTAGCCTCCAAGGATACACAAATGGAGAATTCCTGTCTAGATGTTTGCTCATAAATGGCATTCTGGTCTGTTGCAAAGCATACTCAAAATTCAGAAAACTCCCCCCTCCCCAAGAAAAACTTAGGTTCCCTAAATTGACCATAGGATCATTCTTCCACGGATAACTTAGTTTTAAAATATAAAGGTTTAAATCAGAATGTGATGCTCGGTTAATACATGGCGTTAAGGATGTTTCTTAGCACAAGGGCCCAGTTCTTGTTCACTCGTGTATGAAACAATTCTTGACCACTTGTATAGCTCTTGGGCTTTAAATACCGGCGAGATAGCTCACTCATAAAATGGTGCCTTGTTGAGAAACATTAGCATTGATCAAAAGGAAACAGGAGAAAAAATACTCTAAGATACCAAAAAAACCCATGCTATTTTGGTCCTTATGTACAACTAAATCACCATCAAACAGTATGTCAGGTGAAACAAATCTGTTGCATAAATAATCCATAAGAAGAAACACAGAGACAATTTCTCAAATTAAATGGTGTGCTGAGGTTTCATTCCCAAGTTGCACATTATCTCCGTACTGTACTGGGAAGAACATGAATAATTAATTTATTCTTAGCTTTATCAGAGGACACTTCTCTACAAATTTCAGGTAACTTGCAATGGATGCCCACCGTGATTGAGACGCCTACTGCAGGACTGAACAACGCAAGCGACTGTGAATGCCTTTTTGTTATCTTGAACAGGTCACACCAGTTTCCCTTTACTTAAAGTACAGATTAAAAAATAATTTGAAAAAGTAGGACTTTATTAGAGCTATATAAAAATTAAAAATATGGACAAGGTAAAAGGTTATTGGTGAATTTGAAACATTTATTTTAGCCCCCTTCAGCATTCTTAGTGTTGCTTCTAATGGCAATAGCAGTAGCACCCAATACTTTTTAAATAGTTTACTATAGGTTTCTCTCCGCCAATTGGTGGTGAGTGGACTGCTTATAATAGTGCAGGAACAAGACCTGGCAGGCAACAAGAAGTACAATATGACATGATATTTGCAGGTCTTATGTTCTGCAGACCCAGCCTATTTAATCCTAAACAATCATTGCTACCACTTTCAAACATTAGTGGGAGGCTAAATTTCAAGGATACTTATGATATGATTTACAATTAGAGTCAGAAACAGGCTACTATTTTAAACATTCTCATTTCTATTATGGCTGGATTCTTCCCCCAGTATATGTACATTTTAGCAGCAGTTTGTGCCTGTAAAGATTTACTATAATGGATTAAACTTGAGATATCAAGAACAGGGAGCTTCTTTAAGACACCTGATAACAATCCTTATTTATGACTAAAGTTAAAATATTTTATGAAGTGGTGCTAAAAGGGAACTTACCTGGTATAAACTATTTATTCTGCAATCTCAGTCTCCTGATGAACGACGACCTTGGTCACAGACATATCTGGATGTTGCTCTTTAGCTTCTTTGATGGCCTGAACAAGAACCTGAAGGAAAAGAGTATAAAGAGCACATTATTTCTGTGCTGCCTAACTTAATTTGCAGTCTGACATCCTACGGAATGGGGGGAGGGGCTCAACCTGTGTTATTTTACAATCAGCCTGATCAAGTTTAACACTTGAGGAAGACCACATTAGTGCTATCATAGCAATATTTTATCCAAGTGTTTTTTTTAAAAAAAATTCATTTTAATTATATATTTAACAAAACAGCTTCAAGTTTGTGAATGGCATCTTGTTATCTGTTATCACCTAGAAACATTTGAACTGAGTTTAAAAGATTTTCAATGCTTCAAAAATAACTTCAGAATCTGAATTTAAAGTTACTCTTCTATTGTTAAAAAAAACCCCTCCTTCCATTATCAATAATTACAACAATCTCTTACTTGATCATGATCAATGTCTGTATCTCCTGTGATGACAATTCGTTTTTCAATTCGTGTTTCTGAAATTCCACCTTTTACAGTCTGTCATGAGAAGACAAATATTAACATTTTTATAACTAAAAAATTATAAAACCTACAGAGATTTTAATTATTTTTAAAAGAGAAATGTAATCAATTTATTAAATAGGAATGTAAATAAAAATCTAGTTCATAGGTGCATTAGAATAAACTTGTATCATCTTTTGAACTTTCTTTTTCATAATTATGATTTCATTATTTTCAAATTTTTTTTTTTACAAAATTTAGACTAGACAAATATCCCATTCTTGCGAACCACAGGAAAGTTGCTTTACAAAATATAAAATTTGGTTATAAAGAGCATAAAAATGATTTTAAAAGTGAAGTTAATATAATAGATTCTTTTTTAAAATACGTCTGGAAATAGAAAATATTTAATCAGAACTCAATTAAGCTCAAACTAAACTAAAAAAATGTTTTGGCAAGAAAACTTGCAATTCCTTGATTCTCAATTTTAATGTAGACATAATTTGAGGCAAAGCCTTTAAAACTCCATATTACAAGATACATTTGTTTAACTTTTTTTCTCTCTGTGGTTTCTAACACTGGCTAAGCAGGTTTCCCCAACTTCACCATAAATGCCAGAAGTTCAAGTATCAAAACAGGTTGGTTCTTTGTATGCAACAAAACTTTCAAGAGGGCATCTGTAACTCAGAATAAGTCATACTGTTTGGCTATAGTGTATTATTATTTTTTTGACTTTATATCCATTACCAAAAGTTGTAAATCTAAAGGATAACTTGAGCTCATTGCAACTTTGTAACTAATGTAGCCAGGGAAGAGACTTTATGTAGCCAAGGAAATAAGATCCTTCTCTTGGATACAATATTATTTTATTTCTAACACAACCACAATTGTCATCAAAACGTAAGCTTTTCCGATCTACAGCAACACTGTCTTATAACAAAATAGTGCTTCTGTGTTCTCTGCATTCTACTGTCCAATCCTGTGAGGATTACCAAGGCACACAGAAAATGAAATATATGCATGTAATTTTTTTTGACAGGCATACAGCTTATCAATGAGACCAAATACTTGTTTAGCGGAGGTTTTACCTTCGTTATCTGTGTGGTCGTAGTGCTGCTGGTGGTCTCTGAAGTGATCGTCTGAGCAGTTAGGAGAACTCCAGGATCTAAATCCCCACTGCCATCATCAATCTAAGGCAGAAATACATGGAAGTATAAATGACTTCCTTGCCCACCTACAGTGAGTAACTCACCTGGTAGGAAAGATGACATTCATAAAAAAGAAACAAACTGAAAGACTGCTTCTAAGTGAAAAGAGATAGTATTAGCTAATCAACTACTGTATACATGTAGGACACTAACAACAACATTCTGGATCAGACAAGGCCCATACCAATTTAATCCAATACTCCCAGTAAACAATTAGATGCCATAGGAAGTTTACAAATAGAACCTTTGTGCAACGGCATCTTCTCAAGGATATATTGGTAAGAGCTGCTCAGTTCCCTGCAGTAATAAATGTAGCAACTATGATTAAATTCCATTCCTGTCCCACTTGTCTATACAATGAAAACAATGTACTTTTAAAAATCTTTTGAGATGTTTTTTTCAAAGCAGTAACAAACTTCCTTTTGTTGAATGTATATACATAGTTTTCTGCTTAAAGGAGGACAGTTTGTCAAAAGCATCCAGTTTACATATTTAAGCTGAAAGACCATATTTATCAAGCATATTTGCCTTGGGGGAAAAAATAGAAAGCACTTTGTAGCTACAAAAATAGTAAGAAAATGGTTTACCCTTAAGTCTATTTTTGGGTAGATTTTTGAAAAAAGCTTCCCACACATCTAGCTCCTTCTGGTACCACCCAAAATGCAACTTACCTTAGTGAGAGTATACAATGGGGAATTTTTAACTCAAGTGTACAAAC
Source organism: Pituophis catenifer annectens (assembly GCF_029215685.1). NCBI lineage: Eukaryota > Metazoa > Chordata > Lepidosauria > Squamata > Colubridae > Pituophis > Pituophis catenifer. Next base: position 14,108,599 of record NW_027256889.1, read on the forward strand.
TACCAAAGATGACGGATATCTTTTTTTTTTTTTTTAACTCTGGGGCTATTACTTATAATAATAATAATAATAATAATAATTTTATTTCTATACCGCCCTTCTCCCGAAGGACTCAGGGCGGTGTACAGCCTATTTAAAAACAGAAAAAACACAACAACAATTTAAAATTTAAAATCATTAAATAATTATCCACAGCAGTTGTCCACAAATAATGATTCTGGAGAGCAATTGTTGTGGTCCGCCGGCGGCCTGTGGAGTCGGACAGTGAGGAGGCTGGGGAGGACCACGGACGAGTCCTGGAGTCTGGGGAAGGCTCGGTGGAGGGCTCTGCGTCGGAGGCAGAGAGGGGGCCAGGGCCATCTGGGAGTTATGTGCGAACTCTGGAGCCTCCAGAGTCTGACGTCAGCGAGGTAAAGGAACAGGGAGAGCCTGTTCCCAGTGCGTGCATGCGCAGAGCTGCCAGAAGGCAAGAACAGTTAAAACAAAAGGGACGACTCGGGAATAGGGCTCAGAGATGATTGGCCCCTCCCATAAGACATAAAGGAGGAGCAAAGGCACATGAGCCTTTGCAGGAAGCAACTTTGGTCGTTCTGGTCGGTTTAAATTCTGAAGCTCCGTTTTGACTCGGTGTGGCCTTGCAAAGCTAATTGCCAATTAGGTCTTTGGCAGCGGGTCAAGGGAGATAAAGGTGGGTGCTTATCAGCCTTATCCTGAAGGATTGTGGCAAACTTCTGTTGGACTCTTTACAAACTATTTGTGACTCATTACCGGCTGTGAATGAAAATAATTCACAGTTGTTGAAATAAAGAGGGTTTTGGGGACTAATCATATGCTTTTTACTGTCTCAGGAAGCTCCTTCAAGCTCCTTCATCACAGTGTAAGCCAGCTCAGCTCTCAGCAAAGACTTGTCTAATTCTTCTAATTCAGGGCTGGGTATCATTTGGCTAGTAAGCACCACACTCAAAAGATTTTTCAGGAAACTTACAGCCACAAAGTGGCCTCATCAGGCATGGGAGCAGAGCTGTTTTAGGATTCTGGAGATGGTGTTTGTAAATGTGGTACACCCTTTTAGGTCTTACATTATCATTTTCATCTGTTTCCCACTTCAAAAGGTTGGGAGACTGTATTGTCTGTTTTTCAGCAATTATGGCCAGAAGGAGCTTTATGGACCAAAGTAGGAGAACTCATGCAATTCTGTTTCAGAAAAACATGACTTTTCTGATAATGATATTTCTCACAGCAATTGTCACCAGTAGAATTCCCTGCAAGAACCGAAACATCCCACTGAAATAAAATGTTCAAAGTCAAAGTAGATTAAAATTGATGAATGAAACTGCTTGGATTTTCTAACAATCGTACGAAATATTACAATAAAATCGTAACAGTAGATGGGAAGCAGCCTACCTGTGCAGCTTCGTAAGTTATAGTCTTGGTCTCTGTGTGGACAATTGGAACGTCTTTAGTTGGAATTTCACTTTTCACAGTATTAGACACATCAGAGATGGTAACGGTCTGAGTTTTCACAAGGGGGGGCTACAAAATAGTTTCAAAGTAGATTTAGTCACCTCATGTGAGTATTACTTAACAGAATTCCAATGTGCAACTTATAGATGCATCATGAACTCAACTATACATCACAACTGTTATGTTGTTTGCACTCATTTGCAGAATTGTGAAAATTAAGATGAAATGCAATGATTTCACACATTTTAAAAATCTGATTGGCCAAATAATGGAAATGGATTCACTTCAGTGATCAATATTAATATTTAATGAGAAATTTAATCATAGACATCTACATATATATCTCCACATATATGCTATACCATGTAGGAAGAATATCATTTACATGCCACAGTATTTATTTATTTGTTCAGAAACTAGATGAATTTAAATTGAATGTAGGAAACCTACAGAGAGTGCATAGGCAACACCTGCAGTTTGAAATGTGAAGTCCACCAGTTTATATTAAATCACTGCCAAATCACCATTTATGAATATTCAAGTATTAAGAATAACAGGAAAAGAAAAATCAGCTGTGCCACCACCTGATAATTAACTCAAAGAGAATATAATGTTAGTAAGTGGACCGCATAACCATCATATCCCTTTGCATACCCAAAGTATCACCTTATTATCAGATTACATATTTAGGTTTTTTAGCAGATAGGATTAATAAGGAAGGAGCACTGAAGCAAGCAAGCAAAAAAAATTACAATAAACTGGAGGGAAGTGGTATTTCCAAATCTGTTGACTCCAGACTTTGTTGTAATGAATAAAATATTAGTATTAATAATTAGTACTTAAGTTTTTCTGATATATTAAACATCTTTAGCTTTTTGAATTTCCCTTTCTTTGCACGAATCAAGAAAAAATGGTTTAATTAAGACATGTCAATTTCAGATAAGGATGAAGAAGGGAGTAATAATTTATATAGACAGTATGAAATTGAATAACTGTTTAGTTTTCGGGAATTACTTCAGGACATCAAAAATTAATCCTTCTTCATGGATATGTAAATATGCTTGCTCCAGTGTTCGCAAAGTGACTCAGAAAATGTAGCACAGGCGTTTGCAAAAGATATTCTATGTTCACATTTACTACCTGGAAACAGCGAATGAGAGCAGGAAATTCATGATCAACATTTGGACTGTAATATTCTCCATTTAGCTCTCTAAGTGGCTTGCTGGTAAATTTTGTTTCTTCAACACCACAGGCTTCCTCCTCTTGCTCATGGAGGTACAATGGAGGTGAAACAGGGATTACAGATATTTCCACCTCAGCCTGTTTAGAATCCTCAGCTTCCTTTTCCATATTTGAGCAAAATCCCTTTTCACACCTTAGATCTTCCTTGCTCTCAAGAAGAGCAGTGGCACCCTCCTCTTTCTGCTCCTTGCTGCTTATTGAAAAAGAGTCTGATTCATGAATTTGTGTAGACGCCAGTGTGGTTGACATTTGGCTCTCACTAAAGCCTACTGAATGCTTTGAAACCTCCCATTCAAAGTGAGAGGCAATATTTTTCCCCTCTGTCACATCATCTGCATCCTCTTTGAAGGGACAGTCACGCACACTCTAAAAAGAAACGAATACACAAAAAAGGCCAGAAAGAATTAGGAATAGAATGCACTTCATCTAGAAAGAGTGCAAAATTTAGAATAAGACTTCATAGGGCCTGTGTACACTATTACAATGGCTGAAGATGAATATTTCAAGTGCATTCAAAAAGGCTGTATTATAGTCACTCTGACAGACAATAACAGTCTCCCATAGTCAAGGTCAAGAAGTTGTTTATATTCTCCTCTTTGTCAGAGGAATTTGTCCTGGTCCAGCTCCAAGTCTGAAGTGGGCAAAGCTACTGCATCTTTCTCTGTAATAACAACTACTCTTTCAATCAACTAAGAAGTCATTGGACCAATAAACCAGTCTCCTGCCAGCAGGAGAATACAACTACTTTTGAAAAGGTTGGACATTCAGAGATCATGGCAGTAGACACAATCTGGTATTTGCCATTTGGAGAAGGAGGGGGTTAGCTTTTGCTGCCCCACCTGTACTATTTATGAATATCCACTGTCCCCTTCCTGTCCTAAAGTCCTGCAAGGTGCACTGGGAAAATATACATACATTACTCTCACTGCTTACTTGTAAAATACAGATCTATCATATTGAAAGCTCATTATGTTTTGAAAACATAAGCACATAATTAATGCTTTAATATTGCTGAGGAGTACAATTCTAAGCACACGTTTCAATTTCTTATAATTGAAAAATAATGCTGTCCACCCTGAAGCTACAGGTATGGCTTTTTAAAGAGAAATAAAGAATTTTGTAAAATGTTCCTTTGGAAACAACAGCTTTTCTTATGGTTTATAAATTGGATTTTTCATACATAAATCTAGGAGCAATCTTAATTGCTGAAGCTCTCAACAAAGCTGAACTTCTCAACAAAGCACAACGTAATTATTACTGACTTTTTTTATAAGAATGATCCAAATGATATAATGACAAGAAAATTCCAGGCATACAACAGAGATGATGAGAAGCTACCTCATTATTTATATATTTACAATGATGTTGCTTGCCTGAAAGTATCTGACTGCAAATGTCAAACAGGAAACTTTTGCATGCTATTTTCAACTTTTACTGTAAAATGAGTAACAGCATAATATAAAACAAAGAGATCCACTCAGCCTAATAGAAAGCAAGGGTATCTCTAGCATCAGAGCCAAGCCAGAGAATTTCACCAAGGATGATACTATACTGTCTTCCATCATGCGCCTGTTGGAAAGTTCTCAACTAGAGCATTATAAATCTCAGCAAGCTCTCCTATTACAATTTGAGGAAAGGAAGAGTAACAGAAAAAAGGCAACGATGAAAACATGCTTAAGATTAGAAATAGTATAGAAAATTTGCCTGGTCCAATCACCCACTGAATAAGATATAATGCTACTTTTAAAAGAATAAGATGTGTAGGCAAAGCCAGAAATTCATGAACCCCAGTAATAAAGCATACTTGTTTCCAAATCTAACTTTTCATATTAAGTGAAAAGCCTCAGGCAATGAATGGAATTAGTATTTGTAATGAATGACATGACTTTGCTGCAAGGGATGGAATCTTATTAAAAACATTATAAAAAGCTTGTCAAATATCCAAAGACTGAGAAATATTCTACAACAAAGTGCAATTTTGACTGGAAGTGACAAGAAATCACTAAATGACTATGCAATAACAGATTATAGTTTTCTAAAAATTTGCCTTATTCAATGAGGGAAAATGAAAGCCAATTGAATAAGGGAAAAAACACTTGAATACATTAAGGTAGAGAATTCTGCACTGACTAAGCAGATCAAATAGTATATGCAAAATTTTGTTTTCAAAAATCTTTTTGCTTCTGTCAAATAGTGCTGTATCTATAGAGACTATTAATATCAGCAATTAAAATTTAGCATCTATATGTCTGATAGACAAAATATTCAAATAGTACTTTGGATGAGACAAACACCAGGACTGAATGTCAAATGTGAACTCGTACTTGTACGTATGAACTTGTATTGGTTCTTCCCTTCTCCATGATTCTTTCTAAAGGTGTCTGTTCCTATCCACCCTGTATCCACCATGGTAGCAAAATGACGAATATAGATGATGGCATGATGCAAGCTTTGCCCTTCTGTATTTGTGCCATGATATCACACTCAAATATAAAAAGAGTATATTATAACACACACATTATCTGCCCCTACCCCCCACCAAATCAGGATGCCTAAGACCCCTTGTAAGTAATCGGAGCTAAATAATTTAACCTATTATTTGCCATTTCTGCTTCTTTTAGCTTGAGAAGCAAACCTAAAATATGGGAGTAATTTAAAAGCTTATTTTTTCTGATTAGTGATGACAGAAGCCTCAGGTTAAAGAAATGATCAATATTAAGCAACTCAAAAATGGCAGCTTATTATCAACATATATTAGCAGGGATGACTCAACAGTTGTGAACTGTAGACTTTGATGCAGGACACAAAAAATTTAACTATATTAGAAATAGTTTGTGAAATTCAGGGAATATTCTACCATAACTATAATTTTTATTGGAAATGCTATTTATAAAGCAAAAGCACGCTCACTTTCAAAACACAACAGCTACAGTAGTTTAGCTACATGCAAATTAGTCGAGGGATGGACACATACAGATGTATCATTTGATATGATGAATTTGTTGTTGCTATGTAGCCTTTTGGAAAGTCTCCTGTATTTTTATATTTACAGTAAACAGATTTGTTATACTAGGAATTGCCAGTCTTCCTTTTGTATTATCCCCTGCTACTCAATATTCTTTCCCACATTCCATAAGGAGTTCTATTGTGGCTTTCAGAAAAGTTTGAACAATGTTTCTTTAAGTGTGTAATTCAATGGAATTAAAGATAAATTTAATGGGAAAGAGACTTTTGAATTATGATACGAGCTCTATACTCTGATATTCAAAGAGATTATATAAAACAGTGTTCCAACACTGGAGGTTTTGAAGAAGAGTTTTATTTGAAAAGGTATAAGGTATCCTGCTTGAGCAGGGGGTTGGACTAGAGACCTCCAAGGTCCCTTTCAACTCTGTTATTCTATTAGTGTAAGACTTAATTTGGACATTTCTATAACTGGATATCTGTATTTTATATTTTAATTATTTGTATCTGATTAGGTGACGATCATAAATGTGCTGTGGATTATTTCCCTTGCCACCAACTAACTTGATTTTAATTCTTTAAGACTATTTAAAAAACAGCAAAAAACTAGCATGCTGTAAAGCAAGTGCCAGTTCAAGCATTACATTTAATTCCAACAATGCCTCTGAATCCCACATATATCCCAGAGACATTCTTGGAAAATAAAAATAATGGAGGGTTGCACCCTATTATTTTTGGGAATAACACAATATAAAGGAAGCCGAGATGAAAAAGAGCATCTTAAGAGAACAGCTGTATGAAGGACATCAATCTCATAAATCTACTTCATACAAACGAATCCATACTGAATGCTTGAGAACTAATTGGTAAGAATGGTCATAATGATGCTCTCAAAATTCCAAGTGTCTCACGTGTCCAAAAACTGGAGAACTTGGGAACTTTGTTCTAAGATACCACTTAAAATCTTTTTGATACAAGTAGACATAGGATAATGCAGCTTTTTTTGCTAAAGAAAATATGCAATGAAATTGCGGATTGCTTTTAGTGTTCTTTTGGTATTTTTGAACATCAGAAGAATTTAACGGGTGACTCAAGATAACCCCTGTATTAGTTTGCAAAAGTTACAAATTTCCACTCAAAAGCTTCTACTAATTTGCTAATAGCTCCATTATTGACACTGCAGTGAATGGAGACAGCTATTCTTGATAGGTTTTTGGATCAGGCAGAGGATCTATATTAAAAGAGCATTCAAATAAAAAAAAAAAGAAGGGGATAAACTAATATATAGTGCAAGCAATCAGCGATAAACCCCTTGCTTAGGGGTTTAAGCAATAAACTATTGCTTAGTGCATTGTAAGCCGCCCTGAGTCTCTGGAGAAGGGCGGCATATAAATCAAATTAAAAAAAAAAAATCTTCTGTAAAAATTTTCCTTAACAAGTGGATATTATGGGTATTTCAAGCAATGTATCAATAATATTAGATTATCCCCATACTGGAAATATGTACAGAAGCAGCTATATTTAAAATGTTTAAAATGCACAATTGGTAACATACTACACTCACCAGCAAGAATTTCCAGAGACCAACTAGTGAAAGATAATACATTTCAAAAGGGTCAATAAACTTTAAAAAGCAGCATTATGAAGCACAATGACAACATTCCAAATTTAACTTGTTTTCATTTGTACCATTCTTACATTAAACTTCAAAAGTTTGGGGGGAAAAGCAATAGACTACCATTAATTTATAACTGCAAACTGGATGGATTTTAAAATTTGAATTACTCAATAATAAATTGAGTATTGTGGTTCTGTCTTTTCAAAATAATCAGGAATAAACAAAGGATAATTCTAATGAAACCATAAAATGAGTATTAGAAGTTTGGTTGTATGGATCAAAACCATTCTTTTAGGTATTCTGTGTTCTTATCGCAATGAAGACTTTTAGGGATAACGATAAATGATTAATTTCCACTAGTTTTGAAGTTATCAACCCTTTCCTTATTACTACATACTTAGATAGCTCTCTAAAATCTTAGGTAGAGCCCAAGTTTTTTGCCTTTCAAGATCCTTTAGCTACTGTTAAGTGAGTAAAAGGATTGTCCTGAATTATTAGTGAACAACAATCCATATATAAATAAGATACAGAAAACAGAAAATAACATTTGCTGTAATTGTTCATTCAATCACTAAATGCAGGTTGATCCAAACCTATGCATTAGCCATTTTCTTGCCTAATGTGATTTAAAAAAAATACATGTACTTAATTCAATGTTTTATAAATAATCAAGAACAAACTGAACCAAGTAATTTATGGTTGGAACTCACCCAAATGGTCTTCTCAGCCTTGCCATAGTTCATAAAGTAGTAAAATGGAAAAACATTGTCACCCTGAACTCATTAAATTTCCTTATATAACCTAACATAAAATTTTGTGGTGCCCATTTTATTTATTTATCAAATTTATATAGCTGCCCATCTCACAAAACGTGACTCAGGAAAGTGTACAACAATTAATTGACTTGTTCGTGAATTTTGGTACATGTTTTTATATTCTACTTTCAGAAAAATTGGTAATTTAGAAATATTTTGACTGGAGGTCTTCTGGTGGTATAGCAGGATAAATAAAAACATCAAAAAGTAAAGCACTAAAAATGACACACACACACACACACTTGAAAAAGAGAGATTAGCAGTAATGTATCGCTGATTATTTTTAAACCTCTAAAAATTAAAGATATAATACATCTTACTGGTGAAATTCCATTCCATAGCCTCATCTGCAGGAACACCCATTATATGATTACTATCCATCTCACCTCAGAAGATTTGATCATACCTATGTGAGTGAAAGTGATCCTTAAAACAACTAAGTCCCAAAGTATGGAAGGCATAATTTAAACCTTCTGTTCAGAAATAGATTAAAAGACACTGTAACTGCACATATTCTATGGGTCCCAGTGTGTTACGATTCTAGAACTCTGGTGCAACTGAAGACTCCCTTCAGTAGTCTAGCCTTAAGATTATTAATCAATATACATGTGGTCACTGATACTATTTAACCTTCCAAAGACAGGGATGGATGTAGTACCGCATGCTAGCTATAAATGCAATCCTTCATGAGTCAAAGGCGAGTCCATGCTGAGAAGGTTAAAGGTTAAACCTTCTTTTGAGTGACTCATTGATGGTAGGTGGTTTGTTTATCTTATGTGGTTTGTATATTGCAAATACTGCTTCACCTCTTTGACTATGACTGATGGCCTTCACTCCAATATCTTAGGTAGCGTGGGAGCTATACAGAAAAATACAGGAAATTCTATAAGCAACAATATAACAGCGTCACCGTCAGAAAATATCAATGTAGAGAAAAATGCAGCTATCTAAGCAATGGCTCAGACCCACATCTTTAAAAGAAGATCATGGCCCATGGTTTTGAAAGCAGGTAAGATGTCCAGAAATCAGTGGACCTATGCTTTTCCCTCAGGCTGGGGCATGTTAATCTATATAAACGTGACTGCAAAACTGAAAAAAAATAATTTTATATTTCAAAACTCTTAAAAAGATAAACATCTCGTATGTATTTTTCACCTGCGCATACAACACAAACATACTGTATATAATTCTAAATAATAAACATTTTAAAGATTAATTTTAAAATATCATCTGAATTAGTTAAACATCACTCATATTCAACTTTGCTCAATAATTTAATTGTCACACATCTCCTTTCTAGATTCAAGTTTATAGCTGCTAAATCTGAATACTGCAATTCTGCTCTCAAAAAACTTGTGAAGTTGTCCTCAATTTATTCTAGGAGTATAAAATCCATTCATCTGTGTTTGCATAATGCAGTAATGAAGAGTCAAAGTCAGCACTTTATAATTATGTTTTAAAATTATACAAATAAATTGGATATCAAATAACTATCTTTACATCTGAGTGTTTCAAAGTTTAAGCAACATGCAAAGATTTAAATGAACAGAATATATAGTTAAATGTCAGAACCTCTACCTAAAGTAATGCTCAGTTATGTGTTAACACAACTGCAAAAACATCATGCATCAAACAGTACACACACATTTAGAACATACTAGTTTCATACAGACAGGTGTTGCAGAAAAAACAAAACAATTTACTAAATATTCTGGAGAAAAGGAAAGCACAGAAAAATTTAGGAAAAAAAATTAAAGTAATGATAAGAGAGCAATTTAAATTATAGATGACTGCTTCCAATAAGTTATTGGCTCTCTATCATTCTAATCCAATCTCAACAGCAACTAGAAGTTACAATCCTTCATTTAAGTAAAATCATAGAGGATAAATGATTCACAAATATGCATCTAGGAATACATAGGCAGACATAGTAAGAATTTACTCTACCCTTACAATTAATGTGAGGCAACAAATGTTACAAGTCCCCAAGTCCGCTACCCAGACAGTTCTTGAAATAAGTCATCATTCACCCCACTACATTATATTGATACACAAATCACATTTCCCAAAGAAATGGCTTTAAGACAGAGGTGTAAAAAGTGTTTTAATAGCAAGATGTAAAATCTATTTTATAATACCAAGGAAATTAAATCACGTTGGTTTATCTGCTGTCTGGATATACATCTCTGAATTATTCTGTTTTATTTTAAATGGAAGTTGTATATTTCTTTGTTTATAGAATTATTAAACAAGTTGGAAATAGATCCAACTTTAAAAATGTCTATAGTAGGTATTCTCAGGTATACTGATTTTTTCCCCAACAATTACTGCTCCACCCCCCTTGACAAGCTCCTGTGCTCAACATCCAACTTTAACAGCAAGCCTATACTAATACATGCAGACATGAGTCTTGAACATGATAGAAACCATCCAAGCAAGCATATCATTGACACAATCTGATTTTAGGGATTGCACAGTATTAAAATTTACCACAATGGAACTTGCCTGATGTTTCCTGTTATCTCTCACAAATACCAGAAGTTATGTATTAAATAATTACGCCTTTTAAAAAGCAGAATTTCTGAGAAACTGAACTACAGTCAAAGATAAAATAGAAAGAGTAAGACAGCAGCTTTAGCCAGAAATCAAAGGGTGCAGTGTCTTGTTGATATTTCATATAAGCCTCTGTGTGTTCCTTAATCACAGAAAAACCAGCCACCACATAGTCATTGCAAGGATCACCAATAAGGACATCAGAAAAGGAAAGCGTGGAGAAGAAAAAATGTTAGTATACAGGTGACATGTTTTGAGTGTTTTCTGCTCCTCAGGAACTGGAATAGAAATTTTGGCCTGGATTTCTTCAGTTGCTCGATGGGGTAAACTTCCCTCGGGAACTTTCTCTTGCTTTTTAATATAGTCTTCATCCTGCACTAACAGAGGGCATTCCTGTGTCTGCTTTCATGGTAGGAGATCAAGAAAGACAGAGAGATGAACAAAATGACTGATGAAAAGTGCTCAAAATGATACTTGGGGATATGCAAGGACACAAATGATAGAAATTATCAGAATGAGAGCAAAGTATGTTTTGTACCAATTATGCAACTAATTCCTCTGTTAACCTTACAAAGTGGAAACCAAATTCCACAGAGAAATTAGCTGCTTTTTAATTGACTAAACAAATTCTGAATTGCTAATAGTTCTTTGTTCAGAAACTCATGCTAAATCAACTCTATCCATTGGTTAAAATATATATTTGAGTGTTAAAAGATATAAAATTATGTATGTAATAATAACTGTTGCTTTACAAACAGAACTGATATCATACAAAATATTGGTTGTGACTTCCTATGCTGTACTGAAATTCAAAATTGTACTTTGTTAGATCTGATATTTCAACTATAGCACAAAGTTAATTGCTTGCATACTGAAGAAAGTATTGTCATGGAAGATACCATAATGTCTACCTCCATGTTATATTGTGATTCAAGTGCAAAATATGCAGTTTCCTAAAAACAAAGAAAATGCAATGTGCATTTCTAATAGTAAGATTACAAAGAATACATTTTTATTCTATATTTTTATTTGCATATGACATCAGCGTGTAAAGAATTTAAATATGAGTAGTATTTTGCAGCATTATGTGAAAACTGACCATAAGCTGGAGAATTCTGAAGTTGATTTTTTTCCCCCATGTATGACAAATGAAAATTGCCATCTAGGACAGGAAAAATTTGGCTCTAAGCTCTCTCAGTTGATTCAGTCTTCTTTGATCAATCTGATATTTAGGGACAGAGTCTTTGCACACCCCTAAGTAATGGAGATCAGGGAGAAAGTAGCTGGAAGTCTGGGCAGCAAAATGAAATGATAAAGTATGCAAGAGTAACATGAAAATTAAAAGAAGAACATGAAAAGAGAGGAAGACAACATAAAAAGAACAGGGTAGAGTTAAACTTTCTTAATTTTTCTCTCTCAAACTTTATGGCAACATCTTCATGCAACTTTGTCAACCAGCCATGCGCTGAAAAAAGCAATTGAAAAGCTGCAAAAGCTTGCAGCACTGCAAATCCACTTAAAATGTTAGATCAGAAGCCTGTGAGAGATGACATTATTGAAAAGGCAGCCCAAACAATGCTAGCAGCTGCTGTTGAGGGGTTGGGATTGCCAGTACCAATGCAGTTACAAAAATCTGCTTTAGAAGCATGTATCAAAACAGCAGCTTTACCTCTGGCCCAGCAACCTGTCTCTCACAGGGCTGAAATGTGGCTGTCTTGACCTGGACATACACAAAGTATGGAAAATGCAGTTGTATTTCAAAATAGCATAAATAGACAGATAAGCCAGAACTAAATCCTAGTTTATAGACTATTAAAATTACAATACTTAAATTTAAAAAAATGAAATTCCCTATGACTAATAATTATAATGCATCCTTCTGTTTAAGAAAGTAAGTTAAGAAACTTGGAGATGTCTGTGTTTTAAAATTAATTCTAATGAAAAGTCCACTAATACTTATTACCTGAAGTATTGAAGTTATGATCTGAGAAATGTAATTATTTTGAAATGCCCTTAAATTACATGAACTTTCATATGAAAATATATATTATTCTTGTTTAACGTTTATATAATCAGAACAAAACTTTATGAATCCAACTTTATAGCATTTTTAACAACTCTACTTTGATCAGAGCTTCAGAAGCTAATCATGAAAAGGCCTTCCATGCTGTTCCAACTGTTATTAATAATAATTCAACAGTTCCTACTTTTATCTTCCAACAAAAAAATGCAATCAGCTGCAAAATAAAATCAAAATCTTTTCTTCTCAATTTTTCATTTCTATACCTTAATAATTTTGGATATTCTTAAAGTAAGTAAACAAAACAATTCTAGATCTATAATGATTGCAAAAAAATTCACATGCTACTATAATAGCTATTTAGTTATCATGTACATTATTATTGCATAGGCAGAAAGCTATTATTAAATTCAGCTTTTTTTCACCAGCAAAAAACACAGCTTATCTTGAAAAGCTAAATACATTAGGAAATCCCAAGGTTGTTAGATATATTAGGTTTAAAAAAACAAATCCCAGAATGCAGCAATAGCCTATGACTTTCATTTTCTTCCAAAAGAAGTATATGTGTATATATGATGTATTTAATATACTGCCAATCAGGAGTTCAAAGCAATGTTATGTTCTGAGTCCAGAGCATACAAGTACTTTGATAAATAGTATCTGAGTATTTTAATGAATATTTAGATCAGATTTAATCCAACATATCTACAATTATACTGCAGAGTGAAATACCAATTATTTAAAATAAAAAAATATACTGTAATGCTTTTAACAATGCAGAATTACCATTCCAACTTTACAGTGATGGACTAAATGCCTTCTACTGACAGTAAATGATAAGTGAGACATAACACTACATACATAATTAGCATGTATGCTAACTGTCTAGTAAGTACCAACAGTACTTAGTATGCACATATGTCCAATATTATTATATTTTGTACAGTGGTACCTTGGTACTCAACTGTTTTAAAGTCAAATTTGGTACTTATGAAAATATTGTCCAGGTACTCATTTATTTGAGGTTCAACACACAAGCTAGAACTTGCTACTCTTTCCAGCGGAAACAAAGCATCACACGTTAGTCACATGGATTTGGTGCTCATTTTTAGAACTCATTGTGCCTCCTGGAACCAATTAATGGCACCATTGAATTTTATTATTATAATATATGGGGAGGGTGTGCTCCTCTTTTGTGGCACCTGTCTCTGGGACAACATTCCCCCAAGATTTCTCACCCTGATTCTATTTAAACAAGCCCTAAGACCTGGCTCAATCCTCAAGATTTGGGTTAGTGTTGGTGATGATTCTATGACGTTTTGGGGTTTTTTAATGATTGTTTTTTGTAAGCCACCCAGAGTCGTAACTGATTGGGGAAGTCTATAAATTTCATAAATAAATAAATATTATCAGACCAAATCAAGCCATGCCAAGATTTCTTACTGAAGGATAAAGAACATAAGCTATCATGCTGATTCAGTGTGGGTTGGTAGAAAGATATTTTTCGACCTCCCAGTCTAGGGATGAAGGAATTATTTCCCCTGTATCACTCATCACCCACCTGAGGTATAGTGATTATATATATATATATCGGTCTCTCTTCCCCTCCCTCCTTCTATAATATTTTATGCTAAGACATTCCAACCCCAACGTCCACAGTTAAAATTGGCTTTTAAAAAGTTAATAGTTCATTCAATATACAAGAAATGAGTAATGAAACACTTAAGCAACCTTGCTTAACCTTTTGTTTACGTCCTTCTCCCCAAAGGGAAATTCCAATTCCTAGAGAATTAAAAAGTGGTCTTATTTAGAAGATCAAAGCCAAATAAATCATCAGTACTTCATAAAGTACTCACTCCTTCTACTCCTGTGGGAATCTGTCCATTGATGTTAAGCGTTCTGAAAGGAGAATGAGTAGAGAGGCGTTTGTCCCATTCACTTGGCCGTGGCTCAGGAACAGATTCCATGAAGTTTTTCTTCAGTTCACTGATGTTAGCATGATGCTTCTTTATTTCTTCTTGGGTTTTATCTAGATCCTATCATTTTAGGGAAAAAAAATCCAACACAAACCACAGAAAGTTTTACTGAAGCGAATCTACAGCTCCCCTTTGATGCTGCAGAAAATTAGTCAATTCTTTTTTTTTTCCCCTCACAGAGATAAAATGTACTAGTTAGTGCAGGATATCCCAAATAAAGCTCAACATTATTTGCAACGTTTTTTTTTTCAACTAGACTTACAAAAATAAAATCCCAATTTTTATTTCAGGAGTGACAATCTTTTCAAATTTCCTAACTTTTGGAACAGTTTCCTATTAAACATTTCCCACACTCGGCAGATATTATTAGAATCTAGAACTATTCAGTACTTTGGAGTTGATTCCAAGAAAGTGCTTCAGAACATGCCCAAGTTTATCAAGTAGTATCTACATGCAAATGTTTAAAGGAGATGCTTCTTTTCCTGGGACAGTGTAGCTATCTTCCAGAATTGCTACACAATCATAGGAAAATATGTGGTTATTTTCAGCACTTGCAAAAGGGAGTTATATTTATGCCTCCACATTCCAAAGCATCATTTTGGAAATCATATCTGAAACATGTCGCCTCTTTAAAGTTTCAATCCTATATTCACAAGTGGTAAATTTTATTGAGCTTGATGATACTTCTTTCTGAGCAGACTGTCATACAATAGGGAACTCAATTTGGCTCTTGTACCTTTTTTGCCTGCTGTTAATCTTATATCCAAAAAGCTTTTACCAGCTGCAGACATAACTGATTGGTGTGGTATATATCTGTGTGATTATGGTGTTACCAAAATCCACAAAGGTTAATCATTCCTAATCCTAACCCTTGGTAGGGAAAAAAATGAGATTGCTGAATTAAGTGGACATAATTGACTAGTGTATAAAATTCAATGGTGGGAAAACCATTTTAGTGAGCAAAAAAGGAACAAAAGCCAACCAATTATTTTGGTTACCATTATCCAGGATAATATGACTTCATTAGTAACTTGATTTACCTTTAATACACGAGAAAATCTCATTTGGACAATACCATTTCACTCGGATTAGAAGGTTAATATTTTTTATTAGTATGCACATCTCAGAAGCTTATCATTCATATGCTCATCGATCTGCGGGAAAGGTTTGTCTATGGATACATATATGCATGTTTGGGAAAAGATATTTAATCACAGAATGTTCAGCCAGTGACTTCATTACAAGGATTGGACATAGCCTGCACTGCTCAAGGAAGCCTTTCTACCCTGATGCTGCCATTTCTCAGGTTGACAAATGTATCTTCAGCGAGTACATATTGAATCTACGGCTTTGCACTGCAATAATTAGTCTTTTTTTATTTGACCTTTGTTCTCCCAAAAAAGGAAAATCTTTGCTTTGTACAATAAAATTGAATTGCACACATTTGTTCTCCCAAACAAGGAAAATCTTTGCTTTGTACAATAAAATTGAATTGCACACGTTTTCAGGTTTTGAAAAATCCTTGTATTTTACCTCTTTGTTTATTCTGGGACATTTTCAGTTTTCTCTATTTCAAAATCAAACTCAAGGCTCAATATAAGAATAATTGTGCAGCATAGTCCAAAGAAGGGCTATACCTCATTTTATACTGTATATGTTTAACATTTTTAAGAATAATAACTCAGCTAATTTTAAAATTTTTATTGGATAGGAGCATTATTCATTTTATATTTTCATGTAAATATTTTATTTTACTATATCTGGTAAAAAAAACTTGTCTGAGTTAAAACAAACAAATGTTTGTTAAAACATGAGACCTTCCAAAAATATTATATAAAAAGAAAAAGTCATCCTGCCTTTATTGCAATATTAAGAATTCAAAAGGTTTTCTGATAAAGAGTACAAGTTATGACAATTGAGACCAAAATTTCAATTAAGAAGACAGTTGTTAAATGAGTTTTGTCCCATTTTATGACCTTTCTTGCCACCGTTATTAAGTGAATCGCTGCAGTTGTTAAGTTAGGAACATGGCTGTTAAGTGAATGGCCTCCCCATTGACTTCGTCAGAAGGTTGCAAAAAGCAATCACATCATCCTAGGACACCTCAACTATAATAACTACATTCCAGTTGCCAAGCATCTAAATTTTGATCACATGACCACAGGAGTGTGAAAAATTGTCATGTCACTTTTTTCCATGCTGTTATAACTTCAAACGGTCATTAAATAAATGGTTGTAAATCGTGGATTACTTTAGGTTACTATCAATTATACTACCGGTTTGAAGAATAGTGTGGCAATTTAAATATTAGATGAATATTGCAATCTTAAAATGATTGAAAGATACACCAAAGTTTAATTGTATCTAGTGCACTTTTAAATTCTTTTCTGTTCATCTTATTGTTTGAAAATTGTTTGACTTTATGATGGGCATCTTTGGACCAAATTTTTTCTGTTTATTAGAATTAGATGGGAACAACCCTAATGCTTCATGAACAGAATCAAAAAAGGAAAGAAAAAGAATAGCAGGCAATTATTACAATCTATCTGATTGATCTGTTATTGCCGATGGTCTGTGAATACCTGCAACAACACAGTTAGGAGTCAAACTAAATATGTGAAACAAATTAGAAAGTGGCACTGGGCTACATATTTATTCTAGAATCTGATATGGTAACAGGATAAAATTACTACAAAAAAGAGGTAAGTGCATTGGATTTTTAAAAAACTACCAAGAATAGATAAGAATTTAAAAAGCTGACTTATAGAGGAATTAAAATAATATAGATGAAATATTCACTGCCTTTTGCCAGATCACCTTATATTGACTGGATTTCACCATTTTAATTTTGCCCCAATCTGCATTATAGCAAACTCAAAGCTGTATAGCACAAAATTAAAAATTCAAAAAGTAATTAGTACATTAAAAAAAATACTGACACTGCACAAGAATCTCCTATGCTATTTCTGAAATTGTGATTAAAAGATAATAACACACAAAAACAGAATCAGTATAAGAAGCACACATTCTCCTGTATCAGTAATATATGATTGGAATGTTCAGTATATTCAAACTCATGTTCAAATGAGAGGAAAATGCAGTCAAGGCTGCCAATCTCATATATGTAACCAAAGAAATTGAAAATTCTCACTTAGAATGACAAGAAATATCAAATCTATTCAGCTTGAATAAAATAAATGATCTCGCACATCAGGAATGAAGTGATGACGTTCTACTTCCTCCTTTCAAATTTATTGGGAAGTTTAAAGGGGAGGAATTATTCTGTTTGAATGCTGTTGAGAAACTGGCCACATCTGAGATGGAAGAAATAATTACATGAATTTTTTAACTATGGACAAGCTTAGTTTTCCCCTTCCCTTTCTATAAAGATATATAACCATTCTAGTTTTGATATCAACAGCACTGATAGAAATAGAGATGGTTTACAACATGCTACCCATATGTAGGATATGGAAAAAAATACTCAGTGAGCATCGTAGTATGAGGACCAGTCATAAGTATCGCTCATTCAAGCTCCAGCATAAATTGAAACATTTGCTGAATGAGTGGTCATTAAGCGAAGACAACCTGAGAAGCTTAAAAGAAAAGGCTTTGAAATTAAAACTGAAGATCAGGGCAAAAGTCTGCTACTCTGATTGAACTCATTTTATATAACTATTCTGGGATTCTAGCCTACAGAATGGCATCACAAAATACAACCTTATTTGTGTCAGTCAAATAATTGCATGCTTGGAGACTGTTATGCATAGATAATCGTGTAACGAGTTGCTAAGATTTAGAAATACATTTAAGTGAAGAATGATCCCAATCACATATTTTCAGATAACAAGAAAACAATGTAAACAGATAAGAAAAATGATTGCATAATGTCATGTTTATTGTGACATGCAAAAGCCTATTTCTAACAAAGTCATGCAAAGAGCATGCGCACACACCTCACCCCAAAAACACAAATGGTACAGCAGAGGCGAAAAGAGTTTAGCAAAGAATGTAGAGGTCCAGGCAAATGCAACTGAAAGAAGCTTCAAAGTCATACAAACCTCCAACATTAAATTGCTATGTCTTATATAAATGTTTTCACCATCTAGTCTCTTTGATCTTTTCTGTGAAAGAAAGGGGGGGAAAAACAAAACAAAAAAAAACACACACACAAAAATTAAAAAGGTTGTTCTTGCAGGTATTTGCAGATTGGAAAAAGAAAAAGGTTAAACTAACATTCATAGAGCAATGATTTGTGAATGGGGTATAGTGTATGGAATCATAAGATCATGTGGAGAATATGAGGAATGTGTGTGATTCTGCTCATGAATGATGAAAAAAATGTAATGGATTCTTTTTAAAAAGACAGTTATCATGGCTCCATCATTCTGCAAGCTGTTCTTCCACAGAGACACAATATTTCCAAAAAAAAGTAAGAAATTAGAATATAGCTATGCAGAACACTGGAAATGTCTTCCTGGCTCTCTAGTGTACATAAAAACATTTTTGAAACTAGTATTTATTAATACATATTTCAAAATTTAAATACATCTATTTACCTTTATTACAGTAATACTTGTTTTTTACTTCTTGAATTGTTGACTCCTCATAGAAAGTTTTTTGCAAAATAATTAGGAAATGAGAAGTATAAAGAAGAAAACTTTTACTAATTCTTTAGCTAATTCTGATTTTGTTTATTTACAAACAAGTATCAACTGATAAAAGCACAGAAAGAAACCAAAATATTGTCTTTTTAAATAAGTTGCATATGCATGAGTGATATGATAATTTTGTTTTGATGGAAGTGAAAAAAAACCAGCTAACCTTCCTCATTCTTATCGGGTCTTCCTCTTTTTCTGCACGCTGCTGTTTTATGATAGTTTTTTAAAAAAAGACAAAAAAAATTGGGTTCATTTATTTTGATTTGATTTAGCCTTTTTCCCCCTTTTTCTTTTTAAAGAAAGCAAAGCAACCTAACCAGACAAACCTGATTTTGGTCGCCATTTGTGCTGGGTATTGACATTTTTATATGCATTTTCCCCACCTATGTTAAAAAATAAAGTGGCAAAAACATTTTTTGTTAGTAGAGGTTTGGGGATAGCATTGCTTCAAAAACTACCATTTGTTTTTGAAGCATTGTGTAAGCATGCATTAATTAACATGCACTCTTATGAAGACATAAATAAACACCATACTTTATAATGACAGTTTGTTAGTCCCATATAGTTGATGTTATTTTATTCAGCATTTTGAATTCTTCAAAACAATTTTATTGTAAGTATAAATATGTAAAGAGGCTTAAAACATGTTATACAGCTGTATACTTCAAAAGGTCTCTTCCAACTTTTCTCTTCTTGTTATTTCTGGCTGTGATGAGCTTCTAAAAATCACAAGAAGCATGAGAAAATCTCTACATTGTATTTAACTTGTTGCAATGAATGTTCTAAATGAATTGGGGTGATACCTTGGAGCAGTAATTCAGGAAATCGATTAGATTGCAATTCATTCCTTACAGAGAAATTTGCTTGAGAAGGAATTGTGCTGGTTTGACCAATGTGAAAGTCTAACAGAGAACAAGCACAGGGCAGGGTAGCAGGTGTGGAGCAAGGAATCAAGAATCAGTAGAACATCAACTGAATGAGAAACTAGGTATCAGAGCAGAAGCAGCCAAGAAGGTACTAGTCGGAAAAAAGAAATCCAAAAAACTTAGTGCATAAGATGAACAGAGGCAATACATTTGAGCTATAGGATAAACAAAAAAGTTTTAAACCAAACTGTTTATACAAAGTGTCTAATAGAAGTGAGGAAAGGATGAAGGAAAAAGGTCCCAGCAGGTTATTTCTATTAATTTTGGATTTCTTTGTTCTTACACATATAGCCTTGGCAATTCTCATAAAGTGATATAATCATAGACTGATTATATCAAAGTATCAATATGCAGAAAAAAGAACTTAGCCAGAAATTTTTGTTACATGTTTCTTAAAGATGCTTGCAAGTTTGATGTTTGAATTGGGTGAATTATCAATTATGCAGCTATTAAATATAGGAGACAGCGCACACTTTTTTCATTTTTAAACAGTCCAAGGTTTTAAACCAACATTAAAACATTAACATATTGCTCAATACTGATAATAAGCAATAGCAGACTATATTTCAACTGTCAACTTTAATACAATATTATAATATGATATTAGCTGAACTGAACTATACCCATTTGTTGTCAGTAAATCCCGCTGAAACCAATCGGGTGCATTTTTAAATATAAGAATATGGGATTTAACTGCAGTAAAACCAAGAATAAGTTTATTTAACCAAAATTAAATTTTAATATATTGTTTTAGACATTTTCATGCTGACGTCTGGATTATAAATAGGTTTTTCTATTTTTTTCTCTATTAAAGTCTGAGGAATGGAATTTGAAGAAAGAGAAAACCACAGGCATCCATACCAATTACTGTAATTTATCTGTAAGGAATTTCAGGGCACAATGAAAAAGCCATCAAAAGTAAGAGTTAAGATACAGAGCAAGATAATAAAACATTACTAGCACAATAATAATGTATATAACAAACTCTTTAGATCCCAGTTGAAAGATAATATATCTAAAATAATGTCTCATTTCACATATTTAGGGCATAACACAATGCATGATGTTACGTAACTTTTAGATTTTCTCTTGAAGAGACTCTCAAGCAAGTCCTTTATAGTGTTATTGAAAGTTAAATGCATATAGTTGGAAAATGTCTTCTAGCACAGCATCAGAACTTAAATACTTATCCCCTCCTATTGATTCCTATTACTGACACACTGCATGATGAAGAAATCTATCTTAATAATCATTATCAGTAGTTCCATTCCAAACGCTGAATTCACTTGCATCAATGACAAGAATTAACTAACTGCAGCTGAGCCATACTTCTGAAGTAATATGTTTAAATCCTGTATTGACTTTTAAACATTTGGATTCTTTTGGAGTTGGCACACATAATAAATCAAATAAATAAATCAAATAAATAAATCAAGGACTGGATGGATTATACCCCAAGATTCTGAAGGAACTGGCATACGGGATCTCAGAACCACTGAACTATATCTTTCAAAGATCCTGGGCACTGGGGAACTGCCAGAGGACTGGAAAAGACCTGATGTAGTTCGCATCTTCAAAAAAGGAAAAAAAAAATAGATCCAGAAAACTACAGACCTATCAGCCTGACCTCAATACCTGAGAAGATTCTGGAAAAGATAATCAAGCAACGAATCAGCAAACACCTAGAAGCAAACAAAGTAATAACCAAAAGCCAACATGGGTTTGTCAAAAACAGATCATGCCAGACTAATCTTATTGCATTCTTTGACAAAGTGGCGATATAATTTACTTGGACTTCAGTAAGGCATTTGACAAAGTAGACCACAACCTACTACTAGATAAAGTAGAAAAATGTGGGTTAAACAGCATCACCACCAGATGGATTCGTAACTGGCTGACCAACCGCACTCAACATGTAGTCCTCAATGGAACTGCATCTACATGGAGGGAAGTATGCAGTGGAGTACCCCAAGATGCAGTGTGGTAAATCTTCATCAATGATTTGAACGAGGAGATAGATGGGGAACTCATCAAATTTGCAGATGACACCAAGCTGGCAAGAATAGTCAACACTCCAGAAGATAGGCTTAAGATACAGAAGGATTTTGACAGACTTGAACATTGGGCGCTATCTAACAAAATGAAATTCAATGGTGAAAAAAGGAAGGTTCTTAGACAAGAAAAACAGGTACAGTATAGGTGGTCCCTTGCTCAATAGTGATAACTGTGAGAGGGATCTTGAAATCCTAGTGGACAACCATTTAAATATGACCCAGCAATGTGCAGCAGCTGCCAAAAAAGCCAACACACTTCTAGGCTGCATAAAAGAGGGATAGAATCAAGATCACGTGAAGTGTTAATACCACTTTATAATGCCTTGGTAAGGCATTTGGAATACACACTTGGAATACTGCATCCAGTTTTGGTCATCACAATGTAAAAAAGATGTTGAGACTCTAGAAAGAGTGCAGAGAAGAGCAACAAAGATGGTTAGGAGACTGGAGGCTAAACCATATGAAGAACGGTTGCAGGAACCGTTAAACTATGTCTAATCTAACGAAAAGAAGGAGTAGGGGAGACATGATAGCAGTGTTCCGATATCTCAGGGGCTGCCACAAGGGGGGGCGGGGGTGTCAACCTATTCTCCAAAGCACCTAAGGGCAGAACAAGAAGCAACGGGTGGAAACTAATCAAGGAGAGTCGCAACTTAGAACTAAGGAGAAATTTCCTGACAGTTAGAACAATTAATCAGTGGAACAACTTGCCTCCAGAAGTTGTGAATGCTCCAACACTGGAAGTTTTAAGATGATGTTGGATAACCATTTGTCTGAAGTGGTGTAGGGTTTCCTGCCTAAGCAGGGGGTTGGACTTGGTCCCTTCCAACTCTGTTATTCTAAATCAAATCAATCAATCAAATAAATAAATAAATAAATATTATTAGGACAGTCTGAATAAGTAAAAGCAACTCTGTGAAAATACAGAAAGAGGGAATTTATAAGCAACTATTTTTTAGTAATATATTTCATTCATCATTGATGATTAAAATACAAATGACTGTTCAAGCAATCCAATTTGCCACTTATAGTGTCAATCTGATAGACTTCCTCACAATTCCTTCAAATTCCAAGAAGTGCAGTGAATGAGTATAGAAACTTTGTAAGAAAGTTAAAATGTAAGTTGAATATAACTTCGAAGAAGAGCCAAAAGGTAGGTAAAACTGTCTCTAATTGCAGCTAGAGATGATGGGTAACTGTGTGAAAAAAAGAAATGACTACAAGTTAGTATGGTTTTAAGATCTCAAAATGAAAGAAAAAAAACTATTGGAAAGCAAAGTTTAGGAAGTACACTGATCAACACAATCAGAATTATTTAGTTAGAAGGAAACCCTGAAGAATGTTTGGCTTGAAACTTTCTTAGGTTGTGAAAGCACTGCTTGGAAATCAGTGTAATTTGCCCTTTCACCTTTAGTCTGAGGATAAAACCAGAATAAGTGGTAAATACTTTTCCAGGCTGCCTATGCAAGTGATTTAACTGCGAGTGGGATCAATCTTTTATTTATTCTAAAACAAACAAAACCATCTTACCAATAATGATAAAAATGGTGGACGATCATACCTGAAATCCTTCAGCTGGTTCTGCTTTGGCTTTATCTTGCAAAGTTCCTTCAAGTTTTACTTCTTTTTTTTCTGTTTCCTTTTCAGTTTTAAGAACTGCTGGTTCTTTGCTGATAGATGCAACTGGTACAGTTGGCTCAGTAACATGGCTCTGAGCAATAGCTGGTGCAGATGTAGGCCGCGGGCTTCTATCAGGTGTAACCACTGCTACTGCTAAGCAGAAATAGATACATCTTCAGTTATAGTACAGAACAGAATCAAGAAGAAAGCCACAACACTACAAAATAAAGATACGCAAAGTGATTGGCATGTCTAAAGCAGAATTTATTTTTAATAATGCATGAAGAAAAATGTTAAAGAAAACATTTAATACCACCAAGAGCCACACATTTAATGTTAGTGAACAATACAGTACGTAAAAAAGCTTCTTATTTCAAGAGACACTGTACAAAGTAGGTAACTGGTGCAAATAATTATCACAGGCAATACATCATCACCTAATTACTGCTGTTAATTATAGTGATAAATGCAAAACAAGTCCACTTGAGTTACTGACAGACATAGAATCCTTACTATAAAGATTAAACTAAATAAATTAGTATTTTTGTTTCAAAGGGTGGCCCAATCGTAACACTGGCTTTTTTAAAAGCAATTTTCACAATTATATCCTGTGTTGTGAGAATAGTATGAAAAAGTCCAGATTACATGACAAGAGTCTTTAACAGCTTTCTCTCTCTTAAGTGGGACAGTGAAACACACTGTAAATTGGATCACCTCTCAGATGCAACAATACATTCAGACTGGGTCCTAAGAAAACTAAGCAAAAGAATGAGCAGCAATAGTACTTCATGCTACATCTATATTAATTTATTTTACATACTCATTACTATTCAAAATGTTATCCAAAAAATTATATTGCCTCAAGTTTGATATTTTCAAAATCTAATTTAAAATTGAAGTACACATTTCATCAATTAAGTATACTGTACTTGATCAACGTCAAATGATATTACTCAAGCTAAAAAAATTATCTTTGATACTATCTCTTCCATATCTTGTTTTGGTTCTTTAATGCTGATCTGGCACTACTAAAGTCCCCCTAATTCCCAAACACATATATAGGTACTCCTCAAGTTAGGACCACAATTGAGCCCAAAGTTTGTTAAGCAATAACTGAGTTTTGACCCTTTTTGCGACCTTTCTTGCCACAGGTGTTTATTATTTATTTATTTATTCATATTTTTATGCCGCCCACTCTCCGAAGACTCTGGGCAGCTTACACCAAAGACAGTATACTAAATAGCATATTGCCCCCAACAATCTGGGTCCTCATTTTACCCACCTCAGAAGGATGGAAGGCTGAGTCAACCTTCAGCTGTGAGATTTGATCCACTGATCTGCTGAACTAGCAGTCAGCTGAAGTAGCTGCAGTACTGCACTCTAACCACTGCACCACCTCGGCTCAATTAACTGAATCAGTGTTAACTGACTCAATGTTAAGTTAGTAATATGGGTGTTAAGTGAAGCTAGCTTCCCCATTGATTTTGCTTGCTAGGTCACAAAAGGTGATCCCATGACCTCAGGACACTACAATAGTCATAAGTAGATGCCAATTACTAAATGTCCAAATTTTGATCATGAGACCACAGAGTTGCTGCAAAGATTATAAGTGTGAAAACGGTCATAAATCACTTTTTTCAGTGCCATTGTAACTTTGAACAATAAAAAAGAATATTTATAGCTCAGGGTAGGCATGAGGGGTCCTTGGTACTCTGAGTTTGCTTGTTTTCTTGCAGATGTTTCATTAACCAAACTAGGTAACATCATCAGTGCGCTGAATGAAACATCTGCAAGAAAACAACCAAGCTCAGAAAGCACAAGGACCCCTAACTTTGAACATTTCACTAAACAAATGGTGTAAGTGGAAAACTACCTGTACTTCACTTCCTTTCCCTCAATATGGATCTATTCCATGCTACCACTCCTAGTTCATGCTCATTCACACTGGCAATGTTCCAGAGAGGAGGAAAACAGTGGAAAACATGCATACTATCAAAATTGGACTAAACCATATATAAACTCTTTTAGAGCAGCTTTAATTGTGAATGCTCCCGTTCACAATTTCAAGTCTATCAGATAAATATATTAATCTTAGAGTATTAAACTCTACCCGTTATGGTACTATTTTGTGTCATACTACTGGTAAGTATTGTTATAATAAGTCTACTGAATTATTAGATAAATTAGAATGAATATTAGTCACTAAGGAAAATATATTAGTCACAAAATATAAGAAGTTGTTACTGCGATACCTGACTCTTCCTGAATTGTTTCAAGTAATAGCGATTTTGGCTCTAGATCCTGTACAACTGATTTTTCTTCTTTCTCCTCTTCTTTTATTGTACTTATGTCAAGAACATGCATAGCTATAAAAGTTATGAATGCATTTTAAAACTTCAAAGAATTAAAAAGAGAATTACTAGGAGCAAACTTGTAATAGAATTTTGTCTCTTCTTCCAAGCTCATTCATAGCTGTGCCCAGCTATTTTTGCATGTAAATACATGCACAGACACATTGCTCCGCATTTTTTTCTACTGAAGCAGTCATTCAGCTCTAGAAAAAAAATGTGACTGCTTCAAAGGTATGAAGTGAGCTTGCAATCTGTCTTTAGATTAGATCTAAATATAAACAACCTAATTATTCTACTTGCTTTCTCTATCCAACTTGATAAATGATTCACTAGTACTACTACTGTGTATAAACGATAGAATGCAAATTTAATATCACTGTTCTAACAACATGTTACAATTTTGAAGGTTGCTACTTGTTACCATTCTGTTACCTGAACACACAAGAAGAACAAGGGGGATGTGTTTATATATGTAGTATCCTGCTTTGTTTATAAAAGGATACTGTTCTCCCATTAAATTTCTTCAGTCTTATAATATGAAATGTTAATAATATACACAAAAACTGATACTTCCATTCTCAAAAATCTAATTAGAAGCTGAATTATACAACAGGAAATATCTAACAATAATCCTACTTCATCTGAACAATATTAAAATAAACTATTTAGCAAATTGCTCTAAATATGTCTTAGCACTTAGCACTTAGAAGAATGACAAAATAAAACAGCATTGTGAAAGCAGCAGAACTGAGACTAAATTCAATGCCTTAAATGTGCTCTGAAATGTTTGTCAGAAGTAATCTAACTTGCTTTGTACAGGCTTTCCAAGCCAGATTATACTATTATAGACAAACATAATGTTTTTTAAAATAGGATGAAATCCTCATGAAAAATAATGCTTAAATTACAGCAAAAAAAACCCCAAAGATATCCTAAATTTGAATATAACTTTAGGACTGCATAAATAACATTTCCAGCACAGCAGTTGCTACACTATCCATTCTGAAGAATATAGCTGGCCTGAGATATTGAAGAACTCTTTTGCAAAGTATCTTTTTTTTATTTTACAATAGCGAATACGGAAAGTGGTTCCCCTTCAGTCATCTGACACCTTAGAACCAAACTATTTTCTCAAGAAACTGAGATTTGTGGCTTTATTGTTGATGCAAGAATCCAAGTATTAATATACAGGAGGGACTTTGTGTTCCAATCATTGAAGAACTCATTTTATTCCTTTATGAAATTGGGGGGAGGGGAATTTCCTGGGAGGAAAAATATACCCCAGAAGAACATGTGAAGCATTTCAGAATCAGGTAAGATGTCTCAGCTCTCAAAAGGATAGAAAAAGCAGCGCAGAGACAGGGACAGAGAATGAATCAGTGCTACCCACAGCGATACCTGGCTTCTCCTGAAATTGTTCCACGGGTTCTGATTCCGGAACCCCAACCAACACCACATCCTCCTGCTTCTCCTCCTCTACGAGTTTGAACTGAATTTTTTGAGAGCCACGTTTAGCTGAAGAAATTTTGCACATGTTTAGAATATACAAAACATTGTATATAGAAAAGAAGTTGCTAGATTTCAGTATGGATACAACTGCTTTGTTGATTTCTTCAATTTTATATTCAGCTGCCTTCAGTTAAAATTATCTCCAAATTTGAAATGGTTCTTAAAATTCACAATTGTTATCTATATTAGAAGAAGTATTGTTAAGTGTTTAAGGAAGATTTAAAAGCTACTTTTATGAACATTTTAAAATTGTTTGTCTTCATGTTATGTCACCAACATGGAAGTTTTTTCTTGAGGCATTCATGTTACATAACAGAAGAAACAATGAATCATACAGGAGATAATAGTTATTTCCTCATGACCTCCAGAACGTGGCAAAATAACAGAGTTGCGGTAACCAGGGTATGGTAAGAATCAGATGCCAGTTTTCATTTCCACATTTTTTTCAAACTTCCCATGTGAGTCCAATACCATTTTTAAATAAATCAATTACCACACACGTAAGGCAAATCCAACTCAGTAGAATCTGTAAAGAACCAACTTAAACTGGAACTTATAGTAAAGAGAATAGGGTACTCACCACCATCAAGGCTTCTAGAAGCACGTTTACTTGCTGTTCGTTCAAACTGAGGTGCAGGCCTATCTATGAGGGCACTAGCTTGCCTGGTCTGAGCTTGTGTCCGGCCACTGTAGCGAAATTTAGAACCCAGCACCAAGAATCTGCTCTTGGGGAGCGCTTCAGTTGATGTTAATCTAAGAGATACATGAATGTTCTAATGTTATTAATTTAAAACCCAGGGATATGTTTCCAATTCAGATAAAATGACTGCCACTCAATAGCGAGCACTATCTTAATTGTATCTTTATTTTATTGACTTATAAGTGCCATTCACATCCATCAGCAGGAACCCCAAGGCTGTGAAGCTGTGAGATAACAAATGATCAGAATTCACTCTGCTTTTTAAAGGTAAATATAGATTTGAATGAGATTTTCTTCATTCGGGCAGCATGTGTGACTGTTGCATTTTTTTTCCCTAAAATTTCTGTTTTCCAATTTGTAAAAAATATTTACAGATTTGGCTTCACTGATTTAGTAAGAGAATTTCTCATTAAATTCCCCATGTGTAAGATTGCGTAGGACTATAGCTTTCCCTTATAAAATAAGCACAATTTCTATTAAGTTCTGTTAATTGTGGGCTTTGGGTAAGACATTTTAAAGTACCCCCTTTCCAGTTTTCTATGCTTAGCTAAAAAGGGGAAGTGTTTGATAGAAGAAAGCTTTCTTATTTAGAGAAACTTTGGAAATGGGCTACCTCCAGGCTTGTATGTTCTGAAGTAATGGAACATTATATGTAACAAATTAGTTAATTTTTATTATGAAAGAATCTGACTGTTTACATTTAGTTATTCATTTATGAATATAGACAATGCTTGAACAATTTTATGCTATTCAAAGCTTTGTGCTCCTCCCTTCACCTGCTGCCAATGTACTGGCCTTTGCACCTGTTACTTTCTACTATGGTCTCAGCAGTAAAGAACGAGCCTCCCGATCATCCCAGCACTTCTGTTTTTCTCCCCTTAGCAGCCAATGTCCTTGACTATTTCCCATTTTTATGCCATCAACCATCAATCAACTTCTGTCTGAAGTGACTGCTTTTTGCTCCATGTTAGTAACAAAAGTTCAATTTTATTCTACAAATAGATAAAATAATTTAAAATACAGATAGTTTTTGCCTAATTATGTTAATACTTGAAAAATCACATGACTGCATTTTTTTAGTGTCAACAGTCCAGTTGTCATCAAGTGAGGACCGTACAGCTTGCTAAGGGAGGACTTCATGTGACAGTGACTTGCAAGTTCCCGCCGCCTTCCCCATTGATTTTAATAGTCCTAAGGTGGGAAAGGTCACAAATCATGATCACAACAGCCAGAAACTGCAATGACATAATTGTGAGTTAGCCAAGTACTGAGATCACCATCACATGACCATCGGGGTGCTACAATAGCTATTAAATATGAGGATCAGTTGTAACTGCTATTCGATTAGCACCATTGTAAGTTTGAATGGTCATTGAAACCATATTTGATCTCATCTAGCTTAGATCAGAAGTGGAGTTAGTAGATGTAACAGTAACAGAGTTGGAAGGGACCTTGGAGGTCATGTAATCCAACCCCCTGCTCACAGGAGACCTATACTAGGGATTTGAACCGCCGTACACTTATAAACACCATTTCTTAATTAGCCTGCAATAAAAAATACAAATGCAAACCTGAAAAATGTGTGGTGTTCGACACAGACTTTCCACAATTTCTTAGCTGCTCGGTAACTAGGAAGTTTGAAGCCAATAGTACTTTCATATTGTTCATGCTATGGAAAATAGTAAGAGTAAGTTTGATTGGCACAGAAGTTATGCACTGGATTAAATTATTTATTAAAGTTAAAAAATATTTTCATTGGATTTTTAAAAAGAAATAATCATTGTCCGAAGCCAGTAAATTTCATTTAATTTAAGGTATAATTGAAAAAGTTACCCAATCATCATCAACTAAAGAAAGCAAATTACAAAGGAAATGAAAAAATCAATGGGGAAACAGGAGGGAAAGCCCTGGTAAAAATAAAATAGGGGAGAAAAGGACCAGTCACTCTTTCTTGGCTCAGCTCACCTCACACAATGATTGTGGAGAAAATAGGAGTGGGGGGAGCAAATTAGTAAAATATAGAAAATAAAGTAAAATCCTAAAAATAGTTTTTAAAAACTTTCAACTATGTGGCTGCATTAAAACTATAATGGGTTGATTGCATTATGTAGCTGTTTTTATAGCAAATTGAATACTTCATTCTAACCATTTAGCAAATCAAATAACTTATGAAAAGTTACCATACTCCTTTCACTAGGATTAAAATAGGTACAAACCTAATTGAAGTGATTAAAAATACCATTCTTAAAAAGCATTTTCCCAACGGAGAAAAATGCAATATGATTTTACATTAAAATCACAGCATGAATTGGTCAAATTGCAATACAAGATGATGTTTTTTAAATGCTGACAAGAAGTGCAGATTTACTGGTAAAATATGCTATATCAATAGAAATATGTATATCATAAACATATATATCTGAACCTAAAATGAATATTTACTCTTTAAAGCTGATATAACTAATAGCAATATCCACATTAGAGCAAGAACTCTGAATTCACCCAAGACGTGTTCATTTGATGTAGACTGGTGTATGTCTAACATAAAATGCAACAGTGTATTAAGTGCTTCTAATCAACAAAGCCACGTTTCAAACCATCTGCACTATTCAACCGAGGTCCAAAGACAATTCCTCATAATCCACCAAGTTATGCATGATTGTGGATAGACTTTTGTTTAGCATCCAGATTCAGTTGTTATTTGAAAAACAGTTTATCCTTAATGTTTCTCAAAGATAAGAAGACAAATGCATTCAATTAGAACTAAAATAAAATGACTCCATAGCCTACCTCACCAGGCCGGATCTTGATAAAAAAGCTGCTGCGCTTGTAAGAAATCTTTAACACTTTGGGCCAAGGAAAACGGTTGATTCTCAATTTATCTTTGTAGACAAGAAGACCACTGGAACAGACTCCTAGAGTGATGTCTACACCTTCCAAGTCCTATGAAAAAAGAAAATAGGATATAATAGTCATATGTTCCTATTTCAACATTAAAAACATTAATATTTCAACCTTAGAAAAATTAGAGGACTCAGATTATTGGGGGCAATATGCTGGAAGAGGTAAAAAGGAAAAGGTAAGAAAAAAAATATTTAAGGAAGTGACTTTCAGTCTTCATTACAAGTACAAACATACTTGGTGATTCTTTACCTCCCTATAAGGTTACATATCCCTTGTCCATATACAAAACCCATAAATCACTAACATTTCAGTCTTGATGTCAGCAAAAGCTCGATAAAGATACCCATTTTATAGAAACATGTCTTAGTCTAATTTTGGTTGAACAAACCAACTTTTTACTCCTTCCTTTGGCTTCAAGCAATCTTGATCTTTAATTCATTCAAATGAATTATCTAACAATCTACTAAATCCATAGAGGCAGAAATCATTGCTGATATTTTAGCTGCTAGTTTGGGTGCCCAGTCTTCAAATATCTCTTGGGGTATTTCTATTATCATACTATTTTCTATTATTTTGTCTCACTTTTTTATTCTTTTTTCTTTTATGTCTAGAATCTTTAATCCCCATCTAGCCCAATTTCTAAATTCTAAAATCACATTTCTGTTGTGACTTAAGGTAGGTTGCACAATTTAGTTTTAATGAAGAGATTATTTTTTTATAATTATTTCCAAAACCTTATGACAAAACTCCTAATAATCCATATTTGTCTGGTTCCTTATTTCATTTATAACATTTTTGGATTAAAGTCTTATTTTGCTTTTGCTATTTCAAATCCTTTAATTCTTAAGCTTTAACTTTTTTTATTCTGGAAAGAAGATAAACTCAACAGGTGGCTTTGCAAACTTGTAGTTTTTAAGATCTCTAATACTCTTAAGACAAATAGGTAATTTTCAAAAGTGATTAGAAAGTGAGGTTAGCAAACTTTTAAAAGGCTCCAATGTAGATGTGTGTTGCCTTTCCTTTGTTTCTCAGTGCTCAAATCCACAAGAAATCACTTTCCTGTGGTTTCCTCTCAAGCAGGCTATCTCTCATCTGCCCCTTATCCAGAGAGGTTCCATGGTACCAGTCTATTCACCAGTACTTCAGTTAGTCATGATGTCATCTCTTCTTGTTCAAAGATGTGTCACAACACAATTCCTCATCAGAAGTCTTCTCAACATTAAAAATGCTTGACTCTATCCATGGCTTCTGCACTAGTTATTTTTTAATTTCTTCTATATACTGTTCTCTTGACAAAATTCTGACCTGGGTAAAATGCTCTCTTCAAATACAGTTCTCCATTAAATGTTCCATATTTTTATTGTATTAGCCTTGATCCAACAGGATAAATATAATTTCAGACACAATTATTTACATTCATGCAAACATATTCCCCCCAAAATAAAAGCTCTCTCTTCATAATTGTCAAGTCGTTTTTCAGTGTTTTCACCAAAGGCAAAAATCCCTCCCAAAAGTTCCTAAATTTAATCCAGGATTTCATTGCTTGTATATGAAGCATCATAAAAACAAAACAGCATTATGGAAAGGGCCGACTCTCTCTCTTCTGGCAAAGCTCAGAATGTTTCCACCCAGTGGGAAACCATTCTTTTCTGAATTAGCTCTACGTCCTTTTTGTTTAGAATACTCAAGAGTACAGACAGATGGGTGCCAGAATTAGTATGGTTAGATTATGCGCAGGAATTCAGAGTGTGTAAAAAGACAAATTCTTCCCGTCTCCCATACTCTGGGGCCTGCCTGTTAAATAGTGCCATCTGGTGGGTCCCAGGAAGCAAGCTTTCTCTGTTACAGCATCTGCTCTTTTGAACACCATATCCCCTGGATTCAGAGAATCCCAAATCCTGCTAGTATTTCTAAAAAAAATTGAAAAATTGGCCCTTTCCTCAGACATGGAATCTGGAGGTTAGGTGAATCTATTGCAGTAAATTGTTCATTGCTGTTGCTGCTGTTGTTATTATTATTATTGGAATTGGGCTGGCTTTTGGTCACCACTACTTTCTTTTTTACTTTCTTATTTTGCTCATTGTATTTGTTTGATTTTAATCCTATGTTTACCAACCAGAGTTGCAATTGGGTGTGATATATAAGTAAAACATATTAAAGAATGGAAATATTATAAACAAATATATTCTTTTACCTTGGCTTGATGAAGATCAACTCCATACATTGACAGCTTTTTAGCATTCTCAAGAAATTCCATATCAGCCTGAGCTGGACTCATAGATCTATAAACAAATAGGTTCCAAAATAGCATTTTGGCAGCACTTAAAGTGTATCCTGGGTTTACTGAACCATGAAAATTTAATTAAACTTGTTCACAATTAGTTGAGTTCACCCAAAATATTAAGTTTATTTTAATTTTTAATTTTCAAGAATAATTTACTTTAACTTTTAGAATAATTGTAGAGGCAGTTATAATGATAAATTATAATCTGAGTGAAATCAATAATAAATTATCACTGTATCCATGTTCTAAAGATATTCAGATTTACACACACACACACACACACACACACACACACCTTTAATGGATTATACAACACTTGATCAGTGACAGATTTAATACTCACTTGTATGTTTTATGTAATTCTGTGATCTTGTCTTCTAGTTCTTTTGTTTGGTTTGGGGCCAGTTTAAATTCACTGACATAATCTGCACCATGTAGATCTGTATCATAGTCTCCTAACTCAGATTGGATTGTGTAGGAACCCAGCAAAGCTAACGTAGCAAAGGAGCAAGGAAGCCGCCCATTAATAATATCTTTTCTTAGCTGGAGACACAAATAATACCTGCAAAATACAAACATCATACCAAGGAGTTCAAAGATTCAATTTCATCAATACCCAGCAATGACTAGAACTACAAAAGCACCTCTTCACTTGCAACTATCTAACTAAAAAAATCCACCACATGGATTGAAAATTATTTCAGTTTTAAAGAAAGCTTCCTAAAACCAAGTATTACTTGTTTTTGGCATAAGCATGATAAAAGATAAAATTGCTCACTCTGGACCTTTTGGAACTAGCACAAGATCAGCATTATGTAGCAGAATTTTATTATTTTCCTCTCTATTATTTGCAGATGATGAATACAAAAATAAAATAATTCTCTCACGAAAAAAAGCAGGACAAATAAGGCATGTGTAATGAAGCCAAGTTCACCATTAAACCAACACTATATCTGTCTTCCAAAGACTGATGGGCTCATTAAACTGTTTTACCTATTCCCCTATACTTGTGTCCTGATTACATCTTTTCCTGCAGATTGAGGAGCACCAGTTAAGACTTCTCTTATATTTTATTTATTTATATTTATATAAATATTTTATATATACATTATCCAAAATCAAGTATTTTAATTTGTTTGTTATTTTTCATTTTCTATAAGTTTAAGATAGTGTTACTTGACCTTAGAAACTTTAAGATGTGTGGACTTCAATCCCCAGAATACACCAGTCAGCATGCTGGTTAGGGAAGAGCTAAAATCTACAAATCTTTAAAGTTGTCAAGGTTAAGAAATAGTGATTTAAGGATATCACAAACCTTGTTATATCTTCTGTTAATTGTGCTGGGTCTGGAGGATAAAACTTGACATTGAAAGTGAAAATCCATGGACCTCCTGAATTTAAGAGAGGTTTTTTGGTTAATTTGCAATAGTTGGCAAATTGTTAAATTATCATTCTTATCATCAATTGACTAAAGGGCTAACAGACATTAAAAGAGATCTGGAAACCATAAGATCTCCACTCCTTCCATCAGTTTTGCTATAATTCAGTACGATATAGAAGTAACACATTATAAACATAAACTTTACAAGCAAAATTTCTCCATTGTATTATAGACCAAAAATAAATTACAACTAAACAACAAACCTGGAATCTCTCTGCCTTTAAAAAACATATCTTAATCCTATTCCTACCCAGCTGTAATATCGCAACTTCAATTCCTAAAAGTTAAAACAAAGTCGCTTTCAAGGAGTCAACCAAATGTATAACATTGGCTTGTAACCAGACTCCGATCTTTTATAAGGAAAATAAAGACCAATCTAAACTGGAGGGGTCACCATTCCAACAACTAGTATGACAAATTGCTGCAAAAACTGTACTTTTTTTTTTCCTTTTATAACTCTGTAATCCCTTTATTTGGAATGAAGTCAGGGCAATTAAATGGAGCTGAGTATTTACTGGCCAGTTGACTTCCTGATGCCTACATGATGTTTGCAGCAGATATTTTCTTTCTGTGTCCTGATAGAGAAACATCTGTCGCTGCCAAAAGTTGATCTCTCAAATTTCCAAATGGGAGGCAAGCATCTTCACCTCTAAGCCACCATGCCACTTGGGATGCTAAAACTGTACTGTTTGCTCAGAAAGGGAGGGAAAACTCCTCGGTCAGAAGAAAAAATGGTCACAGCTAATCAAAGCTACAAAGTCAAAGACCACTGGTATATTATGACAAATTGTTCCTATAACGGTGCCACCCAAATACACTGTATTCCCTTCCATACCTGCATATGTTATCTGCAAGCCTTGTATTATGATCCTATACCGACACCTACATGATGGATTTGCCTTTATCCCTCTACCCCAGTGGCCCCCAGTAATATGCAAGTAAAAAATATTATTAATCAACTTCAGTGTTGCAAAATTCCAGGTTGTAATTGTATTCTTTCCAAGTTAATTAAATATAGCTCTGATGGGCACCAGTACTGGCCTCTCTATTTTCATATATTAACTGCACAGCTAAGATCCCAGAGAACTGAGGATAGCAATAATTGTTTCCTTGTGTAAAAAGTGTGACAAGAATGACTCACGTAATTATAGGTTAATTAGCCTATTGAATATCAACAGCAAATTATATGCTAGGTATCTATACACCAGAGTATATATCTGGATAGTAAATGAGGAAATAATTGATCCCCAGCAAGTAGGGTGACAAACAGGACTTTCTATTATAGACCACTGCTTTAAGTACTAGCTAATAAATCCAAGCTTATAAATTCAAAATTTATAATAAATCCAAACTTGTTGTTTCCTTCAATAAAAATGCAAGGGTATAAAACTGGCACAGCAAAAATTAGTAGATAGAAATCCATCTTTGCACATGGAAACCATGGCTTGGTGCACATACAGTTATAGTACTAACACATCATGCTCTAGACTTGTTCTAAACCATGTTTCTTCTGCTTTCTTTGGACAAGCTGACAGCTGACTTGCTCAGATAGAATGAGAGTAAGTTCTGACTGGGCTCCTGCTTTGTGTGTACAAGTCTACCCCTCCAATTTGTGACACCACCTCTTTATTGTTGCATTCACACAATACATAAGCTAAGCCAACAATAAACAAACCAGGTATATTGTGATGGGTGAACCCAGTGACAGAGCTACAAATGCACTGTGAGTTCATGGTTTATTATAGCTGCAAATTAATTAAGGTTATTATCTCCTAAGTGAGTAAATACTGAATCATTATTCTGCACCCTTTATGAGGGAGGGAGGTAGGT
Organism: Pituophis catenifer annectens; assembly: GCF_029215685.1. NCBI lineage: Eukaryota > Metazoa > Chordata > Lepidosauria > Squamata > Colubridae > Pituophis > Pituophis catenifer. Next base: position 14,145,531 of record NW_027256889.1, read on the forward strand.
AGGTAGGTAGGTAGGGAGGGAGGGAGGGAGGAAGGAAGGAAGGAAGGAAGGAAGGAAGGAAGGAAGGAAGGAAGGAAGGAAGGAAGGAAGGAAAAAATAGATTAAATTATATTTTAGGCTTTAGTGAATCTTAAACTACAAGTATGAATTGGACTACTTTATCCTTCAATTATTTTCAAAAAGTTTTATTCCAACTCAATGATGCAATTATATCCCTGCACAATTAACAACTGACAGTAGAATCAGTTTTAAGAAATAAGCTATTGTACTTGATAAACTACAAGGCAGATTTCACTAATATATTTGCTGAATCCTTTCATCACTTTTTGATGACTCTGTGAATGACCTATAGGCATTTCACCTTGATCCTTTTTAACAGCTACTTGTCTGAGGAATCAGACATCAGTTACCTTTTTATTTATACATATCTACCACTTTATTAAAAAATCCACTTACCATGAACTTGTTTTTTTATCTCTTTGGCAGCATCCAACCATGTCTACAAGAAAACAGAAAATATTTATCATTTGAAATGTTGAAAAATAACAATGTGAAAATGTATTATTGCTGCATTAATACAATACAAAACTAGCACAGTAATAGAATAAAATGACACATATTACTAAAATGTTAACATAGTCAAGCTGATGAATAGGAAGTATTTTAAAAATTTTCTAATCATAAAGTGAAAAATAAAGAAACAAAGACTATCAATACTAATTGCTGCAGAATTATAATTTTACAAGCCTGGACATTTTTGGACAGTTTTCAAGTTGAAAGCAAAACACAACTTCCAATTCCCCCTCCCCATTATATAAGCTCTCTGTCTATAAATGTAGATATAGTATGTGCATGTACATTGCCCTGTTCAGAAATAGCAGAAGTCACTGGAGGCAGGTGCTGTCCATGGTACTGATCTATCCAGAAGACTTTCTATGTGCAGCGTTATGCAGTTTAGTACTTTTCTGTGTTAGAGCCAGTGTCTACAAATTTACCAGTGCCAGGTTGCATGCATTCTATTATCTGTTCTCCAGATAAAGTCCAGTTCTTCCCTGCCACCCCACCAAATTTAAGCAAATTAATTTTCCCCAATTAAGAACATTTTTGTGTCAAGTTTTCTTACCTTAGACGTTGGGGTATCCCATATGGCCAGTCCAAAATAGTCCTCTTCCAAAAGGTTGAGGTGATCACATACTTTCTTAAGAAGATCTTGTCCTTTGGCATGTTTCTGTAGAAAAATACAAATGGTTACGAGAATTACAGATAATTATAGTAAAGATGTATTTTTAGCTTTGGTCCTAAATGGGGAAAAACAAAAACAGAAGAAAAATGGCCAGAAAGCAAGCTGCAGAGATGTGAAGACTAAATGTCTAATCTTGGACATAGAAAGAGGAAGGGAGGGACAAATAAACCACCACAGAAACAAACAAACAAACAAATAAACAAACAAACAAACCTTAAATAAATCTGACTGGGCATATAAGTATATCCCTTCACAAAAAAGAGAAATCATGTATTTCATCATTTTACAATCTATACTCTCTTTCCTTGAATAGTTCTTTAAAGTATTGGAAGGCTGCAGTCATGTTTCCTCTTAAGACTTCTCTTCTTTAAACATAACCAATTATTTTAATAGTTCTTCTTATGATATGGTGTCTTAGCCTGTCGCTATCTTTGCTGCTTTTCTGTACTCTAATTCCTCTGCATTCTTCTTATATTGTAGTGACAAAAAATGGAAGCAGTATTTTAAATGCTGTCTTACCACATCAAAGTCATCGGAATGATAATTCCACTCCACACTACACTGGTGCGGTCTGACCAGTATAATGTAGAGTGGGACAATCAATTCTATGATCTTGACATTATAATTATGTTGATGCTACGCAAGACTGCAGTGGCTCTTTTGGCAGCTGCAGCACACCATTAGCTCATGCTTATTTTATGGTCTATCAAGACATTCAAATCCTGTTCACAAATACTATTGTTTGGCCAGGTACCACCCATTTTGTACCTGTGCACCTGGTTTTCTTTACCTAAGGTTCAGAATCTTACATTTTTTTTATCACTGAGCAGCATTTTGTTGGATAGGGTCCAATGTTCAAGCGTATTAGTTCCTTCAGAACCTTGATCCTATCTTCTGAAATGTTAGCAATTCTCCTAACTTTGCATACCTTTCTTCACATGTTAGGTACAGATATTCAACCAATTGTGAATCTTGTAGTGAGTTACCCTGTGGTAAGATGGGCTGTCAATATATATATGGTCAACTTTATTAAATGCCTTACTGAAGTCTAATCACACTCCATCTATAGGTAGTCCTCACTGAACAACCCACTTGTTCAATGACCATTCAAAGTTATGACAGCACTGAACAAGGGCCACTTATGGCAGATCCTCATAGTTGCAGCCAGGCTGCCACACTGTCCCAATAATCATGGGTTGAGTTCGGCAGTTGTCATCTTACTCGCAATTGTTCAAAGTATCCCACAATCATGGGATCACCAGTGATTATCTTCACTACTAACTTCTAAGAAGCAGTAATTGGAGAAGCCATCAGGAGGTTGCAAATGGCAAGCACATGACCCCAAGATGCTGTAACTCTGCAGGATTCACCTTACATTGGCAACTGGGACTGCCACTGTAAATTGGCATGGCAAGTGAGGATCTAATAATCTAGTCAAAAAAAAAAAGATTTGTCTGGCACAGCCTATTTTTTAACAAACCCATGAAAGTTCTAGTAATCACCATCCACTAAATAATTAGTTAAATGAACAGAACAACAGATAGTTGAATTATGGCTGGTTTAATTCATCTGTATTTCTCCACAATTTCATAAATATGATTTTGGCTGATGGCCAAACTATAATTTTTCGCTAGAGCCTAAAGATTATAAATCAATATAGGAGCATTGCTTGAGGCACTGATGGGTGAGAGGTTTTCTTCTTCAAGCATCAGCAAGCCTTTCCCTCCCAGCCCACAAACAGATGTCAGGCTGAAAGGATATAAAAAGCTGCTTTATATCATCAGCCTGTTGTCTTCCCTGCTAGCAGCAGTTCTCCAGGGACTTCAACCTAGGATCTTTAATCAAAGATTATACAGAAGGAATGTAGACTCCAAGGCAGTGAAATCACGACTTTACCATGAGCCTCCCATATGAAAAAAGAATCTCTAAAATTTGCCTTTTTGTTCAACTTCCATTCTCTACATATAGAATAAAAGACTACACTTTAGAGGTACACACACATAAAGTAACCACTGGGTAAAATAATACTAATAGCAATATTTTAATACCATTATATAATAATGTAACATTCATACACTGACTAAAACATTTTAAGTCAATTAAAACACCTATTTTGCTCAATCAGATACAGAAATACAACTTGGCAATAAACATGCATTTAGGTTTAATTAGTGACTCGAAATATCAGTAAACTTTTTAAAAGAACAGTGGTACTTAATTCCCAATCTACTATGCAACAATCAAGCAAAAGGGACAAGGTAGTGTATCACATGCAATTTCTATTATCCGTAACTTTAAAGGTGCAACAATGTTTTTATTTATTTTATTTTTTATTTTATTTTATTTATTTATTTATTTGTCAGGCGTGTATAACAGATATAAGTATAAACATGATTATGAATACATGAAATGGATACGAATAAATGGGGTAGGCACGTTGGTGTGCTTATGTATACCCCTTACAGTCCTCTTAGGAATGGGGTGAGGTCAACAGTAAACAGTCTAAGGTTAAAGTTTTGGGGGTTTCGGACAGAAACCACAGAGTCAGATAGTGTATTCCAGGTATTGACCACTCTGTTCTTGAAGTCGTACTTTCTACAATTGAGTTTGGAGCGGTTTACCTTAAGTTTATATCTATTGTGTGCTCGTGTATTTTTGTGGTTAAAGCTGAAGTAGTCATTGACAGGTAGGATATTGTAGCAGATAATTTTATGTACTACTTTTTTTATTTTATGTTATTTTATTAATTTTATGTATTAGCAAGGCTCAAAGATGCCTGTAGTATATTCCAGTCAGTTCCTCTCATACCAATATCAAACCTCTTCACCTTACACCCAATGTCATTCATTCCTGACAACATATCAAACATTAGAACCCACTGGTTGCTTTAAAAAAAAAAGTTAATCAGATTCCTGGGGTCAATTATAAAGTAGTAGTTCCTCCAAATAGTTATTTTATGAGTGCAATTTTTAAAACATGAACTTTGTAATTTAAAAATAGGGTGGATTTATTTAGGCTACTATAGAGAAAAATAGGGTGTTCTATCATTTGAAAAAAATACAATGAATCAGGACAATCACATTCCCTCCCCCATATTAGTTTTAATACAGGTTTACAATTAAGAAAAATAATCAGTAAGATATAAATTATCTGGATCCGTTCCAGTCGGGCTTCAGGCCTGGGTATAGCACAGAAATGACATTGGTCGCATTGGTTGATGATCTCTGGAGGGCTCGGGACAGGGGTTGTTCCCCTGTCCTGGTCCTATTAGACCTCTCAGTGGCTTTTGATACCATCGACCATGGTATCATGCTGCACCGGCTGGAAGAGTTGCGGTGGTTCTCCTCCTTTCTCTCTGACCGGTCTGTGTTGGCAGGGGGGCAGAGGTCAACCCCGAGGCCCCTTGTATGTGGGGTGCCACAAGGGTCGGTTCTCTCGCCTCTTCTGTTCAACATTTATGTGAAGCCACTGGGCGAGATCATCCGTGGTTTCGGGGTGAAGTACCACCAGTACGCTGATGACACTCAGCTGTACATCTCCACCCCGGACCACCCCAATGATGCCCTTGAAGTGATGTCCCGGTGCCTGGAGGCTGTACGGATCTGGATGGGGAGAAACAGACTCAGGTTCAACCCATCCAAGACCGAGTGGCTGTGGTTTCCGACATCCCGATATAGTCAGTTAGTGCCATCACTGACTATTGGGGGCGAGTCGTTGGCCCCCACGGAGAGGATCCACAACTTGGGTGTCCTCCTGGACTCACAGCTGTCTTTAGAAGAGCATCTGACGGCTGTGGCCGGGAGAGCATTTTATCAAGTTCACCTGATTCGCCAGTTGCGTCCCTTTCTGGATCGGGACTCATTAAATACGGTTACTCATGCCCTCATCACTTCCCGCCTGGATTACTGCAATGCTCTCTACATGGGGCTCCCCTTGAGGAGCACCCGGAGGCTCCAGCTGGTCCAGAATGCGGCCGCGCGGGTGGTTATGGGAGCGACGTGGCGCTCCCATGTGACCCCCCTCCTGCACAAGTTGCACTGGCTCCCGGTGGTCTTCCGGGTGTGCTTCAAGGTTTTGGTTACCACCTTTAGAGCGCTCCATGGCCTAGGACCGGGGTACTTATGAGACCGCCTTCTGCCACCAGTAGCCTCTCACCAACCAGTACACTCCCATAGAGAGGGGCTTCTTAGGGTGCCGTCAGTCAAACAGTGTCGACTGGCGGCCCACAGAGGGAGAGCCTTCTCTGTGGGAGCACCTGCCATCTGGAAAGAGCTCCCCCCGGAGATACGGAGGATCACTGATCTGCGCGCTTTCCGCCGTGCCCTTAAAACATTCCTATTCCAGCAGGCCAGCCTGGCCTAACCTCTTTTTTAAATTGTTTTTAAATTTTTTAAATTTTAAATCTGTCTTATAATTGGGGTTTTTAAATTTTGTTTTCTGAGCCAAATTATTTAATTGTATTTTAATGATTTTTTTAACATTTGTATTATATATATTTTATCTTTTGGCTGTTCACCACCCTGAGTCCTTCGGGAGTAGGGCGGTATATAAATTCAATAAATAAAGAAATAAAGAAATAAATATACTTACATCCACAGAACACTCAAAAATTGCATCATCCAGTAAGGTAATCTTGCAATGCATGCTATTTCGGGGTCGTCTTACAGTTTTGGGAGCACTTTTTAATTCTTTTTCCACCTTTCCCTTGTTTTCTTTTTTTTCACCTGTATTGGAACACTCCACCTGCTCTTTTTCTTCCTTAATTTCAAGATCTATGTTCTCTGGATCTTGATCCTGATCTTCTCTCCTATCCTCTTGAGCAGGCTGAAATCATTAAAATATTCTAACATAAATAAAACATTTCCCTGTAATGTGTGTTTATATTTGTATTTTATAAATCTTGATAAAACTTTTTTAAAACTGGGACACTCTAGCTGAAATTCACAACCTGCATTGGGGGAGGAGGGAGACTTTTTAAATAAAAGGATACATGCATATGCTGGGAATTGCTACTTAAATGCCATTGGTTTCCAATATAATTTAAAATGTAACAAAATACATCCTCCATAAATTATACCTTAAAGATGTGAAACATTTCCCAACTTGAACCTAGTTAAATAAACTTCTTCAAAATTAAGTTGTAAAACTTGGGCTAATTATTTTATATGCTGCCTACTGCCAAATGGCTCTAAGAGGTACCCACATAATCAGTAAAAAGCATAAAGCAGCAGCATAAAAAGTATCTTAAATTCCTATGCAAATGAGGGGCATGCCTCAACTCCAAAAGAAGTTTGTTTTCAATTATGGCTGGATCACTGAAAAAGCAGACATTTTGTGGATGTTAGACATACCCATGTTAAAGCCAGAATTTAAAACAGGATGGGGACAACTACAAGTATCTTTGACACAAGCTTTGTGCACCTTGAATTGGAACTGGAAGACAGTATAGCTTTTTCAATATTGGTGTAATAGAGCATTTATATTTTCTTGGGAATAAAATCCATGAAAGTCCCAATAAAAATATATTCTGTTTTAGTTAAACTAAATTACTAAATAAACTATAATAAATTAAAGTCATATACACAATATTAGGAGGAATCTCCCTAGAAATCTAAGCAGCTAGTAAATATTACATTTACATGATATTTACCTGAGTTTCTGCACTGCTGAGTGAGTGAAGATCTAAAGATGGATCAGTCCTAAGTTCAGGTTCAGGAGCTGCTATTGGGGCTTTCAGCAAAATCTCTTCATTGAGATCAGCTTCTATATCAGTCTCTTTCTGGAGTTCTTCACCAAGTTCTTTTGTTCCTGCCCCGTTGCCTTCTTCTTCCGATACCTGAGATTTGGGCCTCTTGAGAAGTGATGAAAATAAGCGTGACAGGCCACGAGTTTCAGAACTGCATTCTTTGTTCTTACTCTGGTCCTCTCGGGTGGGTGTGTCACCATTGGATGCTTTCAGCTTCTTCTTGGACGGATTATCCCCCTCGGGTGCTTTCTCCACAAAAGATTCCTGGGGATCAGTTTCAGTAACTACCTCCTCCTCCTTTGGGGGCTGCTGTTTAGGAGTCTCAGACTCTGCCACTAAACTCTTTTCAGTTGTCATGTTTCTAGTGGCAAAAATTAAAAGAAACTTAAAGACATGAAATATTAATATAAAACCACATTTTATGTTAAATAGCTACCTCATTTTTCTTAATCCAGAAAAAAAAAACCTAACATTTATAATTTATAAAATTTCTCTTCCAATGCATCATTTTAGTAAGATAATGTGTGCTGTATATTTTTAATGTACTGGACGTGAATTCTTTGTGATTACAAAAGTCAGTTTATCAGGTACAAAAAATAAAATCCAATGCAAAATTCTAAAACTTAAAATTTAAGCAAGATTGCCAAAATTAACCTTGAGAACTTTGTTGTGTACTACATGGATTACTCTCAAGGCTTTCTAAATGCTTCATACTTATAAAACAAAACAGTAGTCTACTTGAAGATGGTTCACCTGCCACTAACACCTACGGGAATGAGTATACTAAAAGTACAATGAAAAGTCATAATAGGCTAATCAAAGGCATGTAAATTGGGTGTTCTATATTACAAGACCCACTATTTTTTTTGCCACAGACAGAACTCCTCAAAAGACAACTTAATGCACATGGATTCCCTATTTATATATTATCTGAAAACTAGTGAACTATGTTACCAATAATAAAATCAAATTTTGGGCGGTAATATTATACAACAAAAGCCAGTTATGCATCTTTCTGACCATCTTATTTCTGCCATCACTTTCTCTTCCTACTAACTTTGATACAGGGGAAAATCCAAGATAATTATGTCTCTGGAAAAATACATATCAATATATCTAAAGAAGAAGAAATGCAGCTTTCCTTCATCTATTAGACTCAAGTACATTAGGTAGATGAGGAGAAATTATAATAATTGATATTATTTTAAAAAATCACGTTCAAGCTTCAAGTCCAGATCAAAATGTGATATGAAAACACAACAGAATGCAGAAAGTGAAAGGAGCATAGCCATTTGCAAATAAAGAAATTCAAAACAATTTTATCAAACTTGGAGATCAATGTAACTTGGAGATCAAACAGGTAATCAATGACTTAAGAATTAATTTACTGTATTTGTCCAGGGAGAAAGTAGGGATGACTATTTCTACTGATTAGATGGATAGCAGGTAAGCAACAATACTTTGTTCTGCAAAAACATCCCTCAAAACAAGGTGTATCAATCTGGCTGCCTCTTTGCTTTAGTATCCTGTTCTGGAGGTTAGAATGAGACATCAGGTGTTCATTCACTTCCATATCTTAGTCTGAAGGCTCCTAAAAATCTCCTAAAAAGATTAAGCATTATATTGGCCTCTGCAGCTACTGAGGTGGAATTACATGGAGACCTTTACTATGTAACATGAGGTCTTGACCTGCCTAGAAAACATTTTTTTGGATCAAAACTATTAAGGCAGAAGACAGAAATTGGTTCCATAAAACAGACAAGCAAATATCTGAACATATTCTATCCACTATTCGAAGTCCAACATTCTTATGTATGCTTTAATTGTGTCCCAAAGGTTTTGAAGCGATGTCTGTTCTTTAGTGTTTATTTGTAGGAACATTTTAACCTCTTTCTCAATCATCTGTATATATTCCTTATCTTTTATTATTCCCGTATCCATCATCCACCTCCTTTGCTTTCGATGTCCTTTCCATATTATTTTAATGGGGTTATGATCTGCCCAGGTGTTCGCTGCTATTTCGATATTTTTAACCTCCTCGAAGTCCAACATTCTATCTACTACTCTATATCTCATCTTTTGTTCTACAGAAGAACGTCAAACAATAAAAGCTAAATAAAATATACAAGGCTGAACAAAACAACCCCTTTTTTTCCCCCTTTACAAAATAATTTATGCCTTTAAGCAATGTAATTTTATCCCATCATACTGAATGCTACTGAAATCTAACAAGCTTTACAATGCTACCTATATGAAACTATACATATTTCAGGGGAGAGAAGAAAACAGATTATCTTTCAAGTTTCTAAAGAAAGGATTTTCTGTTGGAAAGCAGCTAGTTTATCAAGTGATACCATGTTTAGCATAACTATAAAAAAATAAGGGTTATATAATTGTAAATTCTATATAAAATCTTTAAAGCTTTAAGAGTCCAAATTTCAGTCCTGAACTGGAGCTGAGAAAATTTTTCACCAGATAGGGCATTAAATAACTCCATGTGCTTCTAATTAAACTATTGCTACCTAAGTGGGGGTAAAAACATACATTTTCAAAATTTATATTTTAGCCTTAAAATCAGAAGACATATTTCTTTTGATCACTGTAAAAGCATTTGGAGGATTTACTATACAATAATTGCAAATTTCAGTGCTGATTTTCTAAAACTATTAAAGAAGAATAATTTTCAAAAATATTTCAAATAAAAATGTTTGCAATTTGATTCTTCAGATTTTAACCTCATCCAACTGCATTAGTTGCCAATGTTAATTTTCCTATGTTATAATTAAATAATCCAGTGGTGCATTCCATAAAAAGTGGTTTGAAAATAATATAGAACTGTAATATTATAAAATGAATGCTGTTTATACTTTAGAAATTACACAGCAATGTAGAAGCTTAAAACCATTTCAGGAATACTATCCCGCCAAGCACAACCATAGCTGTTATGCTGACTCCTTCCCATTCATCTTGTGCTTAATACAGATATGTTTATATTCCATAAAAAGAATGAGAAGAAACTGAGTTATACTTTGGGCTATATGCCAAAACAACTTGGGAAAATACCAGCCAAAAGAGAATGTTTTTATAAATTCCTCTACCACTCAAGCTTTGAAGTGGAGAACCAGATATATGCTTACGTGCAGCCACAGCCATAATTGTTTTTTTTTAAAAAGTAAACAACATAATCCCAGGAGGGGGGATATTTCCCATTTTAAATATGGACATAGGACAACGTTTGTTTGCAGATTGTTTATAGTGGTGTGGTGTGGTGTGGTGTATTAATGAGATATATATCTTTCAAACAAACTCCACCTAAGGTTTCAGTTACGTGAATGAATGTCTCCATGGTTTCCTGAGAATTACATTAAATCACAACACTTTCAAATAAAGATAAGGAAAAATCCTGAAGGATGCAGAGATAGGCATGCACAACTATTTTAGTACAGATACTCCTCGAATTACAACAGTTCATTTAGTGACCGTTTGAAGTTACAATGGCACTGAAAAATGGTTAAGACTATTTTTCACACTTATGACTGTTGCATCATTCCTGTGATCATGTTTTACATACAGATGCTTGACAACTGGTTCATATTTATGACGGTTGCAGTGTCCCGGGGTCATGTGATCACCTTTTGCAACCTTCTGACAAGAAAGTCAATGGGGAAGTCTGATTCATTTAACCATGTTACTAAGTTAACTGCAGTGATTCACTTAACAAAGGTGACAAGAAAAGTTGTAAACAGGGTAAAACTCATTTAACAAATTTCCCACTTAGCAACATAAATTTTAGGCTCAATTGTGGTCTTAGGTCAAGGATTTGCTGTATATCCTGTCCTTATTATACTCTTTTCTGAACTTTAAAGTGCCTAAATCAGATCAAAGGGCTCTCTCTTTTCTAGTTTGAAATTAAAATAAAAGATTTACTTTTCCCATTTTAAAATGGTATATACTTTTTATTTAAATTAAATAATTATGGAATGAATAATGCTAAAGAGGCGAAACTGAAGAAATATTTTTGCTCTGTTTGTGGTGTGCAACTTGGTTATGTTCCTCAAGTTCACTCACTCTAACATCAGTGAAGACCCCTATAAATAATATTAATTAATCTAATAGTATCTCAGTCTGGAATAAATTCTCTCAGATACTATATTCTTGCCACACTGATAGCCAAGATGCTAGGTTTTGATAGTGTAAACTTTGGTTTGATGGAGGTTGTTCACTGTAGTGTATTTCTCTTTGTTCTTACTGGATTCTCCATTTTGGGATTCTTTTAATGCAAACCGGGTTAATGAAGAATGACTTAATAAAATACTGGCTCTCACTAGTTACTCTATTACACTTCCTTCATTATATATTACAAATACTCATTTATGAAATATTGAACATCTCTGATCATATAATATTGCATATTTAATATTGTAAAATATAATGAAGTGCCTTTTTATTTCTGTACTGAGCTTTCAAGAAAATAAAAAAGATTATGTGGTTCTTAAAGGATAAAAAATTGCATATAAAAAGTAATCCAATTAGAACTGGGCCATTTTATATTCAATAGCATATATTGCACTGTACTTGAGATTTTTTTTTCTAGTTATGCTACAATGAAAGCATAATGAAAGCATTCATCTGTTTTCTAGTTGTCACTCAGGTTAATTATTTAAAAATGTTCTACTGAATTAAGATTCAGAATGTTCAGAAAAACAGAGTGGGAAGGGACATTGGAGGTCTTCTAGTCCAATCCCCTGCTCAAGCAGGAGACCCTATCATTCCAGATAAGTGGCTGTCCAGTCTCTTCTTAAAAGTCTCCAGTGATGACAAGGGCTTAGATATTTGTATATAAATATTCATAATATAAATATTCATAAACAAACTATTTTTAACCAATGCGATTTTTCTTTTCATTAAAAAACTGCAGATTTGGAAAACTGGCCTCTGAGTATTAAATATAACAATTAATGTAGCAAAGACAACGGGAAGTAAAAATATGCCTAACCTTTGAAATGTTAGACCACACCCATTTCTGATGAAGCAACACAATTATGTTTATCTTTGAAGCTGATAATTCACAAAGAAAATGTACAACAGTAATACAAATGTACAGTAATACATTTTTCTTCTGATTGTGTCCGATTCTTGGAGACTGCCTGGACAAGTTCATGTGGTTTTCTTGGCAAGGTTTTTCAGAAGTAGTTTGCCTCCTTCCTAGTCCTGAGAAAATGATCAGCCCAAAGTTATTGGCTTTGTGCCTACGGTGGAACTAGAACTCACATCTCTTCGTTTCTAGCCTGACACCTTAACCATGACATTAAACTGTCTCTATATTTAATCAACATATTATAGAACACAAAATCATTTCTATTATTCATTTATCAGGCTCTATTAAACATCTATTTATGGCTATTTAGAGTCTAATATAACACTTAGAGAGGCCATGTGATCACTATTTGGGAAATTCCCAGCTGGCTTCCAATAAGCAGTCAATGCCAGGAACAGGATTCACTTAACAATCATATGATTCACCCAACAACTGCAGTGATTCATTTAACAATGTGACAAATGGGTCATAAAATCAGGCACAATTCACTTAACAACTGCGCCTTGCTTACCAACAGAAATTCTGGTCCCCACTGTATTTCCTAGAATATAATTTTGAAACCTTAACACTATAATGACTAGGCAGTTTACCTAGAAGCATAAAATATAGATAAATGATCAACACACATATAAGATGAGTTGCTAACAGCAAGACTATTTGTTTTATATTACACAAAAAGGGCTATAAATTGGCAGAGATATACATGAATCTATGAAGTCTATGAAACAGAGATCTTAATCCCTGAACTGCATAAACTTTTAAGACAACTGAAAAGACTACAAGTAGTCCTCAATTTACAAAAAGTGGGACTAGAAAATTTGTTAAGCAGTGCAGTTACTAAGTAAGCATCATGTGACTACATGATAAATGGAGATCATGTGAACCCAGGAGGCTGCAACTATCATAAATACAAGTTGGTTGTCAAGCATCCAGTCACAATCACATGAATGCAGGGATGCTGCAACAGCTGTAAGTCACTTTATCAGCATTATTGTAACTTTGAACAGTTGCTAAATCAATGATTGTAAGTCAAATACTATCTGTTAAGTGGTTTAGCACTGATAAAATTATTGTATCAATGGTCATTCAATTATCCTTCACATTTCATAACAAAGCATTATTGTTAAATAATTTCTCCAAGAACTACTTTCTATCATTCAGATTTTTAAAATTCTCTACCATTTCTTATGGTGATAGTTCATAGTTTAAACAGGGGACCAGTATCCCCTAACCTTTCTAATATAAATATATTATTTATATCAATTTTAATAGTATTTGCATAATCAAGGAGATATTTGGGTTATGTTTAAAGTTTGCTCCTGACATCATAGAAAAGAATTGAAACACTTATGGATGATGCTGTAAACCAGACAGAGTTCCTTGTAGTAAATAACAAATGTAATAAATAAGCAAACAAATTTCAGAGTGTTTGTACCAACTGAAGTTTTCAGATGCTCTCCAATTACTGTAACACACTGAAATAGTCAAAATATGCTACTAGAACATGAATATATGCAACTAAGTTGTATTCCATAGTTGTAAATTCATCATCTATTAACTTTAAATGCTATCAAATCTAAGTCTATCATTTGTCTCATTGGCAAAGTATTTTAAGTAGGTCTCATTGTCCTGGAACATTTATTTTCATATTGCCTCTGAATTTGGAGTGCCCTAATACCTTAGTAAGAAAAAAAAGTATTTTTATACAGTCCTTCAATTATGCAATTTCTTATTGGTTTCTTCATTTCTATTAAAATACAAGATAACAAATAAGTTATCTTGGAGGATAAGTTACTATCAGGCACCATATCTTTATTTGTCCCTCGTCTGTTTAAACTTATTCCAGTTCTCCTAATTTGATATTTATGACATCCAAAGTCTCACAACGTTATTTATAGGCCCAGTCAATATTGAATACTCTACTAGTATACAGTTGTAGTGTTGAAAGACTATAGTTGGAATACTCTTATTAACTCAGGATTACATTAAACAAAACTCTGACAGCTGCCACAACTGATAACACTGCCAGTGAATTTAAGACAAACTGGGTAATTTTTTAACCCACTGACTGTTGGGGAGGGGAATCTTTCCTGAAATCAGAATTGAAATACTTCATCAAATTAAGGTTAAATTATTTAAAAATAACCTTTAAATCCAACAGTCAAAATGTTCATGGCATATAATGAAGTGAAAGCCACAAATTATATCATGCATTTAACATTTGTCTGGAATGTCTATGGAGATTCTCAGTCATCTAGATCATGGTTGTCCCAAAGGTGTTTTTCAAAAGGCAATTGAATTGTTTTTTCCATGAAGACATTTTGCTTCTCATCCAAGAAGCTTCGCCAATTCTTTGGTTTGGAATATTTATTATATAATGCCAGCTAAATAACTACAGTAAATGCAGTAGGACTGTTAACAGACTATAAACAACACAAAGCAACTGTACTATCATCAAAAATCATTTGCAATAAATAGGTATACAAGCTTAAATCTTAGTGATTTCACAGAACAGTCCATGTACTTTGGAAGTGGTTTGTCACTGACTTTATCTGGGATATTTATACTTCCCAGGTTATGGCATTAATCCATTTAAGTACTACCTTTGCCTAACTTTCTGAGAGCAGCTAAATTCAACTACATGTGGCTAATGCATGTAGTGCTTTATCAAACTAAATTTAAGGCAACCATAGCTAAGTGAAAACTCACTAGAAGGTTTTTTTTAAAAAGTGATCTGGGCACTTTAATTTTTAACTGATTAGTTTCTATTACAGTAACCACAATATGATTTTGCAATGAAAACAATACTTGTAAATGCAAGAAAGGCAATCATATAATATAACTTGGTTGCAGTTCCATATATCATCTCACTGTTAAAGTTTGTACATCACAATCTTGCTTAAAGAATCACTCACCCTATTTACTGTAAGTGAAAAAGAATATACATAACTCATTAATATTTATCTCATTAAACAACTTAAAAGCTTTTTTCAAAATCTTCCATCTGGTATATGATCCTCAGACCTGAAAAACTTAAATGTAGACAGAAGAAATCAAGCTAAATTACAATAAGTCATATCTATAAAATACCCCCTTTAACATATATAACTGAAATAGAGACCAACAAAATGCCTATGTAGATGCTCAGTCATCCAGGTCATGGTTGTCCCAAAGGTGCTTTTTCAAGAGGCAGCTGGACTTTCTGGCTTTTCTTTGAAGATGTTTCGCTTCTCATCCAAGAATCCATGGTGGGGAATGGAAGGATTCAGTCATCATCCAGTCAGAGCTGAAGAAGCTTCTTGGATGAGAAGCGAACCGTCTTCAAAGAAAAGCCAGAAAGTCCAGCTGCCTCTTGAAAAAGCACCTTTGGGACAGACCAACAAAATGTTTTCATGCTGTATTTAGGACTAAGATGTATGGCAATCAAAGCAATGTAGTTTCAGTTAACATTAAACAGAATTAGGGTATGTAATCATAGAGTATCAGTAGGCCTTTATTGTTTTTATTTTGAAATCCAGAACCTTGCTGTCAAGAGAAATAACCAGTCGAGCTCCAAGGAACGGCGTTCAGTTCATCTCAGTATATGCGAGATTTCCTGTACCTGATCAGCTTTGTCTCTCTCTGTCCCCCCCCTCCCCAAAACGCTTACACAACTGGAGACGGCCCCTCCCCACTTTCAAACTCGAAACTGTCACCGCTGTATCTTTGGTGCCATTGCAAAAAAAAGAAAGAAAACCCCAAAAAACGAAGATCTAAGAGACAGTATAAAAGAGGGTGGGCTTTAAATCCAGACCACAAACCGACTGACCAGGGATATAGCAAAGGGAAGGGGGAAAGCGCAGGAGGCTATCGCGGAAGCTAAACCCGCCAGCTCGCCTTTTAATCTTTCAACCTCGTCTCTCTTCTTCTCTTCCCCCCCCCAACCACCACCGACATTCGCGCGCGCGCTCTCCTCAACCCAACGCCCTCACCTCACTTGAGTCACACCGTCTTCCATCCCATAATCCCCTCCCTTCCTCCGGCCCGAGAGGCTGCCAGGCGGGCGCGGAGACACCGCTCAACACGCTTCTCTCTGTCCCCCCCCCCACCCTCGAGACAGCCCCCCCCCGCTGACGAAAAGCGCCCCCTTTCCTCCTTCTCCTCCGTCCGTCCCACACCTTCACTGCACCACCTCTCCGTACCGTCTCCCACCATTACCACCACCCCGCGGCGCAACGAAGCCGGACGCTTCTTCGGCACCTCAGAGCGAGGGACACGGCTGTCGCTGCCCTCGCGCGGCCGGGCAAAAGGCCAACGGCCACCTGAGCGCCTCCCGGGGCAGTCCAGGCAGCGGCTCCGCCCTGCCCAGGAGAGAGAGAGGTGGGGGGGGGGAAAGACCAGGTCCCTTCTCGCGCCTTCGCCAGTCCCTCAGCCGCCCGAGTCAGTCAACCCGACCGCCAGCCGAATGGCTGTGGACGGCCAGACAGATAGCCGTCTCTCTCTCACTCACGACGCACCTCGCTGAGGTAAAGCGGGGAACGAGAAGACGAGGGACGGAAGTCGCTTGCGTCGCCGCCTCACTTGCCTGACGCCTCCCCAGGTGGAGGATGCTTGGACACCGATAGCCTTTCGCGAGGGTGCCGGCAAGTGGTCGAAGGCGCCCCCCCCCTTTTTTTTTCCCCTCAGACGGTCTCGCTGCTCGGCTGGCTCGCGTTCAATCGCGCTCTCCCTCTCTCTCTCTCTCTCTCCCCTTCACCCACCTTTCCTCTCCCCCCTCCCGCTCCATAACATAGTAGTAAGTTTCTATTGGCGGGGAGAAGAAGGCGGAGTTCCTCAGGGGCTCAACCATTGGCTCTCGGCCGCGGAGAGGGCGGGAACCAAAGCGGAGCGAGAAGGGGAAGAGTGGGGGGGGGAGAGAGAGAGAGACGACTGTGTGGTGGTGAGGACGAGGGAGCGCGGGACGCGCGGGGGGCTTCGTGGGAGACGCAACGGCAGCGGGAAGGAGGAAAAAAAAAAAAAAAAAGCGCAAGCGCGCAGGAGGAGAAAGGCGGGGGGGGGGGAGAGATAGGTAGCGAAAGAACGCGCCCGCGCGCGAGGCTCGCGCCCTCTTCAAAATAAATGAATCCCAACGGCCATCTGGGTCAGTTTATGAGGGGAAAAAAAGGTGCGCGCGCAGGCGCGCTCTCTTATTTCTTCCCCCCCCTTTCCCCGTTTCCTTCCCGCTATGGGAGTTGCAGTCCTTTTCTGTGGATCGCCCTGGGGACTTAACCTGCTTTTTTTTCTTCCTTTCTTTTTTCTTCACATTTTTACCACCCACCCCCGCACCCCAAAATGAAGGAGATGGGGAAGATAACAATGGCTCGTCGGCCCAGACGTCTTTGACCAAAAGGCGGGGCTGCCGTGGTGTAATAATAGTAAGAGCGGAATGGACGAAAGGAAGCGAGGCATCCAATGGAGCCGAATCTCGAGCGCTGCGTCAGATGGAAAAAAAAAAGCAGCTCGGCTTAAAAGCGTTCGCAGGAGAACCCGAACCCCGGTTTACTCAATTAATCCAGTTTCCTATGGCAGTCTCCGCATGCCTTATGCTAATCCCTTGAGCTGCTGGGTCCACTCGACGCAAGTGGTGAAAAGGTGGTGATTATCTAGTCTAGTGAAATGATTCAAGGTTCAAGAAGCAGCCATTAAAGGCCATCCAGTCTGTTTCCCCCCCCCCCCCAAAAAAAATCAGCCTACTGTTTTTTGTTTTGCTTTTTAAATTTTCCAAGCATTTGGCATACAGAGGGGTACACTGCCTCTGAATATGGAGGCTTCCGTCTCTTTGGTTTTTGATAATCCTGTCAGCTCACTGACTCGGTGATCTGCCCTATATCTGTGGCAGTGAGAACAGTCAATTAAATGTTGTGTGAAATCCTTTCTTTTCTCTGCTACCCATCTGATAAGTATCTACCCTGTTTCCCCTAAAATAAGACATCCCCTGATAATAAGCCCAATCGGACTTTTGAGCGCATGTGCTAAAATACCCCCACACCCCCGAAAATAAGCTCTCCCTGAAAATATTTAACCGCATGTGCAGCTGGTCCCTGCTATTTCCTCTCGTTAGGGTTAGAGAGACAGAGCTGAAAATCAGGTAAGATGGCAAGAGGAGACCCGTCTTGTTCCATGTGCCCCAAAATAATACGACATCCCCAAAAATAAGGCCAAGCACTCATTTCAGGGTTCAAAAAATATAAGACAGGGTCTTATTTTCGGGGAAACACGACACTGTAAAAGCTGCCAAGTGGTGCAAGATTGTATGAGAAAATGATCTTTTAATTGCATCGGTTCTGAATTTCTCATACAATCTTGCACTATTTGGTAGCCTTGATAGTACTTAGTGCCCAATATTGCTACACTCACGAGAAATTCCATACAGTCCTCAAGTTTACAACCATTTGTTTAGCAATTGTTGGAAGTTATAACTGGTGGAAAAAGTGACTTACAATCTTCTCACTTAAAACTGATTCCATCACACTTCTGTGGTCACATGAAAAAAAATTGGGTGCTTGGTAACCAGCATATACTTACAACAGTTATAGCACCATGGGTCATGTGATCACCATTGGTGATCTTTTCCAGTCAGCTTTCCACAAAGTATATGGGGGAAGCCAGATTTACTTAAAAACCACAGCAAAAGTTTAGGCAGGACTCACTTAATAACTATCTCAGCGACAGATGTTCCAATCCCAATTGTGGTCATAAATCAAGGATCACCTGTAGTCTGAACAGAGACAGCTTAATCCATTTGCCAGTATCTTGAGAACTACTATATCAACAGTGCTTCATACTATAAAAGGGCAGACCATCCCTCCTATGCATTTTACTTCTGCAAGTTCTTTGAAACAAATATCTACCGCTTTCTTTGCTATGGCATCATAACACAACTTAAACATCAAGCACAGTGAAATCAGGAAATGTTGGCTCTGCATATTTAAGTTTAGCATATGCCTTTAAAAACTTTAAAACTGAAACATGCCAGCTTGCTCGACTGAAGGAGGAAGTTGTAGCAAAATAAGACTTTCATGGGGGAAAAAACAGCTTCTACCACATATTTGCTCTGAAGAGTACTGTACACACACACATTGGGCAGGTAAAGAATGATGCAGCTGGCCTTCCTGCTATAGCAGCAAAAATCTCTTGCATGAGATTTTTAAATTACCCATGTTTCCCCGAAAATAAAACCAGGTCTTATTGTCTTTTGGGTCAGCACTAGGGCTTATTTTGGGGGGTGTTATCCCCCCCCCATGTATGGGAGGCCCATTTCTGCTTGCTCACAATGGGCAGGAGGGTGTGCTAGTATGGATGTGCAGACTCATTAGGGCTTATTTTGGGGGTAGGGCTTATATTAAGTATGTAAAAAAACCCATGCTAGGGCTTATTTTCAGGGAAACGGTATATAGAGGTAGTCCTTAACTTTCGACCACAATTGGGACTGGAGTTTCAGTCACAAGTTATGGTCATAAGTAAATTGGATCTGATTTCACAAGTGTTATGGTGGTCATTAAGTAAACCATGCAGATGTTAAATGAATCCAGCTTCCCCAATGGGTGGATTTTTTTGTTGGAAATAATATTGCAAATCGCAATCACATTACTGCAGGACAGCTGCAACCAGTTGTAAATGCGAGCTGGTTGCTAAGTATTCCAGTTGAGCTCACATGACTGGGTGGTGCAATAATCATAAATGAGACTACAGGTTGTAAATCACTTTGTAGCTTTGAACCATCATTAAACCAACAGTCGTAAATCAAGGACTACCTGTATTCTTCATAGTGTTGACAAATGAAAAGGATGCATCCCTTTATCAGAAAGGCATCTGATGGCGCTCTCTAGTATGTGTCACACTCTCAGCACAGGAGATACTTTACGCCCAGTCATTGAGCACATTTGAACCCCATGGCTTCCTTTTCACAAAAAATGGGTGAAAAGTAATTGTATTAACACACACACATCTAATGCAGATACACCTCCATGCACATATCAACACTGCAATCCAACAAGCTCTTTGTTCCTAACAGCGTTACCAACATTTATAAACAGCATGCCATTTACTACACATAAGAGTTAAAAAAAATTCCAAGGTTCTTAATATGGAAAGGTTATTACAAGGGAAAAGAATTATAATTTTCAATTGGGTGGTGTGTGTTTTTAATCTCCCTTTTACATACAAGGGAAGCATAATCTCTCATACTGGCTTTGCATACTGCAGTAATCTATAAATCAAAGTATATAATGGTTGGGTTGATGCAAGACAGTAAGCCAAAACCAAAATCAATAAACTATGGATTTGTCCACTATGTGAAGCAGGCCTTAGAATTACTATTTTATAGACTGCATGTAGACGCCATATTTTCTCTCTCATGCTTATTTAAAGGCCTCCCCTCATTTTATTCCACCTAAAACCATCATGAGCTCAGAGCAAGTGACTAGCCAAAATCACATAATGAATTTGGTGGTCAAGTGTGGATTTAAGTCTGTTTTTGCTGATTGAGGTTTGACCCCATAACTGTTGTACTATCTCTTTACTACATTCTCAAATATCGGACCAAGGATCTCACTGCAATATTCTCTAATCAATAAAATAGGTATGGTCTCACTGTGGCCTTTCCACGGCAACATCTTTAAACAATCTGCAATTCTAAAGCAGTTCACTATTTCAAAAGCACAGCTTTAGAATTATGGATGTCTTTTAACTACATATGAAAGGTGCAACTTTATGTATACTAATCCAAAGTAAGTATAGCTGACTTTCTATTTGGACATACAGTATAATATTTCCAATTACAGGTAATCCTCAACTTACAATGGTTCATTTAATAACCATTCAAGGCACTAAAAAAGTGATTTATAACTGTTTTCACACTTATGACTGTTGACTCATGTTTATGACAGTCACAGCATCCTGGGATCATCTTTTGTGACCTTCTGACAGTCAGGGAGGAAGCCAGATTCACTTAACAACCGTGTCACTAACTTAACAACTGCAGTGATTCACAATAACAATGGCAAGCAAGGTCATAAAATGGGGCAAAACTCACTTAACAACATAAATTTTGGGCTGAATTATGGTCTTAAGTCGAGGACTACCTGTACAATCTTATACCATGTTTCCCTGAAAATAAGACCCTTTCTTATATTTTTTTGAACCCTGAAATAAGCGTGTGGCCTTATTGCCATGTGCTCAAATGTGTTTATTATCAGGGGATATCTTATTTTGAGGGAAACGGTAAAAAGATATCCAAAGGATGAACATTGTGGTACTGAGTGTGAATGCAGTCAGAGCCACCGTCTTGGGTAGCGTTTTTAATAGTCCATAACACGCCTGCCAACATTGTAACTGGAGTGCTTGAGAAATTTCACTTAAGGAACAGTAGATAGATGCCACTTTTAAATGTGATTACACAGTCAAGGACCTGGATTACAATCCAAGAATTTTTATCAAAGCTATTTCCATTGTAGCACTGAGCTGATCTCATCAAATTTTACAAAACTCAGCAGGGACAGTGCTGAATAATGCTTGGGTTGAAGGCTAGCAGGAAATCCCAGGCCTGGAGGCTAGGCTGAGAAGTCAAAGGAAAAGGCAATGGCAAATCACTTTATGTTGTTGCCAAAATCCTATATGGATGGGCCTGTATAGTTCCCAGGAATCAAACTTGGATTTGGGTGGGGAGGAATCAAGCAGACCATGAATCCCTTTTTTAAAAAATCATTTGAAAGCATAAAAATATAAAACAATCAAACAAGGTAGAATTGTGTGATTGTACAAGCTTGATCCATTTTTAATCCAAAATAAAAGTTTGCTTTAAAATGATGAGATTAAAGCAGTTAAGGAAATGGCTTTTGTTTTCTAGTGCGCCAAAAATCCATGTTGCCTCTTGCATCATGAAGATGGTAAAAAGTCCCTTAAATTAGAAGGGACATTTTCTATAATCCTATTTGAAAGTTTAACTATGCTACAAGTGTGTCTTGTGATCCCTGCAGTTAAATATTACACAGAAGAGAGAGATTTGCCAAGACTGAAAAGAAAGATTACATAAGTAAATGTATTTGGAAAGGAAACAAAACACGGTCCTTTTAAGGATGTATTATACTCAGATATCTTGCCAGAGAAATTTTCACTCTGCTCCAGGTCAACTAATGATTGGAATTATGGCAGGTACATGCAAGATATATATATATATATATGTCTCTTTTCTTCTGTGGTGCCAAATAAAGCACCTGGGCCTATTTTTGTCTGCTGCTATTTCTAGCTTCCAGCAGACAAGACAGGATGCATATTTTCCAAAGGGTAGTTTTTGGAATGTATTTCATATACTGTTGTATCTGTTTAAAGTTAATACAATGTATTTTAGCGCATTACCAATTTTGTTAGTCTCGAGTTTATCACATCAACAGAAGAGTTCCTTCAATCTTTGAAAGATTTTCTATTCAATGATGCCTTTATGCTGAAGGAACTATCTTCCATCCTCCTTTACTTTGATGTTAACACACTTTAAAACGAAAATCAGCTTTGGAGGGATCCATGGAACAATGTGTGAAATGATAGTAAGGCTGCAGAAGAAAGGGGACAACTGTCTCTTATCAGCAAGAAAACAGTGAATGGGCTTCTGCTCAGTAAATGATTCTGAGACAGAGGTGGTATTCAGCTGCTTCAGACTGGTTCGGGCGAAATGGTAGCGGTGACTGGGGGTGGGCCTGCCCTTGCCTACCCGCCCGGACATAATGCCGTTCTATTTAGCCACGTTTTCGAGGCCGGGTGCATGTGCAGAAGGTGTGCGCGTGCACAGCAAGCATGCAGAAGGCTGGGCTCATGGGCGGAAGGCGTATGCGAGCAAAGCAAGGCGCACACGGGGTGAACCGGTGGTAAGAATATGTGAAAGCCACTGCTGTTTTGAGAGTATTCTGGATCTAATCCAGGGGTGGGTTCTACTTACCTTTACTACCGGTTCACAATGGGGCTCGCTTCGCTCGCTCGCACGCGCACTCTTCTGCGCATGCGCAGAAGCATTTTGATGACGTCGGGGTTGGTGGGCCGATTTTACTATCGGTTCTATAGAACCGGTGCGAACCCACCACTGATCTAATCCATTACTCTCCAGTTTATTAATTTTAATCCTACACTGTTAGATTATGTGCCATGTTATTTATTTTGATGGGCAAGACATAAATGTGTGAAATAAGATGTAACTGTAAAATACTATCACTGCTATAGGCACTCTATTTGTCTTTTCTCCATGAAGGAGCTGGGGGCTAGAGATACAGTCTTTACTTGTTATTTTTATAATTCATTGAGAATTGTGTAAATAATACACAATGGTAAATGGTGTAAATGGTTATATTTTATTTTGCTTAATTTCTTCAATGCATTTATTTTCCAGGAAGAGAAAGCAGCCAAAAGGGAAAGAAAATCTGAAAAAAAGTCCTCTTTTCACCTCCGTCTGTGTACCAGAGCCAGCTGGCTGCAAACTCTCCATTCAGGGAATTTCAAAACATTTTCCCTCCTCTCTTGGGGCTCCTGCACAGACAGCAGCCCGGGAGGTGGTAGTTACTAACAATAGACCACTCATGTTGCAGAAAAACACGCAGATGCAGCCCCCCACATGCTGAAGGCCTTTTATGGAAAAAAAATGTTCCTGGTCATGCATATTAATAATGGCGGCCTCCTAGAAAGATTTCCTAAAATAAAGACATTTGACTACATTAAAGGCAGCCGGCCCTTGACAGCTTCTTGAATGGATGCCATTTGAGGAGGCGTATCTGCTGCATCTTAGATTCTTTCAACTTGTCATTTAGCACAAAAACAAACATTGGTCATTAAGTGAGGGGTTGAAACGACATGTTTACAGTGGTGATCCTGGAATAATCATTAAGAGGAGAGAGAGAGAGGTAAAAGGATTAGAGCGCCTGACAGGGAGACCAGAGAAGTTTATAGGCTTCCCAAGAAATTGGAGGGAGGAGGGAGGCTGAGCATTAAAAATGCAAAACAGCATTGATCTAGGTTACACTGGAATACTTTTTCCCCAGAGATATTCCTCAGAAATACTGTGTTATTTTTATTATTTCATTTTTATAACCAAAAGCCAGTCTAGGGGAGAAAAGATAATGATAGCTATTCCATGCTGGGTCCATTTTACCTGCTATATAGGCAAAGATGTCTGCAGGTAGTTAAAAAAAGGCAATATTACCACACAAGTTAACCAAATCTGAGTACAAGCAACACACAAAAAGCACATTGGTTGCACAGTCATGTTATCATTGACTTGGTTCCACCTTGTGAGATGCCCCAAATGTACACATAAAATAAGCCTTGGTGGCGCAGCAGACTAAAATGCTGTTAAGTAACACCAGCTGCCTGCAATTACTGCAAGTTCAAATCTCACCAGGCTCAAGGTTGACTCAGCCTTCCATCCTTTCGAGGTAGGTAAAATGAGGAACCGGTTGTGGGGGCAATAAACTGACTTTGTATAAAGAAGAACACCGCTGGGGGGGGGGGGGCAAAGCCCTACTAAGCAGGTATATACAAAAGTATGAAGGCTATTGCTTAACGCATTGTAAGCCGCCCCGAGTCTCCGGAGAAGGGCGGCATATAAATAAAATAAACCTATCATGCCTTGGATTCAAAGTTGACCTAATCTTCATTTTGCTATACAATGATTTGCTTGATAATAACATATCCACTGCCCAGACACAACAATTTGTAATACATTTGCATTATTCGATTTTATGTTAATGTGGCATTCCCGTGATTACTCAGGATTACTTGAACAAACAAGTATTCTTGCATCCTCAGGATTACTTGAATGAACTATTATACTGTTATGGTATTGACAATTGGCTGAGCACCTCTTAAGGTATTAAATTGCCAAATAGGCTTGAACCCTATGAACAAGTGGAGTGAGGCAGGCAAGCTATACCACTTCAAAACCTTTGTACATTTCAATATGAAGTTTAATCATTAAAAACCATAAACAGAATATTTTATTTTTTTAACTATGAGTTTTCTAAAAATAGAAGCACAGACTTGTGGCATCTTCGTGACAATTTTTATAAGCTTTTGCGATTCATGAGCCTTTAAAGTAGCAGTGAATTTATTAAAGATTCTTTATTGCTTTTGCGATAGTGGATTATCAGAGCTACCTTTTGAAAACTTTTAATGATTTAATAATCAAATTACACAAAATGTGAATAAATCTCAAAATTGTATTAGTCAATATCATCAACTGATTGATCTCTTATCACACTTATTTTGATTGATCTCTTATCACATGCTTATTTCCTTTGTGGTCAAATGGATGACATTAGATAGCAGGGCTTTTGCAGAAGACTGTTTTAAATCTGGTCTCTCCCATGTTGTTTACGCCATCTGATGGGACTGAATTCAGCTGATGGACCACATTGAATTCTCACTTTGTTCTATAATATCCAAAACTTGGGGTGCAGATTTACTGCTGCTGTTCATAGCCTATTTATGTGCCATTATATTGCTCAGTATCATGTAAATTATTATTACAGTTTAAAACCAGTAGCTATACCTATAAGTAAAAAATTAGTACAGAAGAGAGAATGTATAAAAATGTCTTTAAAATGGGAACAGCCTATTGAAGTAAATGTACTGATTATTTTAATAGTTCATATTTAAACTTCACCACTATTGTACTATTGGAGGCCTCTGAGGTTCAGGAGCTGTAGCTCACTGGCAGATTCACTCCCTGGTATAACATAGGCCAGCTTCATAATACAGCATACAAGCCCAAAAAGGAGATTTAGGTATGAATGACCTTATAGATCTTAAGAGAAAAAAATCCACATAAACACTGTATTTTATATACCTTATAGATCTTAAGAGAAAAAAATCCACATAAACACTGTATTTTATATACATTGTATGTCCATCCAGTCTGGTATCCCCTCCACAGTTTGGCAGATCTATATACAAAATAAGAACAGCAAACTTTTGATCATCTGTACTCTTGAGTACTCCAATGGCCAGAAGCAAACTCATGCCTACAGCATGGGCTCCAGAAGAACAACTATAACAATGTAAAGCAGCTGATAACCAAATCATATCAAAATCAGCCCTATTTGTTTGTTGAGTAAAACAAATGTATGACAAACTCAATCTTGCAGATAAGCAAAATACATTCATTATCGTTTTCCAGTAATTCCAGGAAAAAAAAGTATTCCCCATTATTGAGCAACTGTTAGTTTGCACTGCTATGAATCAGTCAGGAAAATGAAAAGAGCATAAAAGGAAAAAGCCCAGAAAGCAGAAATAAACCATGTCCATCTGCAATCGTGCTGTTCCTGGATTACAATCAATAAGTCAATTTTTTAAAATACCAATAGCTTCAAAGTCTGGTTTGCTATCCTAAAGCAAATTTTAGAACAGCCATTCACTAATTATATTCATAGAGCACAGTAAATCAAAGCCCACAACTTGCTAACTTCATTATTTAAACTCAGAAATCTGAATGGCAGATATTTAGGTTGTAACCTTGTCCAGTAACAATACCTAACAATTTAATATAAAAGAACTTGGAACACTGAAGAGGAAAATTGTACATATAACCCAGTGGTGGGATTCAAGTAATTTAACAACCGGTTCTCTGCCCTAATGATTTCTTCCAACAACCAGTTTGCCAAACGGCTCAGAAAGTTAACAACCGGTTCTCCCGAAGTGGTGCGAACTGGCTGAATCCCACCACTGATATAACCCCTAGTTGATTTTTTTTTAGTGCATGGTCATTTTCTTTTCAGTCCAAAGAATCAAGCCAAATAATTATATTAAAACCAATAAAACAACTAGTTCCTTGCCAATATATTAAACAAGTCGTGGCAGACATGTTAAACCTCTGTATTTAAAAACTCTCCTGTTTTTAAAAATCTTGACTCTAATATTAGCCACTTTTAAAATTACTTTTTGTGAAAAGCATTTTGAAATTTGCTTTTAGTTCTTTTGCCTTCCATTCTTACCAAAACAAACAGAGTAACCTAGAATGTCTCTTTGCTATGTAGGTTATTGTACAAAAAGAAGAGGGGGTGGAATACTGCAGAGCTCATGACAAAATAATGAGAATTGAATCTGTCTGCCTCTTGTGGTCTGCAACATGAAAAGCAAAAAGACTGTATCCTGAAGCTATAAATAGTGTCTCCATTCACATTCAAAGCTCAGCAAAGACAAAAAAGCAGCTCCCAAAGGACAGCTTTTGTGAAGACTGGTTAAAAACACAAAGTTTGGAGAAAATGTTTTACAGTCCTAGGCAAGATAGTTTTCTACCAAGGCAATCTGTCCTTGGTGCTCCATGGAATATATTCCTTGGACAGGAAGATACAGGTAGCCTTCGACTTATGGCCACAATTGAGCCCAAAATTGCTGTTGCTAAGTGAGAGAGTTGTTAAGTGAATTTTGCCCCATTTTACTACCTTTCTTGCCACAGTTGTTAAATGAATGGCTTCAATTAAGTTAGTAATACGGTTGTTAAATGAATCTGGCTTTCCCATTCACTTTGTTTGTCAGAAGGTCACAAAAAGTGATCATATCAGCCCAGGACACTGCAACCATCATAAATACAAGTCAGTTGCCAAGCCTCTGAATTTTGATCATGTGACCGTGAGTGTGAAAACTGGTCATAAGTCCCTTATTTTCAATGTCATATCTTGGAACAGTCACTAAATGAATTGTTGTAAGTCGAGGATTACCTGTAATTTTAATGGTTAATACACGGCCAGAGCTTCCCAATTAGAGACATGAGATATTTTCCAGTCAATCATAGCTTTCCTTGATCAAATTTTAGAAACTTCCTTCAATTTTGTTGTTGATGTGGATCTAGCTTGTTTCCTTATCAGCACCACAACCCAAATCCTTTCACTTCATCATCAGGCTGGCAAAATTGTAAAAGCAAGGCTGTTCTTTCTAGGAGCCATTACAGTATTTCCATTTTTGGAAAGTTGACTTCAGATGTTTCCTTAGAGGAAGGAGCCGTGCTTCTTGAGAAGACGTAAACTGATTATCCTAAGAAAAACATCTGGGCTGCAATCTGTGCACTTGTTCATAAACAATGTTTGCAACTTCCGTGGTCTGTTGACATTTTGTTTTGTTTTGTTTTGCTTCTTCCGTCTTCTTTAACTTTAGCATCCTTTTGGCTGCTTTACCCCCATACCAGGGGTGGGTTCTATTTACCTTTACTACCGGTTCGCATCATGCCCGCATGCGCAGTTCACTATGATGACGTCCGGGTCAGTGGGCGGAGCCTCCCACCGGTTTTACTACTGGTTCTTGTAAACCGGTCTGAACCGGGGGCAACCCACCACTGCCTCATACCCAGAAGAAATGGTGTTCACAGACAGCAAAGCTATCAAGTAGAAAGCAATACCAAAAGGCATTCAATTTCTCCACAGATTTGTACCGGCCAAAACCCAGCAAATCGCAATCAGGGTTTGGCACTTATAGGGGATGTTGGAAAAGTTGCAAAATCCTGTGCAGGCAATACCCTTCAATCCTCAGGTGAGAGAGATCTCCATGTATATGATACGTTGGTCCCCAAAGCTGAAAGCGAAGAACTCTCACTTCCCTAACGCAAAGAGTTAAGATTTCTTGTCAGCTACAAGTCCTGTATGTAACTATTAGTCAAAAGCTGGCATAAATTAAATAATAACTACTCCATTTGAGGGGGGGGGAATCAATTGTGGTCAGATTTTCTTGCAATGAAATTACCTTCGTGCCTTGTATTATTAGCATCATCAACAGGAGGGTAGTTAGTGTTCTTTTAAGTTCTACAGCATTCCTCAATGAGTAAAGCCCATCTGTTGATCCAGCTAAGCCTTCTGTTTCCAGATAAACATGGAAAGGTTATGCAACAAGCATCTAGTATTGAAATTCAGCACTGGCATATCATGCTGCTCCTTCAAATATGCATACAGAAAAGGAATTTAATAAATGCACAGAGGAACGTGGGCAGTAAAATTGAACAGTATCTCTGGCTCAGTTCAGACATTCAATTATGAATAGTTTAACAAATCATGGTTTGCTACTGAACGTTGTATGCCATAGCAATAGCACTTTAGACATATACTGCTCCATAGTACTTTACAGTACTCTCTAAGTCTAAGAGGTTTACAGAGTCAGCATATTGTCCCTCAACAATCTGGGTCCTCATTTTAACGACCTCGGAAGGATGGAAGGCTGAGTCAATCTTGAGCCAGTCAGGATCGAACTCTTGGCAGTGGAATGCAGAGTTAGCCTGCAATATTGCATTCTAACCACTGTGCCACCAGGGCTCTGGTAGTCAGCAACCGTGACTTGCAATTCACAGCATCATTCTGGGTTCACCCAGCATGCTATGCCATAAACCAAACAAATCATGTTGCAGAGCAACAAATCATGTTATATCTTTGATTTTCATCTCCCACCACTCTTTAGTCCAAAAGGAAACCCTTTCAAATGGATTAACTCCACATCACGCAAACTAGATTGGGGCTTCCAAAGAAGAGGCTGAAAGCACCAGATACTACAGTCTCATTGAAATTAAACAGATCCAGATTCAGTTAGCCTTGCACAATACAAGATCTATTTGGCGCAGCCAAAAATAAATTTACATGCACCACTTTGTATTCCGTGGAAGAGAGATATAAATATGATAAAACAGATGCCTCCCTCTCACTTCTTTAGCGTTCTTTACATTTGGCAAAAGAAGAATCCAAAAGTCTGAATGAATGAACCCGTTCAGATATGTTTCGTTAGCTTCCCCTTTCATGCTGCTGTCAGAGAAGAAAGTCTATCTCACTTTGACCATGTGCCTGCCTAAACTCTGGGGCACTTGCTAGTATTTCCTTTAAAGGGACAGGTTCAAGGTGTACCATATTTTTCAGAGTATAAGACGCACCTTTTTTCCCCCTAAAAGGGAATGAAAATTTAGGTGCATCTTATACACCGAATTTAGCCCCACCCACCCACTGGCCCCTCTTTGGCCTCTGCCTCCCAGCAGTTTACCTCCTTGTAGCAAGCAGCAAGAAGAAACAGCTCCTTTCAGCTTCAGCACAACCTAATTAGCACAACTTGATTGTCCTTTGAATCGGCCTCCGGACTCTCAGCTGTTTTGCTCTGGCCTCTGCTGCTTGCTGCAAGAAGGTAAATTGCTGAAGCAGATTTCTTTTTTTTTCTTGTGCTAATCAAGCTATGCTGAAAACGAAAATGAAAGTAAAGCAGGCTATTTGCTGCTTGCTGCAATGAGGTAAAATTGCTGGGAGGCAGAGGTAGATTTCTTTTTCTTGTTTTCCTCACCAAAAAAGGTAGGTGCATCTTATAGTCCGGTGTATTTATACTCCAAAAAATATGGTAACTGTCAAGGCATTTGCCCTGTTTGCTGAAACTGACAAACCTCTTCAGTTTGATTACTGACCACAGGAAAAACACTGTCACCTTCTGTCAGGCACAAGGAACCCAAAACAACTCAAAGAACTGATCATGGTGGTATGTTTATTGTTGCTCGGCTATAGATAGGAATATCGCCAGACTAAAGCGCTCGCTACATAGCTACTTGATAAATACTGTGAAGTTTTAGGGAGGCTCTCCCTGTAGCCACTTCCTCCCCACAAGCCACTCAAGGCTACTCAACCATTTCACTCCTCCCCTCAATTCAGCGCCTGTAGGAGAAGAGCATGCGGAGCTGGGTGGGTGATGGTTGAGTTAAACTAGTCATCAGCCTAGAGTCCTTGCATTCTCACAAGCACTGCAAGTCCAACCTCTCCTGAATTCCACTGATCCTTATCTGGTGCGCATTCAGTGTTGAGTTGACCAGATTCTTGTGAATAGGCTTGAAATAATCTTCTGTATTCTTTGTGCCTGATGTTAATCTGGTCAACTCAAGTTCAACACCAACCTTATTCACAAGAGCCTCTTTCTTAATCTGCAAAAGTCAGGAAGACCTAAGGAAGATTAGCATTGTTTTGCTGCAATCCTACAGCCTATCTGGAACAAAACGCAATAAACCAAACCAGCTGACATCTGAATAAACATGGGAGCAGTGTCTTTGCTAAACACAAGCCTTGGGATGTAACTCATAAATAAGGCGCTTATATTTACGATAGAAGTTCAAGACAGATTTCCAATATAAATTCTTTTTTTTTTCCTGGACAGGTTTCATATAAATCTCCGTGATGCAAATCAGCGATCAAATATTAATGCCTCTACTACATTCTTCTCCCATGCAGAAATATGATTTATAATATGGAACTAACCACATAAAGAACATTCGACAGAAAATATCCATTGCTGTAGAATAACAAACTAACCCGCTAGAATTCTACTCTATTTTTTTTTAAATCAAAAAAAATGAATCCAGTAAGCTTTCAGTTACATTAGAAAGGAAGGATTAAGCAATGTAAACCAGAAGAACTGAATTTTTTTAAAAAAAAGAAACGAGATTAAGCAAAGCCTCTGCTTCTGGAAGAAAGCTTTCAACTCATTAAGAATTTCATTAAAAGTTCATACTCACCCCCCAAAAATGGAGCCAATTACAGGAATCCGATAGGTAATTCATCAGAATCCATCAGTGTAGAATACATGGAAAAAAGAGTGAGAGAAGCAACATATTTAATAGCCAACCAATATAGGTTTGAAAAACAGTCATATATACAAGCATTCTTAATGCGCAAAAAGTTATTTATTTAAAAAGCTAGATGTCCTGGAGAATGCTAGTTTGGTGGAATGTTTAATGCACCAGGCTGGAAACCAGCAAACCATGAGTTCTAGTCTTGCCTTAAGCATAAAGCCAGCTGGGCGACCTTCGGCCAATAAGAAGGAGGCAATAGCAAAATCTTGCGAGGAAGCTGTATGAGCTAGTTGTCAGGAGTCAACACTGACTCAAATGTCCCAGAGAGATAGCAATAGCAATGGCACTTAAACTTATATACCACTTCACAGTGCTCTCTAAGAGGTTTACAGAGTCAACATATTGCCCCCAACAATCTGGGTCCTCATTTTACAGATTTCAGAAGGATGGAAGGCTGAGTCAACCTTGAGCCGGTGAGAATTGAACTGCCAAACTGCAGCCAGCAGCCAGCAGAAGTAGCCTGCAGTACTGCACTCTAACCACTGCACCACCACGACTCCTGAGATGTTACTAAAACGCCCCCCCCCCGAGGTCAAACACAACCCTGTTGTGGTCCTCAATGAAATCGAGTTTGATACCTCTGACCTAGGACAACAAAGGCTTGGCAACAATGCTGCTGAAGTCCAGCAAGATTAATCAATATGTGCAAAAGACATTTGAGAAGCTCAGGAGCATCCATTCGAACTCCACTATAAAAGCAAAGTAGAATACAAATCTTTGCAATAAATAACTGCAGTAGAAATATTTTGAAGTTGATTGTATCCAACTTCCATAAACATGCAATTCTACCAAGTGGCATTCCCATTTTTAGAGGTAATTTCATTTCTTAGGTAGATTTCAAATCCTGCAGAAGTTTGGTTGAAATATAGGTATCTTGAAAACTTTTTGATCAAGGAACTGGAAACTGGAGAGACTAAATATGTTTAGCCTTGAGAGAAGATGACTAAAGGGTGATGACCACATCCATCAAAGTTCTGAAAGGATGTCATACAGAAGGCGATCCAAATCTTTAAATTGGTTCCAGAATACCGGACATAGCATAATACAGAAAATAGCAAGGAACATAGATTCTGGCTTAATGTTAGGAGCATTTCTTAGGGCGACATCAGTTCATCAGGGTATAGTTGAATGATCTAGGGAGGAGGTGGCATCTATTTTGCTTGCTGTCTTCAGACAGACTCTGGAAAGCCAATTCTCAAGATTTCTGCACTAAGCAGGAGAATTGATGATTTAAATGAACTCTTCTGCTCCAGGAAGCTATGACTTCCCTTGAACTCTGATGACTTAAATGTAACATCCATTGAATGTAGTTCATATAGTGACCAATGAAATGCTCTGAGAAAGCCAGCAAACTGTGAACAGCTAATAGCCATCTCTTGGGCCAATAAGAAGTGTCCCTCAACCCCTGAACATGAAACTTCTACTAATTACTCTCAAAGGAAGAAATCAGCTTTCCCCATGGACCAACAATTTGATGAAGGCAAAGAACACTGATAGTTGTTAGTAACCCAGCAATCAGGGCTCGCTCCACCATTAGGTAGAATAAAGTAGCTGCTTTGGTCAAGGAACTAAATTCAAGCAATGCTCCACCTCTACCTGGCAGCAGGACTGGAGACCCCTTGCATCAAAGGCACGATACAAGGTGTTGTATCCTCAAAATAAGGCATTGCAAGAAGATTATAGTATAGGTAATCCTTGACCTATGACCACAATAGAGCCCAAAATGTCTGTTCTTAAGTGAGACAAATGTTAATTGAATTTTGTCTCATTTTATGACCTTTCTTTCCACAGTTGTTAAGTGAATCACTGCAGTTATGAAATCAGTAACATGGTTGTTAAGTGAATCTGGCTTCCCCCTTGACTTTGCTTGGAGGAAGTTTGCAAAAGGGGATCACACGACCCCGAGACACATCATAAATATGATCCAGTTGCCAAGTGTCTGAATATTGATCACGAGACCAAGGGGATGCTGAAATGGCTGTAAGTGTGGAAAACGATCATAAGTCACATTTTTCAATGCTGTTGTGAACTTCAAACAGTCACTAAATGAACTGTTGTAAGAGGGGAGGTTCGTTCTCTGAGCTTCTGGGGTTGGTTTCAGAACGTTTCATGACCAAGCTTGCTAACATCTTCACTGGAATTGAAGGCATTCATCGTCCGCTGAAGATGTTACCTAGTCTGGTAACAAAACATCCGGAAACCAACCCACAAGAGCTTGGAGAACAAACCTCCACTTTCAATCTACACCCAAGCTACAGATATTTGCCACTCTTGCAAACTGTTGTAAATCAAGCACTACTTGGCACAGACCACTATTGCTTACAGGAAGCTGGCCAAGCCTGCAGCTGCTATGGCCAGGGGTGGCTTCAAAAATTTTAGCAAGGGGTTCTCTGCCCAGTTGCTGGCTGGGCATGGCCATGGTGGGTGTGGCCTAATCAGCCTCCTGCACCACAGTGGGGGGGTGTTTTTGCCCTCCCCAGGCTCGAGAGGCTTTCCTTGAGCCTCTGGGAGGGCGAAAACAGCCTCCCCAGGCTCCAGAGGCCCTCTGGAGGCCAGAAACAGTCCCATTTCTGGCCTTCCCAAACTTTTGGTAGGCCCGTTTTTTGCCCTCCCCAAGCCTCCACACATGCCCTGCACTTACCTGCATCCAAAACGGGCCACGTGGAGACTCCTGCCAGAGGCGGGAACAGCCAGGAGTGGGATTTGGGGGTTCTCTGAACTGTACAGAATCTTAGCTAGAGGTTCTTCCGAACCCCTGCGAACCCCCAGCAGCCCACCCCTGGCCAGAGGAGAATACAATAGGACAGTTGACGGTGGAGGACCCACAGATCCACTTAGGCTATCTTGCCCCAGGGAAGCTTCTTTGCTGCTTCGGTTGAAGCTCCCCTTTTTTTCCTTTTCCTCTTGAAGGAGTTACTGAAAGCCAGTCTCCGTGGCTAGCTGAGATCCGGCTCAGCGGCTCTTTCAAAACCAAACAAAACTGTCCTCCTGTGACCCCGGGATGTTATCTGGACAGACAGTGAATAAACAAGGCCTCTTGACATTCACCTTCTGGAAGAAATCCCAAGAGCTTTCTGGCCTCCTCCATTCCAGGCGGGGGACGCAGATGGTGCCGGAGATTAGACTATCCTGGGAATTAAACATGGCTGCAGAAATGAATTTCCTCCTTCAGCTCACTGGGGATGGCCAGGTGCCCCTGGAAGTTGGGGAAGGGAAGGGATCATGACAAATAGCTTATCTCTGGCCTCTCACTAAGCATCAAGGAATAAAGCAGGGCGGACAATAGGGGTCCAGGGCTAAGAAAATAAAATTAAAAAAAGAAAAAAAAAGCCAGGATCCGGACAGGCCGGTGGCCCAGTGCGAATGGCTATGCTGGCCAGCTCCAGTTCCTGGTCTTTCGACAATTTTATTAGTTACCTAAGCACGATGAGCGTTGGGGCAGCAGCATCCTTGCCACGAAGTTACTGTAAAGAAAAGCCTTGCAGCTGGGACATGTCCTGCTGCGGGGCAAAATAATGGGTCGATATTATCATGCTGAAAAGACCCAAACCTGGGGGTGGGGGGCTGGAGGGGTGGGGAGAGAGAGAGAGAAAGGAAGAAAGGAAGGCAATCATGCGCACGGCCGTGTCCACAAAGGCCGAGCTTGAACAATGAAAGGGATAAGAAAATTATGCTCAGTTTGCATCTAGGTCCCTTCTGGTGTAAAATGAGACATGGCATCATTTGGGATATTAATTACTTAAGGTCCCAGCGGGCACGGATCAAAACAGAAAACACAGGACCAAACACACACATACATACACACACACACACACACACACACACACGCCCTACACACAAAGGTGCAGATGGCTGCCACCCCAAGCACGCTTGCTTCGATGGTGCAACGTGGAGAAGGGGGTTACTTTCTGAAGACGAGAAAGATGGAATTGCTCTGAAATCCGGGGCTCCTAGCTGGGAATCTCAAAAACGAGGCACAGAGAAGTCACCTTCTCTCTTAACAAAAATATGCTTCCTACATTCCTTCTTATATCAGCCCTTTATCCAAAGGCTAAATTGCAGGACTTAATTAAGAAATGTTTTGCTTAACCGTGTTTCCTAAATAAAGCATAAAGCAGCGTAAAGTACTCGAGGCTGGTTTTCCATAACATATCAAGCCCAGTGAGTTTCAGCAGGTTCTGATAGGTTCTGGAGAACCGGTAGTGGAAATTTTGAGCAGTTCGGAGAACCGGCAAATACCATCTCTGGCTGGCCCCACCCCCATCTATTCTCTGCCTCCCGAGTCCCAGCTGATCAGGAAGAAATGGGGATTTTACAGTAACCTTCTCCTGGAGTGGGGAGGGAATGGAGATTTTACAGTATCCTTCCCCTGCCACGCCCACCAAGCCACACCCACAGAACTGGTAGTAAAAAAATTTGAAACCCACCACTGCTCCAGACCCAAAGTTTACAAATGTTTTTCACACTTATGACTGATATAGAGCTGCGGTGGCGCAGTGGTTAGAATGCAGTACTGCAGGCTACTTCTGCTGCCTGCCGGCTGCCTGCAGTTTGGCAGTTTGAGTCTCACTAGGCTCAAAGTTGACTCAGCCTTCCATCCTTCCGAGGTGGGTAAAATGAGGAGCCAGACTGTTGGGGGCAAGAGGCTGACTCTATAAACAGCTTAGAGAGGGCTGTAAAGCACTGTGAAGCAGTATATAAGTCTCAGCGCTATTGCTATAGCATTCCCATGGTCATGTGATCACAATTCGGGCGCTTGGCAATTGGCCTGTATTTATGACAGCTGCACTCCCCTGGGGTCATGTGTTCACACCATTTGTAACCTTCCCAGCTGGCTTCCAACTAGAAAATTCAATGGGAGAAACCAGATTTGCTTAATGACCGCACGATTCACTTAACAACTTCCATTTCGCTTAACAATGGTGTAAAAAAGGTCGTAAAATGGAGCAAAAGAACTGCCTTGCTTAGCGATGGAGATTCAGATCTCAACTGTGGCTGAAAGTCCAGGACTACCTGTAATTACACATTGGATATTATCTTTTTCTACAGGTTTGGTAACTTACTGGCCTCCAGATGCTTCAAATCAGAATCAGAATAAAGCTGGAAGGGACCTTGGAGATCTTCTAGTCCAGCCCCCTGCTCAAGCAGGAGACCCTATACCATTTCAGACAAGTGACTGTCCAGTCTCTTCTTAAAAATCTCCAGTGATGAAGCATCCACTACTTCTGGAGGCAAGATGTCCCGCTGGTTAATTGTCCTCACTATCAGGAAGTTTCTTCTTAATTCCAGGTTGCTTCTCTCCTTGATTAGTTTCCATCCACTGTTTCTTTTGTCTTGCCTTCTGGTGCTTTGGAAAATAAATTGACCCGCTTCCTCTTTTGGGATGCCCACACTATCTGGATAATGCCCAGCTGGCTAATTTAGGCTGGGAATAATACTGAGCCTGTTTGGGGTCTGTACATTTAGAGTCAGCATAAGATCCCTTGCAAATATTCATTAAAGCTGCCTTGGGAGCAATGACACCAGTGACATTGCTGGCATGCTGTAGGTATCTGATAGCCCATCCTTGCTAGATAGAGAGGCTGAAAATAGACAAGGTGCATTTCAGCTGTCGGTTCTCATTGGAAACTCCCAGCTACACTTTCAAAAGAGTTCAGGGCCTCCCTGGAAAATGGTTTCAAGGCCACAGAGCCACCGGTTTGACAGAATTTCTTGGCTGGCTTCAGGAGCATCTACAGGGTTCTGATCCCCCAAAAAATGTGACTCTGACTTCTGCTTTTCATGTACAGGGGTGTGGATGGAACGATGGCCCTTTTATGACTTGTGGGCTTTAACTCCCAGAATTCCTGAGCCAGCCAGGGTGCATTTTTATCGAGAAATCACTGCTGCTGAATCCTGGGTACCTTTTTTCTTTTTTTGCCTCTGGGTGCCCCTTCCCTTCTCCTTGCTTTCTTGAGAGTGGTACCAGACTCTTTAAGAGACAGCACAACCTGCATCAGATCCCACAAGGAACTGACCCCCCCCTGCTCTCCAGGATGTTGCAATCACAATGACCTTGGACCCTCTTATAGCATTGTTTGTTCTGCCTGGCGGTGGCCCTCCAGGGTTTTTTCCATTATCCGCTACCTGATCCTTTTAGCTGTTGGTGACAGGGATTAGCTGTGGGATTTTACACACGTAAGGCATGTGCGCTCTTCCACTGAGCACTTCCTTCGCTTTATTTTATGTATTTAGAAGAGCCGTGGTGGCGCAGTGGTTAGAATGCAGTATTGCAGGCTTATTCTGCCAACTGCCAGCAGTTCGATTCTCACTGGCTCAGGGTTGACTCAGCCTTCCATCCTTCTGAGGTCAGTAAAACGAGGACCCAGATTGTTGGGGGCAATATGCTGACTCTGTAAACCACTTAGGGAGAGCTGTAAAGCACCGTTGAAGCGGCATACAAGTTGAAATGCTAGGGCTATTTATTTGTACAAGTGTACTTCAGTCCTACCAGCTTTCTTTCCACTCCCTCAGCCTCTTTGCTCCCCATTCATAACCTAGCCTGCAAAAACAACTCATCCGTAGGCAGTCCTCAACTTACAACCACAATTGGAACCAGAATTTTCACTGCTGAGCAAGGTAGTTGTTAGATGAGTCATGCCTGATCTTTATGACATGTTTTGCCACAGTTGTTAAGCAAGTCACTGCAGAGCTTAAGTAAATCAAGAGGTCATTAAACAAATCTGACTTTCCCCATTGACTCTGCTTTTTTTGAAGTTACAACGGCAGTGAAAAAAGTGACCTACGACCAGTTTTCACACTTATGACCGTTGCAGCATCCTCAGCCGAAGAGGTTATAGAAAAAATGTTTTTAAAAAGAAAAAAAGCCTCTGCTGATCAGGCAAGTCAGCTGGGATCGTCAGAGGCTTTTAAAAAAAAAAAAAGAAAGCCTCTGCTGATCAGGCAACTCAGCTGAGATCATCAGAGGCTTTTAAAAGCATTTTTTTTACCACCTCTTCAGTTGAAGAGATTGTAGAAAAAATGGTTTTAAAAGTTAAAAGAAAAAAGTCACGCCCACTCAGTCATATTACCCCACACACACCAAGCCACGCCCACAGAACTGGTAGTAACAAATTTTACATTTCACCACTGCCCAGGACACTGCAACTGTCATAAATATGAGTCAGTTGCCAAGCGGCTGAATTCTGATGACGTGACCATGGGGATGTTGCAATGGACATATGTGTGAAAAACGGTCATAAGTCACTTTTTTCAAGAGCCGTTGTAACTATGAACAATCACTAAATGAGCTGTTGTAAGTCGAGGACTACCTGTGCTAGCTATCCAGGACCGCAAGCTGAAAAAACTGCATTTGCTGACATTTTTGTCCACTTGTCCATTATTTCAGCCCCAGAAAGTTCCCAATCATCCTTAGCTACCTCATAAATTACAAACTATTATCACACAGTCTGTTATTTCACACTGTTCAGTGTGTTCTCACATGCAGTTTTCTCCCAGCAGGGACATGTGTAATGTAGTCCAATTTTGAAACCTCAAATTTTGGCATTGTTTCTGAAAAGGAAGGATGCAGGCAAGCAAATTGATCAATGTACTTGTAAGGTAATTTCCTTAGAATGGAAAGGCAATTAGTGAGATTTCTGGGTTAGAGAAACAAGGGTGACTGTAGAGATGACACAAAAGAAGCTTTAAGAGAAATCTGAAGACTTTTCAGGCTTTTTGGAAAAAGCCTGCTTAAACACATGACCAGCATCGTATCATGCGGCATCTTCAAACAGAGAGGGAGTTGCAAACGTTTTACAACCCAATCAAGATCGCACAATCAGCAGAGATGCTGATAGACAAATTCTCACAATGAATGGAAGCATGGATTGTGAAGTGACCGGCTGAGATGGCGAAATCGACTGCTTTGATTAAAAGATAATAATTTGACTGATTTTCTTTGTACGTGGAAAAACATGTTTGGACTTTGGACTTGATGAAGATAAAAATAAATTTTTACTTTGGGATCTGATGATCTGATAAGTTTTAATTACAGAAATGTCATGTGCTGTTGGAGCTTAATAGATACACCTTTTATTTTAAACTTTTATGTGTCTGTTTAAATTTAAAGTAGAGGTTGGTTTATTATAGATAATTGATTATAAAAATATTTGGTAATATGTCTATTTGTGGAATTGTTAGTATGATGCATTTGTTAGTTATATGTTTTATTTAGAGTAGGAGACTATATAATATATATTGTTATTATTTGACTGTTGGGTATGTATATCTCATATTTTTAGTTTTGTGCCTTCCTTTTTGCTTCGTTTTGTTTTATTGTTTAACTGTATCCCTATTAAAGAGAGTTGAAAGTAATTTTCTTCCCCATATTATTTTTGGTGGGTTGGTTTAAGGTCACTTTTTAAAATTTCCCTGTTGTCCCCATCCCCCGTTTCCTTGTGTGTGGTGTTGTCATTTTATATTTTAACTTTTTTATTTTTAAAACTTAATTAAACTTTTTTAAACATAAGTCAGGGATACTGTCAAAACTTATTCCAGGCCTTGCTCTCTTATTTTGTTTGGGCAAGCCATCTACGAAGGGCTGAGGCAGTGCAAAATTGAGAGTCTCTTCTATAGATTGAAAAGTCATTGTGAAAAGGATTAGATAGAGAACTCATCTGAAATACTGTATTTGTTTATATATTTTTCTCATTAAATAAGGATGAGAAAGCTTATAATTATTTGTAGACCCGTTATGGAGGAGAATTTATCAGGTTTTTTCTTTCCACCATTCAGCCGGAGTGGATTTTTTTTTTTTTTTTTTTGGTATGTTCAGTGTTAGACTTCATTTAGTAACCATTCAAAGTTACAACAGCACTGAAAAGAGTGACTTTTTCACACTTACAACCACTGCAGCTGCGCCATGGCCACGTGATGAAAATTCAGATGCTTGGCAACTGACTCATACTTATGACCGTTGGGGGTCATGCAATCCCCTTTGATGATCTTCTAAGAAGCAAGGTCAACGGGGAAGCCGGATTCACTTAACATCCATGTTGCTAACAGCTGCCGCGATTCACTTAACAACAGTGGCAAGGAAGGTCGTAAAATGCGGCAAAATTCATTTAACAAATATCTCACTTAGCATCAGAAATTTTGGGCTCCATTGTGGTCAAGGATTACCTGTATTTGATATTTGGGTCATCCCAGTGGTGGGTTTCAAAATATTTTACTACTGGTTCTGTGGGCGTGGCTTGGTAGGCGTGGCAGGGGAAGGATACTGTAAAATCTCCATTCCCTCTCCAATCCAGGGGAAGGTTACTGCAAAATCCCCATTTCCTCCCAATCAGCTGGGACTCGGGAGGCAGAGAATGGATGGGGGCGGGGCCAGTCAGAATTTTTACTATCGGTTCTCCAAACTACGCAAAATTTCCACTACCGGTTCTCCAGAACTGGTCAGAACCTGCTGAAACCCACCTCTGGGTCATCCCACCCCTTTTTTTGGGGGGGGGGTAAATTTTTGTTGTTACTACTGCTGAATGTATGTTTTCCTATTTTTTTCTGTTTTGCATTTTATTTTTGCTAACAAAACATAATACATACCGTGTTTCCCTGAAAATAAGACCCTGTCTTATATTTTTTTTGAACCCTGAAATAAGCACTTGGCCTTATTGCCATGCGCTCAAAAGTCCGATTGGGCTTGTTTGTTTGTTTGTTTTTAATTTGATTTATATGCCACCCTTCTCCGAAGACTCAGGACGGCTTACAATGCGCTAAGCAATAGCCTTCATCCTTTTGTATATTTATACAAAGTCAGCTTATTGCCCCCACAAATGGGTCCTCAATTTACCTACCTTAGAAAGGATGGAAGGCTGAGTCAACCTTGAGCCTGGCGAGATTCGAACCTGCAGTAATTGCAGGCAGCTGGTCTTAATAACAGGGTGCTTTAGACCACTGTACTACCAAGGCTCTCTTGTTATCGGGGGATGTCTTATTTTGGGGGAAAACAGGCTATATGTTTTTAAAAAGTCACTGTGAACAGGTATCTGCTTATTTCTTCTCCCGTCCCAGCCCCATTCGGTCCTTACTGCTATTCATTCATCATTTTGGCAAGTGGCAGCATCTTAAGTCCTGCACTAAAAACGGCCAAAGGCACTATGGCCTGGCTTGGGACATCAGCCAAGCCACAGCGTAGAAACCAACCTTCCTATTTAGGCTCGCTTCTCTCCCGTTTCCGAGGGGCTCCCCAAGCTGATGCCCATCTGCTTTTTGGAAGCATCAAGCCGCTTGCTTGCAAGTTAGCAGACCGCAGTGGGGATAATCTCTCTTCTCCCCACCAACACTTGTACTTGACAAATCAGCCGCAGCAAGTCACATTACAGCACAACGTGGGCGGGAGGTGGGGCAAGTAAGTGGGTCACATTCCGCCC
The DNA here is from genome assembly GCF_029215685.1 of Pituophis catenifer annectens. Classification (NCBI taxonomy): domain Eukaryota; kingdom Metazoa; phylum Chordata; class Lepidosauria; order Squamata; family Colubridae; genus Pituophis; species Pituophis catenifer. The sequence continues at coordinate 14,187,651 of NW_027256889.1, forward strand.
GTTGCTTACGTCATCGATGTCTAAGGCTGCAAATTAATCGAGCTTCTGCTGGAGAGCAATTCTTGATTAGAGGATTACTATTTAGGGTGATAAATGCATCCAGACCAGACCTCTGGCTGCAGAGAGGGTACTAACCACAACACCAGCTTCACCTATTTGAGTGATACAACTAGAGGTAATAATAATCACAAATCTCTGTATTAGAGGGCTTTTACAAGGAATGTTTAATACTACTGGTGGTCCTCAGCTTACAACCGTTTGGGTTTTTTCTTCTCCACCACATGGGGGAACCCGAAAAAAAGACCAGGTTGCTTTTATGATCCACAGGGAGCGGCTATGCTTGGGATCAAGCCCCAAAGCATTTCTTTCAAATAGAATAGAATTCTTTATTGTCCAAGTGTGATTGGACACACAAGGAATTGGTCTTTGGTCTCAGTGTACATAAGGAGAATAAAATACATTCATCGAGAATAAAAAGATACAACACTTAATGATAGTCAAGGTTACTAATAAGCTATCAAATCGTGCTAGGCAACGAATAAAAACAATATAAATTGAAAGATACAAGCAACATGGTTACAGTCATAAGTGGGAAGAGATAGATACTAGTAAGGAAGAGAAGAATGATAGTAATACAGACTTAATAAATTATTTGACAGTGTTGTGGGAATTAGCTGTTAAGCAGAGTGATGGCATCCGGGAAAAAACTGTTCTTGTGTCTAGTTGTTCTGGTGTGCAGTCGTTTAGAGGGTAGGAGTTGAAACCATTTATGTCCAGGATGTGAGGGGTCTGTAGATATTTTCACAGCCCCCTTTTTGACTCGTGCAGTATACAGGTCCTCAATGGAAGGCAGGTTTGAAATCAATTTCAAAGCAGACACATTCCTATTGCATCACAGTTCCCAACTAAAAGGCCTATCTTATCTTCCATGGCATCATCACCCTGGTGCCCTTTGTCCCTTTAAAGGCAAGTGAAACAGCACTACAATTTGCTTTCTCTGGCCCAAGTAATGGTCCTGACCTATTTCGGTGGCTTCCATTGATTTCCCTCCCCATAAATCATACAGATGGCTTTTTCTGTAGCCAAGCAAATGGCCAGAAAAGTTAATATTCTAAAGTGCTCAGGGCTGCTTCTGGAGCCTAGCAATCCCTCCCCTTAATGTACTCCCCCACCCCCACTCCCACCCCCTTCCATCTGATCTGGCTGCAGCCTGATCAATATACGGTTCCATTATCCCCCTTATCAAGCCATTCCAGTCTCCCCTGAAACAGGGAAAATGCTTCCTTTCTGCAGCCAGGGGAAGCTTTCAAAAATCAGCCAGTATTTCTGCTGTATCGGCCAGATCAAAGCAAGGTCTTTCCAAAGGTTAAGAATAGGTATCATGTTCAAAGGGGGTCTGCGGGCATTCCTGAGAATTCCCACCCAGCCACAGAATGAAACATGATGGGGGGGGGGAAACAACCTACCAGCAGGAATGATGTGAGAAATGTCAACATCACAATCAATACTTATCAGAAGGAGATCCCTCCCCTCTAGCTGCATGGCTTTATCCCCTAATATTTTTAAAGAGGGAAACAGTTAGTTTTTTAAAAAAAAGATGCTTCTTTTTTGTTTTATTATATAGCACCATGTCCAGGGGTGAAATCCAGGAGGTTCTGAAGAACCGGTAGCGGAAATTTTGAGCAGTTCGGAGAAACGGCAAATACCACCTCTGGCTGGTCCCAGAGTGGAGAGGGAATGGAGATTTTGCAATATCCTTCCCCCAGGAGTGGGGTGGGAATGGGGATTTTGCAGTATCCTTCCCCTGGAGTGGGGCGGGAATGGAAATTTTGCAGTATCCTTTCCCTGCCAAGCCACGCCCACCAAGTCATACCACGCCCACCAAGCCACGCCCACAGAACCGGTAGTAAAAAAATTTGGATTTCACACCTGACCATGTCCCACTGTTAGACACTATAGTTGTCTTTTTGGTCAAGATGTCCCAAAGGTGCTTTTTTAAGAGGAAACTGGACTTTCTGGTTTTTCTTTGAAGACGTTTCGCTTCTCATCCAAGAAGCTTCTTCAGCTCTCTTGGATGAGAAGTGAAACATCTTCAAAGAAAAACCAGAAAGTCCAATTTCCTCTTGAAAAAGCACCTTTGGGACAACCATGACCTGGATGATGGAGAATCTCCATAGACTTTTGGTCAAGATGTTACCACCTTCCTTCTGCCTAACTTGGGAATCTACTTATAGGTAGTCCTCGACTTACGACTGAGCTGGATTCAAAGTTTCAATGGTTTGGTCCTCTTTGTAATCATGTGACTGGAAACCTGGCAACAGAGCTGCATTTATGGCTGATGGCAGTGCCCCACAGTTACGTCAGCACATTTGGTGCTGGTTTTGCCAAAAACTGGCAGTCTCAGGTTTTTGACAAAAATGTGCCTTTAGTGAATCATTGGTTCATTTAAACAATTGCAGCACCCATTTTACAACTGCTGCATTCAATTAACAACCACCACAAAAAAAGGTCATAAAATCGGGCCAGTCACCTGGCTGACCTGTTTTATGACGATTGTTAGGAAATGATTTTACCTAACTTGTTGGGTTGGCAATATATAAACCATCAATATAGCTTAAGACTGCTGTATTGCATCATACTTTGTCCTGATTGGTTAGCTCTGTAGCCAATGTCCTTAAGAGGGAGCTAGAAACATGGTTTGTTTCTCTTTGATGCTTCTTTGCTGTTTGCTGTGTTTGCTACTGTTTGCAACTTTTTATGTGTATGACTACAACAACTGGTAAGAAGACTTCGTTACTGGATTATCCCTGGACCATCTACTGCTTTATATGTGAATGACCTGGACTGTTTATTGGACTGTGCCTTATTACTATTTCCTAAAAGTAAACACAACTCAGTGTATCTGTGTGTCGGCTGTATTATTTTGTAACTACTCTCCCTCGCTTTTCATGTGCACACCCTTGCTACTCAAGGGTTGCTCTGCGAATTCCTCAACAACGCTTTACAACACACAACCATAATGGCAGGCTCTGTTATGGTTATGTGTTGAGGACTACCTGTATGACGAAGGCTGTCAAATTTCTAAATGTAGCTATAGCTTGCAGACGGTCGTTGATAACCCTGTTCTCATTTTTTTAATTGTTTCCAATTTGGTTTTTCTGTGCTTAAAATTTTGTATCTGTGTTTCATTGGTCGGGTATTTTAAATAAAGAAAAATGAAAGGTTGCACTATTTATACACCGGTGTTTTACAGAATCGACAGAGAGAGAAAGGCCATCCCAAAGCGAGGTGCGTAATGTAAGGATCCAATTCTGCTTGTGCTCCTTAAAAGCCTCGAGTGCCCCTTGCAAAAGTTTGCTACCAAATATTTGTTGTTACACAAGAAGATTATTAATTAGATGATTTGGAGGCAATCATACTAACTACGTTTAATTTAAATTTTATGTAAATGTCAAGGCAAGTTAATTAAATGACACTTTCATTCGGTTGGGTTTTGCTTGCTCGTATGCTATCAAGACATGTTTTCTAACCCCAGAAAAAAATCCTGCTGTGTGCAAAATGGGAATCTCGAAGGGTTGCTGAAAGCGCATGCATACACGCAAAGAAATAGTATTTCTGTTTGAACTCTCTTGCTCTAATGCCAAATCGGGGACAACCAGTAGTAAATTATGATTGTTTCAGGTCTACTTAGCCAATCTGAATGGGAAATTGCTTCAAAGGAGAGGATTTACTTGCATTTGATTCATGGACAATGGTTTTAGTTATATAATAAAAAGCAGGGAGGGACTTCTGTTAAGCGAGAACAAGGAATAAAACTGCTAGTAGCTAGAAACCCACTAACACAGCAATGACAAACTGTTGATCCATGGACCACTGGTGGTCCGCAGAAAAATTATTTGCATGTTTTATATTGCATTAAATCAGGGGTCCTCAAACTACGGCCCCTGGGCTGGATACATGCAATGAATGTTTGTGTTGCTGCAGAGAATCTGCAGGATTTTTTGGGGACTTTTTGTGTGGGTTGGAGGGGGGCAGAAATTCCGACTTGGGCTCTGCTTCAGCCTCCTGGTGTGGGCTTTGGGCGAAGGCTGGAGGGAAGTGCCACTGGTAGCAAAGAGCCAGAGGTCCTTGTTCCAGTGGGACTGCATCATTGTCTGCAACTGGCTGACCATCTCAGCCCGCTGAGCCTCCAGGCGCCAGTACCTGGCCTTGCCCTCCCGCAGATCTTCCCTCTGCTTGGAAATCCTATGTTCATAGTCCTCAGTGAGGTGCTTCTGCTGAGCCTCCTTCTTGGTCAGATCCAATTTAAACTAAGTTGTTTTGCCAACTCTTTCTTGTGGTGGCTGCTTAGCTCCAACAATTGCCTCCTGTTGGGGCCCTAAGGAGCCCAGGTGGGGAGGGGAGGAGTGGCGGGGAGGGGCAAGTAGAGACTGGCAAGGCGCCCCTTGATGACATCGATTTGACCACGCCCACCCAGTCACATGACCACCCAGCCACGTCCACCCAGCCGGTCATTAGGCAGATCGTATTAGTATTAATATTACTAATTATTATTAATTATTAATATTAGTATTAGTAATATCGTATTAACGCATTGTAAGCCGCCCTGAGTCTCTGGAGAAGGGCGGCATATAAATCAAATTAAAAAAAAAAATTAGTGGTCCGCAGGATTTAAAATTATGAATTTAGTGGTCCCTGAGGTCCGAAAGGTTAGTGATCCCTGCACTAACAGATTTACCATAACAAAATCTGTTACTTGCACTGATCAGGTAGTCCTCCATTTATGACCATTACCGAGCCCAAAGTTTCTATTGCTAAGTGAAACATGTGTTAATGAATTTCGCCCCATTTTATGACCTTTCTTTCCGCAGTTGTTAAGTGAATCACTGCAGCTGTTAAATTAGCAACATGGTTGTTAAGTGAATCTGGATTGCCCATTGACTTTGTCAGAAGGTTGCAAAAGGGGATCGCGTGACCCCGGGACACTGCAACCGTCGTAAATAGGAGTCAGCTGCCAAGTGTCTGAATTTTGATCGTACAACTATGGAGATGCTGCAATGGTCATACGTGTGAAAAGGGGTCATAAGTCACTTTTTTCAGTACCATTGTAACTCTGAATGGTCACTAAATGAACTGTTGTTAGTCAAGAATTATCTGTAATGCCCACAATGCTGCAATCAAAGCATTGCCTGGATGCAAGCCAAGCTTCAGCTGCATTGCCCTAGGTGCCATTTTATTTTTTTTACTATACCCTGAAGACATTTCCATTCTTCCTTCCTCCATTACCTTTAAGAGTTCAATGTTTTGAAAAACTGGAATTATCCCCTACACACGACTCATCTACTGCTCAGACAAGTTGAGATTCTCTGAAGATCAAACAGCTTGAAACTTACCAAAACACACATTAAGCCAGGAGAGGAGAGTTCTGAGTCTGGACAGAGCCTTGCCAAGGGGCATGAAATTGCTGAGAATTTATGGCAAGAAACCAACAATGTCTCCTTGAGAAAAGGATTAGGCTTGGTGCCACCCAGCCACACAAACAAATCTGCTGTTTGCCCCTTTCTCCTCGGCCTGTTCTAAAAAGCAGACTTGGAAGTCAACCCAGGAAGTTTGCTCAACTCTGAAAAAATGGACACCTGGCAAACAATGCTCCTCTAGCTGGAGAGCCAGTCTTTCAGGTTCCACATTGTGTGAAAACACCCCCAATTCCATTGCAAACAAGGAAACTGGAACCAGTTTTCAACCTGCTGCCAGCTGGCAAAGGCCAGCCTTGAATTTATCAGCCAGCAATGGGGTGGGGGTGGGGGAGTAGTTTAAGGACGGGGTGTGATTCAAGGCAGCTAAAAGCAAACAGGGAGTTGTGCATTCACACTGTAATTGGAAAATGTATTTCCTGGAAGGGCCCGCCAGGGAGGGCCTTCTTTGTGGCTGCCCCAGCTCTCTGGAACCAGTTACCTCCTGAGGTCCAGACCATCCCCACCCTATTGGCCTTCCGAAAAGCGGTGAAGACTTGGCTATTCCGGCAGACCTGGGGCTGTTGATCTCGCTCTTGTGATCTGGCGAGATCCGGCCATGAATAGTGTGAATGAGTTTTTAATGTTTTTAATGTTTTTTAATTTTTCAATGTCTTTTTATAATGATTTTTTAAATATATTGTGAGCCGCCCTGAGTCTTCGGAGAGGGGCAGCATATAAATTTAATGAATTAAATTAAATTAAATTAAATTTGATTATTCCTTCCCAACAGGCTGATCTTAGCAGCTGTTCTATCAAGCAAATCCAGCCTAAGGTGTTCAGGTATCCTGATGAGAATCAAGCATTGCCCTAAATCGATGTTTTTCAACCTCGGCAACTTTAAGATGTTGGGAGGTAAAGTTGCATGCAGGCCGGGGAATTCTGGGAGTTGAAGTCCATGTATCTTAAAGCTGTCGAGGTTGAAAAACACTGCCTTAAACCAAATAATACTAGTGTGAAAGCTTTGCAAGTTGACAACTAGGCTGCTAATTGTAGCGTGGCAGTTTGGGTTTCTCTCATAAGCAGTTTCATGTATTACGACCACAATAGGGACCAGAATTTCATTGTGATGAAAGAGAAGTTCTCTGAGAATGGGCTCTTAAAATGAGTCCAAAAGCTTGGAAGACTAAACCTCTGGTTCTGGTGACCTACTCAGATTGGATCCTTCAACATTATCCTGGGACGTGGATTTCAGCAAGAGATTTTAACAGAACAGAATAAAAGAGTTGGAAGGGACCTTGGAGGTTTTCTAGCCTCCAAGGTCCCTATACTAGTGATGGCAAACCTTTTCGGCACTGAGTGCCAAAAAGGGAGCACACATGCACGGGGGCTTCATACATGCATGCACACTTGTCTGGGTTGCAACCTGGAAGAGGAGCTACCCAGGACGCATGTGCGCGGCCGAAAATGAACTTTCGGCTTCAGTTTCGGCCAGCTAGTCTTCTAGGTTTCTGCCGCGATGATCAGCTGGTCGGTGCGCATGATCACACACGAAAATGGAAGACCAGCTCTTCCAGTTTCCAGCACTGCCGCACGCATGAAGACCAGCTGATCATCGTGCACACATGTGTGCCAGAAACCCAGAAGAGGAACGGGTGACACCGTGCATGCCAGGCAATATGGCTCCACGTGTCACTTTGGGCCCGCGTGCCATAGGTTCGCCATCATGGCCCTATATCATTTCAGACAAATGGTTGTCCAGTCTCTTCTTTAAAACCTCCAGTGATGGAGCAACCACATTTCTGTTCTTCTTTGCCTTCCATCTTCCTTAGGGTTAATATTTTGAGTTTAGAGAAAAGGAAGATTGCTGAGAGCATCCCTTCCAGTCACTCCATAAGGAGTCCGGGAGAAAGACAGCAATTGTACTGAATCAAGAAAATCACATTTTCCTTATTTGATCCCACAATGCTCAATTCTTGATTTAATCTGAGGCCCATCCCAAGCTCGTGTGTTCTACTTCTTTTTATTGCAACAATTCAATTATGTGTGGCCGTTTAGAACATCCCACTGATTTCATGAAGACTTTTATACATACCAATTTGCGGTCTTTCCTGTAACTAATTAACTTGTTCCACTTGCTTGGCTCAGTGATTCACCTGTCAGCTTTTACCACACAAAAAAGCTACAGTAAAAAGCAACCTCAGAGCAGTTGCCAAACCTCTACTGATTTTATTTTGTCAAAACAAGAAAATAAAAATGGTCAATGGTTATTATGTGTTTGTTCTCTTTAACAGAGAATTTATGCATGTAAAAAAAGAAATATCTGACTTTAGAGGAACAAGTATGCCCGATAGTTTTTCTTCTCATTTTAAAACAGTTTTATTTGGAGTTCAGGGAATGTACTTAGCAATGGTTATATTTTAATAGTAGGTATTAAACTTCTAAAAATAGTTTATTTACTTTCTGGAACAAAAAGACCCAGACAGCTGATATTTGTGAGCTGAAATGTGCTCGGTTTCCTTTAAATAATTTTATTTACATTCTAGGATTATGTGTTTCATTTTCTTGCAATTAAACTACAAACTAACCTTGTTTGTCTCTTGTTATATTGTTACCTTTCAGCTTTGGTATAGTCATAATACATCTTATTTCTAGTCATTGACTGATAAGAGTACACAAATATAACAAAAACAAGATGTAACATTGAACATTTGAACAAAATCAGAATAGATAAGAAAAGGGAAGAGAGAAAAATTGCATTAATTGTTTTAGATGGCATAAATTTGTACTATACTAAGTTTTGCCTCTGGGCTCGAGACCTCAAATCTTGTTGTTGCAATAGTGCAGTGATGGGCAAACCTTTTCGGCACCGAGTGCCGAAAAGGTTGCACGGAAACGTTGCACGCGCGCACACACGCTCTTGTCAGGGCCATGCTTCGGAAACGCTGAACTTCCGGGTTCTAGAACTCATGCATGCCCAACTATCAGCTGGCTGACGTGCATGCACAGGCCGATTTTTGGCATTGCCGCGCGCACAAAGGGATTGCGCTCTGGAAAAGGCAAACTTCCAGGTTCTAGTGCACATGTGCGCCCAGCAATCAGCTGGCCGGCGTGCATGCACACACCAGTTTTCGACACTGCTGTGCGTGCAAAGGACAACTTATCCTCACACACACATGCACGCCAGAAACCCGGAAGACAAACAGGCAAGGCCGTGTGTGCCAGGTGGCATGTCTTTGTGTGCCACTTTGGGCAAGTGTGTCATAGGTTCGCCATCACGGCAATAGTCAGGGATGTCCAACCTTGGCAACTTTATGACTGGTGGACTTCAACTCCCAGAATTTCCTAGCCAGCTGGGGAAGTCAGGGAGTTGCCGTCCACACATCTTAAGGTTGCCCATGTTTTAAAGACACAGTTCTATAATAAAGACATGATGAGCAGAAGTATTTTCAGTATTTTTTTTAAAGTGGCTGAAGATGTTCAAGTGGATGTTGAAGTCCACAAGTCATAAAGTCGCCAAGATTGGACACTCCCGGTGTACTTCAAAGGTACAAATTAAAATGCTCATAAGCCCCTAAATTGTAATATAGTCATATATGGAATTCTGGAAAGCCTTTAAGATCTGACTCTGATCCCAGATCCAGCAGGTCCCCATCAGTAGTGGGTTTCAAATCTTTTTACTACCAGTTCTGTGGGCGTGGCTTGGTCGGCATGGCAGGGGAAGGATACTGTAAAATCTCCATTCCCTCCTCACTCCAGGGAAAGGATACTGTTAAATGTTTTAATTGGTTTGTATTTTTAATTTTGGGCCAAATTTATATATATTTTAATTGTTTTTAATATTTGTATTTCATGTTTTTTAATTCTGGCTGTACACCGCCCTGAGTCCTCAGGGAGAAGGGCGGTAGATAAATTTAAAAATAAATAAAATAAATAAATAAATCTCTATTCCTTCCCTAATCCAAAAGAAGGTTACTGCAAAATCCCCATTTCCTCTCGATCAGCTGGGACTTGGGAGTCAGAGAATAGATGGGGGCGGGGCCAGTCAGAATTTTTACTACTGGTTCTCTGAACTACTCAAAATTTCCACTACCGGTTCTCCAGGACTGGTCAGAACCTGCTGAAACCCACCTCTGGTCCCCATCCTTCTGGCCTATGAATGGCTTTTCCCAGAAAAGGATAGGGTGAGGATGGGGTTCAGGGAGCCTCTTTAATATTGTTTATTTCTGGATGCCTGGGGATGAGCCATGTTGGATGGCAGCTGGATGTTAGCTTTTATGTTTTTACAGCCTTTATTGTTTTATGATTGCTTAAGAGCTGCTCAGAGTTAACTTATGCTGCATAAGATAGGCAGCTATTTACATCAAAGAGCGAAATCAGTAGGTAAAGTCAAAAGAGGAAGTCTGTTAGCAGATAAGCACCATCCTCTGGTGGTGAAGTACAGGTGATCTGTCAGGGAATTGCACAGCAGGTGTCCCAATGGCATCAAAGATGCTGACACGAACATGTAGTTTTATATAAATAAATATATTTTACATCTGTATTTGCAGCAGACAAGATAGTCAGGCAAACAAGAACATCCAGAGGTAAATCACGGAGCATACAGGGCACACAGAAGAAAAAGGCGGGGGAAAAAGGGAAATTCCCCCTCCCCACCCATAACAACCAATCACAGTGCAGATTGCCTCAGGCAAGAGCTAGCCCTCTCCAATCAATCATGTACAGTAGTGGCCAAAATTGTGGAAACCTTTTGGGAAAAGTATATTTTCTAAAACTAGCTAATAACACCACTTTTGGGGCGGGGAGTAGTACCATAAAATTATGTATTAATGGAAAGATAATTGAATCAAGAATGTAATGCGATAACTTTTATGAAGGATTTGCTATTAGAATAGCAGTTACAATATAAAGAAGAAAGTGAAACACGTATAAAAAATGAGATATACAAAAATTATCACCATAGAAAAAATGAGATATACAAAAATGATCACCATATCAGTTAATACTTAGTTGGGTAACCTTTAGCATGAATTATGGCCTTACGTCTTCCCATGGAGTGAACCAAGTCTTTTAGTTCTGCAGCTGTTATAATGTGAAACCAAGATTGAAGGATTGCTTCTATTAACTGGGTTTTTTTGCTGGGTCGCTTCTGACTAACAAGTTTCTTAAGGTCTGGGCTATTCCCAGGCCATTTCAGCAGTAGAATATGATTATTTTGAAATGCCAAAAAAAAAGTGGTGTTATTAGCCATCAAATCTAAAAAATACACTTTTCCCAAAAGGTTTCCACAATTTTGGCCACTACTGTATAATAACTGTGTGTTTTGGCTCGTTGTACCACCTCACTGTTCCAACTACTAAATTAATATCTTAACATATCGTTGAGTTACAGTCATTCATTTAGCAACTATTCAAAGTTACAATGACACTGAAAAAAAATCGAATTATGATTGGTCCTCACACTTATGACCATCACATCATCCCCATGGTCAGATGAATAGTTACTAAATGAATGTTTGCAAGTTGAGGATTATCTGTACAATATATAATACAGCTAATCCTTGATTTACCACCTTTTGTTTGACCACCAAAGTTACAATGGTACTAAAAAAATATTGACTTATGACCACACATTTATGAATTGTCACAGCTTTTGCACAAGATCACAAGATCAATATTCAGCTGCTTGGCAACTGGCATGTATTTATAATGATTGCAGAATCCTGGGGTCACGTGATGATCCTTTGCAGCCTTCTCTGTTGGCTTCCAACAAACAAAGTCAATGGGGAAAGACAGATTCACTCAGCGACTGCATGAGTCACATAACTGTGGCGATTCACTTAACAACCATGGCAAAGATTATAAACAGCAACAGCAATAGCACTTACATACCGCTCCACAGTGGTTTACGGGCCTCTCTAAGCGGGTTACAGAGTCAGTATATTGCCCCAAAACAATCCTTATTTTACTGTCCTTGGAAGGATGGAAGGCTGACTAAACCTTGAGCCTGTGCCCCGTTTTTGGCCACAACGGCCTCCTGCAGTCCTCTGCCAGTGAAAGTTTTCTCTGGCAGAGGCACAGCACGCCGGTCCTTTGCTGTTTCCAAGCTGGCCACACGGGTCAGATCTAAGCACCCCATGGGCCAGATACAGCCCATGGACCTTGAGTTTGACACCCCTGCTCTAGATTGTAAATTTAACTGAAGATTACGGTTGCATCTGCCATTCACAAAGCACCCTACCATTCAAATCGTGAGATATCCATTTTTAATACAGTATCCCGGATCACCAAAAATTTATGCTTTGCAGCCACGTGAACTAAACTGCTGAGAATCAGCACCATCAGAGGAATGTCAGAGTTTGCAGAAATAAAAAGAAGGAAATTAAAAAGGGGTGTTAACTTCCCTTTCATAAAAGCAAGCTCATGAGAATTGAGCATGCTTCGTGATTACAAAATGCTGAATCTGGCTAGGTAAGTGTCTGGTTAGCCCCAAAAAAGGAGTACTTCAACTACAATGTTTCCTTGTAGTTCCCATTTTGAAGAATATTAAACAGAAACCTATTTGCACACATCAGCAGCCACATGATGATGACTAAGTTTTTTTGTTTCTTTCTCTTTTTTTCACTTTCATCAATCAGCAATGTGTTAAAAATTCCCTGGCGTCTTTTCCCCCTTGTGGTCTGTTTATTGACCTGGCTGCATTTTCCAAGCAACTTGCAGCACTTCTGGCAATGTCAAAACTGCCAATGAATCAGCACTGTCAGAGACAAACCAGAATTTTGTCAAAGTTTCTAAGAAAAAAAAATAGATAGCATTTTTCTGTCAAAATTTGCTTAACGTTTTTCCCCCCAAGACATCTTTTCTTTTCTTTTTTGACATTTGCATTTCTGATGCAAAATTTCTAATATTTCCCCTGGAAACATATTTTTCCAAGCGCTTACTAAATAAGAATGGTAAAAATAATCAGGAGTCTGCTACAGCCTTTTCTGACTGGTGTAACCAGTTTCATTGAGAACATAAGCTTTTGTGTGGCTTATGTTTGGATGGGCAGAGGGGGCTGGACTGATGTAGGTTTTAAATTGGGGTGAGGTGGGAGAAAAGAGAGGGATAGACAGGCTGATGGTGCAGAGGCAGGTTATACATGATCCAGATTAAAAATAATTCATTAACAACAACTGTAATGTGTTTAAAATTCACTGCGTTTGCTGAGACCTTTTGGGATCAGTTGAAATTTTTTGATGCATGAATTCAGCAACATCCCCATTCAACAGGGCTTTTAAATTCTCAATTTGCCAAAACAGTCACTTCGAAGTAGTTATAATGTTAATAACAATGATTTCTTCATCAACTTTCAAGCTAAAGAAAACTGATGTGTGAAAGATAGGAAACATTTCTGATCCCCACAAATGCTTTTTAAATGCTCCCTTCAAGGGAACCACAAGCCAAAACCCCCAGCCTTCCACTTCTTATGATGTCTGTCTACTTTCCCTTATGCAGCTCTCAAACAAACCATTTTCCTTCGCCCCCCCCCAAAAAAAGCAGCCCTGACTACTCAAATATTTAACCGAAATAGGATAAGCTCTTGTGATAGGCTTAAAGGGCAGCTTGTGTGCATTTATGCCATCAAAATGGTAGAGAATTCAAGTATGAAGAGTCTTAGGTTTGCCCAACCTACTGCAAACACTGGGAATAAGTCTCATTGAACTCCACAGGATTTACAGTACTTCTGAGCAAACAAGGATAGGATTACATGGATTTTAATTTACAGTTTAAAACCAAAAGCCTACAGTCTTGGGGGGGGGCTGCTGGGGGTTCACAGGGGTTTGGGAGAACCTCTAGCTAAGATTCTGTGCAGTTTGGAGAACCCCCAAATCCCACTCCTGGCTGGCCCCGCCTATCCCACCCTGCCCCTCCCAGGAGTCCCCACGTGGCCCGTTTTGGATGCAGGCTCGTGGGGGGAGGGCAAAAAATGGGCCTACTGGAAGTTCAGGAAGGTCGGAAACAGGCGTATTTCTAGCCTCCAGAGGGCCTCCAGAGCCTGGGGAGGCCGTTTTTGCCCTCCCGGAGGCGCGAAGGAAGCCTCTGGAGCCTGTGGAAGGCAAAAACACACACATACCCACCGTGATGCAGGAGGCTGACTAGGCCACGCCCACCATGGCCACGCCCATCCAGCAACCGGGCAGAGAACCCCTTGTTAAAATTTTTGAAGCCCACCCCTGCTGCAGTCTCAAAGAATCTGATGCCAGGCTTGCAAGGAAAACAACTAAGTGAAGGACTGCTATTCCCTGCTGGCATCCTTAGCTTTCTTTGATCCCTTTCTAGCAGCTTTGCTGGGGAAGAAATTCTATAGCAGGGTTTTTCAAACTTGGGAACTTTATGATGTGTGGACGTCAACTCTCAGAATTCCCTAGCCAAGTTTGAAAAACATTGTTCTTTCATAAAGACATGCTCAGCTGAAGTACTTCCAGAAGTGCTGAAAGTTAAAACACTATTAAGCCCACGAGAACACCGCGGTGGCGCAGTGGTTAGAGTGCAGTACTGCAGGCTACTTCTGCTGATCACCGGCTGCCATCAGTTTGTCAGATCAAATCTCACCAGGCTCAAGGTTGACTCAGCCTTCCATCCTTCCGAGGTGAATAAAACGGCGACCCAGATTGTTGGGGACAATAGGCTGTAAAGCACTGTAAAGCGGTATATAAATCAAAGTGCTATTGTTATTGCTATGAGGCACATCTTTCAGATGCCAGGGGAATTATAAATGACCAGCTGAAAGACCAGGATTGCTCTTTGATAATTCTGCCTGGTTTTATCTTTCCATTTTCAATGTGTTTCTTTTTCCAGTCTAAACTGTTCCATTTCTAAATGTGTCATAATCAAGAATGCATTCCCATATGTTTGTCAGCAAAACTGCTCAGCATCATTCCATTATCTGCAGGCATCTGCTAATATCTTCTCTAATCAGCATGGCTAACTTTTGCAAAATCTTGAGATTCCTTCCAGTAAACACATCCTGCACTCCCACCTCTTATTTCCCAGTACACTAGCCCTTGATTTACAATGCTAACTGAGCCTGGAATTATAGTCATAAATTGTGGCGGTCATTAAGCAGATCATCACGTGAACGTGACTGACTTTGTAACCCTTTTTTGCAAAGGTTAAGTGAATGTTGCAGTTGTTAAGTGTACATGATGATTGTTGAGGAGACCTATTTTAGGCAGTGGGCATTTTTTTGCCTGAAAACAGAAATAAACACCTTTCTGCAAAATAAGTCATCAATTGCAGTCGCATGGCTGCAGGATGCTGCAAATGGTCATAAATAGAGGCTGGTTGCCAAGCACCCAAACTACAATCATGTGCCTGCAGGGGGTGCACCATCAGAACATGAAATCCAAGTTCTAAGGGCCTTTTTTTGGGGTTGTCATAATTTCTAATGACATTTCAAATGCCTAAGTAACCAATTATAAGTATCTATCTGTACCTCTTTTGGCATCCGTCTTCCTTCTTAGTGGATGCCTACCTTGTCCAACCTGAGACCATCTAACTGGCCTAGACATCATCCTTATCTATCACTTGCCAAACTCTATGCTGGTTCTGAATAATAGAGAGAGACTCTTATTGGATATAAGTATGGAATTTTAGTATGGAGTATGGAATTGCTAGAATGCTGGACTATGTTCACTTGCTAGGCTCAATTAAAGAGGTACAACAGAAGAAAAGACAGGGTTTATGCAAGCTCCTAGCCCATGTTGTAATTCTTCAATATTAAACTCCAGCCAAACCTACTCAAAGACACAGTGTGTACAACATAGAAGTCTTCAACTTACAGCCACAATTGAGTCCAAAATTTAAGTTGCTAAGTGAGACATTTAAGTGAGTTTTGTTCCACTTTATGACCTTTCTTGCCACCGATGTTAAATGAAGTTGTTAAGTTAGTAACACGGTTAAGTGAATCTGGTTTCCCCAGCTCCCTCCCTCCCTCCCCCCTCTCTCTCTCACCACAGCCTTGCCCATGCATGTTAATGAAGTCTGTGGATTTCATTGAGAAATCCCCAGGATGTAACCCACACACTTTTCCACAGGACTGGGTGTGGTTATACAGCAGGGTTTCAAACATAACAACTGATGAAGCACAACATCACATGACAGAACCTGATGCTACAAAAAAAAATTCTGAAAAATTAAATAAGAAGCCAGTCCAAGATCATTTGCTTAGTTGAAGAGTTCCAATGTCACTTTTAAAATTCATGCTGCATCATTCAGACAATCCTTCCTGTT
The DNA here is from genome assembly GCF_029215685.1 of Pituophis catenifer annectens. Taxonomy (NCBI): domain Eukaryota; kingdom Metazoa; phylum Chordata; class Lepidosauria; order Squamata; family Colubridae; genus Pituophis; species Pituophis catenifer. Next base: position 14,203,378 of record NW_027256889.1, read on the forward strand.
GCCTGCCATGCCTGGTATTTCTGATTAAGCCAGCTCCAGTTAGGATTATGTTTGTTGTGCAACAGAAATGTAAAAGGAAAACAGAAATTCTGCATTTTGGGAATATATAACCCTCCCCTTACTAAAATCTGCCACAAACATGATGTAAACAGATGATAGATATGAAAAACTCCAGGGTATACAAAGTATGCTATAGTGTTAGCATCTTCACAATTTAACCCAGACAGTGTAGGAATAATACAGATATTAACAAGCGGGAGTTCTCAAATTATAAAGGAAACACAAGGGAAAACAATCTAGTGAAATGTGCTAGTGGCAAACACCTAACTTTATATTAATCTTGGGAGGGATTTTCTCATCTTTTGAGAGAGAAAAAAATGAAGATGAACAAGAAACAATGCACAGGAATGAGAAGCATCTATAGATCAGAGCTTCAGAAGGAAAAGCTCCAATTAAAATATCCACTTCCCTGGTTTGCAAAGCTCCTTATGCAAATGACAGCCAGTAATTGCACAACAAGCAGTTCGAATATCCGACATTAGAAACTTCCAAACCAATCTCAAGTAAGCAAACCATGCATTCTGTCAGGAAGCTGCTGTGAATTATGAGACCTATTTAGGAATACTGATCCTTCAGCCATGTGCACCATAAAGTTGACACGTTCTAGCCTTGCAAAGTCGGTCTTGCAGAGCTTCCTAAATTTCAGGGTTGCGCTGCCCTGAGTTTGTCAAATCCAAGATCCCAGCCCCGTGATTGGTACGGTTAGTACTTGAGACCATTCTTTCCATCTAGGGGTATACAGTACTTGCCAGCTAAGGATACATTACACATATGCAATGAAGCAGCCGCCAGTCAACATGGCTACTGTATTACCAAACCAGCATTAATTTTTAAAGTAACACAAGTCTTTTATTTTTTTAAAGGGAGATTGCCATATCAGACTCAAGCAGGATTCTAAAGGCTTGTGATGGGAGACGATCATCCTTAGCATTTCCTGGTTCTTTGCAGAAACCAAGATCCTTTCTTAGTTTCTGCCCCAGGCTGCTCCCCACCAGATTTAATACATAAATATTGCATCACTGCTGCCATAAAGTGGGTTTTTTATGGATTTATATTTGTTATGATTTTTAATATTGTTAAGTCACCCAGGTCAGTCACCTGTGGGCAAGTTGGGTGACCATATGCATTGTTTAATAATTTAATAAAACCTTGCAAAGAAATTCATTTTTGTCCCCAGTTGTGGCACTACAGCTACTCTACCTTTAACCTGCTCTGAAAGCTGGGATGGCAAAACAAACTGTAAGAAAAGTTTCTTTTGCCTTCCACCCTTGTTGTAGATTGCTGAATTCCAAGCCAGACAACAAAATGCACCCAAGCTCTGACACAGGATCCGAGAGATCAGATGTTCCCCAGGAGAAATTCCTCAAGGTAAAACCTGATTGCAATTTAGTTTCCTTGGCTGGAATTTGAAAACTTCAAGGGATAACCCTTTTGCAATCAAAATAATGAAGGTGGCAGTAAGCAACCATAAGAGCCCAATCAGCTGATTTTGGAAGGTAAACAGCTGTGCCTTCCCAGCTCTTTTTTTTTCTCCCCTGAAAGGGAAAGGGACAAGAAACATTTCTGTGATGAGCAAGGCATGAACCACCAGGAGTCTGGTGGCATTTCCTTTTCCCATTGACAAATTTTAGGAAGAGGCGCAAGCGTTCATAGGCTGCTGCAGCTCTTTTTATCCAACGCATGGAGTGCTCTATGCATCTGATGGAGCCAGCTGCAGTTCAAGGAAAGCTGGTGCCTTTTCGTAAAAATTTGCCAACTAGAAAAGGGCGCCCCAGACTCACGATTATTATTTTTAAATAAAATTTATAATGTTTATTATAACACATATATGACATTCACATAACACACAACATATATATATCTCATAATTTTTAAGCATCGTTTCATCATGGTCTTCCTTCTATTATTTTGTCTTTTTTATTTTTATTATTATTACTTTTTTTTGCCACCGGGTTCTACCACCGTCCTCCCCAGGGTCAACAAACCCCAAAAAGAGGCAAGGGCAAACGCAGGCCCCTGTCCGCGACACTCCGTCCATTAGCAACTCGGAATCCTTTTCTGTTTTGTTTTGTTTTCCCCATAAAGCACTTTTCTGCTGATTAATGGCACCGGGAACTTCACCGCACCCCGGCGCACAAAATGCAAAGTCATTCCAAGCATTCCCCAGGGAAGAAAATAAAGCAGGTGACGCGAGTGAACAAGTTCCCCGGGTTTGCAAGCTCGGTGCATAACCCTAAAAAAAAAAAGGGGGAGCCAGTTTGACCCTCCGATCGGGGAAATCCCACTCACCGTAATCTCTCTCTTCCCCCCACACCTTCCCTCCCCTTGTCTTTTTATTTGCAGTCATGCGGGCGCCCTCCCCGCAAGAATCCCAGATTTGGGGATGGGGGGATGGGGGGATGGGAGGGAGGGGGGAGGGAAAGGAGGAGGATTCCCTTTTCCACAGCCCCCCCCTCCTTTTTTCCCCCACCTGCAACGACTTGGAAAGGAGGGAAACCCCCCTTCCCCTCCCCCCCCCCCGATTCTGATCCCCATGCCGTTCTCCGCATCCTTCTTCCTTTCCACCTGGCAAAACTCCGCCCGGTCCTCCGGGTCGGCAACGCATCCCAGCTTGTCCTTCGCAAAACTACCCTTACCTGCACCGCGCGGGTTCTTCTTCGCCCAGCAGGCCGGAGCGACCCCGACGGCCGTGGGAAAGTTTTCACTTCTTCGCCCTTTTAAAGGAGGCGGGGAAAACCCAGCAGTCCCGCGCTTCCCCCCCACTTTTCGGCTTCCAGGCGCTCCGGAGACTCCTTTTCCACCTGCCCCTGGGTGCCAACCTACCTCCTCTGACGTCACGCCAGCGGCCCGGGCCACGCCTTCCCCCGCCGCTCGCAGCGGTCATTGGCTAGCGGTCCTGCCCTTCATTTCCCTAAGGGCGCAGCCTTCTCGGAGCTGGCTGGCGGGTGCTGCAGGTGAAGCTGTGACGTCAGAGGCGAAGCGGGCAAGTCTCGGTTTGTTTTCCTTTTTCTTAAGGGGAACCCGAGTTAAGGTCTGGCTGCAAAGGAAGGGCAAAGGCAGGAGTCAAGTTTTGGGGGTTTCTTTGGGGAGGGAGGGAGGGTTGAGTTAATCCCTCTCTCTTGCAGTATTGCTCTTGTTTTTCTTTCTTTTCTTTCTTTTTATTCCAGCTTTATCTGCCATCTGCTGTCATGGATTGACAGTCTGGTGTGTGGGAATTGAGCCTTCATCTGCTAAGATGATGAATCTGGTTGCTTTACCTCCGTAATCCCGGTTTATCTATATTATTTATTCTTTTTTTTATCAAGTTCTTTTCATTACAGGACACAAAATAACTTCCACACTCAGTTTTTCCCATACACCCTAGCAGTGGTGGGATTCAAGTAATTTAACAACCGGTTCTCTGCCCTAATGATGTCTTCCAACAACCAATTTGCCAAACTGTTCAGAAAGTTAACAACCGGTTCTCCCGAAATGATGCGAACTGGCTGAATCCCACCACTGCATCCTAGCCATAGGTGTTCCCTTGGATGTTTACGCAACAGATAACTTGCCTTACGGATCCCAATACAATTATGATTTCCCCAGTTTGAGAAGCATAAGGCTTTAATCGGAGACCTTCCCAAGCAGGGCAATTAGCATGGTTCTTAACCTTGGCAACTTGAAGATGGGCAGATTTCAAGTTGCCAGGGTTGAAAAACACTGAATTAAACCATACCAAAAAGATTTTCAAGAAAAACCTTTGATAATTCCCTTGCTGGACAATTGCAAACATTACTGTTCAAAGCAAGAACTTTGTAATATTTCATTCTTTTTATCAACTATCCCCAACAGATCGAAACTTGGTGACAATTCAGTCCTTTTTCTGATTCCTTGCTATCACTGATTCCTTGCTATCACTATCACTGACTATCAGGGGCAAGTCTTTGGCCCCCGCGGAGAGGGCGCGCAATCTGGGAGTCCTCCTGGATACGCAGCTGTCCTTGGAGGAACATCTGACGGCTGTAGCCAGGAGGACCTTCTGTCAGTTTCGCCTGATCCACCAGTTGCGGCCCTTCTTGATCGAGATTCCCTGTGCACAGTCACCCACGCCCTCGTCACCTCGCGCCTGGACTACTGCAACTCTCTCTACATGGGGCTCCCCTTGAGGAGCACTCGGAGGCTCCAACTGGTCCAGAATGCGGCCGCGTGGGTAATCACGGGAGCCGCCTGGCGCTCCCACATAACACCGCTCCTGCGTGAGCTGCACTGGCTCCCAGTGGTCTTCCGGGTGCGCTTCAAGGTGTTGGTTACCACCTTTAAAGCGCTCCATGGCATAGGACCTAGTTATCTTCGAGACCACTTGCTGCTACCGATGACCTCCCACTGACCTGTACGCTCCCACAGAGAGGACCTCCTCGGGGTGCCATCAGCCAAACAATGTAGGCTGGTGACCCCCAGGGGGAGGGCCTTCTCTGTGGGGGCACCTACCCTCTGGAATCAGCTGCCCCCAGAGATAAGGAGAATCCAAGACCTCGGTGCCTTCCGCCGTGCCCTTAAAACTTTCTTTTTTCAGCAAGCCGGGCTGCCTTAACATATTTTTAACATATTTTTAAATATTTTTTAATTGGTTTGTTATCTTAAATTGGGGCCAAATTAATATAGATCCTTTTAATTGTTTTTAATGTTTGTATTGTATGTTTTTATCTGGCTGTACACCGCCCTGAGTCCCTCGGGAGAAGGTGCGATATATAAATCCAAAATAAAATAAAAATAAATAAAAAATATTTCACTAAAAATCTCTCTCCAAAATGCTTATTTCAATTCCCATCAAACATAGAAGGAAGCCCTTTATTACAATCCTTCTACCCCAGCCCCTCCATACAGGTAGTCCTTGACTTATGACCAACATTGAGACCAGAATATCCACTGCTAAGTAAGGCGGTTGTTAAGTGAATCATGTCCAATTTTATGACCTTTTTGCCATGGTTGTTAAGCAAATTATTGCAGTTTTTAAGTGAATCTTGCAATCGTTAAGCGACTTCACCTTCTCCCACTGACTTTGGTTCTCAGAAGCCAGTTGGGAAGGTTGCAAATATCCATCATGTGACTGTATGATGCTACAATCATAGTAATTACATTGTTGTTGTTAGTTGCGAAGTCATGTCCGACCCATCGCAACCCCATGGACAACTTTCCTCGAGCCCTTCCTGTCCTCTACCATCCTCTGGAGACCTACCGGATTGGGTGATCCGGTCTGAACCGGGAGCATTTCACCCCTGAATCCCCTCCTCCCCCCTTAGGCCACCAAGCTGAAAAGATTGGTGACGGCTGTTTTAAAGGCAACAGTACGATCAATTTTCACTTCTGTTTATCAGCTGAACTGCCTTTCCAGGTTTTTCAGAAGCAAAGAAAACTTGGTAATAAGTAATCAACTTTTCAACTTTGTTTGCCTTAGTGTCTGTCCCATTTAGTTACAGGGTCCAATTGTTTTCCCCCTAATTCTGAAGCTTATTGTGCATCATGTGCCAAGGGGGGTTGCTGTCTGCCAGCTTTCTATAGGGTGTGACCCAGACGAGGCTTGAGAGGGAGAGACTGGCCCAAGGTCACCCAGCTGGCTTCCATGCCTAAGGGAGGATTAGAACTGGGATCTCCCTCCCTATTCCTAATCCAATGCTTTTATCACTACACCACACTGGCTCTCCATCAGCCAATGTTAACATAGTAAATATATTCACAGCAAACTTAAGTAGCCCCATTTCATTTGTTCCAGTTGGTGCCTGGAAGTAAGACTCAGAGCTCCATTATAATCTTTATACAAGGATGCAACCACAACTGTGCCCAAAATTTCCATTGCTAAGCAAGACAGTTGCTAAGTCAGTTTTTTGCCTCATTTTGCGACCTTTCTTGCACATTTAAGCAAATCACTGCAGCTGTTCAAGGAATCATCCGTCATTAAGCGAATCTGGCTTCCCCCATTGATTTTGCTTGTTGGAAGCTGGCTGGGAAGGTTACACGTGGCGTTCACATGAACTCAGGACAATGCAACTATTATAAATATGAGCCGTGGTGGCGCAGTGGTCAGAGGGCAGTACTGCAGGCTCCTTTTGCTGCCTGCCGGCTGCCTGCAATTTAGCAGTTCGAATCTCACCAGGCTCAGGGTTGACTCAGCCTTCCATCCTTCCGAGGTTGGTAAAAATGAGGACCCAGATTGTTGGGGGGCGATAGGCTGACTCTGTAAACCGCTTAAAGAGGGCTGTAAAGCACTGTAAAGTGGCATATAAGTCTAAGTCCCATTGCTATTGCTATAAATATGCATCAGTGGCCATGTGCCTGAATTTGGATCACATGATCATGGGGATGCTGCAACAGTCATAAGTGTGAAAAACGAGTCATAAGTCTTTCCTTTTTTTTTTTTCAGGAACTTTGAGCAGCCACTAAACGAATGGGTATAAGTCAGGAACTACTGATCAGTGGTGGGTTCCTCCTGGTTCGGCCCGGTTCGCGAGAGCCGGTAGCAGTGACGATATGATGTCACCGAACCGGTTCTCTGTCTTCGGGAGCTGGGCCCTCCCGCCCGCCCCTGCATTATTTTGACCTTATATGTCTGCTTTTTTCGTCCAGCTGAGAGGTGCGGCAGAGCGGATTGCTGCACCTCAGCTGGGCAGATTCGCAAAGCGCAAGTTTGGTGTCCTGCAAGCGAACCGAGCATGCGTGCAGCGATCGCGCGCAAAACGCGCGACCGAAGAGGCAATTGCACGCGAAGTGTGCACACGAAGAGAACTGGTAGTAAAGCCGGTTAGAACCCACCCCTGCTACTGATATACCTTTATGAACAAGGGAAGGATTTTTGCCGGCCTGCAAAACAGTACCTATTGAAGCCCAACCTCCCCTGTGGTTTTGGAAAATGCTTCCAAAAAATTGCTTTTGTTCTCATTAATCTCAGCTCCCTTTGCAGGCTGTTTTTTTTCTGATCTCTCGGTTGTGTTGGCATGACACCTCTGCCACACTTAAAGAAGCCTCCGGGCACTCAGCTCAGTTTTCTGTGGTTGCGTAGCACTACAGACCATAAATTAAGCAGAAGTAGCATTCCTCCTCGAGAAAATCTAACAAGACTCCCGTTTTTTTTCCTGCTTTCAAACATGCCTTATAAAGCAGGTTTCTTCAGTCAAGTTTTTTTTCCCATTTTTAGTTCAGTGGTGTCCTATCTTGGCAAGTTTAAGACTTGTGGACTTCAACTCCCAGAATTCCCCAGTACTGGCTGGGGAATTCTGGGAGTTGAAGTCCACAAGTCTTAAATTTGCCAAGGTTAGAGACTCCTGTTTTAATGTATAACACTGTCTCTGATGCCATTAAAATAATATTAAATTTTATTCCAGTTTATATAAACATTCAGAAGAAAAGATAGATTTTGGTATGGCATTAGATAAGAGCATTGTGCAGCTGTTTACTGACTTCATATTTTCTTTGGCGACTATAGTCTTAGATATCCAATCCACTGTTGCATTAGAGGAATAGTGCTTAATTTAAAACTATTAGCTGAAAGGCCAATTTAGCTGTCATTTCCTTTATTACAAAATCAATGTAGTCATTTAGCTTCTACTCAGCAGTGTTGAGAATTATACTAACTATGTATAATTGGGCTAGGCTACAATTTGCTTAACCATGTTTTTTTTTTTAAATAAACCCCAGTTAAGACAAAAATTAAACTATTACAATAATGCAAAGCATCAGCATTAAAACGCCTGACTTTGAAAAAAAAATAGAAACACCTTTTGCAGTATCCCAGGTCCTAAATGCTAATATCTTTTGTACCTTTATTAAGATACCTTTATTAAAAATTCAACTTTTAGTGTTGGCCTTTCTGTCCCATTTGTTTTCCATAGGTTGTTCTTATTCTACTTTTTGTTTTAAAATGGCTTTTTGCATTCATATTCCACTTTTAAAAAGACAAATATAGAAAAAATTATTTAAATAAAACAATTTAAACAACATAAAGGTGAAACAAACTTTCCTAGCCTCTGTAAAATCCCTACTGTACTGGATTTTTAGTAACCAGTTCTGATCACAAATATTTGATCTGGAAAAGGACAGAGAGATAAAATGTTTAGAAGGTCATCCTTGTTTTCTGAGTAATAATCTCAGAAAGCCTGTTCCAAAATGGGGTACAGCCAAGACAAAACCTCAATCAATGGAGCCAATTAACCCATCTCAATCACATTAAAAATAACATGTTAATTAGTTTAATACAGGCTTTGGTGCAGCATAGCACTATGGACAGAATAGTCCTTTGCTTAATGCAGGATTATAGTCTTTTCAGAGCAGCGTTTCTCAACCTTGGCAACTTTAAAACATATGGACTTCAATTCTTGGAATTTCCCAGGTAGCATGCTAGCTGAGGAATTTTGGGAGTTGACGTCCATGCATCTTAAAAGTTTGTAAAACACCCCCGGAAAGCAGGGGTCAGTAACCCATGGCTCTGGAGCCACATGCGGCTCTTTCATCCCTCTGCTGCGGCTCCGTCGCTCCAAATATGTGTCACAACCGCCAATGTGCAACACCCACTGGCACGCGATTTATTGAGCTTTTCAACCCCTGGTAGGCCAACCATGGTTAAATCCAAGAAAAGAAAAATTTCAGAAGAAAACAGAAAGTTTAATTCAACTACATATGCTAGTTTTGTGGCTGCTCAAGAAATAGTCAGGCATGGGAAAGGTTTTGTGGCTCCCGGTGTTTTCTTTTCTGTGGGAAACGGGTCCAAATGTCTCTTTGAGTGTTTAAGATTGCCGACCCCTGCCCTAGAGCTATATTCAGTTCCTCAATTCAGTTTCTGACTGAATTTTGTTTTGAACTCTCTTGCAAAATTATAGAATTTTGCCAGGAAAAAAAAAAGATTCTAAAAATTCTTTTAACTCAGCAAAGTCAGAACTTCTGTCCTGGCAAACAGCTCCACCTTTTGAAGATCTCTGGAAAGGGGGGGGGAAGAGGGGGAAAAAAACCCTTCCCAGTTCTCCCTTGCCTTATTTTAGCTGCAAAAAAGTCACAAGGGCTGCCCGAGCACTGGATCTTTGTCGTTCGCCAGCAAGGGTTAGCTGGGCTAGGCTGATAAGTCCCTTGGCTCGGCTAGGTTTCTGCGCAAAATTCAGGACCAAATACCAAGAAAGGATTCTCTTATCCTTTCAGAAGCAGCTGGCACACCCAGGATGGGCCCCATCTGGCGAGCACACACATGCAGAGAAGGATAACCTGGAAGAAAACGATAGGTCTGCCCGGAGGGAGGCCCAGGGCTGGCGGGGAGGGGGGGGGGGAGGAAGGCTATCGGGAAGGCAGTGTGTTGACTGCCGCTTGCAGGAACAAGTCATGTGCGAAGCTGACTTTCCCTGCTGGGCGGCTCAAGCCATCAAGCCCTCCCTCTTGTTATTAATTGCAGGGAACGGAATGGGGTAGATGTCAAAGCACATGAATGATGAGCCACAGCTGCAAACTCCTTCCCTCCCCTCTCCCCCCCCCCCCCGCCTGTGCAGCCACAAAACCTGAGTTTCCCAACAAGAGGGATTCTTTCTATCACCCTAAGTGAAAAGTGTAGAGCTGTAATTTTTTCCCCAAGAGGCAACTGGTTTTTCTTGGAAGACGTTTTGCTTCTCATCCAAGAAGCTTCTTAGGAAGAAAAAAAAAAGCACCTTTGAGACAACCATGACCTGGATGACGGAGAATCTCCATAGACCAGGGGTGAAATCCAGCAGGTTCTGACAGGTTCTGGCGAACCGGTAGCGGAAATTTTGAGTAGTTCAGAGAACCGGCTAATACCACCTCTGACTGGCCCCAGAGTGGGGTGGGAATGGAGATTTTGCAATATCCTTCCCCCAGGAGTGGGGAGGGAATGGGGATTTTGCAGTATCCTTCCCCTGCCACTCCCACCAAGCCACACCATGCCCACCAAGCCATGCCCACAGAACCAGTAGTAAAAAAATTTGGATTTCACCACTGCCATAGACATTTAGATATGTAGAGCTGTAAGTAAATCAATCGGTCCTAAAGGAAATCCAGCTTATTCTTTGGAAGGACGGATATGGAAACTGAAGCTCAAATACTTTGGCCACCAAATGAGAAGTCGGGGGTGGGGGTGGGGAAACTCTGATGTTGGGAAAAATTGAAGGCAAAAGGAGAACGGGACAGCAGAGGAAAAGATGGTTAGACAATATCATTGATGCAATAGATTAGAATTAGAATTGGCCAAGTGTGATTGGACACACCAGGAATTTGGGCAAACTCCAGGAGACAGTGGAGAACAGTGGGGACTGGCGTGCTGTGGTCCATGGTGTTGGAAAGAGTTGGACACCACTTAGTGACTGAACTGTCAGACTTCAATGCTATCTCAAAATAAATGAATTTCCAAACTGCCAATCTTTAAGGAAATCTTTTCTTTAATTGAGCACAGGCACCGGATCATGACTCGATGCGGACAAGACTGACCTTTTGCCCCCCAATCCCTCCCTTTCCGATCCCCAAATCTCTGCTTCTCATTGGCTATCTTCCAAGTCATTCTTCCAACTTCTTGTCTCGTCATTTCCCAGGAATGTCCCCCCCTCCTCATTTCCACGACAACCCGACTTCAAAGGGATTTAGCAGGCAAAAGTTCAGAGCTTATCTCTCTCTCTCCTCTGCTCTCTATGCCAGCGTTGAAGCGCTGACATGAACAACAAAACAGAGCTGTAAGTTAAGCAGCAAAATGCCTTAGTTTGCTCCATTGGACTCAGTGGATTTTACTTCAAGCATGTTAAAATGTTAGATTGGGGAGGAAACCCAGAGTGATTTCACCAGTGGTGGGTTTCAATTTTTTTTACTACCAGTTCTGTGGGCGTGGCTTGGTGGGCGTGGCTTGGTGGGCGTGGAAGGGGAAGAATACTGTAAAATCTCAATTCCCACTCCACTCCAGGGGAAGGATACTGCAAAATCCCCATTTCGTCCTGATCAGCTGGGACTCGGGAGGCAGAGAATAGATGGGGGCGGGGACAATCAGAGGTGGTATTTACCGGTTCTCCAAACTACTCAAAATTTCCGCTACCGGTTCTCCAGAACTGGTCAGAACCTGCTGAATACCACCTCTGATCTTCACCCATTTTCCTGGAATGACGTTGGTCAATTACTCTTTCAGCAAAATGTACTATAGGGGGTTGTTTTAGGAATAAAAAGGGAGAGGGGTATATGAGTGATGCTTTAAATTCATAAAAAAAAAAAAAGGTGAGACATAAATCCAATCAATAAATGATAGCATGGAATAGTTTTTAAAAAAAAAAAAAATCCAACAGAGATTGCAATTTGGGTCATACTGGGATTGCTATCTACCGTTTTGCTCAAGGGTCTCATACATGACATCGTAAATTAACCAATAAAGGGGAATATTTGGAGCTCAGGCTTGAATTGAGGGGTCCTTGGTGCTCTCTGAACTTGGTGGTTTTCTTGCAGGCATTTCATTACCCAAACCACCCTAGCACTGATGATGTTACCTAGTTTGGATAATGAAACGTCTCCAAGAAAACAACCAAACTCAGAGAACACCAAGGACCCCTCATTTTTTAACCAGTAAATGTATGGTTGAATTTGCTGCCCTTGCCTTATACTGGGCTGTTTCCCGGTTCAGCCCGGTTCCGCCCGGTTCCGCCAAGCCAGTAGCGGTGATATGATGTCACCAAACTGGTTCTGCCCTCCCCGCCCCCCCGCATTATTCTTACCTTTTATTTGGCCCCACCACCAATTTATTGCTGCCTTCTGAGTCCCAGCTGATTGGCTAGAAGGAAAAAAACTGTTTAAACTTGTGCCATGGGGCTTCAAAGGGCCTCCCTACAGCTGATCAGTGTTAAAAGGCAGTGTGGTGGTAGACCGGTGCCTCCAAAAACAAATGAGTAGACCAGTGCCTCCAAAAATAAATGAGTAGACCGGTGCCTGCAAAAATAAATGGGTAGACCGGTGCCTCCAAGAACAAATGGGTAGACTGGTATAGCTCTGCAAGCAGTTAAAAGCCTGGTAGACCAGTACCTCTGCTAAATCCTAAAGAATTGTCACATGACCATCAAGCCATGCCCACAAAATAAGCCATGCCCACAGAACCGGTAGTAAAAAAATTTAGACTCCACCCCTGGCTGTTTCTAATAATGTGTCATTATGTATATCTTCTCACAAATATGATAATTTCAGTTCAATGGAGTTGAAACCTTAGGTTCTTGACTACTATTTGCTCTGCTTAGCAAAGTGCACACTGCCACCTAGTGGTCAAGGTCATAAAAGGGGCAGAAATAACAAAGCATCTAATGTGTCTGATGGGGTTGCAACAGAAAACACGTTTTGGATTGGTTTCATCCCTTTTTCTCCCTGTGCTGCTGTTCTTTCTGAATTTAGAGCAGTGGTGAAATCCAAATTTTTTTACTACCGGTTCTGTGGGCGTGGCTTGGTAGGCATGGTAGGCGTGACAGGGGAAGGATACTGCAAAATCTCCATTCCCACCCCACTCCAGCGGAAGGATACTGCAAAATCCCCATTCCCTCCCCACTCCTGGGGGGAAGGATATTGCAAAATCTCCATTCCCACCCCACTCTGGGGCCAGCCAGAGGTGGTATTTGCCGGTTCTCCAAACTACTCAAAATTTCCGCTACCGGTTCTCCAAACTGCTCAAAATTTCCGCTACCGGTTCTCCAGAACCTATCAGAACCTGTTGGATTTCACCCCTGATTTAGAGTATTTTCTGGTTGATTCAAAAGACAGGATCCAGAAGGGGAAAAAAGATCAGAAAGGAAAAGAAAACCTGGAAAGTCATACAGTTGTTCTTGATTGCCAAGCTGAGTTAGTTCATGAACAGCTGTTAGGAGGTCTGCTCCTACAAAGTCAAAAGCGATACACCTCTGGATACCCGTTGCTAATAATCATGAGCAGAAGGGAACAAGGTCTGGTGTGTCTTGGTTGTGGGCATCATAGGGGCTTCTACTTACCTTGTGTGGAAGTGAAATACTACCGATTTTATCAGCCACTGCGTTAATGGAGCCAACCTGACTGGTTGCCACTGTACCAATTCAGCTCTGAGGAAGTCAAGAACAGACAGACAATAGCAACGGCATCAAGACATTCAAGAGGTGGGGTGGAGGCCTCTAATGAAGGGCCTACCAGGAACCTATCTTCTTCCAGGTCTTCCATATCCTCCTCCAACATCAGCCTATCAGAATATGGTTTTCTACATGCACTGCAGCTTAGAGTGTTGAAGGCTTGGCATTCTAGCAGGATATGCTGATGGAGTAGAGTCCATAAGCTGCTAAGCCTCCCTAAAGCCTGCTTACGTTCAGGCCACAACAACCAGGCAGCTGCTTTGCACATCTGTTCTGCGGCCATTTGAAGCTCAACATTTGGGGCTTTAGATTTTGGTCGGTTATCTACCTTTCCACTGGCCTGCAAGCAGATATGACAAGCCAGGAAGTCGTCGACAGCACCATTTATTCTGCAGGAACAGCTCTGGTCATGTAGAACTTGCTAAAGTATTTGGGTTTTATATCGGCTGCTGTTGAGATGTTTAAAAATGAACAAGCTGAGGGTTTATTTCTTATACGGTTGGATTTCTAAGCATTACCGAACAGCATCCTCTAGCGGACAGTGCTGGGGATGATACTACATGCATTGCAGTTTAAGCAAATCCAAAACAAATGGAAAAATAATTCTCTCTTCCTCCACCAGCGGATTGAGAGAGAGAGAGAGAGACAGACAGACAGACAGAGACAGAGACACAGAGAGAGAGACAGATAGAGACAGAGATAGGGAGACAGACAGAGACAGAGATAGAGAGAAACAGAGACAGAGACAGAGAGAGGGAGAGGGAGAGAGAGAGAGACAGAGACAGAGAGAGACAGAGACAGAGACAGAGAGACAGAGAGAGACAGAGCGACAGAGAGAGAGACAAAGAGAGAGACAGAGAGAGAGAAAGAGACAGAGAGAGAGAGAGAAAGTGAATATGAATGAATCACTAGGAAAATTGGGTTCAGATTATAAATGACATAAGTAATTTGAGAACATTAACATTAGTTGTCCCAAAGGTGCTTTTTTTCAAGAGGCAACTGGACTTTCTGGTTTTTCTTTGAAGACGTTTTGCTTCTCATCCAAGAAGCTTCTTCAGCTCTGACTGGATGGTGGGGAATGGAAGCACCTCTAAAAATGGACTGGTCCAAAATTATTATTCATCAGCCATAAAACGGGGAGCCAGAACAAGCGATTACCAGCTACCCCCACCCACCATTGCAAGATTGTGTGTGGTTGATAGAGAACCCAATATATCAGCCTTGTCTCAAAACACAACATGCCAGATGTATGTTACTGGTCACTGGACATGAACTCTCTTGGATCATTTGAGATCATTTCCACTTTGTCTAAAAGATGATCAGCAAATACATCTTTAGATACTTTCAACCTGCTGGATCTAGAGTAAGAGTTGGACCCAGCACTACCGATTCTTTAGTTTGAAGTGGTCCTCTACCATTGACCGGTGGTAACTGGCCAGAAAGACATCATTATCTGCAGGGCAGTCATAGTGGCAAGAACAAGACTTGATGAACATCATTTTCCGGATAAACGACTCTCCCTCTGGGCACCGAAATTCCACTTCCACTGTGCTGGTGATACGTGGCGTACAACAGCGATTGTCCATACAGCTGCCGCAGAACTTTGGCCGATAGGAGTGGACGCTGGTGCAGCCGGTGAACTCAAACTTGATTGCCTCACGAGATTTAGGGCTTCGCAGGCATCTCTTCCCTCTCTGGAAAGAAAAGATGACAGACGCAAGTCCCTTGGATGGGTTCTGAGTTATCCCAGCCTTTTTCAACCTGATTGTTGTCATACCATCAAAACTGTGACATATGACTTTGCATCAGAAGAAGGAGAGAAGGATGGAGCTGCGATCGCAGGCAGACCCAACCGTGAGGATTTGGGCTTTGGTACCAGAGATGATCAGAGGTGAAAGCTGTATCTTTTGGTTTAAGGGACAGTGCTTTACAGCAATCAAGTGGAAAAACAACATGTGTGAGAATCGGGCCTTGTGTTTTTCCATCTATGCCTGGGCTACCACATCTATGTTCAAACTTTGGATGGAACTGGGATTATCCGTTCCATTGTGACCATCAGCGCTAATTTCAGCATCACATAACTAACAACTTTGTGTCCCAAAAATGCTTTTTCAGGAGGCAACTGGACTTTTTTCTTTGAAGACGTTTCACTTCTCATCCAAGAAGCTTCTTCAGAGTCTTCAGAGCTGAAGAAGCTTCTTGGATGAGAAGCGAAACGTCTTCAAAGAAAAAAGTCCAGTTGCCTCCTGAAAAAGCACCTTTGGGACAACCATGATTGAGAATCTCTACAGACTTTTAACAACTTTGTGAAATCTTTCTGGGTATGTAACGCGTCAGGGTTGCAACTGCAAAAGTTCATAAAATGCCTGGGGGATGGTGATATACTCAGTGGTGAAGTTCACACATTTTTAAGTGGCCTTGATTGAGAAGCTCTGTTTTAAGGTGTTAGATTGATGCAAAACAACAATTTTCACAATGGTAGTTAATTAAAAAAAAAACCTGTGTTCCTGTATGGAGCTCTCCAGGGTTCTGAAAATGCTTTATTTTTCAGTACCAGAAACCGTAAGTGCCTTGACTAGGTATTTACAGCTACTTGTCCTTAGTTGGGATCTTTGAACTACTCAACCAGCTCACCCATTTGGGTTATTCTCAACCAAACACATTTTATGGATTTAACATAACAATAACATCTAATAACAAAATAACATCTACACTGTGAGAATGTTATCTTGAATTATTAAGTGGAAAAGCAGGGCATAAATATGAAAAACACAATTCAAAGCATGTTTTCTCTCAGCTCTACAGTTTTCTTTGTGCTACTTACAAAATGTTTATTATGGGGAAAAAAAACCCACCCCATCACCCTCTGAAGGATCTTTCAGAATGGATAACTCCAAAAAACATATAAAACATACTAAGATACCTGCTCCAGCTTCCCCTTTGCTGGAGATGCTGGCTAGAATTTGACAAGGATGTTTTAATCTGAAAGGCTGCAAAGGCTGGACTGAGGTGCCTTGATAACCTCTTCCAAGTGATCTAATTGAAATAAAGATCTTGGTCAACCCATGCACCAGGAGCTTCCCTCAAGTGTTCTCTGAAAATCAATATGGTCCATCAGGTGTCTGGAGTGACCAATCAAGTGGGTCTTTCTTCTTATGCTAGGGAGCAAACATGGAGATATGAAAAAGTCCAGGATGATGATTATTTCATTACAGGCTAACTAGGCTTTAAGCTAGAGCAGCCTAAGATAGGCCCACTGAGGATCTAACAACCAGGAAACAGGGTTCAGTCCAGAGGGTTGAAAGGTAAAATTGGTACTAGATACCACCTGTTGGGGCCTGCCAGCAGAGCTGGTGGCAGACTCAGGCAGTGAGGAGATTGGGGAGGAACATGGGCCAGTCCTGGAGTCTGGGGAAGGCCCTGATTAGGGCTCTGCGTCAGAGGCAGAGATGGGACCAGGGCCGTCTTACAGTTGTCAGCTGCCTTCAGAGTGGGACATCAGTGGGGCAGAAGAACAGCTGGAGCCTGTTCCGAGTGTGTGCATGCACAGAACTGACAGGAGAAGGGAAAGAGAAGGGATCCCGGATCTGCGCACCTTCCGCCGCGCCTTAAAGACCTTACTATTTCACCAGGCCGGCCTGGCCTAATTTTCCCCCTCTTTTATAAAAGATTTTTAAAATTTTAAATATCTTTTAGTATTTTATATATTCAATTTTAAATTGGTTTTAAAAGTTTGGGGTTTTAAATTTGTCGGGGCCAAAATTATTTAATTTGATTTTATTCTATTTTTAAATTTTGTATTGTATGTGTTTTTATTGTTTGGCTGTGCACCGCCCTGAGTCCTTCGGGAGTAGGGCGGTATAGAAATCTAATAAAATGAAATGAAATGAAATGAAATGAAATGAAATGAAATGAAAAGCTAAGGAACAAGGGTCGACTCAGGAGTAAAGCCACAGGTGGATGGTGAATGGCCCCTCCCAGAGGGAATAAAAGAGGAGCGAAAGGGGAGGGGAGTTTGCAGGAGACAATTCGTTCGCTTAATTGGTTCGTGATTCTCAGAGACTCCTTGCCAAGTTTTGAAGCTATCGGCCTGGCAGCTCTCCAAGCCAAATAAGGTCTGTGACTGTAAATTCCCCCTTGAAAGACTTTGCTGAAGGTGAATGAGAGGAATTCACAGTAACTTAATAAAAAGGGTTTTTTTGGTCAGGACAAGGAGTCTGCTTCATGCTCTTGGGAAGCCTAGGACAACACCATCATCTTGTCTTTTGTCATATGTTCCTCTGTCTATCACTGCCGAGATGCCACTGCTAGCCCTTCCCCCATCAAACCAACACCCCCATACTCTGCCATCTCTCCCCCAGGTCCAAGGAAGCCATCCAGCCCCCAGATATATGCTCCTCCCTGTAATGCACAATCAGATATATTTGCCACCTCAACAAAAATTAGTTCTGTTAGGATATGGTTTGAGCCTAACAAGTTGTCCAGGCAATATATGTGTTCTGTGACTTTAATATGAATATGTATTGTGTGACTTTAAAGTTTTACTGCTGATTCATTGTAATGCTGAGTCATGCTGTAATTAGTTGTGAACGTATTTAAGAAAGGTACTGTAACGTATTCAGTTGATGATAAGCTACCATTGTGTGTGGAGTTGCTATTCATTGTGCTCTCATCGTTGGATGGATCTGCTACCATCGTGGTTTGTGAACCAGAGTGAGTTTGTTATTCTAACCAACTACTGTTTGTGTGGTAAGAAGATTTTGTATCACTGGACTGATTTAACTGGCAAAGACTTGGATTGAAAAGACTATGAGATTGTTTTTTCACTATAAAGTAAACTTTTGATAAACCAGTTTGCACATCTCTTATTCATTGCTCTCAGCAATGTTTCTCTGTGTTCTACACTCTGCTGGTTGGTAACACAACAACAATATCCTTAACAAGTTCAATTCAGCCTACTAAACTCAGGAGATTCTTGACATATTCTATCCAACTTGTCTCCATCATTTCTGGTCCCCACCAACTCTGCTCCCAGCCCCTTGCAGAAGTTGGTATCTGATACTTGGCACCCACTTCACTCAGCTGCCACGATACCTTGATGCTCCGGTCTAGAGAGACATTGCAGAATCGAACCAAGCACAGCCTGCTCTCCTTCTCCAGTTGGCACTGGGGATTGTCATTGGTAACACGGGTTGAGATGCCCATCCCACAAGTCTTAGAACAGACACTCCATTCAGTGGTTTGCACCAAGCAGTTCACTTGAAGGTCATTTGGTGTGGATTTAAGCTTTAACTCAGGCTTGTGAGCAAATCTGTTCCTGTAAACTGAGATGGGCAAAAGAACTTCCGTGAGCAAATTCTAAACATTAAAAGTAATGTGATTTCTTTTTCATACAGCTTGCCTTAACCTCATTCATTTTTTTCACTTGGCCAAACTGTGGCAGCCCAAAAACATCTGAAAGACACCAAGCTGAAGAAGACTAATTTAAAGACTTGACTTTCATTGAACTAAATCCACACTCACTTCATCTCATTCTGCAATAACGCAGCCCATCGGAGGGCTGTGTATTTAAAAAGAAATCCACCTTATGGCCAAGAGGGACACCATTAGAAATTAGTTATACATATGGGAGGGATGTGGTGGCTCAGTGGCTAAGACACTGAGCTTGTTGATTGAAAGGTCAGCAGTTCAGCCGTTCGAATCCCTAGTGCCGTGTAATGGGGTGAGCGCCTGTTCCTTGTCCCAGTTTCTGCCAACCTAGCACTTTGAAAGCACATAAAAAATGCAAGTAGAAAAATAGGGACCCCCTTTGGTAGGAAGGTAACAGCGTTCCGTGTGCCTTTGGCATTTAGTCATGCCGGCCACATGACCACAGAGACGTCTTCGGACAGCGCTGGCTCTTTGGCTTAGAAATGGAGATGAACACTACCCCCTAGAGTCAGGAACGACTAGCGAGGGGAACCTTTACCTTTACCTTTATGGGAGATTGGTTACTTACAGAGGAATTTCAAAGGATTGCCCAGCAAGAGACAAATACTGAAACATTTTTTTCTGAAAGAGATTGCCGGAGACAATGTTGTTCTACTCAAAAAAAATTTAATGTCCATTATTAGTCTCACAGGCTCTCCTCTCATTCCACCAATTCATTAGATTAAGTGCAAGAGATTTAGTAAAGTCTTCTCAGAAGGGGCACCAAAAGGCAGGGATGAAATCATGTTTAAATCACTGGACAGCAGCAAACTTTGGTGTGCCTGGATTACTTCTGTCTGTTTTGCTCTTCTTCGAATCTAGGTCTAGTTCACACATCATGCTGAGCTTTCATCTGTCACCCATGTTTTAAGGAGTAAATACTAAGTCACAAACCATGGTTCTTAAAGCGCCTGACAGCCCACTTCAACCAAAAGCAAGAGTCTCTTAAGGTTTCTTCCCACAAATTATTGGAAGAGAAGACGAGAAAAATTACAGAAATCTTAGCAGCTGAGAGGTTTTCATTATCAGGGCTCAATTCAGTATCTCAGCTAATTAAGAAAACTTCTTTTTCAGCCTTTGCTAAGATCTCTGTGAACTGATGAGAAAGCTATTCTATTAACAAATAAGAGTAAAATATCTGGGTGATCAGGATGTAAATCTCTGTCAAGACTCTGAACATATCATTGCAATTCAACGGAGTTCACACAATCCATTAAACCAAATGGATTGCTAAAACATATGAAGAGGCTAAACCAGGGGTGTCCAAACTTGGCCCCTTGAAGAGTGGTCAGCCAGCATGAGCTATAAATATGAGAAAGTTGTTGGCTGGGGAATTCTGGGAGTTGAAGTCCACCACTCTTCAAGGGGCCAAGTTTGGACATCCCTGGGCTAAACCATATGAAGAACGGTTGCAGGAACTGGGTATGTCTAGTTTAATGAAAAGAAGAACTAGGGGAGATATGATAACAGTGTTCCAATATCTCAGGGGCTGCCCCAAAGAAGAGGGAGTCAAGCTAGTCTCCAAAGCACATGAGGGCAGGACAAGAATCAATGGGTGGAAACTAATCAAGGAGAGAAGCAACTTAGAACTAAGGAGACATTTCCTGACAGTGAGAACAATTGCCTCCAGAAGTTGTGAATGCCCCCACACTGGAAGTTTTTAAGAAGATGTTGGATAACCATTTGTCTGAAGTGGTGTAGAGTTTCCTGCCTAAGCAGGGGGTTGGACTAGAAGACCTCCAAGGTCCCTTCCAACTCTGTTATTCTATTATTCTATTCTAAATCCAAGCAAATCACATTATACTGTACTGTGTTCTTTAATATGATGTGTAAATTCAGCCAATAGTTTATAAAACTTTCTAACTGAAGAGCCTTCTTTTTTTTTCCCCTGTCATCTAGTAGACTACTTCTTTTGAAATCTTCAGACAGTTCTGCTTGTTCTTGAAGAGCTCTTTTCAATTGCCCTCTTGTTTTTCTCTTTTTTTGGAAAGGGGTAAGCAGAGAAGCTCCTGGCTCTGTTTCAAGATTTTGTTTCAGTGTGTTCAGCAGTTTTCCTTCAACATTGCCCAGCCCTAAGAAATACCATAGTTCTACACGCAAAACAACCACTCTGTAATTTCTTATGACCCTCTCTCCCTTCTACCAATCCTTCTTCTTTTTGTGCCATATCCGTCATTGGACGTTGGCGATCATGTTGGAGATCCTATTTTTATCAGCAGCCGCACGAAAAAGTGCTGCTGAGTTTTGTCCAAACCGGTCCCTTAGATTTTGAAGCCATAATGTTCTTCTTCTGCCTGGACCTTGTTTTCCTTCAATCTTTCCCTGGAGGATTAAAAGATTTAAGAGCCGAGGTGGCACAGTGGTTAGAGTGCAGTACTGCAGGCTACTTCAGCTGACTGCTAGCTTCAGTTCAACAGTTCAAATCTCACCAGGCTCAGGGTTGATTTAGTCTTCCATCCTTCCGAGGTGGGTAAAATGAGGACCCAGATTGTTGGGGGCAATAGGCTGACTCTTAGAGAGGGCTGTAAAAGTACTATGAAGCGGTATATAAGTCTAAGTGTTATTGCTATTGCTATTAAGTGAAATATGCTGTATTTTTCTGGGTGTTGCATCACATGTCTGAAATATTTTAACTTTAGCTTTTTAATGGTTTTGATGATTTCCCTTGGCTTTCCCAAGTGGCTTATCATCTCATTTCTGATTTTGTCAATCCTACCAATCCTAAATGCATAAAACAATCTCGTTCTCCTCTTCCTCAATACTGTTTGGGCTTCTCTTGACTTCCTCTTGACCCTTCATCTAAGATGACTTCTACAGAGCTGTAAGATCTACCTTGATTCAGCAATTACAACATCTCCTCCCTGTCCCCGTTCATAGTTCTCCTATCTCATCACCCATACCTTTCTCGGAAGGGGACTTTTCACTGCTTCTTTCACAGACCCACTCTTCGCAACACTTGTTCTGCGCTTTTACCCAGTGGTGAAAGGGACAATCAGGGGGCGGGAGACGTGCCCCATCAGGGCAAAGGGGAATGCAGCCAATGGACCCGCCCATGCAGATACACTGCAGCTGACAACTGGGCTGGAAGCTCTCTCCATTTAGATAGGTTTTTCCCATCAGGACACAGGAGGACCCTTCGTAAGCTGGAGGAGGAACACAAAGGTGTGTGTGAGCAGGAGTTTAACACAGAATATGTACAGTCCACATAAGCAACCATCACACTTGAATTGGGTGGCATTAAACAAAATGGAAAGCTGTGCATATTTTATTATAAACTAGCTGATAACTCGGCATTGCCTGGGTATTTATTTATCCCAATCCTGTATTAGACAGGAAGAGCAACTTCACCCTGAGTCCTGATTTCGGCGAGAATTAAATTAGTTAAAAATGTTTTCCCTGTGCCCCCAGAAGCGTCAAGTAAAATGATACCACCTTGTTGTTTTGCTAGTTGATCCATGATCATTTGGTATGCTTTTTTCTGATCTTGATTTAGAAGCGGCTTCTTGTCCACAATATATGCACTAAGCTGTTTGACATTGTAGTTCTTTTCTTGAATGTAATCAGTGTGAAGTACGTTGTGTCAGTCTTGTAGTGGTGCAGGCAGGCCGAGTTGCAGCAATGTTTTATTGATCATGGCCATACATTTGTTTTCAAGAATAATCAAAGCCTTGTTGAAAATGTCCGGACCAAACGTAATTTCTAATGTTGGATTTTCCCCCTTACCAGAGGGAGCCCCCTTGTGGAGTACTGTGAAACCGTTACCATGGCAACTCCACTGTGCTGCACAGTAGAAGCCGTTTTAAGGCACAACGAGCTGTATCTTAACAGAACACCCCCCCCGCCGAGGAGTGTTAGGGGTGTCTTACCCCCACAGTATTTTTTTCCAGAGAATAAGTCATCTGTGTACCAAGTTTGGTTGAAATTGCTCGAGGCGTTCCAGAGTTATGCTGGAACATACAGACACACAGAGAGCCATTTATATAGATATAGACATAGCCATATTTTCTACAAAAGCAGTCAAATGTCAGCAAATCTATCATTAATACCAGGAAATTGGTCTTTGTTTTAGACAGTTTAATAATTTTTCCTCCCTCCCTTCTTTCTGCTTTCATTTCAATTACCATCCAATGAGTCTTCTGATGTTTGTAACCTTTGGTATTTTCCAATGAAATGGCATGACATTTCCGGTGTATTAGTCTCCGGCTTGCCAAATTCCATGAAGATGTCAAAAGGGTAGCCATTTTTAGTATATTGTGCTAAAGACTGGACACACAGACTGCCACTTATCTAAACAAAATAAAACTTACAATTTTATTAACATTCTCTTTTTGGCTACTCTTCATGACCTTTGAATGAACTAAAGTTCCCCTTCTTCCATGCAAAATAATGCTCCCACTACAGAGTAATAAAAACAAAAATAGATGCATTTCCATTCATTCAAGTTTCCATTGATTGGAAATGAATGAATTCTTGCTTTGCTTTGCTTTGGTTCATTTGAATTTTTCCCCCGAACAGTATGAATACACATTAAAGTCCTTGAAAAGAGATTAGTAAATGTGTCACTGAAATCTTGGAACATAAAAGTATGGATTCGTAGAACCAATGAAATGGGAAATGTGTTGAACAGTATTTCTGTTCAACTGGGGTAATTTTGAGATATTGGACTTCAATTCACAGAATCCCCCAGGCAGCATAGACACTACTAAGAATTCTGGGAGTTGAAGTCTATACATCTTGATTTTCCAGGCTGGGAAACAACACTGTCATAGGTCATTCATATCAAGAGACCACACAAGAGATTATTTTAGCCTATTGTCCATTTAGTAATTGGACAATGCTTTTACCCTTAGAGTGCAGATGAAATCTATCTTCTTATAAATCTATTTGTCTATAATCTTCTTATAAAGAACAAACTTTTTGTAGCCTCAAAGTATGGGAAAGGGTCACTTAAACCATCAAATCCAGTTCTCTGCAAAAATCCAAATTAAGGCATTCAATCTTGACCTGCAAAACTTCACTGAAGGTAACCCACCAACTCCTTCCATCATTGGTTCCACTAAACTGGTGTTAAACTGGTATTAAGGGGCTTTTTCTGATGTTCAAAAAGATCAGCCTTCCTATAAGTTAAGAAAATTATTCGATCTTATGTCTTGGGATGACAGAGAAGAAGTCTCTTCTGTGCAATATTCTTTCAGGGACTTGAAAAATGTTACCGTATGTTGCTTTCTACTGTATTCCCATTTTTCAAAGCTAGACATAGTCAATTCCTTCACTCCCTCCTCCTCTGGCATGGCCTGTCTGTCTGTCTGTCAGTATGTACTGTATATCTACCTGCCTGTCTAATCTAATCTATTGTTCTGACCTAGACTACCTGAGTCTTTAAAACACACGAGTAGTCCCAAAAACCTCTTTTATTGCAACAGCTGTGAATTCTGTTCATTCACAGATGAGTCCCAATTATTTATAAAGAGTCCTTTGGGAGAAGTCCTTCGGGATAATCACCCACCTTTATCTCCCTTGATACGCTGCCAAAGACCTAATTGGCAAAACCACATGGAGTCCAGAATCAAACAGAGCTTCAGGCTTTAAGCTGAACCGAATGAACAAACGTTGCTTCATGCAAAGGCCCACGTGCCTTTGCTCCTCTTTTAAGTCTTATGGGAGGGGCCAATCATCTCCCAGCCCTACTCCCAAGTCGTCTCCTTTGTTTTAGCTGTTCTTGACTTCTGGCAGCTCTGCGCATGCACGCACTGGGAACAGGCTCCCCCTGTTCCTCTGCCTCGCTGAGGTCTGACTTTGGAGGCTCCGGAGGCAACACGTACCTCCCAGATGGCCCTTTCTCTGCCTCCGATGCAGAGCCCTCGTCCGAGCCTTCCCCAGACTCCAGGACTGGTCCATGGTCCTCCCCAGCCTCCTCACTGTCTGACTCTGCTGCCAGCTCCGTAGGCTGCTGGTGGATCATAACATGTATTCTAGTCTAGTCTAGTCCATACCATTGATGGAAAGACTCTGTCCCTGTGATTTAGGAGAAGTGGAGACTGTGGGTCACATTCTCCTTAGATGTTCCTTTTACACAGAGATTAGGAAAAAACATATTCTGCCAATAACTGCTAGGTATCCTGGCCATTCCAACACTACCTATCTCCAGCTTAAGGATGAGTAGTCCATAATTACAACACAGGTGGCCAGATTCTGCGCAGCAGCACTGGGGATTCATCACAAACACATGTCTTCTCCAGCATAGCGATGTTATATAACAAATGTGGCAAACCCTCTGCATTGCTTAGTCTTTTCCCTTTTAGCGTTGAACCTACAACGGGCCACACAGTTTATGGATTGTAAATGTAGTATAGTTAGATCATGTATAATTGACAGACTGGATTTTATTATAGATTGTAGTTATTACGTATTATTTTACACTAGAATTTTTAATCGTATATTTATGGAGCATTTTTATTTGTTCTGGTCTCTGATCTAAGACTGTAATAAACTGAATGGGATTGAGTCTAGTCTAGTCCAGTCTAACAAATAAAAACAGCAAGATAAAACAAAACTCTTCCCACCAGGTGCCAGACCAAGCATACTATTGGGGGGAAAGCCCACATTTTCAAACATTACCTTTCTTCATTGCTATTCCAAATGGTTCCCCAGAAATGGGAGCAGTGGGAGGGACCAGCACAGATATTGAGCGGAATAATTGCTATACATGACATGCATATTATGCTTTTGTAAAAGGAGGAGAATAGGAGCAAACCACTCACCTAAACAGATGCCACTGTCTTTCTGGGTTTTGGAAAAGTCACAGTAGAGCCCTTTGTGGTGATCACAAGATTCCTGCAGCGAGCACAGCTCCCCGAGCTGCCGGGAACATACCCTGCAGCAACCGCAACCATCTAGCAAAAGGCTGTTGCCAAGAGGGCAGGGGGGAGCCTGTGAGGGACACTGGCAAGGATAGGAACATGTCTGAGATGCCACCTAGAAAAGAGACAGAGACTTAGCAGTTTATGAACAACAGTGAGCTCAAATCTTTTTTTTTCCTTCATTAAAATGCCACTCAGACATGGCATAGGAATTCCTGTATGGCACATGATGTTCTATTGCTGCCTTCCAAATCCGTGGTGGGTTTCAAAAATGTTTACTACTGGTTCTGTGGGTGTGGCTTGGTGGGCGTGGTAGGGGAAGGATACTGTAAAATCTCCATTCAACCAACCAGGGGAAGGTTACTGCAAATTCCCCATTTTCTCCAGATCAGCTGGGAGTTGGGAGGCAGAGAAGAGCTGGGGTGGGGCCAGTCAGGATTTTTACTACCGGTTCTCCAGAACTGGTCAGAACCTGTTGAAACCCACCTCTGATCCAAATCATCTGCAGGAGGAAACAGTTTTCAGCTCTTCTGGCTACAATAAGAAAGTAAGAGGTAGAAGAGGTGGGACTCCCTGATAGCCACATGGACCATCACATTGGAGGGGATTAGTTGAGGAAGAGATTATGGAGGGCAGCACATGTTTGGAAGAAGCAGCACCGGCATTTCTGAGATTTCCAAGACTTGGCTGAAATAAACACACATGCACATGGCTGAAATAAACACACATAGTTTTCTCCCCACATCAAATTCAAACAACATGGACTAGGTGTAAGGAGACTTCCTAGATTCCTCACTCTCTAAACCAGGGACGTACAACTTTAGCAATTTTTATGACTTGTGGACTTCGACTCCCAGAATTCCCCATCCAGCCATGCTGGCTGAGGAATTCTGGGAATTGAAGTCCTCAAGGTTGGAAAACCTCTGCTCTACACACTTGAAGACTTGTTCTCTTCTTCATAGTAGGACACCCTGCATTATAAAAAGAAAAACTTTTGAGAAGTCTACACCCTCCCATTTCCACTGCTATATCTTCATAGAAATATACAGTACATACCCATCCAGGAACACGGGCCAATAAAAAGAAGGTCAGAATAATGATTGCGCCAGAGTTGTCAAACATCCTGAACTCCCTGCTCTGGGCATCCCTCTTTGTTGCCTTCTGAACAGTAATGAATTCAAACTCATCTTTTAAATAGACTTCCGTGACAGGGCTGGGACTTCAGCTGAGTGACAATCTGGAAGATAGCCAAACATTGAGCGCAGGAAAAAAAAATCTGAATTCCAGAGAATTCTTACTACTGGCGGAACTTGGCATGTCCCCGTAACACAGCATTTATGCAGGAGGGAGAAGAAAGAGAGACATCAACTTCGCTGGCCAAATCTTGAGAAGATGCTATTTTTTTCTTTTAATCTCAGAAGTATTTGTGCCATGACTCCTTGCCCCATCCCTTCTGCCTCCCTTCTCTCTTCTCTTCATTCCTTCCCATTAGTTTAATTTTAATGGCCAAGAAAAAAACTAACCTTCTTAAGTAAACTCAAAAGCCTATTGTGGTCATTCTTCACCCTTGGAAAAGGAAAGAAGGTGTCACTACATAGTTTGTTGTTGTTAATTGCGAAGTTGTGTCCGACCCATCACGACCCCATGGACAACGTTCCTCCAGGCTTTCCTGTCCTCTACCATCCTCTGGAGTCCATTTAAGCTCACGCCTACTGCTTCAGGGACTCCATCCAGCCACCTTGTTCTCTGCCGTCCCCTTCTTCTTTTGCCCTCCATCTTTCTCAGCATTAGGCTCTTCTCCAGTGAGTCTTTCCTTCTCATTAGGTGGCCAAGTATTTGAGTTTCATCTTCAGGATCTGGCCTTCTAAAGAGCAGTCAGGGTTGATCTCCTCTAGGACTGACCAGTTTGATCGCCTTGCAGTCCAAGGGACTCGCAGGAGTCTTCTCCAGCACCAGAGTTCAAAGGCCTCCATTCTTTGGCGCTCAGCCTTTCTTATGGTCCAACTTTCACAGCCATCCATTGCAACTGGCAAAACCATAGCCTTGATTATACGCCCTTTTGTTGGCAGGGTGATGTCTCTGCTTTTTAGAATGCTGTCTAGATTCACCATAGCTTTCCTCCCCAGGAGCAAGCGTCTTTTAATTTCTTGGCTGCAGTCCCCAACTGCGGTGATCTTGGAGCCCAGGAAAATAAAATCTGTCACTACCATTTCTTTCCCATTTATTTGCCAGGATACTACATACGGTGGTTAGGCAACAGCATATCGGCTGGTCTGAAAAAGCTAACAGGGATCAGAATTGATCAATTCTTGGATGGCAATCCACCAGAAAATCCAGGGCTGTAAAATAGATGTATGTGTGTGTGTGTGAGAGAGAGAGAGGTGGTATTCAGCCAGTTCTGACCGATTCGGACGAACCGGTAGTAGCGACCTGCGGGTGGGCCCGCACCAGGGGTGAAATCCAGCAGGTTCTGACAGGTTCTGGAGAACCGGTAGCGGAAATTTTGAGTTGTTTGGAGAACCGGCAAATACCACTTCTGGCTGGCCCCAGAGTGGGGAGGGAATGGAGATTTTGCAGTATCCTTCCCCTGCCATACCCACCAAGCTACGCCCGCCAAGCCACACCATGCCCACCAAGCCATGCCAACAGAACCGGTAGTAAAGAAATTTGGATTTCACCACTGGCCCACGCCCACCCACCTGGGCGCAATCCCGTCCTATATCGCTGTGTTTTTGATGCCGCACGCATGCATGGACGGTACGCGCGAGCAAATTGCCATGTTTGACATTGCACCCATGTGTGGATGGTGCACATGAGCGAATTGCTGTGTTTTGTGATGCCGCACGCACGTGTGGATGGCGCATGCACACTCACATTTCTGGTGCTGGCCGAACCAGTGGTAACTGTATGTGAAACCCACCTCTGGGTGCGCGTGCGTGCGTGCACATGCTTTCAAGTTAGTTTGGACTCTTTGCAACTGCCTGGATATCTCTCTGCTCTCCAGAACTGGCAGCTTGGATGAAAGAAAAAAGGACATTGAAACGAGAAGAGAGTGAGAGAAATTAAAAGTGGTGTGACTACAGGCGGTCCTTGATTTACAACCATTCGTTTAGTGACCGTTCAGAGTTACAGTGTGCTGGAAAAAAAAGTGACTCGTGACTGATTTTCACACTTATAGCCATTGCAGCACAGATCATGGTCACGTGGCCAAAATTTGGGCATTTAGCAACTGGCATGCGTTGATGACAGTTGCATCTCCGAAGCTTACCTGTCAGAGTTTAGGCAGCATAAGTAGCATTATTAGATACAGCCAGGAGCTATAACACAGTACACAGCACACAGAGCTTTTTAGATATATACAGTGAACTATACAAACATATATGTGATTCAATACCTTTACAGCTACAGATACATGGAGGAGCAATAATACACACCGAGAGAACAAGAAGTATAATGCAGGATGAGAAGGCTTGAGGAGAAGGCTTGAGGAGGAACGCCCTCTAATGGCTTACTTTATATAGGCAGCTTCTGACCCAGTTCCTTAAAGTGGCAGTAACTCTGCTGCCTCATTCTGTTGCATCAGCTTCCGGCTTACAGCTTCCCATCAGCTTACAGCTATTAACTCTTTCATACCCTGACATTACCATTTGTGATCTTCCCAGCTGGCTTCCAACAAGCAGTCAATGGGGGAAGCCAGATTTCCCCCTGGGACTATTGTAACGCTCTCTACATGGGGCTGCGTGGGTGGTGACGGGAGCGACGTGGCGCTCCCATGTAACACCTCTCCTGCGCAAGCTGCACTGGCTCCCAGTGGTCTTCCGAGTGCGCTTCAAGGTTTTGGTTATCACCTTTAGAGCGCTCCATGGCTTAGGACCTGGTTATTTACGGGACCGCCTGCTACCACCAATAGCTTCCCAACGACCAGAACGCTCCCATAGAGAGGGGCTCCTCCGGGTGCCGTCGGCCAAACAATGTCGACTGGCGGCCCCCAGGGGGAGAGCCTTCTCTGTGGGGGCACCTACTATCTGGAACGAGCTCCCCCTGGAGATACGGAGGATCCTGGATCTGCGTACCTTCCGTCGCGCGCTCAAGACTTTCCTATTTCATCAAGCCGGCCTGACCTAAGTCTTTCCCCTTTTTAAACGGAAATTTTAAAATTGGTTTTAAATTATTGGGGTTTTAAATTTGTTCAGCCAAATTATTTAATTCGTTTTAGTCTATTTTAAATTTTGTATTTATATGTTTTATTCTATGGCTGTTCACTGCCCTGAGTCCTTCGGGAGTAGGGCGGTATACAAATTCAATAAAATAAATAAAATAAATAATGACCTATGATCCACTTAACAACTGCAGGGATTTGCTTAGGAACTCTTCCGAAAAAGAGTTGCTAAAATGGGGCGTAACTCATTTAAAAACCATGTTGCTTAGCAACAGAAAGATTGGGCTCAATTGCGGTTGTAAATCAAGGATTACCTTTATAGAGAGAGAGAGAGAAAAGGAATGTGTCAGGGTTCTGAATGTGTCTGCACATCCCTTCATGTAGCCTGGAAGAACCTACCCTATGCGATCCCATTGCGAACCAATAATAAAGGTAAGTAGAACCCACCCCTGCTCTATACAATTTCAGATAAGTGGCTGTCCAGTCTCTTCTTAAAAGCTTCCAGTGATGAAACACCCACAACTTCTGTTCCACTGGTTAATTGTTCTCACTGTTAGAAAGTTTCTCTTTAATTCCAGGTTGCTTCTCTCCTTGATCAGTTCCCATCTGTTGTTTCTTGTCCTGCCTTCAACTGATTTGGAAAAAAAGCTGACCTCCTCCTTTTGGTGGCAGCCCCTCAAATACTGGAATATACTGCTATCAGGTCTCCTCTAGTAGTCCTTCTTTTCTCTAAACTAGCCAAACTCAAATACTATAAGCATTCTTTTGTTCTTTCTGCGCCAATTCAGAAAGCTCAAACTGCCCAAGGGGCTGCTGATCCAGTTCTACAAAGGAATTATTGAGTCTATCATCTGCACCTCTATAACTGTCTGGTTTGGTTCTGCAACCCAACAAGGCAGACACAGACTTCAGAGGATAATTAGAACTGCAGAAAAAACAATTACTACCAACCTGCCTTCCATTGAGGACCTGTATACTGCATGAGTCAAAAAGAGGGCTGTGAAAATATCTACAGACCCCTGGACATAAACTGTTTCAACTCCTACCCTCAAAACACCACTATAGAGCACTGCACACCAGAACAACTAGACACAAGAACAGTTTTTTCCCAAACGCCATCACTCTGCTACACAAAGAATTCCCATAACACTGTCAAACTAGTTATTAAGTCTGCACTACTATTAATCTTCTCATCGTTCCTATCACCCATCTCCTCCCACTTATGACTGTATGACTGTAACCTTGTTGCTGGTATCCTTAAGATTTGTATTGATATTGTTTCCTGATTGCTTATTTGTTCTCTATGACTATCATTAAGTGTTGTACCTTATGATTCTTGACGAACGTATCTTTTCTTTTATGTACACTGAGAGCATATACACCAAAGACAAATTCCTTGTGTATACAATCACACTTGGCCAATAAAGAATTCTATTCTATTCTATTCTATTCTATTCTATTCTATTCTATTCTATTCTATTCTATTCTATTCTATTCTATTCTATTCTATTCTACTCTACTCTACTCTACTCTACTCTACTCTATTTACTTACCCTGGGAACCCACCATGAAGAAAAGCTTTCATGAAGTCAACCAGACTTCAGGGAATTCCCTTAACGCCTTTAACCCGGCCACCGACCGAGCCCTTTTCCCAGCTCGACGGGTCCCCCAGCCTCGAACGACGGGCCCCCAACCGAATCCTCAACGCCGGCCAAGAAGGCAGGACAGTGCCAGAACTGAACCCGTCTCCGGAGGAGAAGGACCGGGACGTTGCAGGGACTCCTCCGCGACGGCAGGGGCCGCTGTGGACAAGGGTGCCCTGTCGCCGCTCCGGCCTTCTTCCGCCTCTCGCCGAGACGCGCGGGAGGGGAAGGGGGGGGGAGGAGAAAGCTCGCGCCGAGGGAGAAAAAAAAGCGAGGCGGGGGCCGCGGAAGCGCGGTGAAGCGGCGGCGGCGGCGGCGGGGTTGAGCGGGGCAGGCTTCCCCGTCGCCCGCCCCTCGGCCCGGGCGCCCTGGAGCGGCGAGAGCAGCATGGCCGCCAGCCTGTGGATGGGAGACGTGAGTAGTAGTGGCGGCGGTGGGGGGAGGGGCTGTCGGGGGGAGGAGGGGGCGCGGCGGCGGAGGGGGGGTCTAGCTGGCTAAGCCCCCTCGTGCAGGGAGAGTTTGGGGCTGAGGGGTCGCTGCCCGGTCCTCACCTCACGGGGCGGGCGGGAGCCGAGGGGGTGTGCCGCCAGGTCGTCGAGGGGGCTTTCTGGATAGGCGAGGAGGAAACCCCCTTGAGGTGGGGGTGGGTGGGGGAGGATGAAGCTGAGGAGGGGGTCCCCGCTGCCCTCCGCAGTGGCGAAGGGCCTGGAGTTCCCCCCTCGCTGGGTGGCTGGTTCTTGAGAAGGAATTAGAAGCCCCCCCCCGAGATCCGTATGGCGCCCCTCTTGCTTGGGGGAGGGGGCTTAAAGACCCCCCCCAAAGTCCTGGCTCTGCTCCCAGACCGGGGGTGGGTGATGTGGGGGGGGAGAGGGTCGGATTTTAATGGCTCCCAGTGGCTGGGTTGCTTTGTCCTGCTTCCTGGTCTTTACTTTTGAGGGGGTTTTTTTGGGGGTGGGGGGGATGTTGTAAGGCCAGAGTCTTCTGGAAAGGGGTGAGCACAACAGCAATAGGATTTTAGACTTGTATCCATACCGCTTCACAGGGCTTTACAAGCCCCTCTTAAGGGGTTTTACAGAAAGTTCAAAACATTCTTAATCATCCTGGGCACCCCCCCCCCTTTTTTTTTTTTTTTGAACTATTACCATCTGGCAGACTGGTACAGGATCATTAAAAACAAGGACAAATAGGCTGAAAAACAGCTTCTATCCCAGGGCAATAACAATACTGAATTCTACTCGGTATAATGCAATTGTCAGCACTAGAGTAAATGCAGCTTAATAAATAGGAGTTTTCCTTCAAAGACTTTGTTTGAAATGCAATTTATTTGAGACGACCTCGAAACCTGACAGCAATATCAATTTTCTCCGCGCCCCCCCTCCCCATTTTCAATTATATAGGATGTAAAGGACGTATGTTTGTGTTTTTATTTTTATACTTAAAATGTACACTGGAGACGACATTTAATTTCCTTGTGCCATGTGCAATGACAGTAAAGTAAACTAAGTACAGAGTCGGCATATTACTAGAGGCTTTTGAGAAGAGACTGGACAGCCACTTGTCCGGAATGGTAGAGAGTCTCCTTGCTTCAGCAGAGGGTTGGAGTAGAAGACCTCCGAGGTCCTTCCAACTCTTGCTATTCTACTTTGTACTGAGATATTTATGTGTGTCTTCAAGTCAGCGTTGACTCTTGGAGAATGCTGTGCAGTTTCCTTGGCAAGGTATTTCAGAAGTGGTTTGCCATTGCCTCCTTGCTGGGGCTGAAAAAAAGCGACTGGCCCAAGGTCACCCAGCTGCCCAGTGGTCGTGTCTTCTGGTTTCTAGCCTGATACCTTAACCGCTATCTGGCTCTCTGCCATAATAAATTTAAATAGTAATAATAGACCACAGTGGTCCCAATGCAATCGGTATACTGGGTGCCATACCAAAAACTCCTGGACAACCCTTAGAAAATCTACACATTGATCAAATTTCCCTCTGTCAATTTCCATCAAATGCATAGAGTGCTATCCTATTCCTGTTTGTAGTCTCCTCCACCTGTGGCTCTCTTAACTTTTGAGTAACCTTTGTGTATCTGAAATGTTCCGTTTCAAATAGAGATGCAAAAGGGGAAGGAAAGAACGAGAGATCAACAAAGGAAGAA
The DNA here is from genome assembly GCF_029215685.1 of Pituophis catenifer annectens. Lineage (NCBI taxonomy): Eukaryota > Metazoa > Chordata > Lepidosauria > Squamata > Colubridae > Pituophis > Pituophis catenifer. Next base: position 14,236,779 of record NW_027256889.1, read on the forward strand.
GGATTTTAATTCAGTAATACATGCTAAATTTTAATTTCAGTTCGTAGTACTGGTGGATTGGAACAGAGCCAGGTTACACGATTTCCTTGCTTTTAGATATTTTTTTTAGAAGACAATACACGAAGGCAGAAAAATGTATCTCTGTTGTGGATGGTTTAACTATCATTGAAATGTTTTCCTGTTTAACAAAGTAGGGGACCGTGCAGATCTCTTGGCTCTTCCATCATTCCACTATATTTGATTTGATTTGCTTGGAGCCGAGTTTTGACAGCATGGAAATGAGAAAACTACTGCAGCCTCCTTTTCCCTTTCTTCAAAGAGTTGGCAACATCATTTCAGGAAGCTTGTTCTAATAACAGGTGTATTCCTGGATCACTTTAGACAGCTTCCTGCAGGCGAGAAGAGTCAAGCAGCATCTCTTAAATGGCACTTAATTATATTATTCTTCTTGTTGCTGAATTATGTTACCCTTGTCTTATTTTTCTGTCTCTCTTTCTCTCTTTAGCTGGAGCCCTATATGGATGAGAACTTCATTTCAAGAGCTTTTGCTACTATGGGACAACTAGTCCTGAGTGTGAAGATAATTCGGAATAGATTGACAGGGTATTGATTGTTTTTTTATTTCTTGGCTGTTAATGTGTATATTCAGAATAGACTGATGGGGTTATTTGCTTGGTTTTTTTAATTTATTGGCTGTCGATGTGCATATTCAGAATAGATTGTTTGTTTTTCATGTAGTGGCTATTGATGTACATATATTTTGGTGGGAAGGCTATTTTCAACCCATTTATAGATTGTGTGACTTGGATACTGCTTTAATTCCTGTGCTAGTGGACCACAATTTAACCAGGCTTTATCGAATAAGCCACTAATATTGTAACTGCTATGTGATGCATAAACTATGGTATATTATGGTTCCTACCCCACACTAGGCTAAAATTAAACAAGCCATGTTGTGACTTTGGGGCATCTTATAAAGTGAGCTCCTGTTAATTAACCCTATCTAGTTTGCCACAGGGACAAGATGCGATGCTTATCCAGAGTCAGTCCATTAGATCAGTCTTCTTTCACTGATTGATCGCAGCTCCCTCTCCTAGTCCTTTCTAAGAATGGGAGCATCCCCAAAACTTTTCTGCCAAAATTGTTAAAAGCAATCAAGAGACAGATTGTGAATGATTCCTTTTTCAAGTGCATGTAATTTCAATCTGGTATCTTTATGAATGCCGCCTTAATTTGTCTTGAGAACATCACTCTGTAAACAGGTTGCCACTACTGGAAAAGCTGTCATCCTGGTCGCCATCTCTATGGCCTCTGTTGCAGAACATAATTTGACACGTTGTTTGAGATATGATTGCCAAGTCCTGATCTCTCACTTTGCAGTAAAGCAGAACATAAGAAGAATTATGCTGGATCAGACCAAAGGCCTATCTAGCCCAGCATTCTGTTCCCACAATGGCCAAGGGGATACCTCTGGGAAACTCATAAGCAGGACATGAGAGCAATAGCGCCCTCCTGCTAGTGTTTTCCAGCAACTGGGATTTGAGAGGCGTACTGCCTTGACACCGGAGGTAATATATAGCTATTGTGGCTAGTAAACATTGGTAGCATTATTCTCCACAACATTTTTCACTGACAGGCACAAACACAGGCAATGAATGACCTATTTCTCTCCTTCCAGGATTCCAGCAGGCTATTGCTTTGTAGAATTTGCTGATCTGGCCACAGCAGAGAAATGTTTACATAAAATCAACGGGAAGCCCCTTCCTGGTGCCACCCCTGTAAGTAAAGAAGCTCATCTGAAAAGCCACTCTGAAGTCCTAAACCTACTTGTGAAGAAGCCCCATTTAAGTCGTTGGGATTTCTAAATCATATTTTTCTCAGTCCAATCTGCCTCCCAGAGTTGTGGGGAAAAGAGAGGGAGGAAGGGGTATTTGGTATATTCCCCGCCTTGAACTATTTGAGTTATATATAAAAATAATAAAGGCAAGATATAAATATATATTTTATCCTACCTTTTATGTGTATTGGTCAACTCAAAGTGGCTTTCATGCCTAAATACGATTAAGAATCTCCTGATAAGTGGCCCAAAATCACTTAGCCAGCATTCATACCTAAGGTGGAAGTAGAACTCACAGGGTCCTAGTGATTGACTCAAAGTTACCTAGCAGGTTTTTATGCCTAAAATGAGACTAGAACTTGCAGTCTCCTGGTTTCTAGCACAGCATTTGTGCTGCACAAAATGGTATGTGGTTGGGTCCACTAAATAATCAGAATAGTAAGGGAAGGTGCTTATCCCAGCTAAAGTCTGTACAAAAATATTTCAGTATTCCATCTGCGTGAGCTTTCTGTTCTACTCACATGAGTAGATCAGAAAGAGCTAAACCAAATTACTGTGTAGCAAAACTCACGTAAAACTCTCTAATTGTTATTTCCCTTGAACTGTCATGTTTAAAATGTGTTTTGCATCTTTACTTTGTATTTCAGACAAAGCGCTTTAAATTAAATTATGCCACATATGGGAAGCAGCCTGATAATAGGTAAGCTAAACTCTAAGAGAAGTATTTCCATGTTCTTATCTTTTATGTAGGCACCAGTGTGATGTTCAGCTTATTTTTTCCTAAGAAAATCCTGAAGGGTAATTCTCATACAAGTGTCCCAAGCAGCGGCATTGTGCTAATGGATGAAAATTCCCTGGCAGTTGTACTACATGTTTTTCCAGCTCATGTTGCTAACTCTGCTGTTATCCAATGCAGTGGTTACTGTGGATGCATTTTACTCATTAACTGATAGCCTCAGCAATCACTTTCTTGGATAATGCAGCAAGCAGGATTGTAACACATTTCAAACTCTGCAAACTATTAAGCTTCAATGGCGCCACAGCCTGACTTCTAAAGAACTGGGCCCTTAGTTCATGTACGTTTTAGTCCATCGAAAAGCAATGCTATGCCAAAGCCATTTCATTTCTCTAGGAAATTGAATGGATTTTTCCAAATGGGGAAAATGCTGATGGGGGAATTCTGGAAGTCAAAGTCCACACATATTAAAGTTGCTAAGGTTGAGAAGTAGTGCCCTAGATCAGGGGTCTCCAACCTTGGCAAGTTTAAGACTTGTGGACTTCAACTCCCAGCTTCGCTGGCTGAGGAATTCTGGGAGTTGAAATCCATAAGTCTTAAACTTGCCAAGGTTGGAGACGCCCTGCCCTAGATTATATTTGGGTGGGGTTGGAATGGTGGAAACAGTAATAAACTTTGAGACTGTTTCTATTAACTGTAAAAGCATTTGGAGCCCTGTTCATGGTTTCTTCTGGTATTATTAATGACTGCCATTCAGTGAAATGCTTAGGAACACAAAGATAGCTTCCACATCTTGTTATTAAAACTATTATCATTTAATGTTCAGAGGTTAACCAAGATAGAGGACATAGTGAAACTTTCTATAATAAAACATAAGAAGGTAGGAACTTGTGGCATATCAATGAAAGATGGTTGCAGTTCTGCTTATCACAGGAGAGCAGATGGTGCAAAGCTGCTTAATACCTCATGGGGACAGTTCCAACTTACACTTACACTAAAAACTCTAAAAGGTATTCATTTGTTCGGGGGAGGTATTTGCCTTAAAAAAAATAACTTTTCAGCATGTTTTTCATCCAAACGTCTAAATAAATGTAGCCCTTTCCCCTTATATATATTTCTGAATAGGTATTTAGAGATTTCAAGAGACAGGAGAATGTAAAATAAAATTAAACAGTTGCTTAAAGCAGTGTTTCTTGACGTTGGCAACTTTAAGATGTATGGACTTTAACTCCCAGAATTCTCCAGCAAGCAAAACGCTGGCTGGGGAATTCTGGAAATTAAAGTCCACACACGTTAAATTTGTTGAGGTTGCGAAACACTGACTTAAAAGTTTTGCCTAGACTGAACACAATTACAGGTTACAACTGTCATTGGTTTTCTTGGAAAAAGAAGGAAATGAAGCTTCACGCTGTGTTTATGGCACAAATTATGAATTAAATAGGTTTTAATTCATGTTTTAGTCTTCCCTTCCCTGTAGTTCCCTGTTTTAACTACAGAAGGCACCATTTTCTCCTTCTTAACTAAACTCAGTAACTCTGGGCTTACCAGATAAAATTCTCTTTAAAAAAGGATGGTAGGAACTAACCTCCAGCGAAGCAAAACACACCAGCCTCCAGCATCACCTTTATTTCCAAGAATGTCTCCGAGCAGGTTTTGAAGGGAGGTGGCTATAATAAACCTAGACGGTGTGGTATTAAATATGATTAAATATTAAAGCTTTCTCAGTCTTTTAACTGGTTATATACCTCACAGCTGCCATTTTAGGGCTAGGATATATCGAAGCTCTGCAATCATTCTGCAAAAAATGCCACCACTGGTTTTCAATTCAATACAGGCGCATTGTGTGCACACGCACACACATACACACACACACAATTTGAATATTCCTGGCTGATCTCCTAAAAATAATTCACAGATGCTAATTTTGAGTTTTGTTGACAGCTGCCTTTGGACAATTCCTATTCTTTCTCTTATTTTTTTCCCCACAGCCCAGAATATTCCCTGTTTGTTGGGGATCTTTCCCCTGATGTAGATGACGGGATGATATATGAATTTTTTGTAAAAGTATACCCATCATGTCGGGGTGGAAAAGTGGTCGTGGATCAGACGGGCGTTTCCAAGTAAGTTTCTCCAAAATGTGTTTTTGCTTTATTTGCTCCTGTTTTGCAAGGGATGAAGCAAAGCTGTCCTGGTGTGAAGATGCTCCTTCTTTCTATGTGTCGGTTAAGAGAAATCTGAAAAGATTTAGCTGCACTGAATTTACAGCGGTGCTGGAATTCTACACTGTTCTGTAGTTGATATTAAGATGCTAATTCAGGGGATGGAGGTAAAATAGATGTGTACAAGTGTTGATGCCTCTGTAGTTTATCTGTCCAGTGTAAACTATTATCTTTTAATTTTTATATTCTTTATTATGGAAGATGTCTCTCTGAACTGTGTGTGATGAGGGCTTATTCATTGCAGTGGCCCAGCAGAGTTAAAGTAACCTGCCAGCATCCATTCCAATGTGCAAACTATTTTTATTCAGAACATTTGCAGCTAGCTTAAGTGAGTGGTGTAGTGGCCTAGAGGTGGAACTCTCATCTCACAATCAGGAGGCTGTGAGTTCAATCCTACGTAGAGGCAGATATTTCTCTCTCTGGGCACTTTGAGTATATTCAATGCTGAATGTAACTCCGCATTGGTGACAGGAAGGGCATCCGGCCAATAAGCACTCAGCTCCATTCAGTTGCCCAGACTCTACCCCGCAAGGGATTATGGGGTTGTTAAAAAAAATGATGATTTGCAGCTAGCTTAAGTCCCACATATGTTCTTTCGTGTATCTGTTCTTAGTATAGGTAGTCCTTGACTTAACAACCATTTGTTTAATGATCAAGGTTACAACCACACTGAAAAAAAAGTGACTTATAACCAGTACTTAACTGATGACTGTTGCAGCATCCCCACAGTCATGTGATCAAATTTTGGGTGCTTGGCAACTAGTATGTATTTACAATGGTTGCAGCATCCTGTGGTCCTGGGATTGTCATTTGCAACCTTCCTAGGGAATTTCTGACATGCAAAGTCAATGGAGGAAGCCAGAGTTGCTTAATGACCACATGATTCACTTAACAACTGTAGTGATTTCACTTAACGACCATGGCAAAAAGGTTGGAAAACGGACATGATTCATTTAACAACTGTCTTATTTATCAGTGGAAGTTTTGGGCTCAATTGTGGTTGTAAGCCAAGGACTACCTGTATAGCATAGTTTTTACAACATTTCCATGGAGTAAAGGCCTATGTTTACGTAAAGGAAACGAATGCCGAATGGAGCAGAGATCCTGGTTCCCCCATCTTTGGTTTAGACCCGGGGGGAGGGGGCTCGGTGTGTGTGGAGGTGGCCCTTTTTATGACTTGTGGACTTCAACTCCCAGAATTCCTGAGCCAGCCATGCTTCTCTGGTTTGGACTAACAGAACGCTTGCATGCCCATTTCTCATAAAGGGAATCTCGTCAGCCTTTATAAAAGGAAGTTAAGCCTTCTAGAAGACAGTAATCCTGAAAATTTGTAGTGATGAAAACCTACTGTTCTTGTAGGTCAAGACTAGATGAGAAAATTACATTCCAAAAAGTACTAGGAAAAGCCAAGACAAAACTACATTTTAAATGTCATTGAATTTTAATGTAACCAATGTGATCCCCCTCTCTGTTATATCAGGTATAAGTTGAAAACATGTTTTGAAGATCTCTGGGGACCTTGCCCCTGGCCTCATGGGATCATATATTCCCCTTTATACTCTTAATGACTTAAGCCTACTAAATTAAGCACCACAATTTTTTATTTTTTTGAGGAGGTTCAGTAAAATGAGGTGGCAAACGAGTCAACAGCACTTCAGAAAGTTCTGCTAGTGTTCTGACCTAGGCTTCCTGAGACAGTAAAAAGCACACGGATTAGTCCCAAAAACCCTCTTTTATTTCAATGGCTGTGAATTATTGTTCATTCATAGCCCCTAATGGATCACAAAGAGTTGGTAAAGAGTCCGACAGAAGTCTGCCGCAGTCCTTCGTGATAAGGCTGATAAGCACCCACCTTTATCTCCCTTGACACGCTGCCAAAGACCTAATTGGCAATTAGCTTTGCAAGGCCACACGGAGTACAGAGTCAAAACGGAGCTTCAGAATTTAAACCGACCAGCATGAACAAAGTTGCTTCCTGCAAAGACTCACATGCCTTTGCTCCTCCTTTATGTCTTATGGGAGGGGCCAATCATCTCCCAAGCCCTACTCCCGTCGTCCCTTTTGTTTTAACTGTTCTTGCCTTCTGGCAGCGCTGCACATGCACGGACTGGGAACAGGCTCCCCCTGGTTCCTCTGCCTTGCTGATGTCCGACTCTGGAGGCTCCAGAGGCAGCACATAACTCCCAGATGGTCCTGGCCCCCTCTCTGCCTCTGACGCAGAGCCCTCGTCCGAGCCTTCCCCAGACTCCAGGACTGGCCCATGTTCTTCCTCAGCCTCCTCACTGTCCAATTCTGTTGCCAGCTCCACAGGCCGCCGGCGGACCACAACAGCTAGGACTTCTTAGAAGGTGCAAATTTACCATGACCTACATGATTGACAATCTCCATAGACATCGTGCAAACTGACCTCTTTTACCTTCCTGTTGCTTATTCTGTGTTTTTACAGAGGCTATGGTTTTGTGAAATTCTCAGATGAACTGGAGCAAAAAAGAGCACTGATAGAGTGCCAGGGTGCTGTCGGCCTTGGTTCTAAGCCGATACGTTTGAGTGTTGCCATACCAAAAGCGTAAGTATAGATGGAAGGTGTGCTTAATTCAGCAGTTCCACTTGTTTGGGCCATACACTGGGATTGTGCCCTTATATTGAAAGCCACATAATGGCTTCCTAAAAGGCGATCTAAAAAGATTCAGATTTAAGGGTGGATTCCTTGGAGACCCACCCTATAAGTTGACTAAAAGCCTTAGTAGAAATTCAGGTAATTTGTGGGCCTCCAGGTGTTACCAAACTCCCCAAGCAATGCCAGCCAACCTGGTCTAATGCTGAAGATGCTGCGAGCTATAATTCGGCTCATGTGGAGTGTCACAGCTTCCCTGTTCCTAAGATAATGAGACGCAGTGAATAAAGCGGCCACAAACACTACTCAGCAGAATGAAGTTATGATTTACTAGACAATCTGTGTAGAATTGTACAATTCAGTTTCCTTACCTAAACAAATAAACAGAACGACCACAGGTGGACAAAAAAGCAGTGGGAGCAAGTTCTGACTTCCTACCAGCTTCCCCATTGACTTTGCTTGTGAGAAGCTGGTAAGGAGCGCAACTTTACCAACACAACTGGTCTGAAGATCCTTGAAATTTCATTTCCTTTGGAGTCCTGAGCCCCGGATTTTGGATACAAACTTTACGTTAGCCCATTTGAGATATCTTGATTCAAAAATTGCCTTACGATGCACCGTTTTACCCAATTGAAGGTTACAAGCACAGAGACTTTTAGTAGTATATACAGTATATCTGATGGCCTTGGAATGAAATGAGTGTAATTTTAGGATTTTTGTCATAGATTAAATTTTGTTCAGAAATGTTACAGAATTCTCAGAGTCATTGACTCTCTCTTCATTTCCCACTCTTGTTTCTTTTCCAAGTAATCGGCTGAAGATGGTAGAGTACAATCAGATGTACAACTATAACTATAACCAGTACTATCAACAGTATCAGAACTACTATGCCCATTGGGGGTATGATCAAAACACCGGCAGTTACAGCTACAGCTACCCACAATATGGCTACACACAGAATACCATGCAGGTGAGAGTAAAGATTTATAGGCATTATCAAAACGGTGCAGTCCTTATGCTATGTAAGTCCTGTAAAGCTGTGTGTTCAATGCTTCTAAATAAACCATTTTTGATTCCTTTATAATTTGTAATTCTCACTATTGCAGACATATGAAGAAGTGGGTGAAGATGCATTAGAAGGTAAGGTTGCTTATTGTAATTCCTCGTTAGAAGTAGAAATTATGTTTCCTTTTCTAATTTGGCAATTCAAACCAAATCAGTTCTAGGCCAGCAGAAAGCTTTTGGAAAGATTGAAATATTGAATACTCTAGATATATTATAATTAAATATATTTGCTAATCCAAGCAAGTATTTGCATTTACAAATATAGAGCTGGTAGTGGGAAGAAAACCCCAGTTTCTTTACATTTAATTTGGTCAAAAGTGTGTTTTTGATATGCTATGTCATCCCGGCATGGTGACGAAGTGATTAGAATGCAATATTGCAGGTTAACTCTGCCTGCTGCCAGGAGTTCGATCCTGAATTGCTCAAGGTTGACTCGGCCTTCCATCCTTCTGAGGTCGGCAAAACGAGGACGCAGATTGTTGGGGGAAATATGCTGATTCTGTAAACCATTTAGAGAGGGCTGTAAAGCACTATGAAGCGGTATATAAGTCTAAGTGCTATTGCTATATGTATGTAACTCTCCTAAAGACTATATTCCAAAAGTTTGAGAAACAGAGTTTTATAGATTTTTGTTCTCTCACAAAAGGATTAAAAAGCTCTCCATCGTTTTCTAAGTTAAAGTGCTTGAGATGAATGCATGGAGAACTGCCCAGTTTTGACAATTGTATCTTTATTTCACCAGTTGCTGTATGATCAGGCATTTTATTTACACAAACAGTCTCTTTGTTCAGTGAAATCTTTCTTAACCCTCCATTTTTGATTTCATCCCAGTTTGGAGAAAACATTGAACCAATGTTTGGGGTTCCGGTTTAATTGTGGATTGTTCAAAGAGGTTTGCCTGTGTAGGTAAAATTCTGGTTGATATTGGAGCTTATTAAATCAAGATACAATGATCCAAACCACAAAGAATTTCTGCATTTCAGCACTCACACAAATGTCTTCCAAAATTCACTCATGTAGGCTTCCTTCCATTGGCAGATCCGATGCCCCAGACGGATGTGAGTGAAGCCAACAAGCAGTTTATGGAGCAGAGCGAAGAACTCTACGATGCCTTGATAGAATGCCATTGGCAGCCTTTGGACAGTGTCTCTTCAGAGCTCCAAGCTGCATAATTGCCATGTTGCTGAGAATGCTCCCTCCGAGCCGTGTGCCAGTGGGCCTTGGATTCCTGCCAAAAGCGCATGGAAGTTGCAGCTGCAAACGGACTCGTCCCTCTCTCTCCACCAGATCCTCAAGTCAAGGATGCAGAGGACAGCTTTGGGTTCTTCCTGGACTCGTCGAGCAGCAGAGTGTAGCAGAGGAGGATTGTGGTCACTTCTATTTGAGATGAAATTAGAACTTGGGGACTTAGTTTTATTTCTTCTCCCTTCCCCTCTACCCCACCCCACCCCCATTGATCCTAAGGCAAGTCTTGTTTATCCTAGCCAAGAAGTTCTAATTTATGAACTAAATAAAAGATGGGAAATCTTAATTCCAACTACAATAAAAAAAAAGTATCTTTTACACAGTAAGGTGGGGGTATCTGGTGTTCTCCGTAGGGTAAATGGGATCAAGAGTCAGAAGCAGGCCCATCGAACAGTTCCAGGAGCCCTTTCTTTTTCTTTGCTGAAATAAATCTCCATAGAAATGATTTTGAAGCAAAACCGCACTATGAAGAAGGAAAAAAAAAAACCTTTAGGGAGCAGGCAGAGTAACTTGGGCAAACTTTTTGCAGTTTCTGAAAGGGGATACAAATTCTACATTTTGAAGCATGTACAGGCGACTTCTGTTAAAACAGCCAGATATTCTGTTTTAATATGAAGAAGTCTAAGGCGATCAGAAAAATTTTAATTGCCTACTCCATAGCTGGATAATATCTTTATTGGGAGCCACCGAAAGGATGCAGCAGCGTTTCCTAGGACTTCTAGGACTGCTAGTAACAGTAGGAAAAGAAAAGAAAAAAGAGAAATATAATTCCCTCTCAAACGAGGTTCGGTATTTCACTCATGAGCTGCACAATTTGAAGGCAGTCTGAACATATGAAGATAATGCAGTAATGATTGACAGATGTTCCTAGTGTCTGATTACAGGTGAATTGGATTGAGATGGGCAACCATAATGAATAAATAAATAATCTTGCATTCAAAGAATAGAAGTTGCTTCCTTCAGTTTTGAATACGCAGACACTGTCCTTTATATTATAAGGTGCAGAGAAGGGTGGAGATTTTGAAGCTTTGAGCAATGCTGGGCCAGTTTTATAAATTGGCATTTTTAGCATCTCTAGGTAGGTCTAGAGGCCATGTCAGTCTGAGATGTCTTGCTTGTTGCTGTACAAGTTGTATTGTTAATAGGACGATTCCCACGACTACACTGCGTTTATTGTAGTGATGATTAAAGGAAAATGGCTAAAAGCAAACGGGTGTTAACGTCTCCAGTGGATGTCCACCTAGTTAAATTTCTGCAGGAAAAGGAAAATGCGTGCATTTATAGCAGGGCTTATTTCCAATTTAGAAATGAAGAGAAATTTATGCAAGTCACTAAGTCTTACAGGGTAAGAATAACCTGTAAAAAAATGTATACCTTGAAATGGAATAACCAAGTAAACAGATATTGAATTGTATGATTTTTTTTCCATCAGGTAATGTATCTGAAAATCAAAGTACATAACCTTTCACTGAATTATGGATAGGTTGTAGCTCAAACATGCAATCCACAGGCAGAACACTTGAGATTTGATTCACAAGGACAATGGGATGGGTAGATGGAACATGGAAAAAGTTGTTTTTTAAAAAAAAAAAAATCTGCACTTTAGTTACAAATTCTGGTTTTCATGAACACAAAATAGCAACTTTAGGCAACATATGAAGTTTAATATTTCCTCTAGTTAGAGATAATCCAAACACCCACATCTGTGTCTATGCTAAGGAATACATGTTTTGAATAGGCCCCTAGCATGTATAGGATACCAGGAATCCATTGAATTGGCAGTGTAGGAAATCTGTACCTGATTTTTAGCAAAGGGTGGCTGAAATATGTTGCTAAAAGTTTAATTTTTCCATTTGCAAAAAAAAAAAAAGCAACAAACTCGATTTTCCAAGCAATTTGGTCAAATAATTTTAGGAGCTCTTTTGTTTGTACCTTCTAGTTGGGACAAACTGGATTAATCTCAATGTTAATAATCGATTGTTCAAAATAAGCCTTTCCGTTTCTCCTTTGTTCATTCGTTTGATACAATAAAATCTTTTCATAAGAACTCAGAAAGTGTGCACTCTGCTGACCTGCCATCGATTGGGATAAAAACTACATTTCCCAGGAGCCCTTTCAGGACTCTTTTTTTTTTTAAAAAAAGGAGCCAATCGAATTAGACGTTCACGGGGGATATAAAAGGCGACGTCCGCGTATCCAACGTTCTTTCCGTGCTCGGAAGCCGAGAAGCAGGTTAGTGGGGTTCCGATTTTCGTAGCGGGGCGAAGCTTCTCCATCCGTCGCCATCCTCCTATTTAATTCGAAGCGATTCCTGTTTAGACGCTTGATAATCAAAGTAAGAGAGCCCTCCTCCAGTCTCGGGAAGAAAGTTCCGAGTCTGGGCGCTTTCTTGCAATTTCTCTCCCACGCGAGATTCCCTAATTGGGTGGGTGGGCGGATGGGAAACGGGCCTTCTTTCCCGTGGTCAATGTTGCTTAGGCGGTGGGAGGTTTAATAGGGGAGAGGTCTCCTCGCATGTCATCCAGACGCCCCCCCTCCCCCTTTCATCGCACAATCTGCGGGAGCCCATTTAGATTGGCAGAAAGAATCCTGCCACTAACAGTTGGAAGGAAGGGACCTTGGAGGTCTTCTAGTCCAACCCCAACCCCCCCCCCCCGCCCAAGCAGGAGATTCTAATAGAAAAAGTCTTCAAAAGAGTTTTTTTTTTAATTAGGCTTGCAGAGCCCCTTAGAAAACCTTCCGTTTTCTAAAGTCGTTATGGATGTGGTTTAAGTAGTGCAATTCAAAGATTTTTTTGCAATTTCCCGGGAATTTATATCAGGTTGCTTTACTTAGCTTTGGGCATTGATACGTATATCTCCCATTAACGGGAGTCCATGTTGGCTGGGGAATTCTGGGAATTGAAGTCCACACACCTTAAAAATTGCCAAAGTTAAGAAACATTGTGCTAGGGTGGCTGAGTCTCTCTCCTGGGCCTTGAGGTTCAAATTCAGTGAATGTGTTGGATTGCAATTCCCACTTTTCGACGTTGCTGGGCCCGGCGCTTTTCAGCATGCAGACTTGACTTATACATTTTTCAAGTTCTTTCTATTCTAAATCATGTTTTTCAAGCTTGGAAACTTTAAAATTACTTCAACTTCCAAAATTCCCCATCCAACACTGTTTTCATTCATGTATAAAACAATTAAATAAATTTAATAAATAAATAAATAAGACAAAGAGCAGTAATGGGGATACCTAACCAGCAGTGCCTGTTTAGAATAAACCCTGCTCTCTTTTTAAACGAGGACATTTTTTAATTATTATTTATTTATTTAAATTTAATTTAGCTGCCCACTCAGCTGGTCTCTTGGAAGCTTATAGTATTGATGTAGTTACATTAGCCACTGTGTATCGTAGTTGATTTTGCAGTGAATAGATGTGGATGAAAAGCTCTTCAGAGCTGCTGCAGTCGCAGTATGATGCTGGAATGTATAACAGTTGGGTGCAAAAAATGTTCAATCATTCTGTAATATGATTACATGTGAGTGACTTTGGGGGGGGGGGAAGGGGGAAGAGATGCTGTCTAGGAAACAATCAGATGAGAGGCAGGAGCTCCCCTGGCTTACCCATCAGAGAAAGAAATTTAGGAAGGACCAAATCCTAAGGCAGAGGTTTCCAAACTTGGCAACTTTAAGATTTGTGGACTTCAAGTCCCAGAATTCTGAATTTTGAAATTCAGTTGAAATCCACAAGTCTTAAAGTTGCCAAGTTTGGAGACCCCTGTCCTAAGGGATCAGGTTGGTAAAAGTGGTGGGCAATTTGTATTTTCGGACTTGCAAGGTTCTGTTAAGGTAGCCTTAAAATAAGGTAAATTTAACTCCTCCTGTGTTTCCTTGTCTGGCTTACCTGGCAAGGCTGACAGGTTATTTTTTTCCATGGCCCTATCGAAGCTGCGTCTGTCTTACCTGTGACTGATGTAGTCAAAAAGGTGCCAAAAGTAATATTTTTCTTCGACGGTCGCTGTTTGGTTTGTTCTCCCATAACTCTTCAGCAACATTTTGGGGAAAATACATATTTTTCATATTCAGTGATGGGCATTTTGTAGCTTGAATGCAGAGCAGCATAGACAAATCAGTTCAGGGTTTATCTGTGACTAGACCCGTATTTCTGTTTACCTGTAACTCGACCAGTCACAGATAAATTGGGTATGTCTAGTTAATGAAAAGGACGGGGGTATCATGATAGCAATATTCCAATATTTGGGGGGCTGCCACAAAGAAGAGGGGATCAACTTATTTTCCAAAGCAACAGAAGAAACAGTGGATGGAGACTAATCAAGGACAGTAGCAACCTGGAATTAAGGAGAATCCTAACAGAACAATTAACCAATGGAACGGCTTGCCTTCAGAAGTTGTGGGTGCTTCATCACTGGAGGTTTTTAAGAAAAAAACTGGGCAGCCCCCAAGGAAACTTGTGCCTAATTTTGGTGTCCTGTAGTAGCTTGGCTTTCAGTCTAATTCTCTTTTTCTTCCCATCAGCCTTCAGCGCGAAAGAAGATGAGGTGGATTACTGCTTTGGAGCTGGATATGGTGGTTCATAAACGCCTGTCCCAACTTGACGTAAGGACACTTGCAAATTATTCTCAGCAAAGGTTTATAAAAGATGTAAATCTGGACCAGTGTTTCCCAATCTTGCCATTTTTAGATGTACGGACTCTGACTTCAATTCCCCCCAGAATCCCCCACAGCCAGACAGTATGAATTCTGGGAATTGAACTCCACCCATCTTTAAATGGCCTAGAGTGAAAAACACTGGTCTATATGCTTCTTAGTTAATTTGGGAGATCTCAAAGCGGTGGAGTGGTGATGTTCATTTCTTTTAATGTTAAATGCAGAGTTGAATAAAAAGTCACTCTGTGTTTTATTTATTAGGTTCATAGCCTGCCTTTATTCTGTGCAATTCCAGACGTAAGAAATCTTTTCTTTCCCTCACAACATCAACCTTGTGAGGCAGGTTGGACCCAAAGTCATCTATTTGGCTCTCATGCCTAAAGAATGACGAGAATTCACTGTCTTCTGGTTTTCAGCCCAGCACCTTAGCTACTGCACCAGAATAGCTAGGTCCCACCCCAGTAAAATCACTTGCTTTACAGTATTCATAAGAGCGATGTGATTTGCGTAAATTCATTCATCGTTTTAGCAAGTCGCCAAGTTTGAGGATCCCCCGAGTTCCTTGTGTCAAGTCAAGAAAATGGGTTGGCATGTTAAACCAAGAGTTGTGGCTTAGCCGGTGGCCACAAGATCTCCAACAACATGCAAGAGTGAGATGGGAAGGACTTTGACTTCCCAGCCATTGGTAGCTGAGGATGTCACTCGACCTTCCTACATTCTCAAGCGTTAACCTATCTTATCCTACAGGGTTGAACACCTCTTTATTCTGCATGTTCTTATAGAGCAGTGTTAAAAACAGCGCAGACTTAGAATCATAGGGCTGGAATCTAGGCCAGGGGGTCTCCAACCTTGGCCACTTCAAGCCTGGCGGACTTAACCAGCAAAGCTGGCTGGGGAATTCTGGGAGTTGGAAGTCCGCCAGGCTTAAAGTGGCCAAGGTTGGAGACCCCTGTTCTAATCCATCCCCTGTCGAAAGCAGGAGGACTTAAAGCTGTTGAGTTGAGAAAAACAGCTGCACAGTTTGGAGTTCTTTTGCTGTCTCTCTAGGTATAAACTAGAGGCAGTTCCCATGGGACATATTTTCTTCAATTACTTCTTTCTTTTTGTTGCCATGAATTTTTAAGGGCTTGTTTTAAGCTGAGGTGTTTTTTTAAAAAAAAAGATCTTGAGAGCCATCTTGCTCAGTGTTCACGTCAACATTTTTATTGAATTATAAAGTATTATAAAATACAAAATAGAAAAGCAGTGGGGGACGGGAGAAGGAAAAGAGAAGTGAGAGAAAGATGGTGGAGGGGAAAGAAAGAGAAGCATTGACTTCCGAATCACTCTGTTACAGTAAAATAAAGTATTAACATCAAATCACAACTTTTTGCTTTTCTCATAATAATATGAAGAAGCCGTTTCTAGAAAGATCTATCAGTCTACTTGGTAAAACCCAAAGTCAAGAGTTTCATTCTTCTCCACATCAAGCATGAAGTTCAGAAGCGGTTTCCTTGTGGAACTTGCTCAGTGTTCATAAGTCATCTTGAATAATTTTCATTCAGATACTTATTTTTCCAAGTAATATTTTCACGGAATAGTAACTGCCTAGAAATGTAGGCACTAACGCTAGTTTTTCATTCAGATGTTGGGTATTTTTATGTTTCAGGTACAGTCTGGAAGTGCTGGATGATTGGAGAAGATGCCTGTTATCCTCATTTCCCTCGTAAAATATTGAGGCTAGCAGCTGAAGCCTGCAAGGTGCACTCCCTGTTTATACTTTTTCATGGAGATGGGTGGTTGTTTCTGTACGAGACAGAGCGAAGGTGGGATGAAAAGAATTAGCAGCAGTCCAGACCCTCCCTATCCCTTTCCCATCAGATCCAATTACTGATCTCATGGTCAAAAAGGAGGCAAATTAAAAACAAACTGGTCCTAACATCTTTGCTGGGATAAATCCAGCATTGAACTGGGCTGACTTGAGACAGATGGTCATACATTCCATAATTGTTCTTCAAGCAGAAATGTGTGCTTGCTTTGGCCAAATTGGGTGAGTCCATCGGGACTTTGCCATTCTGGCAGGAGGGGAGAGGTTTGGGGCTACACTTGCATGGGGTTTTCCTTTGTTCCTTTCTCTGCTTTGATGTACTTTTGGGGAAGTTGGGAGAGGGGAAGAATGTGCCTTGGGCCATCTGTTTTATCTCAACACTTGGAGGAGTGAGAAATGCCTTGAGATTGGCTCCAGATTGGGAATTTCAGATTGCCTACACTCTTTCTAGGGGACACGGTGGCTCAGTGGCTAAGACGCTGAGCTTGTCAATCGAAAGGTCGGCAGTTCAGCGGTTCGAATCCCTAGTGCCACGTAACGGTGAACTCCCGTCACTTGTCCCAGCTTCTGCCAACCTAGCAGTTTGAAAGCATGTAAAAAATGCAAGTAGAAAAATAGGGACCACCTTTGGTGGGAAGGTAACGCCTTTGGCATTTAGTCATGCTGGCCACATGACCACAGAAATCTCTTCGGACAGCGCTGGCTCTTCGGCTTTGAAACGGAGATGAGCACTGCCCTCTAGAGTCGGGAACAACTAGCACAGGGGTCTGCAACCTTAAACACTCAAAAGAGCCATTTGGCCCTATTTCCCACAGAAAAGAAAACACCGGGAGCCACAAAACCCTTCCTGTGCTTGACTATTTCTTGAGCGGCCACAAAGCTAGCATATGTAGTTGAATTAAACGTTTTGTTCTTTTCTGAAACTTTTCTTTTCTTGGATGTATCCATGGTTGGCCTACTGGGGGTTGAAAAGCTCAATAAATCGTGTGCTGGCGGGTGTCGCACATTTAAGATGTTTAAGACTGCCTTCCTACATGTCTCATTTTAACATCCTGTTTATTAGCATGCACTGTATTTAATTTTACTACCATTTTGTGGAAACTAGTTGTAAAACACTATATTTGACCAGCAGCTCTCACATTCTTTCTACAGGAGGGCAGGACAATGCAGTGACCTTCCATTTTTCTTCCGGGAGAAGGCCATCTGGTGGAGTGGACAGCTCGGCAAATGACAGCAATGTAAATATGAGTGCTTCCTGCTGATCATAGACCTGTATGACATTGTGCAATATCCAGTAGCCACCTTTTAAATAACTCTGAACCTGCAGCATATGAGAGCCACGCCACCTCTGCCTTGTCTATGATGAAACATTTTTCTAATGGTGACGGCTGGATGAATCCTGCGGATATGGGGCTGAGATGAGGCTGGAGTGTTGGTGGCATTCAAAGTTTTTGATCTCTTTTGCTCTCTCTAACCTAGTATTCCGAAGTGCAGAGAGGGGATACTGGTGGGATAGTGTAGAAGGGGTTTGGGAGGGCAATGGGGGGGAAACCCCATTGCCCCCATTTTTTAATTGGGGTAATTAAAAAATACGTATATTTTTTTGTAGGTTCTTCAGAGATTTCCTTGGAATTTGCTACAGGCATGTTGAAAAAGCCAAGGGCTTGCTGTGGAGATTTTGGGACGGGTGGGGGGACGACTCCAGCAAAATTTTCTGAAATTTCTTAAAAAGCTGTCTGATAATAGTTATGTCTTTCTGCAATTGTATGGAATTAAAAGGATTGTGTCTTTTTTCCAATGTCGTGCATTCTTCTTGTTCTTTATATACACACAGTCCTTGACATAAATGTATCCCAGCAGTCTTAATCACCACTGATTTATACACTAACCTGGGTTAATCCTGGCAGCCAAACCTTTTATATAAAAAAGATGTGGAGACTCTAGAAAGAGTGCAGAGAAGAGTAACAAAGACATACGAAGAACAGTTGCAGGAACTGGGTATGTCCAGTTTAATGAGAAGGACGACTAGGGGAGACATGATGGCAGTCTTCCAATATCTCAGGGGCTGCCACAAAGAAGAAATTTTGAGCTCAATTGTCGTATGTCAAGGATTACCTATAAGCTATGTGTCTAGACTAGTCTGCGTGCAGACTAGAAATCCTTTGCAAGTTGATACTGCGGTTGGTTAGACATGCATAGGAGGTGTACAAGCTATAAGCCACCACTGACAACCACAGCGGCAGGATGGATGCAAGGGTCAACTGTCACGCGAGCGCCAGCATTTTTCTCCATGCCTTGTGATTCTGAAGCATCAAAAAACATGTGCATGCATACAGAAACACGATAGTTTAGGCTTTACATGCACAGTTGACCCTTAAATCACCTGGATTAAGAAAAAAACTACAAGGCTACAACAGGAGGACTGATAAAATGTAATTGTTTGGTCAGTTCCATTTTTAGGACTGCTGTGTCTTTCACAATTGTGTCAGAAGTTCAGCACACCTAGGTTACAAAGGAAACAAGGTTTTTTTGTGGGGGGGGTTTATTCAAAATCGTTTAAAATATCTGTACTCCCCATGCATTAAAGTGAAGGAAGATAAGAGTGCTTGTTAGAACGTAACCTAGCTAAAATTTCTGTTGTTTTCTAGAAGTATTGACAAGTATGGGAATTACAGTCTTAACCTAGTTTGAAGATCTTAAGACGGGGAAATTTGGTGTGGGTTACAGACTTGGGGTGTTGGGCAGTGGTGAAATCCAAATTTTCTTAACTACCAGTTCTGTGGGTGTGGCTTGGTGAGTGTGGCAGGGGAAGGATACTGCAAAATCTCCATTCCCACCCCTCTCGGGGGCTAGCCAGAGGTGGCATTTGCCATTTCTCTGAACTGCTCAAAATTTCCACTATTGGTTTCCAGAACTTGCTGGATTTCACCCCTGGGTATGGGCTAGGGAGATCCAAGATCAATCTTCCACTTGGTTAAGAATTGGCTTTGTGGTAGCTTTGTGAGATGAGGAATAGACAGGGACTTTGGTCTTCCAGACTCTTTGTGGGTCTCTGAATAATCATGATTAGTCAAAATTAGTAATGCAGTTCCCTGCCATGAAAGCATGGGAAAGTCTTAAATGTAGTCCAAAAGCAAAGAATGGGATAAAAATTTAAAAATACACCCACTTTGCTGATGAAGTTTCAACCACTCCAGACATCGGAAGAGGTAGCTATCTATAATGGCTGTTACAATGGAATGTTAAGGTGGTGTTGGATGTTCTGTGCAAACTTAATTTTCCAATTGAATTGCTTTATCAATATTTTGTTAGAGGGAAGGTCTACCTTTCAGATGGGATGCGGTGGCTCAGAGGCTAAGATGCTGAGCTTGTCGATCAAAAGTTCGGCAGTTCAGCGATTTGAATCCCTAGTGCCGCGTAATGGGGTGAGCTCCCGTTACTTCTCCCAGCTTCTGCCAACCTAGCAGTTCGAAAGCACGTAAAAAATGCAAGTAGAAAAATAGGGACCACCTTTGGTGGGAAGGTAACAGGTGCGCCTTTGGCGTTTAGTCATGCCGGCCACATGACCACGGAGACATCTTCAGACAGCGCTGGCTCTTCAGCTTTGAAACTGAGATGAGCACCGCGCCCTAGAGTCGGGAACGACTTGCACATATGTGCAAGGGGAACTTTTACCTTTACCTACCTTTCAGATGAAATGAAGTTGGAAAGAAAAAACGGGGGGGGGCTTGCTCAAGGACTTTTGTCCTTTATGTGCAAAATAAATGGGAGTGAATTAGCCCTCATGCAAAATATTAGCTTGCTGGCACATGACTTCAGGGCTGGGGGAAAAGATTAGATAAGAGCTGGAGGCAGCTAAGGAGAGCAGGGAAGGACAAAGGAGACCTCCCACTTCACCTCCCATGGCTTCCTGCAATAGCTCTGCTTTTGGAGATGAGGCTGTGCTGTTTTGTAAGAAACCTCCAGATAGGTCTTCCTTTAAGCTCTTCAGCAGGAGCTACTACAAATCTAAATAGTTTTTATCAGTTAATGCCTGGAAGAATGTATAGATACCAAAACAAGACTGATTTTCAATAGCCTGGCATGCAAAGGGAAGGGGAACTGGGGAAGAAGTCTGCATACAATATTGTTCTCAAGAGCTATGGGTGGAGATGTGATATAGCCAATTTGCAAAGGGGTGGGGGGAAGAAAACTGGTAGATTTCCTTTACCTCCTCCCCCGTTTCCTTTTAGAATTTGAGTGCTCCTAAAAAAACCCACTTCTACGTTATTCCACAATTGCAGCAATTCAGAGAGCTTGGAGGTGATATTCTGGAGAAGCCTACTAGACACAGTTCTTTATGCACAGGTATCCGAAATAATAGGTTGACGTATTTATATATTCAATGATTGTCTCCACCCAACTCACAAAGGTGACTCTCATTAAAACGGGACATCAAAGAAGGGGGGGAGGGGAACAATCTAAAAGCAGATCATGCCTGAAGGAACCCATGCTTCTGCCTAACTATCCCTCAAAAACAGAAATCAGATCAGCTTTTTTTGTTTGTTGTTTGGAGAAGCCAAACTAGAAGGAAATTTGATAGGTGGAGCTGAAGGAGGAGGGGCGAGCGGCATCATATTCCTCCTAAGAGGTGGGTTGGCTTTTCCTTGCTCCAGAGGAGTTAGTAGCCTGGAGGGAGCCTCTAGGGTGGAGTCTGCTCTATCTTCATCCTGTAGAGTTCTTCTGTCAGTAGCAGAACTTTGTTGAGATCAGCAGAGGAGGGACAATCGGGTTCTTCTCAAAGTTCCATGCGGAGGCTGCTCTCCTGCTCCCATTTTCAACCTTTCCACAATGGAAGTATCTACTGAGGCAAAATTGGGGCGGATGCTGCCAGCCCACCTGCCCAGTGGCAATTGGCACTACCAGTTTCGGATCCTCCTGCTGGGTGATTCCACCGTGGGCAAAACATCCCTGCTGCGGCGATACACGGAGCGATGCTTCATCCCAACCCCGTGTCCCACCGTGGGTGTCGAGTTCTACAGCAAGATGATGGAGCTGCCTCCAGGAATCAGGGTGAAGCTTCAGCTCTGGGACACTGCTGGTCAGGAGAGGTTCAGGTAAGGAGAACCCAGAAGGGTGCTAAATGATTCCAGATTGAAATGTTTTAGCCTCGGGCAGGACAAAAATGTTTCAGAGCAAGGGATATTTAAAGGGCAAAACATTGGGCAAGCTGTAAGGGGAGCCCCAGGCAGAACTGAAGCAGAACAAATGGTGGGAAACTGATGGTGGTATCTTTCAAGAAGAGTAGGCTTGGCACCTCCCCAGACCTAAAATGGCCAGCCATTACCACCATGCTGTTGAATTCTTACATTGCTCCAAAAGTGGGAACCATATAACAATAACAGAGTTGGAAGGGACCCTGGAGGTCATCTAGTCCAACCCCCTGCTCACACTGTACTAGGGATTCGAACCGCCGAACTGCTGACCTTTCTGATCGACAAGCTCAGCGTCTTAGCCACTGAGCCACCTAGTCAGGCTGTTGTTATGAAGGTGTTGGACTATGAGCAAGGAAACATAGGTTCTAGCCCCTCCCCCACCCACAGAAGATCTTCAGGGAGCTTAGTCCAGTTAGTCTCTCAACTCCTACCGAATGGAGTTGTTGTTGGGAAAATGGGAAAGGCTTGTTATGAGCTCCTGGAGGAAAACTGATATAAACCTACCAAATAATAAATTAAAAAAACAAAAACAAATTGGATGTCCTGCTGAGGACCACAACTTGACCTGACAAGCAACATCAGTAGGGGTGTAAGAGAGAAGGCCTGGGAAACTGGTGACAAATTATGAACAACCTTACATATTTTCCTTCGGAAACCTTCAGAAACCAGGGTTTCTCAGCTATCAACCTCAGAAGGCATAAAATACTTGTGCAGCAAATAAGCTGCAAACTTCTGCTTCTGAAGTTCTGATTTATAGATTTACCTTCTGTAAACAGTGAAAAAGATTGACCGCACAGAGTTTAGGAATTGTCACTCTTAAGAGTTGCCCCAACATTTAGGTGGAGATTGAGATCAGGGGTATCCAACCTTGGCAACTTTAAGACTTGTGGACTTCACAACTCCCAGAATTTAGGAGTTTGCTGGGTGAAGAATTCTGGGAGTTGAAGCCCACAAGTCTTAAAGTTGCCAAGGTCGGAGATCCCTGATCTAGATAACTTCCTTTTCTTCAAAATGTGATAATCCAGTCACCTTCCTTAGGCTTGGAAGCTCTGCTTTTGTTAAGGAGGGTCCCTCCAACTTCTGCTTTTGTTGTAAATTAATCCCCTTGGAATGACTTGGCCTTGAGAGCTCTCCCCATCCTCCTCCTGATCACATCTGCTATCTGTTATCTGAAGACGTGTGGGGCAAGCAGCTGAAAGAAAGGGGGCCTGGGAGGGATAGGGTGTGATTGAAGTTGAGTTTTCAAGGCTAATCAGGAGATAGAAGAAAAAGGAGACAATGATGGAGCACCTTAAAGACATCCAATTTATTTTTCTTCACAGACCTAACTTGTGTGATCAGATTCGCAGAGTAATGGACTATGACCTGGTTAAGCTGATCTGATAATGAGTTAGTTGCTGGTCATTAGGAGATCTTAGTTCCTGTTTGTGTTGTGAAACACTGGTGGGACTACCCCTTGGGAGATAAAAGGAGACACTTGTTTTGTTTTCATACACTTCTCATTGCTTCTGGTATATTTTTAGAGAAGGTGCCTGGCTAGGTGGCTCAGTGGCTTAAGACGCTGAGCTTGTAGATCAGAAAGATCAGCAGTTTGGCAGTTTGAATCCCTATAGGTCTCCTGCATGAGCTGTTATGACCCAGGCCTAAGTAAGTAGTAGGAAAATCAGTCTGTGAAAAAACAAACAAACTTTATTCGAACAGCTGAGAATTACTTCATTCCCAGTGTTGTTCAACTAAATTAAAGCAAATTCCTCCCAACACAAATTCCTCAGTCCTATCGCAAACTTTGGTCCAATTAGGCAAACTGCCAAAAGCCTTTCATGGCAAACGTTCAGAAATCACAGATACAAAAATAAATACAAGACGTAAACAAAGAAGAAGACGAAGCTACCAACATTGCTTTCCGGAAAAGCCCAAACGCCGTTGCTGGTCTGTTTTAAGCCTTATGGGAGGGGGCCAATCATCTCTTGGCCCTACTCCTGAGTCGTCCTTTTTGCTTTAGCTGCTCTTACCTTCTGGCAGCTCTTCTCATGCGTGCATTAGGAACAGGCTCCTCCTGTTCCTCTGCCTCACTCCTATCAGTCTCTGGAGGCTCTGGAGTCCGCACTTCACTCCCCGATGGCCCTGACCCCATCTCTGCCTCTGATGCAGAGCCCTTATCTGGGCCTTCCCCAGCCTCCAGGACTGGCCCGTGTTCTTCCTCAGCCTCATCGCTGTCCGACTCCACTGCCAGCTCCGCAGGCTGCTGACGGACCACAACATGACTAGGGGGTTGGACTAGATGACCTCCAAGGTCCCTTCCAACTCTGTTACTGTTATTATTCTGGATTACAGGTACCAGACAGATTTATGACGGTTGCAGTGTCCCAGTGTCCCTTTTATGACTTTTTGACAAGCAAAATCAATGGGGTAGCCGGATTCACTTAACAACCGTGTTACTAATTTAACAACTGCAGTGATCCACTGAACAACAAGAAAAGTCGTAAGATGGGGCAAAACTCACTTAACGACTGTCTAGTTTCTGTTCCTTACTTTTCTTTTTATAACACACATACAGAAATGTTGGTAATATAATCTGGGTTAGTTACAAATGGCATCTCTGTGTATTGCTTATTGGAAGGCAGTCTGAAGCAGGCAGTTATAAGCATTATAAAAACACTATCAGTTCTGTAATCCATAATTCTTATGTAGAACTGGTGCTGGCTTCTGATTTCCAGCAAAAATGCTCCATAGCAAGCGACGGTTTGCTTAATGGCCTCCGCCAAAAAGTTTGTAAAATCAGATGAGGTCATGTGGCTTAGGGCTCAAATTGCAGGCTCAATTACAGTCATAAGTCAGGACTATCTGTATATCATCTCAATAGATTTCACCTCTGTTTACATCTAAAAAATAAATTGCTTTGCAAACACTACTGCAGACCAAGGTCAGCGGGCGCATGATGGATGGTAAGAGTTAGTATCCAGACAAGTGCTTCAACAAATAGCTCTGATATCCTGCAGTGGTAGTAGGATGTTTATCATAGGTCATAGACCCAGACAACATACAAACCACAGCATAACAGACATAATAAAAAGTCTTAGAATAGTGCTTAGTTTACACAGCTATCAGAAAAGCATGAGTTCTACAGGCTACCGAGTTACTTCAGGATATTTACTTGCCAAGCAAAGTTGTACATAAAAAACCTAGAAAGAGATATTAGTAGTTTATCATGAATATCTTGCTATACTGTATATATAATATATATAATATACCGGTATATAAATGAAGATTAATGTCTGCTGGAATAATTCTGTCCTCTAGATCAAGGATCTCCAAACGTGGCAACTTGAAGACTTTGTGGCAGGGGTGAAATTAAAAAATTTCCCCTACCGGTTCTGTGGGCGTGGCTTGTTGAGGGGAGGTCATGTGACTGGGTGGGCGTGGCCAATTCAACATCACTCACATCGAGGGGCTCCTCACTGGCCCCTCCCCTCCCAGCCACTCCTTGTCGCGAATGGCAGGAAAATGGGGAAGGGAATATTCCTGCCTACCATCCTACCCTCAGTCTGTGCTGAGATTGAGGAATGGATGACAGGCAGGAAAATCCCCTTCCCCATTTTCCTGCCTTTCACGAAAACGGCTCCATTCCAGCTGCTCCCCCGCCGTCCCCCTCCCTCCTGGGGACTACCTTAAAGGGACAGGCTGCAGCAGCTCCGTTCTGAAAAGAGGGAGAAAAGTTAGCATTTTCTCTGCTGCATTTAACATTGAATTCTGTGGAATATCGAGCTGCTGGAAGAGGTGAGCAGCGACCGGCCAGGCATGGGTGGGATCAAGGAGGGGTAATTACTACCGGTTCGGTGAACTGATGCCCATAATCCCTAGCGGTTCGCCCGAACCGGTCTGAACAGGTAGGATTTCACCCCTGCTTTGTGGACTTCCAGAATTCTGAAGTCTTTTTTTTTTTATTGTAAAAGTTTTACAATTATATTTTCACCCCATTTTCACCCCCCTAACCCACCCCAAACTCCCCAGCCCACCCTCCCTAACCCCCCCTAACCCTCCCCTCCCCCCCGGACTTCCATAGAATATACCCCCATCATTATCCCCTTTATATAAAACTTGAGCCCCCCCAACCCCCATATCATTTCTCATCTTCACATAATTCAAATATTTCTATCTTAATATAATATAATACTATCAATGAAAAGCTATTTGATACTTCCTAGTTTGATATTTGTTCTGCACATAATCTATCCACTTTTTCCATTCACATTCATAAGTCTCTTGTGAGCGGTCTTTTAAATATGCTGAGATCTTCGCCATCTCAACGAAACTGGCCATCTTCAGAGTCCATTCTTCAACAGTGGGCAAAGCTTCATTTTTCCAATATTTGCCTATCAACAATCTCGCTGCTGTAATCATATACAAAATCAACTTTGTTTCATCCACTGTAAAACCCTTAGCTATACCCAATAGAAACAATTGTGGAGAAAATTGAATTTTTTTCTTTAAAGCATTCTGCATGACCCACCAAATTTTTATTCAAAAAGCCTTAACTTTCTTACAAGTCCACCAAATATGATAATATGTAGCATCTGTACAATCACACCTCCAACATTTTGGCTGAACATTAGGGTACATACACGACAATTTCTTAGGATCTAAATGCCATCTATAAAACATTTTGTAAAAGTTTTCCCTCAAAAGAATTCTGAAGTCTTAAAGTTATCAAGTTTGGAGAACCTTGCTCTAGATAACTCTGATATCTTGGAGAAAAAGCTAACGTTTCAATTTGGCATTTCCCCCCCCTTCTTAGGTGCATCACCAGGTCCTTCTACCGCAATGCGGTTGGTGTGCTGCTGATCTTTGATATGACCAATCGAAGGTCCTTCGAGAGCATCTTTGATTGGTACAATGAGGTGACCAACGTGATGGACAAAGTAATTTTCCTCCTAGTTGGCCACAAGTGCGATCTCGAGTCCATGAACAGGGTCACCCTGGAGGAAGCAGAGGGCTTGGCTACTTCTCTAGGCACATCTTTTATAGAAACATCTGCCAAAACTGACACCAACATAGACCTGGCTTTCGAGACCATCACCAATGCTATCTACGAGGCTCTGAGAAACAAAGAGTTTGACCTGCAGGAAGGCTGGGATGGCGTGAAGATTGTTTATAAGAGGAGAGCAAGCAGTCTGCAAAGGAAGAAGCCATCCAAAGCAGCATGCCAGTGTTAACTCAGTTAGTCTGCAAAGGAAGAAGCCATCCAAAGAAGCATGCCAGGGTGAACTCAGTTAGAAATGGACGTTACAGGACACTGGTTACTCAAAATAGAATTCTTCCTTAGACGAAACACAGACTTAATCCATTGGGTTAATCCTTACCCAGGTGAGGCCATCCACAACCTGTGACCCCAACTACTTTATTACCTCCTCTGCAGTGGTGAAATTCAAATTTTTTTACTACTGGTTCTGTAGGCTTGGGAAAGATACTGTAAAATCCCCATTCCCTCCCCACTCCTGGGGGAAGGATACTGCAAAATCCCATTCCCATCCCAGTCTGGGGCCAGACAGAGGTGACATTTGCCTGTTCTCCAAACTACTCAAAATTTCTGCTACCGGTTCTCCGAACTACTCAGAATTTCTGCTACCGGTTCTCCGAACTACTCAAAGTTTCCACTACCGGTTCTCTGAACTACTCAGAATTTCTGCTACCGGTTCTCCAGAACCTGTCAGAACCTGCTGGATTTCACCTCTGCTCCTCTGGAGCTCTTTCTGATCTCATCATCTCAGATCTTGTTTCCTGCTAAAAATCAGTGATACATTTTTTCTGTTGTTTTTAGATACAAAAGAGACGGGCATTGTTGTTGTTGTTTTTAAATTCTCAACTTAAAATATTTTTTAGCATCAAAAACTAAAAAGATATCACAAATGAAGGCAAATATATGTGTCCCAGGATAAGGTTGCAGGATCCATTTTTTTTTTTTAATTTGATTTATATGCCGCCCTTCTCCGGAGACTCAGGGCGGCTTACAATGCGTTAAGCAATAGCCTTCATACTTTTGTATATTTATACAAAGTCACCTTATTGCCCCCCACAAACTGGGTCCTCATTTAACCTACCTTAGAAAGGATAGAAGGCTGAGTCAACCTTGAGCCTGGTGAGATTCGAACTTACAGTAATTGCAGACAGCTGGTGTTAATCACAATGCTTTTTAGTCTGCTGAGCCACCAGGTCCAATCTGGGTTGATCACTGGAGGTTTCCGTTTCCAAGCTTTCAGACTTGTACTGGAACCCATCCTCAGGGAACATCTCTCTCCCTAGAGGATGGGCTCCAGCATGAGTCCAAAAGCTTTGAAGATTAAACCTCTGGTCCTGGTGACCGACCGATTGGATCCTAAAAAGAGATCCTCCTCTCAGCCCACTTTCACATCGCTATCCTGTTAATTGCAGTTCATAGTCCCAACCTGCACAGGTTTTCTATGTCCTCATTCATCCAGCCGCTAGCTTGGCTGATGGGAGATGGAAGGGATAAGTTATGAGAAGGATTGCCAGACAGACAGATGTAGTTGTCAGACCTGCCCCGGCTTAATCCTCTAGTTAAGAAAGATCCTCGACTCCATTTGCAGTGAAAGATATACTTTAATTAAAGCCAAGTGGTTTACAATGTAGCAAAGCCAGAACTGAAATTCACACGCCAAAACTCCTCGATTAATGCCTTCCGCTCAGTTCCCTTCCTCCCTTGGTCCCTCACGGTCCAATTGTATTTGAATAAATTGTTTTGGGAACGGTCTGTGAGCCGTTCCATTCCCTTCCCAGGGTTTGACCTTGAGATGTTGCTCTGAAAGGTAGGATGAGTAGTTAGTTCTTCCCCAATCCCATCCGGCTCCTTCCTCCCCGTAGTTCATGGCAGACCGGCAGTTGGTAAATGCGAAGCTCAAGCGTACGATGGCAGTTCTGACAGCAGTACTCAGATGGCTTAAGAAATGTCTGCTGAGTCAGGATGTGGCTTAAAGACGCCGCACTAATCCCAATACCATTGTGGAGCTTCCTTCTGGATTTTGTGGGTTAGAAACAGGTTATTTCCATTAAAACACTTTTGCTCCATTCAGCTGCCCTGACTCCACTCCGCAAGAGATTATGGGATCGTTAAATGAAGATGATGCAGTAGTGGATTCACTTACCGTTGCTACCGGTTCGCAAATGTCAGGGCGTGCACAGAGTGTCCGTGATGACATCCGGGCGAGTGAGCAGAGCCTCCTGCCACCGTCGCTACCGGCTCGCCCGAACCGGGTAGAACCAGTAGAAACCCACCACTGAGATGATGATGATGATATAGGTTCTTTCCATTATTCAGTACAGACCTTATTGTATAGACCTGGGAGATGAGCTGGAGAGAATCTTGTGTTTCTCAAACCTTTTGAAACTGTCTTCATTTCCACCATGTCCACCACCTCCTTAACTTAAACTTAACTTTAAAAAAAAATTCTGAAAATATTTAATGTAAAAATATTTACTTCCTTTTTAAAACTAATAATATATATATACTGTATATAATAATATGTATGGCTTTGTCTATTGTCATGATCTTCACTGGCCCCTTTTCCATGCTGAGTAGTGCTCAAAGCATAATAAACCATCTCTCGGTGTGTAATTCTTGAAATGAAGGAAACAAGGGTTTAAAACATTGTTCTGCCTATTGCTGAAGGAAAAGTGATGCTTTCTCTGGGTTTGATAGGTAAACAATAACCCTAACTCTAACAGTAAAATAAAAATAAAAAACTTGTGATCTGTTGGGGACACCTCTCTACAGCTTCCAGGTGATTTGGAAGTGGTTTTCCTGTATTTTCTTGGGGTGGTTTGCTTGACTTCCCAGTTTAGCCCACAGCAGATGGATTTCCTACTGGTCTCTCAAAACATTATGGACCGGCTCTGCTTGCTTGCTTTCTAGATTGCTTTCAGTGTAAATCACCTTTTGTAGAGATATGGTGGCGCAGTGGTTAGAATGTAGTATTGCAGGCTAACTCTGCCCATCGCTAAGAATTCAGTTCTGAGCAGCTCAAGGTTTTCAACTTACAAGCACAATTGAGCGCCAAATTTCTGTTGTTAAGTGAGACATTTGTTAAGTGAGTTTTGCCACATTTTGCACCCTTCCTTGCCCCAGTTGTTAAGTGAATCACTGCAGTTGTAGGTCACAAAAGGGAATCATGTTCCCCTGGGACACAGCAACTGTCATAAGTGTTTGAATCAGTTGCCAAGCATCTGAATTTTGATCACCTGATCCTGGGGATGCTGGAATGGTCGTAACTGTGAAAAACGGTCGTAAGTCACTTTTTTCAGTGCCGTTGTAACTTTGAACGGCCACTAAATGAACTGTTGTAAGTCGAGGACTACCTGTATTTTCTATCTCACAGCCTTGCCGCATATATGTAGTGCCTTTTTAAAGGGGGCATCTACTTCCTGTAAACTGGCTTTCTCTGTGACTGCAATATATCAAATGCGTGCAAAGACACACATACAGTGCATGTGCATCAACATATAGACAGAATTGGCTACTGATTAGGCCACCACATGTTAGCCTAGCAGGAACCAGCCTCTGGGGTATTTAGATCTGGCCTGTGGGGCTGCCCTGGAAACAGTGAAGGACTGGCCCATGGAGTTTCTACCAGCGAAAATGGGCTCCCAAACTCCGTTTTCAGGTGCCACAGCCTTCTGCTACCCTCTGCCAGTTAAAACGGAGCTCGGGAGGGCCGCGTGCAGCCCTCATGGGCTCAGTTTTCGGCTGCGATGGCCTCCTGCAAACCTCTGTGGCCCTCCCGAGCTCCGTTTTCACTGGCATCGGGTTGCAGGAGGCTTTGGCAGCCAAAAACAGAGCTTGCGGAGCCCGTTTTCACTGGCAGAGCACTTGGGCCACTACAGGCGCCCCCGACATGAGTGATGTCAAGCTGGCCATGCCCACCCCGGCCCCCCAAGGTCAAACACAACCTTTACTACTGGTTCGCAACGGGATTGTACGTGCGCGCTTGCTTCGCTTGCGTGCGTGCCTTGCTTCTGCGCATGCACAATTTGCCAATGACAACATCTGGGGCGGTAGGCGGGGCCCCCCACCAGTTTTACTACCGGTTCTTGTGAACTGGTCCGAACTGGGGGCAACCCATCACTGGTCAGGTGTGTAGACATTTTGGCTGCGTTTACACAACATTCTCCTCTTGAGTTTTGGGACTTTTGTTTCCTCTCCTGTCTAAGAAGGCTGCTTTGATGCCCCAAGGAAGAGAAACCTTTTTTTTTTTTTTTGAAGTCTGGAATGCAGGTGAAATGTGTTTGTGCGTAGCCTGGCTTGGCCTTGGATAAACCCGGCCCATTTTCAGGGAGGAGCAGGACAGGGAGAGCCTGCACGCATCCTGCCTCCCTTAGGAGCAGCCTGCCTGCCCAAACATGGAATAAGAGAGCCACAGCCTCAGGCAGTCAATGGGAGAGCAACTACCGGCGCTAATCTCAAACAAGTCTCAACCAGTTTCCTACCCTGGGTTAGAACTCAGCTTTCCCCACTGCTTGGGACCGGATTGGAGAGTGTTCCTGTTTGTTTTGAGTCAGCATGAGTCTTCTTGCTCCGCTCCACCGGTGCCCGTGCGTGCATGCCCACAGACCCACACCGACCCAGGCACACACAAGATAGCAGCTTCCAGGGTCTCTCTCTCTTCCTCTCTCTTCCAAGCCTCCCCATGGCTGTGGATTCTCCGTGGGATTATCAGTTCCGGATCATCATGCTGGGCGATTCCACGGTGGGGAAATCTTGTCTTCTGAAGCGCTACGCCGACGGGGTCTTTGCGGAGTCCATGAACCAAACGGTGGGGGTGGACTTTTATGTCCACTTTCTGGAGATCAGGGATCCCAACCTGCGTATCAAGCTGCAGTTTTGGGATACCGCGGGCCAAGAACGGTTCAGGTGAGTTGGGGGGAAGAAAGGCTGGTCTGGGGTCTCTCTCAGCCCAAAAGGGTCAGGAGTGATGGACTTTTTCCAAGCCTTGGAAGATGTTAATGAGATGAGATGACGGAGCCTGGAAAAGGAAGGGAGGCTTAGGCTTTGCTTCCTCTTCCTTGTTTGGAGGAGTAAAAACTTCAGATTCCCAGCATTGTTTTTAGTTAGATTCTCATAGAGCAGGGGTGTCAAACTCGAGGCCCACGGGCCGGATCTGGCCCATGGGGTGCTTAGATCTGGCCCGTGGGGCCAGCCTGGAAACAGCAAAGGACCGGCTCGCAGTGCCTCTACAAGCAAAAATGCAGCTCGGGGGGCCCCCGTGTTGTCCCCCCGCGCTCCATTTTCACTTGGAGAGGGTTGCAGGAGGCTGGTGCGGCTGAAAATGGGACGTGGCAGCCCCCCCAAGCTCTGTTTTCACTGGCAGAGGGCTATCAAAACAAATTAAAAACAAAACAAAAGGAGAAATGTTTCCCCTTTTGCATTTGAGCATGCAAGAAGGGACAGGAAAGGAGAAAAGGAAAGAGAAGAGACGAAGAAAAAGATGGGAAGAGAGCAAGAAAGGAGAATGAAGAGGGAAGGAAAAAGAAGAAAAGGAAGGAAGGAAGGAAGGAAGGAAGGAAGGAAGGAAGGAAGGAAGGAAGGATATAATGAGAATGAGGGAGGGTCTCAGGGAAGTCCTGCCGTAGCACTTGGCCACCACAGGTGCCCCCCAACACGAGTGGCCACACCCACTCTCCACCCCGGCCATGTCTCCTCATCTGGCCCTTCGAGGTCAAACACAACCGTGATGTAGCCCTCATTGAAATCGAGTTTGACACCCCGTCATAGAGTACGAAGACAGTCAGTGTAATGTACGGGCAGTCCTCGACTTACGACAACAATTGAATCTAAAATGTATGTCGCTAAGCAACTTGAGTTTTGCCCTATTTTACGATCTTTCTTGTTCACTTTCTTGTTAAGTGAACCACTGCAGTTGTTAAGTGAGTAACATGGTTGTTAAATGAATTTGGCTTCCCCAAATTGTCAGAAGGTTGCAAAAGATGACCACACGACCCCGGGAGTTGGGACGCTGCAACTGTCATAAGTACATGCCAGTGGCCCAGCGTCTTAACTTCTGATCACATGACTGTGGGATGCGGCAATGGTCCTAAGGCAGTGTTTCTCAACTTTGATAGCTTGAAGATGTGTTCTGGGAGTTGAAGTCCACCCATCTTCAAGCTTCCAAGGTTGAGAAACACTGTCCTAAAGTGTGAAAAACAGCCATAATGTTTTCCAGTGCCATTGTCACTTCCTATGGTCACTAAACAAATGACTGTAAGCTGAAGACTAGCTATACAGTATTGATGCTTTTTATTATGGAAGCTAATTTTTTATGGTTGTTTTTAATTGTATGCCTCCCAAGGGTCACATTTCTGAGATGGGTGGCAATGTGTAAATGTGAGGAATAAGCAAACAAAGGAACAGATGGGATGCATGAGGAAAAAAATTTAAAAGAGCAATGCTATGATAAAGATCTTACTAACTGCAACCGTCTGATGATTAGATGTCCCCAGGGAAAGAAAGAACAAAGCTATTTAGTCTAAGAGAATCCGGCTTTTTTTTTCTTCTTTCCCTTACGTGTAGTTCTCATCTTACAACCATTTATTTAGTGACCATTTGATGTTACAACGGCACTGAAAAATGTGACTTAGGGCCAGGGGTAGGTTGATGAGGGTTCGCAGGGGTTCGGGAGAACCTCTAGCTAAGATTCTTTGCAGTTCGGAGAACCCCAAAACCCTACTCCTGGTGATCCCTGCCCACCAGGGGTGAAATGCTCCCGGTTCAGACCGGATTGGGCGATCCGGTAGCAATTGTGGGCGGTGGTTCAGAGAACCGGTAGCAATTGCGGCTCGAGGCTCCGCCCACCCGCCCGGGTGTTGTTACTTCCTGGTTTTAACCAGGAAGTAATATGTTTTTTATACCCTCTGCACATGCGCAGAGAGTCTGTGCATGCATGTGACGCGCGCACTTCTGAACCGGTAAGGAAGGTAAGTAGATTTCACCCTTGCAGCCCGCCCCGCCCCTCCCATGATGGCATGATTTGGATACATCTAAGTGCAGGGCATGCATGGAGGCTCGGGGAGGGTGAAAAACGGGCCTACCGGAAGTTTGGGAAACAGGTCCGTTTCCGGCCTCCAGAGGGCCTCTGGAGCCTGAGGAGGCCATTTTTGCCCTCCCGCAGGCTTGAGGAAAGCCTCCAGAGCCCGGGGAGGGCAAAAACACCCCCCCTCTGTGGTGCAGGAGGCTGACTAGGCCACGCCCACCATGACCACACCCACCAACAACTGGGCAGAGAATCCCTTGCTAAAATTTTTGAAGCCCACCCCTGCTTAAGGCTGGTTTCTGCCCTTAACGACTGTCACATGATCAAAATTCCAGTACTTGGAAATCGGCAAAGACTCCAGTACACTCCACTGGAGTCACCCTATAAAAAAACTCCAAAGTAAAAATGACATTGCAACTGACCACACAAAGATGAGTCAGAGTTGCTGTAATCTAAGAATCTGAGTACCCAGGTAAGACAGGGAACTGGTGTCCCTCCTTATAGATGACTTGTGTGGCCACAAAAAAGCCCAAACCACCCTTGTTACTTCACCCTCGGTGCTCCAGATGGTATTCTGTGAGTCAATCAGAAACGCTCAAGGATTACAGAGTATGGCACTCCTGGAGTTAAGACTTCTACCACCACACCCAAAGGACTATAAAATACCAGAGCAATATCCCACATTAATGGAGAACTTGAAAGCTTAGTTAAAGTTGGTTAATTTGACTGAACACTTTTGTTCAGGGGCTTTCAGACTTTTTGGGGGGTTCTGGAAGTTGTGAGTTTTGTTTAAAAAGAATCTGGAACCCCTGATCCAGAAGGACAGCCAAGTGATAGAAAATAGGGAATGAAACGAGACTTGTGCTCATTCTAATGCATTTATGCAAAGGTATATATTAAAAAGTTATTGGAATGTCACAAAAAAATAGATGTCCCAATTAATGCCCCAGAAAGTTCCCTCCAAGTATTGTAACTGTAAACAGTAAAGTGCATATTGTAAATACAAAATTAATGTTTACAAAGCATTAAACTGGAAATAAAATTAGAAAGTTAATGTTTTTGCCAAACAAATCAATCTTCATTGACTGGGAAGCAATTACGGTACTTTCCTTATGAAAGATAGAAATAGAAGCTCCTGGCTCCATTTGGGTGAAAGAGATTGATTTGTCTTTAGTTTCTTATTGAATTCAAATATAGTTTGGAAAACTCTTTTCTAATTCCTTGCGTGTCCGACCACACTTGGTCAATAAAGAGTTCCATTCCATTCCATTCCTCTACTCTACTCTACTCTACTCTACTCTACTCTACTCTACTCTACTCTACTCTACTCTACTCTACTCTACTCTACCCTACCCTACCCTACCCTACCCTACCCTACCCTACTCTATTCTGGCTTCTTGCAATGTTTCCACGCTCAACAAATCTTCTTTCTGTGATGTAGGTCAGTGACCCGTTCCTACTACCGTAACGCAGCTGGGGGAGTCCTGATGTTTGACCTAACCAACCGGGCATCATTTGAGAACATCAGGAGCTGGCACCAGGAAGTGGTGGACACAGTCAAACCTCACTGCCCAGTTTTTGTGCTGGTGGGGAACAAGAGTGACCTGGAGGCTGAACGGAAGGTGGGACAAAAGGAGGCTGAGAAACTGGCTGTTTCTTTTGAAGCAAAGTATATTGAGACTTCGGCGAAAAGCAGCAGCAATGTGGAGGCAGTTTTCCAAATGTTAACTCTGGGCATCTATGAGGCCTTGAAAAGTGGGGTGATGAAACTTGGTCCACAGTGGGATGGAGTGAAAACCAAACTGCCATTACCGGTTCGATCAGAAGTTCCCGTTCAGGAAAAGAGAAAGAAATGTTCTTGCTAGCTGAAGACAAGAGCCACTGTGCAATTGGGACAACGTTCTTGCATTAACAATTTTGCAAAAGAATTTACACATTGTGCCACACTGTGAGTTGTGAAACCATAATTCGTTGACTAAGCCACTATGGTTTAAGTACAACCCAATCTGCAGAGTCCTTAAATATGATTTATACGTGCACAATGGGGTCTGCAGAGCAAATTTTGCAAAGCAAATTTTGTAAGCCTCATAAATTGTCTAGTGGTAAGGAAGGGTCCTTTCCCAATCTACCCATTGTCACTGAAGCACTGGGGATGATACAGAATCTTCTTTTTTTAATTTAAAAAAAAAAAGATAAAAACTGTTAAGACTAATATAAGAAAAAAGAGAAAACAAATGCAAGAAAGGAAAACTAGTAAAAGAAAAAATAGAAAGAAAAAAGATACGAGGTGACTTCCATTCTTTATAGTAGTTAAAAATACAATTATAAATTTACCTCCATTATGTTACATATGTATTATTAGTCTTTTGTATTTATTGAAAATCTTGTATTTATTCTATATACCTTTTCAAATTATGCCTCTGATACCTCTTCATCCCAATCCAAAAAATGTCCTAAAACTTTAATAACTTTTTCTCTAATATCTACATCAGAATCTGTTGGAATTATTTTAAATCTCAAACACAATTCCTTCTCAGTTCCAGGGGTGCGAAATTATCTACCGTATTTTTAAGACTATAAGACGCACCTAAATTTACAGGAGGGAAACAAGAAAAAATTAGTTTTTGGCCTCTGCGCGTTGGATTTTCGCCCTCCGAGGCCCCCAGAAGCACTCTGCAGTGCTCCGTATAGCCCGTTTTTGGCGAAAATAGGTGCGCTTTTGACAAAAACGTACCCATTTTTGGACTGCAGAGTGCTTCTGGGGGCCAGCTAGGGCAAAAACATGACACATGGAGGCTTCGGGAGGCCAAAAACTGTTTGAAGCTGATGTTATTTCAGATTCCTAAGTTTCAGATCTATGTAGATGACATTGGACAGGGCGGCTTTTAAAAGACAAATGGAATTACAAGTTATTGATATCAGGATTAGGAGAAGCTGACTCTGAAGCATGGTATTTGTTGTGACAACAGTCACTTTTAAGTACCCATAATTTCACTTTACGTTGGTTTTGCAGGTGCATTTAAAATAAAACGGTCCCCTTCAGTGTATGGGTGCAGCCCACACATATATATCAGCGGCATGGCTGCTGGTTAGAAGTGGTGAGAGTTCCATCTTAATACACCTGGATGGAGGAAAGCAGATTAAATGTGCTAATCTAAATCCAGTCAGTGGTTATTCCATCTTTTTTCCTTAATCAACTTTCTTCAATAAAAAAACAAAAACAAAAAAAATTCCAAAGAATGCACTAGAGGCTGGACTATGAATGTGGCATTCTACAGCTTCCGTTAAATCCCATAAACAAGCAGATGTACATTAACAGCCCTGCATAAAAATATCTCCTGTTATCACATGGATAGCTCCTGATCAGGGCCAGAAGCTGGATGCGGGTCAGTGGCTAATCCCAGAGGCAAAGAGATGATGTCAGTTGCGTCCCTTTCTGGATCGGGACTCCTTACGCACGGTCACTCATGCCCTCGTCACCTCCCGCCTGGACTATTGTAACGCTCTCTACATAGGGCTCCCCTTGAGGAGCACCCGGAGGCTCCAACTGGCACAGTGCAGCCGCGCGGGTGGTAATGGGAGCGACATGGCGTTCCCATGTGACACCCCTCCTGCGCGAGCTGCACTGGCTCCCAGTGGTCTTCCGGGTGCGCTTCAAGGTTTTGGTCACCACCTTTAAAGCGCTCCATGACTTAGGACCTGGGTACTTGCGGGACCGCCTACTACCACCAATAGCCTCCCACCGGCCGGTACGCTCTCATAGAGGGGCTCCTCCAGGTGCCGTCGGCCAAACAATGTCGACTGGCGGCTCCTAGGGGGAGAGCCTTCTCTGTGGGGGCACCTACTATCTGGAACGAGCTCCCCCCAGAGATACGGAGGATCCTGGATCTGCGCACCTTCCGCCGCGCTCTTAAGACCTTTTTATTCCACCAGGCGGGCCTGGCCTAACTTTCTCCCTCTTTTTAAATAATTTTTAAATATTTTTAATATTCAAAGTTTAATTTGTTTTAAATTGATTGGGGTTTTTTAATCTGTCTGGGCCAAACTATTTAATTCGATTTTATTTCTGTTTTTTAAATTTTGTATGTATTTTATTGTTGATTGTTCACTGCCCTAAGTCGTTCGGGAGTAGGGCGGTATATAAATCAAATAAAAGTAAAGGGCCCACATGAGATGGGCAGCTTTAACCAGGAGATAGCTAGAACGTAAGTCCAGGTGGTAACATTGGTCAAGGCAGTGTTTCTCAACCCTGGCAACTTCCCTAGCGTGACGGCTGGGGAATTCTGGGAATTGAAGTCCATACACCTTTTAAGCTGCCACAATTAAAGAAGTGGATTGCGCCCTTGGGAAAATACGGCTCCAATCCCCTTGTGAAGTTCTGAATTATTTTTAGGCTGCTCGTTATTTTTCAATTCTACAGCTTCTGAGGATAGAATGAGAGCTACTATCCCTTCTACACTAAGCATTACTCTGAGAAAATGGGAAGCTCTAAAAGAAAAGAATAATGTTTCACAGTGTGTTTCCCTACTAGGAGAAGCATTGTGGCCTTCCCAGCTTGTTGATGCCATTTTCTTACTCAAAGCACTCAATAATTGTGGTTGTCACCTTAGCATAATTCACAAAACAACTTAGAAAAGGAGATACATAGGGTATTCATTTATTGTTACATTTTCAACTAGTGGAAACTTACACAAATTCTTCTTTAAGAGTCCCTGCTGGATGGCTCAACGCAAAGCTGATGCAGTCAGAATTTATGTGATAGAGAACAAAGGACAATGAGGGATGGGGAACCCAAATCAATGGCTGTTTCCTCAATTCAGAGTATTGGCCAAGCACCCCCTCAGCTGCTCCCGTGTAGCTTATCAAGTGTGAAGTGGGAGAGGGGAGGATACACACTTTCTTGCAAGCGCCTGCTTCAGAAACAACCTTCCCCCTCCGGAAGCAGTGACGTCGTTTTCACAATGCACAAATATCTGAAACAGCAAATACTTCTACCCGCCAGTAAAATGCTGGATGTCAAGTGTGCTTTTAAGAATTCAGAACCTTCCTGGGAAAAAAAAGAGTGCCAGCATCTGATCAAAAGGTATATTTCACTCACTCTTACAGGAGAAGAAAAAAAAAAAAAAGAACAAACCACAGATTGTACCACAAACTTCTGGATGCGAAGAAGGGTGAGCGATCCCACTCCACAGACATTTGTCAGAGACTATTATCTTGGGAACAAGTAAGGTGGGTTTAACCAGGCCTGCAGACTGTTTTTTTTTTTTTTTTAAATTTTGATTTTGTAGTTCAAGTCTTGTTCCTACTGCATTTTTTACAGGACTTGTGGTACAAAAAGAATTCAACTTTTCCCCTACCGCCATCCTGAGCGTTAAATAAAAAAAAAGAAAAAAAAGGAATTTGCTTTCAACTGAAGCTCCTGTCAATACTGTGGTCTGCTTTTGGAGATCCATCATTCATTTTCTGAAAGAAGTCCAAATACCATAAATAGCAACATTACAAGTAAGGAAGGAGGAGGGGGGGGAGGAATGGGGAAAAAAAAATCGTCTATGGCCACGTCTAATACTGTTCTCAAAAATAGCAAAATATTTTATCCCTTGGACAATCATGGATACCGTAATGTCGCTTGGAAGGAGGAA
The DNA here is from genome assembly GCF_029215685.1 of Pituophis catenifer annectens. Taxonomy (NCBI): domain Eukaryota; kingdom Metazoa; phylum Chordata; class Lepidosauria; order Squamata; family Colubridae; genus Pituophis; species Pituophis catenifer. The sequence goes on from NW_027256889.1 coordinate 14,275,826, forward strand.
AATAAAAGTCTAGGCTCCGAGATAAGTTCCTCTGGGGCAAGAGATGCGAGGAGACTTATTGATGGTTGGCAGATCTTCTCTAATAACTCTTTTATTGCTGCACTGTGAAAATAGACGCTTCCCTATGAAGCATTGCAAAAAAAAATAAAAATAAAAATTATCCCATAGATGACCTCAAGGGTAACTCCACAGCTTCAGAGGCAGACTTTTCTTTTCTTTTTCTCATAGAAGAGTCTTTTTCTATTTTTTTCCTTTTAATTTCTTTGTCTTTTTCCCCAGAGTTATTTCTTGGTTGTTTTGCGGATCAATGCCATTCTCTGAAAAGTAAAAGAGGGGGAGGAGGAGAAAGACAGCATGAAGACGGGTCTCTTGGATGTAATGGAAGCTGTGGATGACCTTGGGGGATAAGAGATGTATGGATGACTTCCATTAGACTTAATAAGTTTAAACTAGGAATATGATTAACGGAACTGGGAACAAACTACAATTCACCCAACAATCTACCTCTCCAGAATACCAGCAGCTATTGAGTTCCCAATCTGGCTTGGGGCTCCAATTAAAGACATCCATCTCTTCTCCGCCCGCTTTAACTTACTCCCAAGGCATACCAATGTATCTCCAAACTTGCCCTTTGAGCTTGCAGGAAAGATACTTGGCCAATTGTTGTTTCTTTCCTTACAGGCCAAATAAGTAATTTCAAGGTATTGGCATAGGACCTAGTTATCTTCGAGACCTCCTGCTGCTACCGACGGCCTCCCATCAACCTGTGCGCTCCCACAGACAGGGCCTCCTCGGGGTGCCATCAGCCAAACAATGTAGGCTGGTGACCCCCAGGGGGAGAGCCTTCTCTGTGGGGGCACCTACCCTCTGGAATCAGTTGCCGCCAGAGATAAGGAGAATCCAAGACCTCGGTGCCTTCCGCCGTGCCCTTAAAACCTTCTTTTTCCAGCAAGCCGGGCTGGCCTAACACTTTTTAAAATGTTTTTAATTATTTGTTATTGTTTTTAATCATGGGGCCAAATTTATATATATCTTTTTAATTGTATTTTAATGTTTGTAGTTTATGTTTTTACTTGGCTGTTCACCGCCCTGAGTCTCAGGGAGAAGGGCGGTATACAAATTTAAAAATTAAAAAAAAAAATTAAAAAAAGGTAGGCAGCCCTGGTTTAGAACAATATTCCCCACAAATTTTCTTTTTTAATAAATAGAATTGCGATGGTATTTTAAGTGGAGAGGAAGAGGGCAGCCTAGAAGATACTATTATTTTTATACTTTAAATCATATAAACAATTAAGGAAACAATTAGGCATGCATCGTTGATTTTTTAAAAAAAGCTCAAGTGGAATTTGAACAGTAGAAATTGGGCACAAAACCTCAACTTGTTAGCAAGCTCAATTTTTCATTTGAGATATTTCCCTTTTCTTGCTATTTATCATTGGTTTCATGGAGCAGAAAATATCTGTTTCACACTGCATCATTTCACTTAGGTGTGAATTATGTGGGGAAGGGGGGGTGGGGAGAGAGATCCTTACCTGTTTGTGAGCTTCTGTAGTGCAGGCTTTTTTATATGGCCTGATTTCTTCAGAGCCAAAACCTGGGATCCACATATTCCACTGGCGTTCTGGGGGATAGCAACAGCATCAGAGTGGGTCGTGGTGAGGAAATGAAATCATAAGCAGATGACGATTTGAACAAGGGATAAAAAACAGGCAAGAGAATCAGTTCCAGCCATTTAGAAAGCAATGAATTAATACTCCACTACATCACAGTTCCCCAACCTTTGCGGATTTGCAGACCAGGGTGGGGGTGGGGTGAAGAGGGGATGGTTCCGTGCAAATGGCATGCACGAATGGGGCGTGTGTGCATCCCCTCACCTGCTGCTCGTTCAAGTGGGGATGTGCGTACGTGCTCGCCATTCCTGTGGCCTGGTTGCAAACAGTTCATGGCCTACTAGTTGGCCGCGGCCCAGAGGTTGGGGACCCCTGCACTATATCATTGAGAAATATATGCTTTTGCAGGAATCTGACCACCACCCTTTTTTGTATCTCTTCTGGCAAACCTGTGAGGCACTTCATAAAAAATACCCCAAGATCTTAAATCTTTCCAATATGGACTTTGTATTCTGGGCTGATAGATGAGTGACAAAAGATAAGCTTGCATGCAAAGACAGGAAAAGTGAACCATGATGCCATTTATGGTTACCAGAACGAATCTGGAAACCTCTTTTTTGGTACTCATTGCAGGAGATTGAAACCTCATTTGTGATTTCTTTCCACGAGCCCCAATGTGACTGCAGCAATCACTGGTGCACCTGTGCAAAAGTTACCAGGCCACATTACCCTATAAAACAGTGTTTACCAATCTTAGCAATTTTATGAAGTGTGGACTGGCTGGAGTATTTTGGGAGTAAAAGTCCACACATTTTAAAATGGCTAAGGGTGGGAAATACTGCTTTAAAACATGACAGCAATGCAAGAGTCACAGAACTGAAACTGCCATGCTGCTGCTTGCAACTTTCTCCATTCTGGTGTCCTCCAGAAGTTATAGGCTACAAAAGTTCATCATGTCCACTGCACATGCCTCAAGGAAACTGTAGGGGGGGGGGGTGGTACAAGAGAAAGAAAACTTCTGGAAGGCTCAGTTGTGACCTGAGAACTCCAGACAGTATTTATCACTATGCTTCAGAGAGGAGCAAAAAAGGAAAAAACAAGAAGAGGGCGACCAGCAGCAAGATGGACAAACTCAGCTAAGGTGGCAATAAATGCACTGCTGGGAGATTTGAGAGAACTGTTTAGGGATAGATAATGGAGAAAATCTTTCTATATTGTCACTAAGTGTCAAAAATAGCTTGATGGCATAGAATCAACATAACTGGAGGAGAAACTTTGCAGATTATCTCTGCCCAGGAGGAAATGCTGCAGGTTATGGACAAAACAATCCAAAACAACTGATAGGTTAAGCTGGCAGCTATCATGAAATAGACACATGTACGTCTTTGCACTGACCAAGATGCAGCTGGACATCCTTTACTTCCAAAGTGTTAGACTTGCGATGCCGTGCAAGCTGGCAGGCAGCGGTCACCACGCTTTCAATGAAGTCGTCAGCAATCTGGAGCAACATCTGTCAAAACGGAATTCAGCATCAGTAAGAATGGCGTACGTCACCAACACTTTGCTTCAGAAGGTTTTTCTTCTGACAATTCAAGATACTGACAGAGCATTCTTGGGAACCCCCACCCCACCCCACCCCTCCCCCCCTACCAAAGAGAAAAATTAGAAGGAATAAAATGGCACATTTTAACCAAGGAGAGGTTTAGATGTTTGTGATGCTCATTTCAGCTAAGGCCTGCCTACCTCCTCCACATCTTCATCCAGCTGCTCATTCGGATCCACTTCTCTAACCAGATCCTGCAGTTTCTTCTTCGTTAATATCTATAGAAAATATTAGCACATTTTATCGGGTTCATTCTGCCTAAGTCACTTCTGTGCAGTTAAGATCAAAAGACCTTGCTTCAGGAGCACTTCCAGTCAGCAACATATTTGATGGTGCCCCTAAATGGAACCTCTAAAGCAGAGGTGGGGAACTATGGCACCTTTAGAACTTGTGGACTTCAACTCCCAGAATTCCTGAGCCAGCCATGCTCAGAATTCTGGGAGCTGAAGTCCACAAGTCATAAAAGGGCCATAATTCCCCACCCCTGCTCTAAAACAACCTCCTCCCCTCAGAACCCTCCAGATGTGCTGACTACATCTCACATCATGGCCAATTACCTGATTACTTTCAGGACTGAGGCGCCCCCCACTGCTGGGGGTCCCAGGCATCTTTGCCACAGAGGTATTGTTTGCCATGGAACTATGAGGAGGAGTGTTGCCTGCTTCTGCTTTGATTGAAGAAAAGTTTGATAAATTGATCAAGGTAGATGGACCAAACTGGTTCATAATCTGCTGAGCTTTAGCTTTGAGGTCATAGAGCTTATCCAGATCTTGCTTCTTTTTTGGATTATGTGGGCCCAAACCAATCAGCTAGAAGAAGAAACAGACCTTGAAGTTAAAAACAAGATGGTAGAATTGAAACGTCAGTATCTTGGACACGTTAAGGGAGTTCAGGAACCTGTTATACTACAAAAGCAACTTATCAGTGAAAATATAGCCAGTATTATAAATAGCCCACTTCTTAGGTTTTTTCCTGAGCCGTAAGTTATTGAATGTAGTACATTAATTCAGCTCAGACTATAATTAGTTTAACACTGCAACTTGTAACACCACATCAAGACCAAACCATGCTGTACATGTACAATTAAAAATAGCAAGTTCAATATCATCTTTATTACTCCGGTTTTAAGAACAAGGTCCAGACAGAATAATACACAAAATATTTAGAAGATTACAATGTTAATGTTCCATTCTTATTATCATGCATTTACTTTGGTCAACACACTGACAAAAAGACAATGATATTGTTTTGGGGGCAAGATTCTCATCTAGAACTGCTTTCAATATAATCAAATATTTCTTGTCAAGATAGAATACAACTGCCATTAAAAGGAGCTGGCTATGAAAGAGAGGAAGGGCATGGAGCTCAAAACCAGAATAAGCTTTAGATCCTCTTTCCTATCTAATACTGGGCAAAGTTTAATTACTTTGCCTCATTCACCTTGTGCTAGAATACTGGTTTACATGGAAAGTGTTCCCTTTGATTTCCAAATTGATAGGGTAGTTGTAACAACTTCTGAGAGGAAGCACGGTATTAGAGCCAACCTATGGCTCTCTCAATATCTATTTCCTAGGAAGACATATCTTCTCTCAGGTTTATTTTAAAGAAATACAAATGTAGAGTATATTGGCTTTTTCTTCAATCTCACCTATTTGAAAGCTTTAGGTCTGTTGCACAGTAAATAGGTACAATCCAATTTAATATTCCTAGATTAACTGTTGTCCTAAAAACCAAGTTAAAACTTGGTTCTCCTGAGTAGGGGGCTATTTATAAAATATTCAATGGCTCCAACAAGAATGAAATATGGTAAGAGAACGTAGAGCGATTGATAGAATAATAAAGCAAACCTAAGATCTAATCTGTACATGGACTTGGAAGAGAGATTTCAGTTACATATTCAATGACTTGAATTAAGAAACAGCACACAGATCATATTATATTGTGTTAATAAACTGGAAAGCAATATATTCTTGCAAAGCTTGTTTACCATCAGATTCCAATCTCGGCACATGATTAAAATGAACAAGTCACAAACCTGCAGCTTTTCATTATGATGCTAGCATGCCATGCGGTCACTTCAAGCCAATTTACTTACAGCTATCTGAGTATCTAGATCTTTAATTACATCAGAAACTGCTGTGGGCCCATTGAATGGAGAGGCCATTTTCAAAAAAAGAAAAAAAATATCCCTGCAAGTAAATAGTCAGAATTAACCTACATCACAGTTCTTCCCTGGTTGTGCATACTTATAAAATTCTTTCAGAACATTATGTTCCTGCCTCCAGCCTGAAAAATAACAAGAGACTTTGACATGTAACAAAGCACAAACACAAGATTTCCCCCCCTCCCCCTTGTGCCTCCTTTAAAATGGTCTTATAATTTTGGAGGTTACTGTTCCAAACATTTTGCCAACCCAAGTCAACTTGACAAGATATTATAGAATAGAATAGAATTCTTTATTGGCCAAGCGTGATTGGACACACAAGGAATTTGTCTTTGGTGCATATGCTCTCAGTGTACATAAAAGACAAGATACATTCGGCAAGAATCGTAAGGTACAACACTTAATGATACTCACAGGGAACAAATAAGCAATCAAATCATACTAGGAAACAGTCTATATAAATTGTAAGGATACCAGCAACAAGGTTACAGTCATACAGTCGTAAGTGGGAGGAGATGGGTAATAGGAACGATGAGAAGATTAATAGTAATGCAGATTTAGTAAATAGTTTGATGGTGTTGAGGGAATTATTTTCACTGAATTATCTGACTTATATTTCACTGAATTATCACTGACAGCACAAGCATGAGCTTAAAGAAACCAAAGCAGTAGTCACCAAAACAGGATCCTTCTGATGTTCATCGAGTTTTTAACAACCCAAAACGACTAAACAAGCTTTGATTTGGTTCTAAAGTGGTTACTATTCATGGGGTTTCATGTGCTGTTTAAGTAAGTGTATACATCGACCACCACAAAACATTGTGCCAATAGCAATAACGCACTAACACACAATAATGTATTATTTTTTTCCCAAATACATTTTTTTTCCCAAATACATTTTTTTTTTAAAAAAGGGCAAAAGGTGACATACGGGCGTTTGAAAACCAAAGTAACATCTAGGAAAGTGCTGTCAAGAGGAGGAGGAGGAGGGCAGGAAGCCTATTAAGAGAGCCTGAGTGATGTGGAGGCAGTATTGGGCTGGCAGTATGTGGGTGAATAAGTTACAGCCCCCTCCCCACTACCTCAGGCCAGCCTACCCTCAAGGGTTGTTGTGTAGGACAGGGGTCTCCAACCTTGGCAACTTTAAGCCTGGTGGACTTCAACTCCCAGATGTGGGTGAATAAGTTACAGCCCACCCCCCATCACCACCTCAGGCCAGCCTACCCTCAAGGATTGTTGTGTAAGGCAGGGGTCTCCAACCTTGGCAACTTTAAGCCTGGAGGACTTCAACTCCCAGCAAAGCTGGCTGGGGAATTCTGGGAGTTGAAGTCCTCCAGGCTTAAAGTTGCCAAGGTTGGAGACCCCTGATGTAGGGGAAAGCCAGTCCTTGAGTTACACTTAGATATGGCGCTAACGAGCAAATAGGCATCTCTTGACTCCTTTTCTCCGTCGCCTTGTCTTAAATTTAAGCAGGGTTTCATCCCGGCCACCCCTCTGTCTCTGTCACGGCCCACTCCTTCCCTCACTTACTTACCGGCGCCTCAGCCGCCTAGCTTCTCATATCGCTCGCGCTCCTTCGGATGAGCAGCCGCCACTACCACCACCACCAGCAGCAGCCGCCTTCGCCTTCAGCGGGTTCTCCGCCGACATAACACTTCCGGGGTCACGACCGCGAAGGCACGGAAGTGCCGGGCAACACCCTTTTTGTCAGCCCGCGCGCCAACCGGCCTGCTTCACCAACCAATCGGGACGTCCCTTTTTTTTGGGGGGGGGGGCTTTCGTCCGTTGGGCGGGTCTGCCTTGACTGCGCAAGCGCCAAACTCCGAACGATGCTGGGTTGGGAGTTGTAGTTCGAGCAGCCTCGGGGAAGTTTTTTTTTCCCCCCTTTTCTTTCATGGTCTTTGCTCTTGTTCCGTGCAGAAGCGGACGGACCCCGCCGTAAAGCGAGGATTATAAAGGCTCTTGTTCTGTGCAGGTAGGAAGACGGGCACTGCCCGCTCGCAGGACGTTGCCTGTCCAGGCGAACTGTAAATTTTAAGGGGTTCCTTTGTGCAACCTAAGATTAGTTATTTTTGGTGAACTGACTTCTTTTGGTTAGTTATTCTTCAGCCCATTGTGCTGACTCGGAAACTGATTTCATTCAGTTTCGCAGTCCCAAAGGTGCTTTTTTCAGGAGGCATTTGGACTTTGTTTTTTTTTTCTTTTGAAGACGTTTCGCTTCTCATCCAAGAAGCTTCTTCAGCTCTGACGGGATCGTGGGGAATGGAAGGATTTATATTCCTTGCAGAACAGCTGGTCATTTGCATCCTTTTAGAGGGTCCTTGAAGCACTTGGAGGTTTATCTGTGTCTTCAGGGCACTTTTAGACTTTTAGCTATACAATTTGGGATGAACACCCTTTGAATGGTGTGGGAGTAGGAAGGGATTTCCAGAGGAAAAAAATGCAGATGACAGGAACCAGGAGCACCACTCAGGTGACCCCGAGGACACAGATAAACCTCCAAGTGCTTTAACGACCCTAAAAGGATGCAAATGACCAGCTGTCTGCAAGGAATATAAATCCTTCCATTCCATTCCGATCCCGTCAGAACTGAAGAAGCTTCCTGGATAAGAAGAGAAACATCTTCAAAAGGAAAAAAAAAACAAGTCCAGTTGCCTCCTGAAAAAGCACCTTTGGGACAACCATGACCTGGATGGCTGAGAATCTGTACAGTTCGCAAGCTAAGCATTTTGTGCGAACAGAGCGGAGAGAAGAATGAGGGAAAACCAATGGATTTTGCATCTAGTATCTTGGAAAGGGAAATAAACACTTGTATCCCTCAAATATAATCCTCGATTTGGAGAAGGGAGATTGCGGTCCCAATGCCGAATGAGCTAGAACTGCGTTTGCACGACCCACTGAATCGCAAACTAGATGACCCCCCACCCCACCCCCTTTGGGTTATGCAGCCAGGCATGCCATGATCGGTTTATGGTACAGCCAGCCATACAAATCTAAGAAGCAGAACTCATTCAGCTGTTGTTGTTGTTAGTTGCAAACTACAACATGGTGTCTGACCCATCGCGACCCATGGACAACATTCCTCCAGGCCTTCCTGTCCTCTGTCATCCTCTGGAGTCCATTTAAGCTCACGCCAACTGCTTCAGTGACTCCATCCAGCCACCTCCTTCTCTGCCGTCCCCTTCTTCTTTTGCCCTCAGTTGTTCCCAGCATTAGGCTCTTCTCCAGTGAGTCCTTCCTTCTCATTAGGTGGCCAAAGTATTTGAGTTTCCTCTTCAGGATCTGGCCTTCTAAAGAGCAGTCAGGGTTGATCTCCTCTAGGACTGACCGCTTTGATCGCCTTGCAGTCCAAGGGACTCGCAGGAGTCTTCTCCAGCACCAGAGTTCAAAGGCCTCAATTCTTTGGCGCTCAGCCTTCCTTATGGTCCTACTTTCACAGTCATACATTGCAACTGGGAAAACCATAGCCTTAACCATACGCACTTTTGTTGGCAGGGTGATGTCTCTGCTTTTTAGTATGCTGTCTAGATTTGCCATTGAACCGTAGATCAGTGTATTATGCGAATGCAGTCAGGCTCTGCATCCGGGCTGATTCGAGGTTTAATTCGAAAGGTCTCTGTGCATTAAAGTTAAGGCCAACTTTGAAGTGAAAAGAAAAACCAGGAGACAAATATAAATGAATGAGCGCTACTTGGAAAGGAATTGCCTTGTATTTCGGTGGAATTGATGTATTCCAGCAAAGGTGCTTTATTTTTTCAATCTGGGCTGGTGCACCTGTCAATGGAAGTTAATTAGCAAAGCTAATTAATCCCCTCTGCTTTCTGCGCTAAATCTGCCTTTGACAGGTCTGTCTGGAGCACGGAAAAACTCAACTCCCAGGCTTTCTACCCAGAATGCCGTGCATTAATTTGCATATCGGCTAGAAAAAGGGGGAAATGTTTGTTCTGTTTTAAAATCGAACCAGATTTGGAACCGTCGTGGCGGAAATTATGTAATCAAACCTCTGTAGAGTTGACTGAGATGGCTCTAGTTTGGTAGCCTCCTCGCTATGACCTAAAGAGGTGTCACGGATCAATGGGAGCAGCGCTCGCGGAGCACTCCCTTAAAAAAGGGCTTCTGCTGTGATTAGCACATGGAGTGGGGTGGCTGCGGCTTGCTCTTTTCCGTGCGGAATCGCTATCAAGAGATTTCGGAAGCATAATTTTTGCCACTGGGGGTAGCTGGTAATCGCTTGTTCTGGCTCCCCGCTTTACGGCTGTTGAATAATGATAGTTTTGGATTAGTCTGGATTTACGCGTGCTTACAATTCGCTTTGTCCGCTGAAAGAGGAACCGTGGGAAAAAGCACTGAAAGATTGAAGGGAAAATGTAAGGCTGGCGTCGGTGGATGAGGATGTTAATTTTCAATGACGTTCATGGGGTCGCAAATAGTGGACTCCGATTCTTTTGGGAACTTGTTTGTTATTGCCTCACTCCTAGGACTGAGGGAGAGAGAGACTGGCAGAATCTCACCCAGGAGTAGCCCTGAAAAAAGTGACTTATAATTGAAATTATAACTTGTCAGACTGTGAAAAGTGACTGTACCACTGGTTCTCACCCTTATAACTGTCAAAAGTTTTTCGGAATAGAACTGGAAAGGACCTTAGAGGTCTTCTAGTCCAACCTCTGCTCAAGCAGGAGACCCTGTACCATTTCAGACAAGTGACTGTCCAGTCTCTCTTTAAAAACCCCCAGTGATGAAGCACCCACAACTTCTGATGATAAGCTGTTCCCACTGGTTAATTGTTCTCACGGTTAACCAGTGTTAAAAGTGACTAGTCCTCACGATTACCATTGTGGCAGCATCCCCACAATCACATGATTAAAAATTTAGGTGCTTGGCACCTGTCATATCATTAGGACATGCAGTGTCCTAGGGTCCCATGATCACTATTTCCAATCTTCCCAGTTGGCTTCTGACAAACAGTCAACAAGTCATTTTATAACTGCATCTGTGTGAACATTAAACTAGGTAAAAGTGCCTGTTGGCCTTGAGCTAATTACGGCTGGATTTGGTTAGTATTTGTATTGGAGACCACAAGGGTGTTTCTGGGCTGTAGACTAGTCTGAGGAATTGGGGGTGGGGGATTCCTTCCCCCCAATAGTCTAAGGGAGCAAATAACTTCTCTCTGTTGGCCATCGGATGATCCATGCTGTCATCAGGAAGTGAGCTTGATTCGAAAGTGTTTTTTAATTTTATTTTATGGTACATGCCCTGTCTTTGTAGATAACTCTTAAATCAATGTTAGGATGTATTTGCCCGTTCTTGAGCTCAAGGAAGACTGTCTTCTGAAGTACAGCATCACCACAGTAAACCTCACAGTATAAGAAGAGGTTCTAGTTGTAATGGAACAATCACTCAATTACCCCTCTGAAAAAAAAACACACCTGGGTGTATATATGTATATATTCATCACTGGCTGGTGGTCTTCCAAATGTTACTTAACCAGTTTTTCTTTGCTGTTGGCTAATGCTGGCTAGGATTGTAAGGAACTCTAGTTGAACCACATATAACTGTTACTTTTAAAGCGGAGTGCATGGTATATAGGCAGTGGTGGAATTCAAATTTTTTTACTACTGGTTCTGTGGGTGTGGCTTGCTGGGTGTGGTGTGGCTTGGTGGGCATGGCAGGGGAAGGATACTACAAAAATCTCCATTCCCACCTCACTCCAGGGGAAGGATACTGCAAAATCTCCATTCCCTCCCCACTCCAGGAGAAGGATACTACAAAATCCCCATCCCCTCCCCAGTCCAGGGGAAAGATACTGCAAAATCTCCATTCCCACCCCACTCCAGGGGAAGGATACTGCAAAATCTCCATTCCCACTCCATGGGAAGGATACTGCAAAATCCCCATTTCCTCCCGACTCCTGGGGGAAGGATATTGCAAAATCTTCATTCCCACCCCACTCGGGGACCAGCCGGACATGGCATTTGCCGCTTCTCCGAACTACTCAAAATTTCCACTACCGATTCTCCAGAACCTGTCAGAACCTGCTGAATAGGAACCCTGCTTCACTGGCTGTGCAGCAGAGAATCTGTGGTCTTCCAAATGTTACTTAACCACAGTTTTCCTTTGCTGTTGGCTAATGCTGGCTAGGCCTGTAAGGAACTGTATAACCGTTACTTATAAAGCGGGGTGCATGGTATATAAGGCTAGGATCCTTGAGGGATCCCCCTATCTCAGATCATTTATATACCAATTCCTACCATTAGTCCTGCAGCCTTTCCAATAACAAATCTGAGAAAGTATTCACTTGCTTTTTAGTTGAGTTTTTGGAAAACTCTCTAAAGCAGTGTTTCTCAACCTTGGAAGCTTGAAGATGGGTGGACTTCAACTCCCAGAATCCCCCAGCCAGCGCTGCTGGCTGGGGGATTCTGGGAGTTGAAGTCCACCCATCTTCAAGCTACTAAGGTTGAGAAACACTGCTCTAAAGGGAAAGTAACTCAGTCCTTTTGCCTAAACTCTGAAACCGTTCCCGCTGCCTTGTGCCCTTAACTGAATTGAAAACACAAACTTATCATACAGTCTATGGAGAGAGAAAGGAGAAAAACAGGGGAGGGGTTACTGCGCTGAACCAATCAGAATAAGACGGGGCGGGGCTACGGCCTCTTCTGTAACAGCTTTTCCTCCCTAATCCACACTTTGCAGTCTGGCTTCCTCTTCCCCCCCCTCCTCCCCCCCAGCATTAGGAATGATAGGGTGGAGTTAATTGCTGGAATGACGCTTGCGCAGAGCGTGCTTTTTTTTCCAAAGTGTTCGAGCTGCTATAAGGACTAGTTGAAGTGGCGAAGTGGTCTGTAAAGGCAAAAAAAAAAAGAAGGTGGGTTCGGGGTTGTTAACAGGCGCCTGGTCGACGGGGGACTCTGCAGGGATGGGGGAAAGGAGCGTTTATTGCAATCTGCGGGAAAACAAATTGTTCTTGCATGGTGAAAAAGGGGTTCCCAGGAAGAGGACTTTGGCTTTGGAGCAGCGGCCGTAAGAAAGTTTTAGGAAGGCTTGGATTAGCAGCGCTGAGCCAAAGGGACAGAAGGAGGTCAAGTTGACTTCTCGTGCTTGGAGATGCTTGGTTGGCCATTGGATTCGCTTGTGATCCCAATGGGGTAGTGGTCCCCAAACTTGGCAGCTTTAAGGCTTGTGGACTTCAACTCCCAGAATTCCCCAGCCAGCATAGCATAGCTGGCTGGGGAATTCTGGGGGTTGAAGTCCACAAGCCTTAAAGCTGCCAAGTTTGAAGACCTCTGGGTAGCTGGCTGGGGAATTCTGGGGGTTGAAGTCCACAAACCTTAAAGCTGCCAAGTTTGAAGACCTGGGTAGCTGGCTGGGGAATTCTGGGAGTTGAAGTCCACAAGCCTTAAAGCTGCCAAGTTTGGGGACCTCTGGGTAGCTGGCTGGGGAATTCTGGGGGTTGAAGTCCACAAGTCTTACAGCTGCCAAGTTTGAAGACCTCTAGGTAGCTGGCTGGGGAATTCTGGGAATTGAAGTCCACAAGCCTTAAAGCTGCCAAGTTTGAAGACCTCTGGGTAGCTGGCTGGGGAATTCTGGGAGTTGAAGTCCACAAGCCTTAAAGTTGCCAAGTTTGAAGACCTCTGGGTAGCTGGCTGGGGAATTCTGGGGGTTGAAGTCCACAAGCCTTAAAGCTGCCAAGTTTGAACACCTCTGGGTAGCTGGCTGGGGAATTCTGGGGGTTGAAGTCCACAAACCTTAAAGCTGCCAAGTTTGAAGACCTCTGGGCTAGTCCCATACTACTCCCCCCCCCTTTTAACTCGAGGATTCTTGGTTATTGAAGAAGATCCTGTGCTGCTTTGTCAAAAGGCACCTCGTGCTGATGCTCTGGATGAAGCTGGTGGTGCCAAGTATTGTGTGAGCGGTTCTTTGCAGTAGTGGTAACTTGGTTGTGAAAATGCACTTCGGTCCAGCCCTCTTTTCAGCAGTAATAAGTTCAATGTTAGGAAGCCAAAACCTCGGGGAGAAGCTGAAGTTTTGAGGATTTGGGAAAACGTTCGGGACAGGAAGTGCATGCTAATATATCTAGTTGTAAATTAGTCTTCATGCAAAGGTTCATTTTAAAGCAGGCTTAGTGAAATTTAGAGGAATGCTTAGACTTTATCCGTTCTCTATAGTTGAGAGAGCCACGAACTTTCATTCATCCCAATGAAGTGACATTAAAAAATTAATTTCCCTCAATTTCTCTGCTCTTCAGGGCGTGAATCACTCACTTTCCTCGCAATCCAATCCTGTCGAGTTAAGCAGGAAACTGGCTCCATTATGACTTCTTGTTTCTTCACGCAGCTTCCGCGTTGGTTTGGGGTGATGGGAATAGCAGTCTAATTGGAAAATATTCTGCTGTGAAAAGCTGTTTCGCTTTTAGTTTTTATCTATTATAATGTTTGATCCAGTTCATACATAGAGATGGCATTGCTATTGTTCTTCCTGGCATCTGTTAACAACAAGCTGCATCTTTTGTGAGTGAATAATAATCGATCTTTGCTGGCTACATCATATGCTTCAAACCAGTCGCCAAATTTTTAGATTTGTTAATGTGTTGGTGTAGTCAGTGACAGCAGTTCCTACAAGCTTATGTTTTATTTATGTCAGTATCCATGTACATTCTGTACTTTGAATCAGAGGGCATGTGCGTCTTTACTTGTTTCTCTTTAAAATTCAAGAAACGTGTTAAAGTTGCTTAAGCATTTGCGTTTTGCAGTGTGAAACAGGCCTAAAATACACGGGCAATGTGTAGGAGACAATCTCTATACATCAAACTCAACAGATATATACATTTGAGGAAGAAATATATCTTGTAATGTATTTTTAAGACGTTTTCTGCATTTTGAGCATTTAAGCCTGCTCAATAGAGAGCAGGCTCTAAATCTCAATATAGAGATTTTTAAAAAAATCTTTTAAAAAGATTTTTAAAATAGGTATTACATTTCAGTTGCAAAAAAATAGTAGTTTTAAACAATAAATTCCTAGAAATAATTTGGAAATCCAATCAGTTCCATACTATGAGAAACTGGCTATTGTAAATCAAAGTTAAACTTGTACTCTCAGTATTATATTTTATTCTCTTCACATATACTTATTTTTATGTGCACTCAAACATATTGGATGACTTTGAACTAGTCACTCTCAGAGAGAATGTGCCATGACAGCCATAAAAAGACAGGATCCAAAAATTTTCCATGCCTGTAAGCTAATGCGATTGTTGCCCCCAGTTCGGGTCAGAGCCTGATGCCGAAGCCAATGAAGGACGCCAGACACGAAGTGCAGGTTTTGCTTTTTATTGGGGTACCCCAAGGAAAAGGGCTCCTGGCCAAAATGCCAAGAACCAAGGATTAAGTAACCTTTATACATTTTCACTAAAGGAGAAGGCGGGACAAGGCGAGATAATAAGAAATATCTAATAAACATTTTAGTAATAATTCTACAATTTGGTCTATTGGTCGCTAGCTGTCCCTATTCCTAAACCTTGGCTAACACACATTTTATTTGCTGCTGGCCATCTCTATTCCTAACTTTTAGCTGAGGTCTGCACCGTTGCCTAACTCTTTGTTACTTTTATCAGCTTTCTAACCACCCAGAATTGTTACAAGCTTTACACATGCTTATTTCCTGTGGATAAGCATTCTTTGTTCTTGCCAGACAGACTCCACAATTACAGTCTTCCTGATTTACTTTCAAGTGTGTGCCATGACCTGGCTTTATTTTAGCAGACAGCCCATCATCTCCCTCCTTTGAATCTGAAAATGATTTAATTTTCCAAGATTCACCCAACATCAATATCGGTGTATTGGGAGACCCCGTAGTTTGCTTACAGGTGGAAAGGCAAAGGGGAAGGCATTGTAATCCGCAACAGGTGATAAGAGAACAATGATTATGCATGCCAGGGTCATTACCAGGGTTCCTAACCAGCTGAAATCAGGTAACCATCTTGTCAGCCACTGCCACCAGCCTTTCCATTCATCCATGGGAAGAGTCGCAGCTATCTTTGCTATGTGTTTAGCTCGGTTTTGGAATTCCTCTAATTTGTCTGGAATATACACACAGCATTGTTATCCAATTAGCACCGACACACCTCCTTTGGGTGCCAATACCATATCTAGAGCCATTCTATTCTGAACAGTCATTTGTTGTATGGCTTCTTGTTCTTTTGCTGTAGCTATTAAAGCTCCCCGGTCTAATTAGCTAGGATTTCCACCATTGCCTGTATAGGATACATGGCATTATTGAGGGATTGGAGCCCACCAAACCAGGAAAGGGGTTGATAATCCTTCAGATATTTTCTAGATTGGTCAAGATCCCTGTGGTTTCTAATCTTCCCTTCAATAGAATAGAATTCTTTATTGGCCAAATGCGATTGGACACACAAGGAATTTGTCTTTGGTGCATATGCTCTCAGTGTACATAAAAGACAAGATACATTCGGCAAGAATCGTAAGGTACAACACTTAATGATAGTCACAGGGTACAAATAAGCAATTGAATCATACTAGGAAACAATATAAATTGTAAGGATACAAGCAACAAGTTACAGTCATACAGTCATAAGTGGGAGGAGATGGGTGATAGGAACGATGAGAAGATGAGAAGATTAATAGTAGTGCACACTTAATAACTAGTTTGACAGTGTTGAGGGAATTATTTGTTTAGCAGAGTGATGGCATTTGGGAAAAAACTGTTCTTGTGTCTAGTTGTTCTGGTGTGCAGTGCTCTATAGCGTTGTTTTGAGGGTAGGAGTTGAAACAATTTATGTCCAGGATGTGAGGGGTCTGTAGATATTTTCACAGCCCTCTTTTTGACTCTGGCAGTATACAGGTCCTCAATGGAAGGCAGGTTGGTAGCCATTGTTTTTTCTGCAGTTCTAATTATCCTCTGAAGTCTGTGTCTGTCTTGTTGGGTTGCAGAGCCAAACCAGACAGTTATGGAGGTGCAGATGACAGACTCAATAATTCCTCTGTAGAACTGGATCAGCAGCTCTTTGGGCAGTTTTAGCCGCCTGAGTTGGCGCAGAAAGAACATTCTTGTGCTTTTTTGATGAAGTTTTTGATGTTAGGTGTCCATTTTAGGTCTTGAGATATGAAGGTAAAGGGGTAATATAGGTGGGTGGGAGGACCACAGCTATGTAACAAGTTCCCTTCCAGTGTCTGGGAAGGCACTTATAGTCCACAGACAAAATACTGTCCAATCAGAGCGCACCTTGTTGTGTTTTTATCATAGTATCTATTTTTGTACCCATATGGTTTAGTAAATAAGGTATAATACCCAGCTAAGTTAGTTGGTTTCCATGTTGGAGCAAGCTCTCCCTGTCGTAACGCATAAGTAATCGGCATAGGCTGACACTGGAATATAGTCAGTGGTGAAATGTAAAATTTGTTATTACCCATTCTGTGGGTGTGGCTTGGTGGTGGTGGGGTAATGTGACTGAGTGGGCGTGGCCAACTTTTTTTTTTTTTTAACTTTTAAAACCATTTTTTCTACAACCTCTTCGGCCGAAGAGATTGTAAAAAAATGCTTTTAAAAGCCTCTGACGATCCCAGCTGAGTTGCCTGATCGTCAGAGGCTTTTTTTTCTTTTAAAAACATTTTTTCTACAACCTCTTTGGCCGAGGTGTCTATTACTATAGGTACTAGATTGATTTTTTTAAAAAAATTTGATTTATATGCCGCCCTTCTCCGGAGACTCAGGGCGGTTTACAATGCGTTAAGCAATAGCCTTCATACTTTTGTATATTTTTACAAAGTCAGCTTATTGCCCCCACAATTACCTACCTTAGAAAGGATGGAAGGCTGAGTCAATCTTGAGCCTTGATTGATTGATTGATTGATTGATTGGATTTATATTGCCACCTATTCACCTATGGCAACTCAAGGCGGCTTACAGAATATAAAACCATATTTAAAACAATAAAAGCTAATAAAAAGAATCACATAAATGAATATAGAACAATATAACAAAATCAACCCCCACCTCCTACCCTCTGCCCTGGCAACAACAGATCACACGAGCCATTTAATGGGCTCCATCCCGCTCTGGATTCCCCAGGCCCATTAACAGAACCAAGTCTTCAGTGCCTTCCGGAAGAGAATTAGAGTGGGGGCCATTCCAATCTCTGGGGAATGATGTTCCAGAGAGAGGGAGCCACCACAGAGAAGGCCCTTCTTCTGGGTCCCACCAGGTGTATCTCCCTCGGGGATGGGACCCGCAACATTCCCTGCCTCCCCGCTCTGATAGATCGGGTAGATGTGACCGACAAGAGACAGTCCCTCAGATAACCTGGTCCCAAGCCATAAAGGGCTTTAAAGGTGAGAACCAACACCTTGGATTGCACCTGGAAGCAAATTGACAACCAATGCAGCTCCCGCAGGAGAGGTGATACATGTGCACATCAGGGTCTGCACAAAATCATACGGGCCGCTGCATTTTGCATCAACTGAAGCTTCCGGAGGCTCTTCAAGGGCAGCCCCATGTAGAGTTCACTGCAATAGTCAAGAAGGGAAGTGACTAGAGCAGTGGTTCTCAACCTGTGGGTCGGGACCCCTTTGGGGGTCGAACGACCCTTTCACAGGGGTCGCCTAAGACCATCCAAAAACACATATTTTCAATGGTCAATGGAATAATTTTATGGTTGGGGGTCACCACAACATGAGGAACTGTATTAAAGGGTCGCGGCATTAGGAAGGTTGAGACCCACTGGACTAGAGCATGAGTGACTGTGAGTAGGATTGTTGGTCCAGGAAAGGGCATAACTGTTGCACAACCCACAGTTGCGCAAAGGCCCTCCTGGCCACGACCGCCACCTGCTCTTTGAGCAGAGTCATGAGTCCAGGAAAACACCTATGCTTTGTTATCCAGGAACTACTGAAAGGGCTTAATGGAAATCATTAATCATTTCTGATGTGAAACAGACTTGACAAAAGCATAGCATAGGGGTTTTTTTATTTCTAAAATGAGAATATGATGTTATGTATATAGTCATATTAAACAAAATTCAAAAATAGAACAATAAGATCTG
The DNA here is from genome assembly GCF_029215685.1 of Pituophis catenifer annectens. Classification (NCBI taxonomy): domain Eukaryota; kingdom Metazoa; phylum Chordata; class Lepidosauria; order Squamata; family Colubridae; genus Pituophis; species Pituophis catenifer. Next base: position 14,294,257 of record NW_027256889.1, read on the forward strand.
CATTATCGGAAGAGATAAACCTGTAATTTGATTTGTGTCACTTAATATTTTTTTGATTTAAAACTGCTTTATCCCATTAACAAAAATCATTTCTCTTTTCCTTTCAGCATTTTCTAGAGAAAAGTGTTAAACATGGATAGTGGTAAGTGCATTTGTGCTCTGTAATAAAACTTACCAATCACTTTGAAAAATGTGTAATGCTGTATAAGTACCTTTTTATCTCTGTGGGTAATTTTTTTTTTTTGCATGTCCATTGCCCAACTACCGTGTGTGTGTGTGTGTGTGTGTGTACACACAGACATATAGATATATATGTATACTGTATACATGTATACCCATATATACATATATTGTATACATGGGTACACATGTATACTGCACAAGTCAAAAAGAGGGCTGTGAAAATATCTACAGACCCCTCACATCCTGGACATAAATTGTTTTAACTTCTACCCTTAAAAAGATGCTATAGATCACTGCACACCAAAACAACTAGACACAAGAACAGTTTTTTCCCGAATGCCATCACTCTGCTTAACAACTAGCTCCCACAACACTGTCAAATCATTTACTAAGACTGTATTTCCATTATTCTTCTCTTCCTTACTAGTATCTATCTCTTCCTACTTATTACTATAACCATGTGCTTGTATCTTTCAATTTATATTGTTTTTATATTGTTTATTTGATAACTTATTAGTAACCTTGACTATCACTAAGTGCTGTATCTTTTTATTCTTGATGAATGTATTTTATTCTCCTTATGTACACTGAGAGCATATGCACCAAAGACAAATTCCTTGTGTGTCCAATCACACTTGGCCAATAAGGAATTCTATCTATCTATCTATCTATCTATCTATCTATCTATCTATCTATCTATCTATCTGAGTAAGATTCTCCATATCAGTTTATCCATTCCAACAATGCAACCTTGTAAGTACTAGTAAACCCTTGTTTTCTGCAGTTTTCCTCATAGAGGCGAAGGCCAATTCCGTCTTAAAAAGATACCCACGGGCTAATGGACTTTTAGAAGAACTTAAAAAAGGAAACATCGAGCGTGAATGTTATGAAGAACGCTGTGATAGAGAAGAGGCAAGAGAAGCATTTGAAAATGATGAAAAGACAGTAAGTTACCTACTAAAAAATATAAAACATTCATCACATATTTATCTAATATTTTTCCGCATACCATATTTTTCAGACTATAAGACACATCTAAATTTAGAAGAGTTTTTGGCCTAGCTTTTTTCAGGCCTTTTCTAGTCTTTTTTCGGCATGTTTCCGGGCCTTTTCTTGGCCAATTTTCAAGGCTTTTTGCGGTCCATTTTTTTCCAGAAAAGCAGGCCGAAAAAAGCCTCAAAAACGGGCCAGAAAAAGCCCTGAAAATGGGCTGAAAAAAGCGTTAAAAATGGATCAAAAATGGGCTGGAAAAGCCTCAAAAACAGGCTGAAAAAAGCCTCAAAAATGGGCCAAAAAAGGCCTGAAAAGGCTGAACAAAGGCCTGAAAACAGGGTATGTGGAGGCCAAAAAATGGCTGACAGGTGGGTGGGGCTTCGGCAATATTCGGTCTATAAGACGCACAAACATTTTCGTCCCCTTTTGGGAGACAAAAAAGTGTGTCTTATAGTCTGAAAAATATGGTAATACATGATACTACATTAGAGCTATGGCATATTTTGTGTTGTCATCTTAAAGGATGAGGCTAGAAAATAACTACTAAATATGGAATTTTAGATTTTGGGCCTAGATGATCCTTACTCTGAGTCAGCTCCTTTTTGCTGAATCATTCCTGAATGATCTTTCAGCAGGCTTATAAGATTCATCATGTGACTATTTTTATTCAGCTATTTTTATTATAGCATAGACAAGTTGAACTTCTAGGGATCCCACATTTTAATTCCTCCTTTTAGAGGTTAATTTGTAAAAAGGAACTCATTTTTTTCTTTGTCGCTGTCTTGTTTTCTTCGTTTTAAATGCTTCTATTCCACTTGTCATTCAAACATACTGCAATAAACAAAATACAAAATCAAAGCTAATGGCACAACAACCATAATTATAGTACCAGTAGGTAAAAATTGATTATAATAACAACCCATAATTAACTTTTTTTAGGCAGAATTTTGGAAAGACTACACCAATGGACTCTATGGAGGAAGTAACGCAGGACAGAACTGGTACCCATTTTACCTAACGTTTCCTCTAGTCATTGGCCTTTTGGTGGTGGTTCTTATTATATTTGTCACATGGAGATGCCTGTTCCAAAAACATCCACATGGACAGTCCATGTACACACAGAGCAGAAGCAGAGAAGATACAGATGGCAGAGCCATTCCTGATGGGAGAAATCCTATCCCTCAGTCATTCAGTGTTCTTCACTCTGCCCAAGAAGAAATGTTTGAAGGCAATGGACGCTCCCCAGGGTACCTGAGCTACACAGAGAGACCTATGGATTTCTTACCAACCCGGTTGTCGAACTGTGAGCCACCGCCATCCTATGAGGAAGTTGCTGGTGAAAGTAGCACATACAGAAATGAACCTGCAAATCATTTGGATCTACCTCCTCAGTATGAGGACATTGTGAATAGCATTTCAGTCCCTCATGTTAACATCAAATGAAAGAGAACGATGACAAGCTCCCTTTGTTTCCAAGCAAATGAACCTTAACACTTTTTAGCACTTTATTGCAGCTTGATGTTTCAAAGATTTCTACTGTATTATGCCGATTCTTACTCTCTAAATTTGGGTTTATTCTGTGAGAATCCCTACACTTGGGGAAACAAAATGGTCCTCAGCATAACTTAGATATTAACACTAGGTATGGCATTATTGTCGTGGCGTACTTTTTTCTACTATTGAAAATGGTGCTAATAAATGGCTCAATTATCACAACAGATTGTCTATGCAGATGGCAAAACAGGACTGGTTTTATCTAGGTTCAGAAATTAAGGAGCGTTGGTCTTGATTTTTGTTTCAATGGGAAACCTCCAGGGAATAATAGCAAGACTGTAGACTAAACTAGGAAAGTCAAGAAAAGATCTTGAAGGCAAAGGTAAACCACTTCTGTGTTGCTCTCAAGAAAACTACATAAATGTATCCATGAAATCAGAAGTCAAGTCGGGCTTGAAAAAGACTTAACCTTGAACAAAATGGATTACAGCAAGAAACGCTGACAATTTCCCCCTCAAAATAAGTATTTTTGGAAACCTTGCATAGCAAAAACAAGCAAATCATTTAGTAGGAATCATGTAGTAGGTTTGTCTCTGAAATCCTCTACTTGTTACAATGAACACTCATTAAAACCAGTGGTGGTATTCAGCCGGTTCTATCCGGTTCGGTCGAATTGGTGGCGGCTGCAGGTAGCTCCGCCCACCTGCCTGGATGTAATCACATCCCGTTTATCCACGTTTTTGACACTGCGCATGCGCAGAGGTGCACGCTCACATTTGCGAACTGATAGTGAAGGTAAGTGAATATCATCCCTGATTAAAACGTGTTGATGATTAACTATATTCAAGCACAATATAGTTTGATTCTTCAGATGAGTGTTAAAGAAGTTTTGTAATGCTTTGATCTATGTTTCCATTTGTAAGCACCCTAAAGACTATGATTCTGGAGACTCCCTATGTTCTCTTTTGACTGGCGTCATTCCAATGACAACGGCTTCTCTTCAGTCATTTGTGCACTGAGGATAAAGGCTTGCAGAAGAGTAATCACACTGCATCTCAGTAAGGGCTATAATGTCTTTCTTTTCCCAATAAAGCTTTCTTCCAAAGCCGTTTACATAAAATGAGTGAATTCTTTAGGGCAGCCAGTGTCATTGGAATGACATCAGCCAACAAAATAATAACTCCTCCAGTTTAAATAAGGCCTGAACAGAGTTAGTAGTCAGTATTAATATAATTTTCCTTTGTGTAATAACAATATTCTAAAGCAGAGAGTGTCAAACTCGAGGTCCGCGGGCTAAATCTGGCCCGCAATGTTAGATCCGGCCCATAGGTCCACCCTGGAAACAGTGAAGTACTGGCCCAGCGCAGGCCGAACTACAACCTGGTGGCAGCCATGTGGGCCAGAATGCAGTTTGCCTTAGATCCGCAGGGCTACCTGAAGCCAGCGATGGGCCGCTCCCTGGGTGCACACGGACACCACACACGGGGCCTTTGCATCCCCGGGGACCGTCTTGCCCTGCAGGGTGACTGCGTTCTGAGCGCATCCCTTTCATCCAGGACACATGCGCTCACCACTTCCTGTGTGCATGCTCAGGGGGCGGGGCCAAGGCAGCGAGGCGGTCTCTCACTAGCTCCAGGCTGGCTGTATGGGCCAGATCTAAGACCAGTGGTGGGTTGCTACCGGTTCACTCCAGATCGGGTGAACCAGTAGCGGCGGCAGCGGGAGACTCCGTCCACCCGCCCGGACGCTTCTGCGCATGTGCAAAAGTATTGCAAGCGCACACACCCACGAGCGAACTGGTAGCAACGGGTTTTGAAACCCGCCCCTGTCTAAGACTGACCATGTCCCGGCCCGAATGGCCGCAGCAAATTGTAAATCAGCGCTGCGCGTGCACAAGCACCTCCATGCCCCACTTGCCAACCTGCCCTTGCAGTCTGCGAGTCTTCCCTTTCACTGGGGCCGCCCCCCATATTGGAAAGCCATGTCCGCCATCAGCACAGTCCCTGACAGCGCTGCAAGTCTCTCCTCCTTCCCCTCATCCCTTTCTGAGCGCGGAGGAAGGCAGGAGATGGGAATGGGGAGGAAAGAAGGAGGAAGGAAGTCTTGGCTGGGCAGCAGCGGAGCAGCCTTAGCCCATCGCTCTGCCGGCCATTAGGTTCCAAGGACACGAGTCCAACACGGCAAGATCCAGCTCCAGGTAAAGCGGCCGCAGGGATGGGTCCCCCCCCTCAGGAGACGCTGGGCCAGCCCGCTGCGGGGAGGGACTCCAAATCCCAGCATCCCCAGCATCCCATCTGGAGGATAAAACATGAAGAATGGCTGCAGGAACTGGGTATGTCTAATTCAATGAAAAGGACTAGGGGAGACATGATTGCAGTGTTCCAATATCTCAGGGGCTGCCACAGAGAAGAGGGAGTCAAGCTATTCTCCAAAGCACCTGAGGGCAGGACAAGAAGCAATGGGTGGAAACTAATCAAGGAGAGAAGTAACTTAGAACTAAGGAGAAATTTCAGGAAGGGAGGGAGGGAGGAAGGGAAGGAAGGAAGGAAGAGAGGGAGGGAAGGAAGGAAGGAAAGGAAGGAAGGATGGATGGATGGATCCATTGAGACTTGGGCTCAAAGGAGAAAGTAATTTTCTGTTCTGTTTTATCAGAGACAGGACTTCGTTGGCAATCCAAGTTAACATTGGTATTCTTAAAGTGTGAACTCTTAGAAAAGTATTCCCTCCTTGTGTGTTGCAATCAGCCATTTCCAGTGGGGAAAACAAGACAAAGCAGAGTGGGGAAAAACGTTTTCCTTTGCTATATTTCCAGTCTGAACTAAGACCATGGCAGGGTCCCTGCAGCACAGGCATTACATGTATGTGAATGACCCAGGTTGCACTCCAGAGAATGCTGGTTGGCAGGGATGATGCCCACCTCCTAAAAGAAACAATTATCTGAAACATGAGCAAATCACTAGTTTGCTGTGGCATAGATTCTCTGTGTGAATTGTTTGAGCAAAATATGTAAACTCGAACTCTTTTAATTTGGATGATTAAGTTATAGATACAAATCTTGGAGCCCCAGAGGCTCATGTTATTAGTTCATCCCGGTATAATAATGCAGAGCAGGAGTTCGTTCTTCTGGTAGTTACCTCATATGCAATTCAATAAACTTACAAATCCTTGGCTAGAAGAAATCAGATTTTTTAGATATATTTTCTCTCAATTATATTGAGTCCAATTCTATGAAATATTAAAAATGATGTTTCCGTTGAGCTTTATTTTTATGCTTTACCTTTTTGTTATTCAATGTATTTTGGTTTATATAAATCTTGTATTGTTCATTGTACACTAATTCCAGTGGTGAAATGTAAAATTTGTTACTACCGGTTCTGTGGGCGTGGCTTGGTGCGGTGAGTGAGTAATATGACTGAGTGGGTGTGGCCAACTTTTTTTTTTTTTTTACTTTTAAAACCATTTTTTCTACAACCTCTTCGGCTGAAGAGGTTGTTAAAAAATGCTTTTAAAGCCTCTGACGATCCCAGCTGACTTGCCTGATCAGCAGAGGCTTTTTTTCCTTTTAAAAACATTTTTTCTATAACCTCTTCAGCCGAAGAGGTTGTAGAAAAAATGCTTTTAAAAATAAAATAAAAGCTCTGATGATTGCACAGCTCAGCTGGGCAATGGGAGTGGGCAGGGTTTTTTGCTACCGGTTCTCCGAACCACCCGCCTCCATCACTACCGGATCAGGTGCTCCGGTCCAAACCAGGAGCATTTCACCCCTGACTAATTCTTTTGAAACAAAATAATTGCCTTCCAATAGATTATATAGTGGAACATGCAATCTTTTCAGTTTTTACATTTGAGCTTAAGTTGATTATTACCACGGGCAAGATGAAACATTCCAATCAGGCTATAACAGTAGCATTATTTTGAATACTTCTAAATGCTTCTAAATTTTCTAAAGACCAACATACTCTAGAAGCCATTTGTTTTGTCGATAACAGTTTGACTCTCCAACAACTTGTTCAGTCTTCAAAACATAATAACCATTTTATTGCAGTATTAAATATTTTACATATATGGTTTACATTTAAATTATGCTACTTTTAAAACATTTGGTGGCAACTTCATATGCTAAATAAAGCTATTAAAAACATGAGTGTCTTGATTCTTTTTTTGTGTGGAACAAACAGGGTTCTTTTGCAGCCTTGTTGGCTCTATTTTAAATCAAAAAAGTTGTAATAAGATGCTGCAGGCTAAGACTAATCAAATTAAAATACCAAAACACTGGTGCGTCACATTGTAATAGCTTTTCAAAATAATATTGTACATTCGTCTCTAGTCTGCATGTTCATATTTGGCTGCAAATGACATAGAGTTCACTGATGTTGGCAAGGCAGGGGTGGGACCTTACCGGTTAAACAACCAGTTCGGCGAGCGCGCGTGCGCAGTTTCCATAAAATTGAACTTCCGCATTGCAAACAAGGAAAGGAGCAAGGACAACAGCTGAAGAGGGCCAATTCAATCTGTCGCCCCTGATCAGCTGGGCTTCAGAAGCAGAAATAAAGGTCAGTGTAACCCGGGGGCAGGTGGGCGGGCAGGCGGGCCCCCTTTCACAGCAACAGAGAACCGGTTCTCCCTCGGCAGGAAGTGGAAACTACCGATTCAGCCGAACCGGTAGAATCCCACCACTGTGGCAAGACCAGCAAATTGTAACAGCCCTTTATTGTATTTATTTGATGAATACAAAAGTAGGAGAAAAGCTACCATGATAATTACAGCTTATTTCTGGACTGATAATTAGATGTCCTATATATTATTTATCAGTGTCATGCTGGAAGGCAGGGAATAATGCAAAAACTTATTTTTAAGGAACTGGAGAGGAATAAGATAATCTGTTTAAAGTATTATGTGGCATGCTTTGTTAATTATAGTAATGTGTAGGAATTCAACATATGAACATCACTAAACCCATGCATTTGGTGAAGTTTTTTTTAAAACAACAACAACAACAATGATTTATGTAACCTGTTTCAGAGGTGGGTTTCAGCAGGTTCTGACCAGTTCTGGAGAACCGGTAGCAGAAATTTTGAGTAGTTTGGAGAACCTGTAGTAAAAATTCTGACTGGCCCTGCCCCCATCTATTCTCTGCCTCCCAAGTCCCAGCTGATTGGGAAGAAATGGGGATTTTGCAGTAACTTTCCCCTGGATTGGAGAGGGAATGGAGATTTTACAGTATCCTTTCCCTGCCATGCCCACCAAGCCACGCCCACCAAGCCATGCCATGCCCACCAAGCCATGCCCACAGAACCGGTAGTAAAAATTTTTGAAACCCACCACTGACCTGTTTCTGTGGGTGTTGGTGAATTGCAGTGACCTTAAGTGTTGACTTTATTACCAGGAATTCCCAGGAATTAAACAGGATCTGAAAACAATAGATTGTGTACTTCCCATAGGATGGTTATAAATTAAATACTTATAAATAGTAAGGCTATGCAATGCTTTGGGTTTAAAAGCTACTGTAACTCACATTTCTGAATGTCAAGGCAGAAATATATAGTAGCATCTGTCTGCAGTTTAGCCTGAAATCATGCAGCTGTTTGTGCTTCTGTGTCTCCAAAGCATCTTTCTGTCTTCAATTCCAAATCATTGCACGGTTCTAGTAATAGGATACTTATGTGGTAGCATACAGGAATCATTTCTGCAAAATGGAGACCAGATCTTCCAAGTACTTTCAGAGATTGGGCAGTGGAGCCATAGATGAGCTGGCTCTTTTATCAACTTCCTGTCCAAGATGGATGCAAATAGATTATGTTAAAATATTTATAAATAAAATGGGATTTAATTATATATTTGATATTAACTGACCTTTTCCAAACATTCATGTAGATATCATGCTATGTGCTTTGTATTACGGATCTATCTTGTGAAAACTTATTATGTTGTTGCTTTTATAAACTTGAGACTATTTTATCCTTTCATAACAAGCGGCATTGTGGCCTAGTGGTGAAAACGCTTGCCTCCTACTTGGAAGGTTGAGAGTTCAATCCTAGGTAGCGGCAGATGTTTAGTGGGCCAAAGAAAAAAAATATCTGCTGCGAACTCCATGTAGGTGTCAGGAAGGGCACCCAGCCAGTAAATGCCCTGACTCTACCCCAGATAGGTACTACAGGGTTGTAAAAAGAGAGTAATGCAGGGGTGAAATGCTCTTGGATCGGACCGGATCGCTTGATCCGGTAGCAATTTTTCCCTGTGGTTCGGCGATCTGGTAGCGATCAACTCCTGGGTATCATTACTTTCTGGTTTTAACCAGGAAGTAATGTTTTTTTACCTTCTGCGCATGCACAGAAGCAGTGGTGAAATCTAAAATTTGTTACTACCGGTTCTGTGGGCGTGGCTTGGTGGTGGTGGGGGTAATGTGACTGGGTGGGCATGGCCATTTTTTTTTAACTTTTAAAACCATTTTTTACATGTAAAAACCATGTAAAAAATGCTTACAAAAGGCTCTGATGATCCCAGCTGAGTTGCCTGATCGTCAGAGGGTTTTTAAAAAACCCTCTGCCGATCAGGCAACTCAGCTGGGATCATCAGAGCCATTTAAAAGAAAAAAAAGCCTCTGATGATTGCGCGGCTCAGCTGGGCATGGGGGGCGGGGGCAGGGAGTTTTGCTACTGGTTCTCTGAACTGCCCGCCGCCATCGCTACCTATTCGCCCGAGCCAGTCCGAACCGGGAGCATTTCACCCCTGCACAGAAGGTGTGTGTGCGCGCAGCGCATGCACTTCCAAACCGGTAAGGAAGGTAAGTAGATTTCACCCCTGGAGTAATGGGTTTGAAATAGCAAAGAGAAACAAGAGATATTTAATTATTTTGGTTTATAAATATCTTCCATAAACTAATCTTTGTCTATGGTAACATGGTTTTAGAAAATTGCAACATATCTCCAAAAAGAAAAGACATGAAAAGATTGATGCCACAACAAAATTACAGGACAGCGTGCCCTTTAGAACAGTTCTGGTTTTTTTTTTAAAAAAAATCATTGTTAGCAAGTCTGTGTATGTGCTGATTGTTTCAAACATCTGCTGTGTCAACACAATACATGCCATTGTAGGGACTAGAATTGTAAAGGGGCATTCTTCTGGCAAAGAAACCAATCTGCAGTTCAGTTTGTTAGGGTCATGCCATCCAAGCTGTAAACTCATGCAAACATCAAGTCTTACCAAACTTTAGACGTGAAAGCGAATGGTTGTAAACAGGAATGAGTGATCTGTGTATCACTGCTAAAATAGCCTTAAATGAAAAGTCTATGAAAAAAGAATTACAAATTTTAGTTCATCGGGGCTGTTACATCAGTACACATAGGGGAGTTGTGGACACATTGTTGTTATCTGTTAATTGTTTTCTCATGCCTTTGATCTTCAGAGGGATTACTTCAACTGCCATAAAATAATGGCTTTAATTAGGCTGATAAATCCAAGAGCATAAGAAAGTCTTTTTTTTATTAAAGAGGCACAAAAGTAAATATAGCAAACTTAGCACTTCAGAAAGTAATGAGAATAGGTGCAACAATGAGTCAATTTATTGTCAAGTCTTAGAACAGACGAAACAGATTTTCATGTGCTTACATAAGGTGAATTGTGCAAGAAAGAGCCGAAGAGATTGTAAAAAAAAAATGCTTTTAAAAGCCTCTGACAATCCCAGCTGAGCCGCGCAATCATCAGAGGCTTTTTTTTTACTTTTAGAGACATTTTTTCGGCAGAAGAGGTTGTAGAAAAAAATGCTTTTAAAAATAAAAATAAAAAAGCCTCTGATGATTGAGCATGGGGGGGGGCAGGGATGTTTGCTACCAGTTCTCCGAACCACCCGCCATCATTGCTACCGGATTGGGCGATCCGGTCCAAACCGGGAGCATTTCACCCCTGCTTGTGATGATCTCATTAGCTTTCAGCTCCTCTTTCTTGGAAATCTCTCATGGATATTGACTCCTGGAGGGCATTTACATTTGGGTATCAAACAGAATGCAAACACTGACTACAGTCAGGAAAATAATTTTGATTTTTCATTTCTGAATAGGAGCGAAAATTAAAAAACTCCAAGCAGATTTGTTAGTAATAGATGGCAAGGGAGGATGGGGGAGGAAAAAAGCAGATTTTTAAAATTTGGTTTACAAATATTTTTCAAGGGGATAAGAATAGAAAGCAAGTTTAATGAGCTCTGCTGAATGAAGTTTTGTTCTTTTCCTTCATCTGGGAATCTCATAACATGTTGTACTTGTGTTCTTAACAATAATTATATCGGCAATGCAGCCAAAAGAAATTATAAATGCAATTGTACACCCCCATCCCGCACTGTTGTTTTTGGACTACAGGGCAGGCAAGCAAGGATTGTTGGAATACTTGTCATTCTCATGAATTTATCAACCCAAGACTTAGCTAGAAAGTTCCCCAGCTTGGGCAGAGAAAGCATCATTTGGATCCAATGAAGGATTGTCCTTTGTAGATGTAGATCAGCTGACCCTATTGTTAGGTAGAGTAAGGCAGTGCCCTCAGATGGAAAATCCTTAGAGGTAGCAAGATATATGGGGAGGAAAACCTGTATGCCTTTGTCTGGTTACTGGTGTTCTCCAAACCAGTCTAACTGGAAAATATAATTTTATCATCAGCCTCCTAAAGTAAGATTTAATCCCTTCACTGGCAGATGTTTGCATATCGAAGGAAAGACGGTGACATTTTGTTCTTTGCAAAACATCTAGATCATTCTAGGAGCACAGCAAGATGCTGAATGCAGATTTCATAGGAAGAAGGTAAAGATAACGGAGTCCTTGCAAATTTTACTCTGCTAGTCATTGCCAGCTGTAGGGGGGCGGGGACCGATGCTCATCTCCATTTCAAGGCCATTGAGCCAGCGCTGTCCAAAGATATTTCCCAAGTCATGTTTCTCAAGTCATGTGGCCGGCATGATGTCACAGAGTGCTGTTACCTTCCCACAAAAGTGGTACCTATTCATCTACTTGCATTTGCATGCTTTCGAACTGCTAGGTTGGCAGGAGCTGGAGCAAGGATGGGCACTCACTCCGTCACATGACACTCGGGTCTCGAACCTAGGCTGCCGACTTTCCAGCCAACAAGCCCAGCGTCTTAACTGCTGAGCCATTGTGCCGCCCCATAGAAAGAAGGCCCCAGCTTTATCTACTGGAGCATCCTTGCTTAAAGAAAAAAAAAAAAGACTGGGCATCAATTGCTTGGCCAGACCTTTGTCTACAACATGGAAGGACTGTGATACTGTAGATCATGTCAGTTTGAACGTGAAGCTGTGGAGCTTTGGGTCCTTCAAGAGGGGACCGCCTTTCTCACCGCAGCCTGATGGGAAGGTTTCCTTCCTGCAGGATTCACAAGGGTTTGTGATAGACATGTTCATAGGGGGGATTTCTCTGTTGGAAATGGCAGCCCTGAAATGAGGCTGTACGGACTTTATCTCCGTGGTTTGGAGTCCATTCACTTGGGAGAGGAGGAGGAGGAGGAGGAGGCAGGCAGCCAAGATCAGTTTGGATAGATCTTTCCTGCTGGCCAGCGTCACCTGCTTGGCTCTCCAGCTTCTCTGCCGGACATTGAGTTGGGAAATCATATTGCAGTGAAGATTTGTGGAGGCCCGGTGGAGCTAGGCAGCCCCCCAGACTTTCGGAGAAAGGGAGCATTTGGACACCGAGGTTCGTCCTGCAAGGGCCTCTCCCCAGATCTGCAGGCTGCTCCACGAATGGGGTGGCGTACTCCGGTTCCAGGGGCAAGGGCTCTGTGTACTCATGCTGCTTGCCTGGAACATCGTAAGGATTCACCACCAGGGGGAGCGTGTAACCTTCGTCCATGGCTGGCTTGAAAGTGGATGGGGCCGCCTGGCAGCCAGGGCTGACTTGGACCAGGTCTGGCTCAGCATACTCTGCGAAGGAGAAGGAGAAGAAGAAGGAGAGGGTGAAGAAAATCCATTCAAGACAGGGTACTTCGAAACTCCTTGCAGCAAAGTTTGACAGCTAAGAAAAGCACAGTGATAGGATTAGAAGTAGACCCTCACCCAAGACCCAACGCGGGACGGAAGCCATGAGTCACAATAGGAATTGCCCAAGACCCTTTCAGAACACAAGCCCCTTCATTGCCCCACCACCCCCAGAACAGTTCAAACTTCCAAGTCACAGGAACCTATAAAGATCCATCCACACATTCAACCAGTTGTTCAGCTGACCCAGAACTGCTGTTGGTTCTGTTCATCATTAAACTTTCTTTCCAATCAGCCTCCATGTTGTTTCCAGCGTCTTTCTCCCAGCTTGGAACTGAACCAGATGGATTTTCCTTCCAACACTGGGAGCTGAAGTCCACAAGTTGGTCATCCCTGGTAATAGATCCTCCTGAACAGGTATGGGATTTCACTATGATTCTACACCTCCCAATATTAATGGTTGGAGAAGAGGATATGTGATCTTAGATGGCCCTAGGAGAAAGCAACTTACCTGGTGACTGAGCGCCTAGAAGATCTACCGGCGTTGCTGGCCCAGGAAAGGAGGCAATTTCAGAGGCAGACAGTTGCAAGTTCCCCCTGGAACATACCTGGCCGGCTTCTGCTATCAAGTAACCTAAAATGGAATTGCAGCGTCACCTAGACCAGTGGGTCTCAACCTTCCTAATGCCGCGACCCTTTAATACAGTTGCTCATGTTGTGGTGACCCCCAACCATAAAATTATTCCTAAGACCATTGAAGATACGTGTTTTTCGATGGTCTTAGGCGACCCCTGTGAAAGGGTCGTTCAACCCCCAAAGGGGTCCCGACCCACAGGTTGAGAACCACTGACCTAGACAAACCAACAGAAGCTAGAAGCCGATGGGTATATGGCCATTAAAATGATTTTTTTTTTAAAAAAAAAATTACATTTGGAGAAAAAGCATTTTTTTACATTTGGTTGGACAGATAAATTATTCTGTGAGACTTGCACTGGTCTTCAACCACCATTAATCTCATCTGGTATTTATAAATTCACCTTCCACATACAGATCTTCGTGTATCCAAAGTAGTGTTGTGTATGTTACACAGAGAGAGGAAGGTGGGGGCAGCCTTATAAAGCCTCAGTATTTTCAGAAATACCAAAGAAGGGAAGGAAAAGTAAGCTTGTTTTAAATCTGATTTAATTAAGTCTTCTAGGACCCAGCTTTTCCTGCCACTGTTTGCAACACTTGGCTAAAGCTTTGAGGCTTGGTGATGGGCCCCAAAGAGGCATATATGGGAGAGGGAGATAGCAATAGCACTTAGACTTATATACCACTTTACAGTGCTTTACAGTCCTCTCTAAGTGGTTTACAGAGCCAGCATATTGCCCCCAACCATCTGGGTCCTCATTTTACCCACCTCGGGAGGATGGAAGGCTGAGTCAACCTTGAGCCTGCTGAGATTTGAACTGCCAAATTGCAGGCAGCCGGCAGTCAGCAGAAGTAGCCTGCAGTACTGCACTCTAACCACTGCGCCACTGCGGCCCAGATACCTGGGATGGTGGGACTTGCAGCTCCTCCTGCAATCATAAGTATAGGCAAGCTGCCAAGCACCCAAATTATGATATGACTACAGGGGGATAGGCAACAGCCACAATTTTCAGTGATAAGTTCATTCGTTCATAATTTTGAATGGTCACTAAACGAATGGTCGTATATCAAGAATACCTGTACCCTACAAGAACTCATAGCTGGCACTATGAATATATCTGCTATGAATTGCACTATGCAGATGAATTAATTTCAGTGTGAGGAGGGAAAAAAGAGGGAGAGTCAGAAACTGACTTCAAAACAAGGAAATGCAATTAGAGCAGAGTTTACCAGAACACGGCCAACTTTCTATCCCTAGAACGTTGCCTCTTTGTCTGGAGTTCGGGGAATTTTTTTAAAAAAAGCTAATAGGTTAAAACAGACATGTCCAAGCAGCCCTAGAAAGCTAATAATATAAATCTATAGCTGTATAGACAATAAAAATATTCAAAAATAAAAGAACTTCTGTTCTATTTATACATTAACCATATTATATATTTCATATGCAGCCCAAGGCAGTTTATTTATTTATTTAGATAATAAGATTTATTTATTTATTTAGATAATTCCAAAGTTCCTCTTCAGTCCATAAAGCCAAGGAAAAACCAAAAAGATGGACGAACCTGGGTTTAAAAACAATTAAACTCTGCAGCCAGAAAAAGGTTGAAAAACCTTTGAATTACAGCTAGTAATTACATCCAAACTGGATGGAAGAAGTGACACAGCAAAGCAAATATTACAAACTCCCTCCTTGTCTCCCTAATTTGCAATTCCACTTTTTAGTGCTTTGAATATCAGTTCCCGTAGGACAAATTAAAGGCTTTAGAGCAGGGGTCTCCAACCTTGGCAACTTTAAGACTTGTGGACTTCAACTCCCAGAATTCCTCAGCCAGCAAAGCAGAGGAATTCTGGGAGTTGAAGTCCACAAGTTTTAAAGTTGCCAAGGTTGGAGACCCCTGCTTTAGAGAAAGATATTCTGAGTGTTTATCCACTTGCAGGATGCAAGCCACTCCTCTCAAATACAGCTGTTGCAAAAAAAGGGAAATAAAACCAAGAGCCTGCAAAAAAGGAAGAAAAATAAATGGGAAAGTTGGCACGGGCTAGAAGGAAGCTGTCCTTTTATTGAGGACATGATGTGCTGCACTTTTGCATGCCATCCCAAAGTTGCATGCGGATGTAAGAAGAAAACAAAGCCCTCTTCTCACTGTAAATCAATAAAGCAGCTTAAAACACACCATGATTTAGCATCCATCCAATAAATCCTGAAACGTTCATAAAAAGCCATGACTCCCTGTGCTGAAACACAAAGGGAAATTTCGACCATCTGTGTTTCGGAAAAGGCAAAAAGACACAACCCAATGTGAAAAAAAAGTCTTAGATAAACAAATCAGGAGGTCTGCTTCAGTTTGGTTTTGTAGGTAGGATCTGCTCATTAACCCCAAACAAGGTTAACTTCAGACCAACAATCAAGTAAGCAATATCCCGATCAAGAAACTGCCAAAGAGCCATCAGTAAACAGCCCAACCAAAGAATCTCTTAGAGCAGGGTGTCAAATTCCAGGCCCGTGGGCTGGATCTGGCCCGCAGGGTGCTTAAATGTGGCCCGCGGGGCCGGTCTACAAATAGCAAAGGACTGCCCCGCGGTGCCTCTTGCAGCCAAAATGGGGCGTGGGGCGAAGTGTTGCAGAAGGCCATGCAAACTGTCTCCCATCCCTCCCCCACGGCTGGCCCGCGGAGAACTACAATGTTGATCCAGCCCTTGAAGAAATCCCGTTTGACACCCCTGTGTTAGACCAGGGTCTGCAACCTTAAACACTCGAAGAGCCATTTGGACCCATTTCCCACAGAAAAGAAAACACCGGGAGCCACAAAAACCCTTCCCGTGCCTGACTATTTCTTGAGCAGCCACAAAACTAGCCTATGTAGTTGAATTAAACGTTCTGTTTTCTTCTGAAACTTTTCTTTTCTTGGATTTATCCATGGTTGGCCTACCGGGGGTTGAAAAGCTCAATAAATCGCATGCCAGCAGGTGTCACACATTGGTGGCTCTGACGCATATTTTGAGTGACAGGGAGCTGCAGCAGAGGGGTGAAAGAGCCACATGCGACTCCAGAGCCGCAGGTTGCTGACCCCTGTCTTAGACCAACCCACCAACACTGACAGGCAAGCCATCAAAAAATAAACTGATAGCAAACCGCACCCCTTCTAGCATTTATCCCTACTACAGGTCTCCGTGAGCAGGGGGTTGGACTAGATGACCTCCAAGGTCCCTTCCAACTCTGTTACTATTACATGATGATGTTACCTAATTAGGGTAATGAAACATCTGCAAGAAAACAAGCAAGCTCAGAGAGCACTAAGGACCCCTCATGTCAACCCTGAGCTACAAATATTCTCCTTTATTGGTACCTCCAAACAGGGCAAACCTCCTCCTATTGTATTTTAATGCCCTGTATTGTTCGATACTTTACCTTTTATAAAGTTGCCATCATTCTGGGTTGGTGCCTTCCTGCCAAAGAGAAGACGGGATGAATAACAGTTGGATTGAAAAACATACAGTGGATTAGAGTGTCTCTCTGCCTGTGTGTTGTGGCCTGCCAGCAGCCAGTGGAGCTGGCAGCAGAATTGGACAGTGAGGAGGTTGGGGAGGCACATGGGCCAGTCCTGGAGTCTGGGGAAGACTCGGATGAGGGCTCTGCATCAGAGGCAGGGAGGGGGCCAGGGCCGTCTAACAGTTGTCAGCTGCCTTCAGAGTTGGACATCAGTGGGGCAGAAGAACAGCTGGAGCCTGTTCTCAGTGTGCACATGTGCAGAGCTGCCAGACGAAGAGAACAGCTAAGGAACAAGGGTCGACTCAGGAGTAAAGCCACAGGTGGATGGTGAATGGCCCCTCCCAGAGGGAATAAAAGAGGAGCAAAAGGGGAGGGGAGTTTGCAGGAGACAATTAGTTTGCTTAATTGGTTTGTGACTCTCTGAGACTCCTTGCCAAATTTTGAAGCTATCGGCCTGCCAGCTTTCCAAGCCAGATAAGGTCTGTGACTGTAAATTCTCCCTTGAAAGATTTTGTTGGATGTGAATGAGAGGAATTCACAGTAACTTAATAAAAAGGGTTTTTTGTCGGGACAAGGCGTTTGCTTCATGCTCTTGGGAAGCCTAAGTCAGAACACAGTGTTCCTCAACTTTGGCAACTTTAAGATATGTGGACTTCAACTCCCAGAATTCCCTGGCCAGCCATGTTTGGCTTGAGTTATTTGCAAATATGATAAAGGTGGGATAGAAATAAATGCATGGGACTTGCTGGTTTCGAGCTTCACATGATGTGTGGACCCATGACTGCAGCAGTGGGATTTCTGTTGGGGACGAGTTCAGAAAAAATCCAGGGATAAAGGGAAGCCAGGAAGGAGCAAGAGACTCACCTCTTCTTATAACAGAGAAAAACCAGCAGCAAGACAGTTGCGGCAATCAAGAGTGAACCTCCAACTAGGAGCATCGCCAGTAATGGAGGACCTGCAGAAAGAGGAATTAAATCACCCAAAGGCTGCTTCTAGCCCACCCCCAGCAATACTCTAGGGTTTGTCAGGTGCAAGAAATCAGGAGTCAAGATTGTTCAAATGAGTACAGGTTTATATCATGCTAGCTCTCAACCAGAAACTGAATTTCAAATTGGCAATAGATAAGAGTCAATGATAAGGGGACGCGGTAGCTCGGTGGCTGAGACGCTGAGCTTGTCGATCGAAAGGTCGGCAGTTCAGCGGTTCGAATCCCTAGTGCCGCATAACGGAATGAGCTCCCATTACTTGTCTGAGCTTCTGCCAACCTAGCAGTTCAAAAGCACGTAAAAAATGCAAGTAGAAAAATAGGGACCACCTTATGGGTGGGGTGAGAATGGAGATTTTGCAGTATCCTTTCCCTGGAGTGGGGTGGGAATGGAGATTTTGCAGTATCCTTCCCCTGCCACGCCCACCAAGCTACACCCACCAAGCCACACCCACAGAACCGGTAGTAAAAAAAAAATGATTTCACCACTGCCTGGGTTATCCCTGGCTTGTTTGTTTGTTTTTGCAAACAAACAGTTGTTAATTCTTTCCTACCCTACCCTCGCTTATCTGAATGTTTGGCTAAATGTTTCTTAGCATTATGAACAAGAAGCCTTACCTGTTTTCTCCGGATTGATCATTATTCCTGGGATCGTTGTGAAAGCGGTTGGGGTGCTGGTCACACCAAGGAACACTTTTGGGTTATTCTGGACTGCAAAGGGAATAATTTCAGGTAAGTCTTTTGCTGCACCGCATCACAGGTATATCGCCTGCTAATGCTACCCATTCATCTCAGTTTCAGAACAAGGACGGGGAAGTTACAGCCCTCCAAGATATCATTGAACTCTCTACCTTCAGTCTCGATGTATTTCTGCCGAAGGGTTTGGCATCCCAGCACCTCTACTTTCAGAGCAGCTCTCTGGTTCCAGCTCTGGGGTACAACGCGCAGGTAACGGGCCAGGATGGGTGGGATAAAGGCGTTGGAGACTTCCTGGTAGTTGTCGCTGTTGCCTTCGAAGATCTGAGAAGGTTTCAGGGGAGGGAAGAAGAAGAACGGAAAAAGCAATGCCGTAACTGTTCAAATGAAGCATAGTCTAACATAGGCACCCTTGCCTTTGTGCTCCAGATGTTTTAAACTACATAGAACATAGAATAACAGAGTTGGAACCTTGGAGGTCTTCTAGTCCAACCCCCTGCTTAGGCAGAAAAACCACCACCACCATGATTATCCAACATCTTCTTAAAAACTTCCAGTGTTGGAGCATTTACAACTTATGGAGGCAAGTTGTTCCACTGGTTAATTGTTCTCACTATCAGGAAATTTCTCCTTAGTTCTAAGTTGCTTCTCTCCTTGATTAGGTTCCACCCATTGCTTCTTTTCCTACCCTCAGGTGCTTTGGAGGATAGCTTGGCTCCCTCTTCTTTGGGGCAGCCCCTGAGATATTGGAACACTGCTATCATGTCTCCCCTAGTCCTTCTTTTCTTTTCTTTAAATTTTTTTTATTGGTTAAAAATAACGAACAAACATAGATACAACATACAAAACAAATAAATGTGAATCAAGTCTTATGACTTCTTTTTCCAATTTGTCACATCGGTAGACTGTATTTATATTCTTATCTATACATCTATATACTGTATTTACATATAAGACAATATCATAAACTCCATATTAAATTAACTATCTTTCTTAATTGGTACCCAATTCTTGTCTATAAGTTTCGACCTCTCTTTTGTGTCCCTGTTTTTATATTCCTTTCTTTTTCTCCAACCAGTTATACCATCTCTGCCATACTAAATAATAGTCTGTTTCATCTTTTTCCTGTAATTCTTTTGTAAGTCTATCCATTTCTGCACATTTCCATAATTTTGGTGATTATTTTGTTTTCCGTTGGTGTGTCTTCATGTTCCCTAGTCCTTCTTTTCATGAAACTAGACATACCAGGTTCCTGCAACCGTTCTTCATATGTTTTAGTCTCCAGCCCTCTAATCATCTTTGTTGCTCTTCTCTGTTGCTTTTCTCAGACCTCTTTCTAAACCTTGCAATATACAGGTCCTCTATGAAAGGGGTGGCTGGTTGCAATAGCTTTTTCTGCAGTCGTAACTATCTGTTGAAGTTGGTATCTGCCCTGCTTGCTTGCTGTACCAAACCAGACAATTATAGAATTACAAATGACAGACTCAATGAAGTTGAGACAGACAAATGAAGGCGAATCATCTCAATAACCAATAATGGTAATCAGTATTTTCCACCCTTACTAAAAGCAGTTGCTCATTTTAATCCACCTCACCTTTTCCTCTTTGGTGCTGCCAGATTTGTAGGTCTTCCAGTTCTTGCCATCTCTACTAAACTGAACCTGGTAGGATTTGACGTAGTAGTTGTATTTATGGGAAGACCCCTTGGTGACAATTCCTAGAATAGATGAGGTTAAAATTTGTATCTAAACTATAGGCACAAGTCAAGCATGTTTATGATGGAACTATATTCAACAATCCAGCTATGACCTTTACCCAAGAAGGAGGAAGTAAAAATATTACAACTGACAAAGGGGTGAAATCCAGCAGGTTCTGGAGAACCGGTAGTGGAAATTTTGAGTAGTTTGGAGAACCGGCAAATACCACCTCTGGCAGGTCCCAGAGTAGGGTGGGAATGGGGATTTTGCAGTATCCTTCCCCTGCCACACCCACCAAGCCACACCATGCCCACCAAGCCATGTCCACAGAACCGGTAGTAAAAAAAATTGAATTTCACCATTGAACTGACTCCCTGGCCGCTGCTCCTTACAGTAGTGGCCAAAATTGTGGAAACCTTTTGGGAAAAGTGTATTTTCTAAAACTATCTAATAACACTTTTTTTTTTGGAGTAGTACCATAGAATTATGTATCAATGGAAAGAGAATTTAATCAAGAATGTAATGCAAGAACTTTTAGGAAGGATTTGCTATTAGAATAGCAGTTACAGTATAAAGAAGAAAAGTGAAACAGGTAGAAAAAATGAGATATACAAAAATTATCACCATGTCAGTAAATACTTAGTTGGGTAACCTTTAGCATGAATGACGGCCTTACAACATCTTCCCATGGAGTGAACCAAGTCTTTTAGTTCTGCAGCTGTTATCATGTGAAACCAAGATTGAATGATTGCTTCTATTAATTGAGTTTTATTGCTGGGTCGCTTCTGACTAACAAGCTTCTTTAGTCGGCTCCATAGATTTTCAATTGAGTTAAGGTCTGGGCTAATCCCAGGCCATTCCAGCAGTGGAATATGATTATCTTGAAACTCCAAAAAAAAAAAAAAAAAAAAAAAGTGGTGTTATTTTAGCCATCAAACCTCAAAAATACACTTTTCCCAAAAGGTTTCCATAATTTTGGCCACTACTGTATGTCTTTCCTTTACATTTAATAGCACTAGAGAAGCCAGGGAGTTTGCAGGCATCTGGAGAGACTAGACTGCAGTGAAAGGCAGAGTATACAATCACCTTGTTGTAATAGCAATTAGTACCAAATCCAACCGCTCAGCCATAAGAATTTCTGTAACATTTTTTCTCCTTTAGAAAAAAAAAAAAAATCAAAAGCAGTTTCTTTCCTATTTAACTGAAGGACTGCGGTCAGAAGGGAAAAAAAATAGATGAAAACAGAGCACTTTTCTTGGAAAGCTTCAGGTTGGTCAGCAGGAATATCCGATGCTGCCTCCTTGCTCCATGTAACATCAATTGAGAGAGATGTTCGATTAGCTTTTTTTTTAAGGTTTATTTTTTATTTATTTATTTTGTCAAGCATGTATTAGATAACAGATATAAGTATAAACATGATTATGAATACAGGATAAGGATACAAATAAATGGGGACAGTAGGACAGGGATGGTAGGCACGTTGTGCGCTTATGGATGCTCCTTGTAGACCTCTTAGGAGTGGGGTCTAAGTCTAAGTCTAAGTCTAACAGTCTAAGGTTAAAGTTATGGGGGTTAGGGGATGTAACAATAGAGTCAGGTATTCCAGGCATTGACCACTCTGTTGCTGAAGTCGTATTTTCTGTAATGGTTCACTTTAAGTTTGTATCTATTGTGTGCTCGTGTATTGTTTTGGTTGAAGCTGAGGTAGTCATTGACAGGTAGGACATTGCAGCAGATAATTTTATGTACTTAGGTCAGACTGAAGGCGGCATAGTTCTAAGTTGTTTAAGCCCAAACCTTCCTTCTCCCATCTTGCATTCCACTCGGCCTCCAGTCCCTCGGTCTTACAATGCCTCCATTTTCTTCTCCAAACAAGCTCCATTATAGGGTGGCCGCACAAAGCCTCATGTGGCCTCAGGCATCTCGAAACAAAAGGCGGATTTTCCAGGATATATGAGGCTGGTTCAGTCCACCCATCTTTCATATGGAACAGGATGGGGTACGCGGAAAGGGAGGAGGGCCGGGAAAAGCAAGGCAGGGAGAATGAAAGGGCGGAGGCCAAAAATGGACCAAAAAAAAAAAACAAAAATGAAAAAGGAGGAGGTGGCTAGATCCGACAGTGTCCCAGAATATGATTTGATTTAAATCAAGGGTGTCCAACCTTGGCAACTTTAAGACTTGTTGACTTCAACTCCTAGAATTCCCAAGCCAGCCATGTTGGATGAAGAATTCTGGGAGTTCAAGTCCACAAATCTTAAACCTCCCCAAGGTTAGACATGGGTGTTTTAGACAAAGGAAAAGGCTGGTGATACTTACTGACCTGTGATGTTCCTCTTTCCACCCAAATCTATTTCCAGCCACTCATTTGCAGAGTTGTGATCTGCTGCCCAAGAAGAACCATCAATAGCCAATGCTGCTCGCTCAGCGGCCCAAGCGTGATGGTCCCCCAGAATACTCTGTTCATGCCAGCAGGAGGAAGCGTTGAAACTGGCAACTTCCAAAGCCCTGGCACAGTCTGAGGAAACAAGGAAGCAGAGGTTCTTCATTCAGCCTCACAGTTACTTGCCAGTTAATCGTGATTTCTATTGTCCCAGAAATATTGTCTGTTTTTCATGAGAAATACTTATTTAGTATTGCATTTTTACCCCACCTTTTCTTTGAATGTTCAAGAAGATTTAAAGAGGTGATAGGTTGGGCTGAGAGAGATTGGCTGCACTCACCCAGTGGCTTACATGGTTGAGCAAGGACTTGAACCCAAGTCTCCATCTGGTCAAAGCTCAATTCCCTAATCACTGCGTTTGTGATATAGGGGGAAAAAAGTGGAAATGGAGATGGATTATGCTTAGGGCCGGGGTACCTACGAGACCGCCTTCTGCCACCAATAGCCTCCCACCGGCCAGTACGCTCGCACAGAGTGGGCCTCCTCAGGGTGCCGTCCGCCAGACAATGTCGGCTGGCGACCCCCAGGGGGACAGCCTTCTCTGTGGCGGCGCCCACCCTCTGGAACAACCTCCCCCCAGAGATACGTACAATAACAGACCTCCGGATTTTTCGTCGGGCCCTGAAAACCTATTTATTTCAACTAGCTGGGCTGGCTTGAGTTAAATTTAAATTGATTTTAAATTGGGTTGTTTTAATTTACGGCCAAAATATCTAATTATTTTAAATTGTTTTTAAATTTTGTATGTCCTGTTTTTTACTTTGGCTGTTCACCGCCCTGAGTTCTATTTGGAGAAGGGCGGTATAGAAATTGAAACAAACAAACAAACAAACAAACAAACAAATAAATAAATAATGTTTACCTCCTTTGTGTCTGTTGTGGTCCGCTGGCGGCCTGCAGAGCTGGCAGCAGAGTCGGACAGTGAGGAGGTTGGGGAGGAACATGGGCCAGTCCTGGAGCCTGGGGAAGGCTCGGACGAGGGCTCTGCATCAGAGGCAGAGATGGGGCCAGGGCCATCTGGGAGTTAAGTGCTGACTCCGGAGCCTCCAGAGTCTGGCATCAGCGAGGCAGAGGAACAGGGGGAGCCTGTTCCCAGTGTGCACATGCGCAGAGTTGCCAGATGGCAAGAATAGTTAAAACAAAAGAGGCAACTTGGGAGCAGGGCTTGGAGATGATTGGCCCTTCGCATAAAACATAAAGGAGGAGCAAAGGCACATCAG
Source organism: Pituophis catenifer annectens (assembly GCF_029215685.1). Lineage (NCBI taxonomy): Eukaryota > Metazoa > Chordata > Lepidosauria > Squamata > Colubridae > Pituophis > Pituophis catenifer. The sequence goes on from NW_027256889.1 coordinate 14,318,057, forward strand.
CCCTTTGCAGGAAGCAACTGTGTTCGTGCTGGCCGGTTTCAAGACTGCAGCTCTGTGTTGACTCTGTGTCCAATGTGGCTTTGCAAAGTTAATTGCCAATTAGGTCTTGGCAGCATGTCAAGGGAGATAAGGTGGGTCACCATTATCCTGAAGAACTGTGGCAGATTTCTGTCGGACTCTTTACAATTATTTGGGACTCCTCTGTGAATGGACAGATTGGGAATGAACAGGCTCTGAATGAGCAGAATTCACAGCCGTGGAAATAAAAAGAGGGTTTTTGGGACTCATTGTGTGGTTTTATTGTATCAGGAAGACTAGGTCAGAACAGTGTCCAAAATTAGTAGCTTCACAACTTTGATTCATGGATCCCAAGTTTGGGGACCACTCTAAGTAGTAGCAATGATGCCAGAGCAGAAACTAAAAAACATGAGATCTCCATTTCATACATGCTTACCGTAAATGTAATTCAATTTCAGTATAGTTATTAAGATCTAGCTATGTATTTCATACTTTCTTAAATGATGGATTTAAGACATTTTAAAGGACAAAGAGAGCCAGTTTGATGTAGTGGTTAAGATGTTGACCTAGAAACCAGGAGACTGTCAGTTCTAGTCCTGCCTTAGTCATGAATGTCAGCTGGATGATTTTGAACCAATCACCAGGAGACTGAGTTCTAATCCCATTTTAGGCATGAAAACCGACTGGGTAGCTTTGGGCCAATCACCAAGAGACAGTGAGTTCTCATCCCACCTTAGGCCTGAAAATATCACTGAAACTGGGTTTTCTCTGAAAAAGAAATAATCAGAAAACACTTCTACAATAGGAGTGACTTTGAGCCAGCCCTCTCTCTCAGCCCAACCTATCTCACAGGGCTGTTGTGCAAGAAAATAGGAGAAGAAAGGAGTATTACGAATGTTCCCCTCCTTGAGTTACTTATCAAGTAATAAAGAAGGGATAAAAGTCTAATTAATAATAATAAATAAATTAAGTCTTTCAGGATATGCAGCTCTGGCTTTGATGCTTCCAACACCCCCTGTTGCAATCCGCTTTCCATAGGCTGACTTTGTGGGGAACTTAAATGATCCAACATGAAATTGCCAAAGTTGAAGTGGTCCATGGATCTGACCCTATCGCTTGACTTTTGCAGGCTGGTTTATTCCTAATGTTGACTCCAAGTGCTCTCCTGGATCTTTTAGCTATAAATCAACCTTGGCCAATCAGGGTTTCTCCAAAAATGTTGAATTATAACTCCCTGTCATGCGCTCTGAAGAGACAAGAGCAGAGGTGGTATTCAGCCGGTTCGGACAGGTTCACCTAAACCGGTGCTCATCCGCCCCGGCTCCAAGTCGTGCTATTTAGGCATGTTTTTGAGGCCGGGTGCACGTGCGGAAAGTGCGTGAGCGAGCAAAACGCATGTGTGGAAGCCAGGTGCATGCACGGCAAACCGGTAGTAAAGGTAAGTGAAACCCACCCCTGGACAAGAGGTTTAGTTCAAGACAGCTGAAATGTTCTAGATTGGGAAGGGACGCCTAAATAGATTGGAGTGAACATCCTTTAAATATAGCTGATTTTTTTTTTTTAATCCAAAATTCAATAGCTTTCTGCTCCATTGCCATCCATCAAGAGGCCCTTTTTAATAGAGCACTCCTATTATAGAAATTCTCCCTGGTTGCTTTTTTTGTTTGTTTGTTTTCCAGAGGAAACCCAAATTGCTGATCTCAACAGCACTTTGCTGCTTTAATAGCATCAGTTTGTTGTAAATGATTATTTTGCAATTTTGATTGCTGGAAACGGGGAGGAAACAGGTGTTTCCCCCCCCCCAAGGAAGGAATGCAAAAGAAATGGATGCTGTTGAAGGACTTACCTTTGCGAAAGATAAGGCGTTTTTCTGATAACGATCCCCTGTTCAAAATGAAACACACATAAATGAATACAGAATATCAGAGTTGGAAGGAACCTCGGAGGTCTTCCAGTTTAACCCTCTGCTGAGCAGGGGACTCTATATTAGGGGTGTCCAACCTTAGCAACTTTAAGACTTATGGACTTCAACTCCCAGAATTCCTCAAGCTTTTTTTTTTTCATGAGTAGAAACTATCAGAGAAGAGTCTGTAGAGATTCTCAGTCATCCAGGTTATGGTTGTCCCAAAGGTGCTTTTTCAGGAGGCAACTGGACTTTCCTGTTTTTTCTTTGAAGATGTTTCGCTTCTCATCCAAGAAACTTCTTCAGCTCTGATAGGATAGTGGGGAATGGAAGGATTTATATTCCTTGCAGATAGCTGGTCATTTGCATCCTTCAACAACCCTCTAAAAGGATGCAAATGACCAGCTGTCTGCAAGGAATATAAATCCTTCCATTCCCCACTATCCTGTCAGAGCTGAAGAAGTTTCTTGGATGAGAAGCAAAACGTCCTCAAACGAAAAAACAGGAAAGTCCAGTTGCCTCCTGAAAAAAGCACCTTTGGGACATTAGAGTAGAGGCAAGGCGTGAGAATTGGTTCTGCTGTCCACTAGGATTTTATTTTTATTTATTTATTTTAACTCGTGAAAAATAACTACTGTATATTTTGTAAGGGCCAGCACAGTAATGAACAATCTCAGAGGATCGTGTCTTTCTACAATTTGCCAATTAGTATCTTGGATCTTGCTCACTTTACAAAAAATGATAAATATGTTGTACGTTAATATTGGGAGTATTGATTTTTCCATAATATAGCCATAGTACTTAGGATACTATAGGATTTTCATTTTTATGAAAAACGACAGAATATGTAGCAAAATAAGGATTATTTTAATTTATCTGAGACCAAACTGCAAATTATCAACTGATCATCTAAAGCAGGCATGTCAAACTCAAGGCCCGTGGGCCGGATCCAGCTCGTGGGGTGCTTAGATCTGGCCAGCGGGGCTGCCCTGGAAACAGCCAAGGACCGGCCAGTGAAAATGGAGGCTCTGCCTCTGTCAGTGAAAATGGAGTTCGGGGGGGACCACATGTGCCTCCCCCAAGCTCTATTTTAGGCCACGACAGCCTCCTGCAGCCCTCTGCCAGCGAAAATGGAGCTAGTTAGCCACGCCCCCCTGGCCACACACCCCCAGTGGTGAAATTCAATTTTTTTTTTACTACCGTGGGTATGGCTTGGTGGGCATGGTGTGGATTGGTGGGAATGGCTTGGTGGCTGTGGCAGGGGAAGGATATTGCAAAATCTCCATTCTCTCCCCACTCCTGGGGGAAGGATATTGCAAAATCTCCATTCCCACCCCACTCCAGGGGAAGGATATTGCAAAATCTCCATTCTCTCCCCACTCCTGGGGGAAGGATATTGCAAAATCTCCATTCCCACCCCACTCCAGGGGGATATTGCAAAATCTCCACTCCCACCCCACTCCTGGGGGAAGGATATTGCAAAATCTCCATTCTCTCCCCACTCCAGGGGAAGGATATTGCAAAATCTCCATTCCCACCCCATTCCTGGGGGAAGGATATTGCAAAATCTCCACTCTCACCCCACTCCTGTGGGAAGTATACTCCAAAATCTCCATTCCCACCCCACTCCTGGGGGAAGGATATTGCAAAATCTCCATTCCCACCCCACTCCAGGGGAAGGATATTGCAAAATCTCCATTCCCACCCCATTCCTGGGGGAAGGATATTGCAAAATCTCCACTCTCAACCCACTCCTGTGGGAAGTATACTCCAAAATCTCCATTCCCACCCCACTCCTGGGGGAAGGATATTGCAAAATCTCCATTCCCACCCCACTCCAGGGGAAGGATATTGCAAAATCTCCACTCCCACCCCACCCCTAGGGGAAGGATATTGCAAAATCTCCATTCTCTCCCCACTCCTGGGGGAAGGATACTCCAAAATCTCCATTCCCACCCCACTCCAGGGGAAGGATATTGCAAAATCTCCATTCCCACCCCACTCCAGGGGAAGGATATTGCAAAATCTCCATTCCCACCCCACTCTGGGGCCAGCTAGAAGTGGTATTTGCCAGTTCTCCGAACTGTTCAAAATTTCCGCTACCGGTTCTCCAGAACCTGTCAGAACCTGCTGGATTTCACCTCTGCCCCCCCCGCCCCGAGGTCAAACACAACCCTGAGGCGGCCCTCAATGAAATCGAGTTTTGACACCCCTGATCTAAAGGAACCAATTGTTTCATGGTTGTTGTAGGCTGTTTTACAATTCCAATGGATGCTCACCTTTTTGAATGCAGTCCGTTTGCAACGCTGGATTTATAAAGAGTGACTCCTTTCTCTTGCGATATTACGATTGGTCCTCCCAGCTCGTCCAAGATCACACCAGCATGGACAGCTGCTTTGCAAAGAACAGATGTCTGGAGGGCAATAAATAAAAAAGGGACGATTGTGACAAATCTCCAAGCAACAGAAATCAAGTGGAAAATGTGCCAGGAGAACAATTCTGCTCTTCATTACAGTTTCTTAGGCTGGGTTCATTCACATTGGTGAAAGAGCTGAAGGGTTGATCAGAGCAACCGATTCGGCCTGTGGAATGGATTGGCCAGATTCCAAACTGCCACCCGAGAGAAATATAAACATAAAAATAATAATACTAACCATTAAATAGATTTTGTGTGGCATTATTATATATTTTGCTGCTGTTTAAAATGCTCTGGGTTTTTTGTTTTTTGTTTTTTGCTATACTTCGTTGCAGATTTTGGTTGGTTTTCCCCACCTTGCCTTGAGTCATGATGCTTAAAAGGTGGGCCATAAAAATATTTATTCTTAATTAGATATATAATTAGGCTGCCTTTAAGGACCCTGATCTCACACAGTGGCTTCCAATATATAAAAACAGCATTAACCATACTCAAACCGCTTAAACTAGAATAAAACATCTTTAAAAAGAGTCTAACGTCAAGTAAATATAATTTACAGGCAATTGAAATAAATTTTAAAATAGCACGAGCTGATAATTGTGGTAGGAGAAAGTTACTTGAAACGAAAAGTATTTAGAACTGATTTGAAGAAAGAAATTATGAGATATGCAAATCTTTCTTGGGTTAGGATTCCACAAATAAAGGCCCCACTGAAACAATCCTATTCTTGATTAGATCTTCTGCAGTGGTTTATTGGGCATACATCTATTCAATGTATCTTTTAGTTCGTTAACTCAAAGGCAATCACACCATCCATAAACTACTACACGTTGTGGATGGGACTCCATTTTCTCACTCTTTCCCCAGGTCCCAATTTGAAATCCGTATCATTAAACTGAAGCATATAGGGCCGTGATGATGAACCTATGGCATGCGTGCCACAGGTGGCATATGGAGCCCTCTCTATGGGCATGTGAGCCATCACCCAGCTCAGCTCCACCCCACATGCGCACGTGCCTCCTGCTGGCCAGCTGATTTTCAGGTCTCTGCTGTGTATGCACGAGGGAGGGGGTCAGGCGTATGTGGGAGACATGCCCGGGAGGTCACTCATGCATGTGCAGAGGTGAGTCGTCGCACAGGAAGTGTGGTGCACCCTCTGCGGCCCATTTTGGTCCTAGCAGGCCTCCCTGCAGCCTCCTGAGACCAAAAACAGGCCATGGGGGGTCGTGGCCCATTTTTGGTCCCAGGAGGCTGCAGGGAGGCCTGCTAGGACCAAAAAAGGACGGGGAAGTCGCGCACGCATGCACCGGGGGGCGGGGGGTCACATGCGCATGGGCGGGGGTGGGGGGAGTGCGTGCATGTGGGGGGGCGGGGAGTGCAGGGAGGCCGTGCGTGCATCACATTATGGGTGCAGGCACACGCGCCCGCTCTCTCGCATGTGTGTGCTTTCCGCACGCAACAACGAAAAGGTTAGCCATCACTGATATAGGGGTATGTTGGTCAAGATTAACAAAGATCAAGGCCAACAAAGTCAGGACCACGGTCAGCGCACCCTGAGGCTGCTCATAAAGAAAGCTGAACTTGATTGCCTCAAGCAAAGCTTCTCTTACAATGGAAACAGGAATGATCTTGCAATGAGACAGCCTTTGGAAGTTCCATGTCCTCAGGAAAATAACCTTCTGAAGCCACCACTTTCCAAACAAGAGTACATTTGAATGCATGATCCACAATGAGCAACTCACATCTCTGTATCCTTGGTTCACATTTCCCCAGATGTCACCCGCCACTCCCTTGCAGCCTGCAGGACAATAAACTCTACATAAAAATAATAGAAAAGAACATGATCTGTGTGAGAGAGAGGCAGAGAAAGACAGAGTGCTAGCCAACTAAGATTCAAATAGTTCAGAAGGCATTTTTATGTTTTTTTTGGGGGGGGGTTCCTTGTTATCACATTATAACAACTCAGCAAACTGCATAAAAACACACAATGAGCCAATTGCACCAAAAAGCAGACAGTCCTTACTTTAGGGTAGCAGCAAGATCTGACTATCATTAAGTGTTGTACCTTACGATTCTTGACAAATGTAACTTTTCTTTTATGTACATTGAGAGCGTATGCACCAAGACAAATTCCTTGTGTGTCCAATCACACTTGGCCAATAAAATTCTATTCTATTCTATTCTATTCTATTCTATTCTATTCTATTCTATTCTATTCTATTCTATTCTATTCTATTCTATTCTATTCCATTCCATTCCATTCCATTCCAAGGCAGGGGTGCCAAACTCAAGGCCTGGGGCTGGATCCGGCCTGCAGGATGCTTAGATCTGGCCCATGGAGCTGCCCTGAAAACAGCAAAGGATCGGCCCATGGTTCCTCTGCCAGCAAAAATGGAGCTCTGTTTTCATTGGCAGAGGGTTGCAGGAGGCCATCGCAGCCGAAAATGGAGCTTGTGAAGGCTGCGGGCGGCCCTGCTGAGCTCCTTTTTTGCTGGCAGAGAGTTGCAGGCCACCATTGCAGCGAAAACAAAGCTCAGGAGCTCTGTTTTCACTGGCAGAGCACTCAGGCTGCCACAGGCACCCCAACATGAGTGACGTCAAGCTGGGCCACACCTACCCTGGCCATGCCCCCGTCCCCCCGAAATCAAACACAACCCTGATGTGGCCCTCAATAAAATCGAGTTTGACTCCCCTGATCTAAGGCAATGTTTCTCAACTTCGCCAACTTTAAGATATTACTGCTACTCCCAGAATTCCCCAGCCAGCCTGCTGAGGAAGTTGCCAGGGTTGAGAAATGTCAGGGGATTCTGGGAATTGAAGTCCACATATCTTAAAACCACCAAGGCTGAGAAATCCTGATCTCAGGAAATACAGCAAAATGCCTTTCAGCACAAACTGCATCTGCTTGCGTTTTTTGAGAGCAGCCAAAGTTGGCAGGACACCATCGTGATTTTTTTAAAACAAAAGGCAGAGAATTTAAGGATAATGGTCAGATATAGCTGATGGAAACAATATTTAAAGTGTCCTTTTCTTTACAGAAATAAGGTCTGCAGATCCCTGACCTGATGAAAATTGCTTCCAAAGCTACCATTTGTGAAACAATTAGAAAGTTAAAACCAGGGTTGGTAGAAAATTAACCCAGGTTTAATCTCCCTTCCCCTCTTGCAGCTGCATGTTAGTTGTGCTTTATTTGGTTTTTGTTCTACTGCAGAAGAGATCTTCCTTTATTTAGAAGCAACCAGGATGGGTTTTTTATCAGAAATTCCTACCTGATTTGTTCTGTGTTATAATGGATGCCTTTTTGCAAGCATGAAATTAAATCTGAAAGAGAGAACGGGAGAACACAGCAGTTTAGAAGGTGGGTGTTGTTCAGAGGCGGGTTTCAGCAGGTTCTGACCAGTTCTGAAGAACTGGTAGTGGAAATTTTCAGTAGTTTGGCGAACCGGCAAATACCCCCTCTGACTGGCCCTGCCCCCACCTATATTCTCTGCCTTCCAAGTCCCAGCTGATTGCAAGGAAATGGGGATTTTGCAGTAGCCTTTCCCTGGAATGGGGAGGGAATGGAGATTTTACAGTATCCTTCCCCTGCCACTCCCACAAACCATGCCACGCCCACCAAGCCACACCCACAGAACCGGTAGTAAAAAAATTTGAAACCCACCACCGGTGTTGTTATCATGGGGGATGCAGCACCTCCATTTCAACATTTAGTATTTATATTAATTGATAAATAAATTTAGGAGCAAGGCAAGGAGAAATCTGTCATAAAAGTTCAGGCGATGGAAACAAAGCCGATTGTATTGATCTTACGTTGGAGAAATAAGGGAGGTGGATTTTCAATTTGTTTTTTTGTCATGAAGGGAAAATTTCTATGCAGCCTGTTGACATTGGAGATGACCAGGCTGAGCCTGAGGGCAGGATCAAATGCATCATCAGTTTAGAGCAGGGGTTTCAAACTCAAGGCCGGATCTGGCCCACAAGGTGCTTGGATCTGGCCTATGGGGTCACCCTGGAAACAGCAAAGGACCGGCCCGCAGTGCCTCTGCCAGCGAAAATGGAGCTCATGGCCCTCCTGGGCTCCGTTTTCACTGGCAGAGGGTTGCTGGAGACCGTCCCAGCCAAAAATGGAGCTCAGGAGCCTGTTTTCGCTGGCAGAGCACTTGAGCCACAGGCGACCCCGACACAAGTGACGTCAAGCTGGCCACGCCCTCTTGGGCGCCCAGAGGTCAAACACAATCCTGATGCGGCCCTCAGGACTCTGGTTTAGAGTCTTTATACCCCGTAAGAGACCTAAATCCAGCCCACCTTGAAGTCCGTTGATCCTTATCTGGTGCCAATTTGTCTTGATCATTAGTAGTTCAAACTCTTGTGTATAGGTAGCATGAAATAAACTTGTAGTACTTGTGAACTCTATCCTGGTTCCTGACTTTTTTTTTGCACCTGTCAAGATGGCTCATGAACTAATCTGCAATGGGATCAAGTTTCCATCCTGGTTTTCTGAGGTGCTGATATGGGTAAAATCATCTTTAGGAGCAAAAGGATGGAGGCAACTCTTGTTCAGCTGATGGTACAAGCTTACTGCAGGAGTTTCTTACATGCAGAGAATGACTTTGTGGCTTTGTTTACATAATCATCAGGCGTTTGTTGAATTTTCTGTAAACATTGCACAACATTTTTCCTTCTGGCTACAAAGATAGTGGCTGAATTCTCAGGAATGGAGTATTTCTACATTTTAGTCTGTTTAGAGGAAGCAGGCAGGGAAAATATTAATACATAAAATAGAAGACACCATAAATATTGTTTAAAAACTAAGTGTGCAATGTACTTTGGACAGTGTGTGATGTACTTTGGACATTGTACTCTGTCTTTCACTACATCCAAGTGAATCAAATCACTACATCAAATATACCAGTCAGTAATCTATTAAGAAAAATTCTGAGGAAAAATGTGCAAATCCCAGAATGTTTTGTAGAGTCACATGGAGCTGTCTGATCTGTTTTTTTAAAAGGTTTATTTTCATGGATTTCTGAATCCTGAAATTACCTCTTTCATTAGTCTTTCATATGTCCATTCATTTTTAGTTTGATGTAAATAAACTTCAATACATTTATTTTGCCTCTGCATTTAAAAATGAAGTACTAGAAAATATACCATGGTCCTTTCACTCACATAAAAAAAAAAAAAAACTCTAGGAGAAATTGTGGTTGTAATTCAAGAATTACCATTTGATGTTGGATAAATCAATGGCCGGTAGACATTTTTGTCATTTGCAACTGATAATATGCACCTCTTTTTTTTTTTGGTTTTGCCACTTTGGTTGCCCCTTGCGTGCAACTTTTACTTTTGTTTTTTGCAACTTTGGTTGCAACATTTTGTTTTTGTACCCGTAGAGGAGAATACTCGGGGTTGAACTGTGGGGTCCTTGGTGCTCTCCGAGCTTGGTGATTTTCTCGCAGACATTTCATTACCCAGCTAGGTAGCATCATTGGTGTTGTTTTGGCTTTTAACAGTGTGCAGCACCAGCATCTGAAGCAATATGTGATGGAGATGCTTGTCCTACCTGACCGGTTGCCGCTGGCGTAAGAAAGAAGGAAGCCACGACCAGAGCGGTGTTTGGTACTGTTGAATAAGACAGTTATGGAGCTGGAATTCATCACCAAGACTGAGTGAGGAGGATATGCACTGCCACAGAACGGACCTGGAATGGGAAAAACGAGAAAGAAAGAGCATAGACTGAGGGATTTTTCTATCCAGAGACACACTAGCCATTTGATGTCAATCAATCAACCTCTATTCTCCCAGCAGACTTCATCCAATTGGGCCTTGTTGAACATCTTTCCATCAAGAACTTGATTTTGGCAACAGAGTGAAAGTGGTAATGCTAGGAAAGGAAGAGAGGAAAGTGCCTTTGGACACACTTTTTGTTCCTTCTTTCACTCTTTATATTCAGCCCAGCTTTATCATGGTTAGAAATCTCACCCTACGCATCTTGTTATAGACTAGATTTTATGCAGACATTCCCAGCCCGTACCATTCCAAGTCAGACAGTGGGAGGCTGACTCAGATTTCACTGTCCCCAAAAGTTTAAGAGTTTGGACTCCATAAAGGTCACAACGCAACCGGCAAGGAAAAAGAAACAAAACCGAAATGTGACATCAGCCCATTGCAAAGTGTCTGTGTGTTCTACCCAAGAAGGTCCTTATTAGGATTTTAGTACACAGCTCTGCCAAATCTCGAACTGCCCCCAAGCCTGTTGATTCAGCCCTCTCATTTCCCATGCCTTAGCTTTGGCTTCCTTTCTGTTGGCAGAGGATCCTTGTTGGGAAAGAGTGATTTATTGTTCCAGGGGACTTTTGCATGCAGAAATGGTAATTTGCTAGTCGCTGGGAAAAGTAACCAAAGGGGAAGTCCTTTGTTTCAATTCTCTGCCTGGAAGCTCCTATGAGAAGCAAGATCCTGGAGAATGGGCCTTTTGGCCTGATCCAGCAAAGTTCCTTCTCACGTTCCTCCCAAGACTGCCCAGTTAATTTTCCTGAGTGCACCCAATCAAGCTTTTAAAATAGTTCAGAACGAATCTGCTTCTCTTAGTGTCACAACACCAATCCGGAGATATAGTGCAGGCTTAGAGCTGCATACACAGCTCATAAAGCAGGAATGTTCCATTTATTTTTCTCCAGTTGAAGGCTGCCCAAGACCTTTCCGAGGCATGCCAGAAATTTTCTTCCAAAAGGATATGGCTGGAAAACTAAATTTGGAGTTTAGTTACGCTCAAATTGAATTAAAATGTAAGCAAATTAACGTTATTTTATTTAGGAAATTTATACAGGCACCTCTCCTAAATATACAGTGAACAGTCCACACAAAAAATATTTTAAAAACTATAATAATAATAATGCAAGGCAAGGCAAAATAAATATATATATAACTATGTAAATATACAGAGCTGACTAGATAACACATGCCCCATTGGGTCATTGTTTCAGAGATATTTTCTTAGCTAAACAGAAAAACAGAATGACCAAAGGTGAGCAAGACAGCAGTGGGAGCAGAAATGACTTCTGACTTCCTGCTGGCTTCCCCATTGAGTTTCCTCATGGGAATCTGTCAGGGAGCATCATAAATCTTCTCTTCCATTTCCAGCAAGCAGGTAAGAGGCTGCTACTGGGGAAGGAGGGTGCGAGGATTGTGAGACTGGCTTGGAAACTGTCACGGAATGTTGAACATGAAGATCACATGACCACAACAGCAGTCAGTAGCACTAAAGCAGCTACAACTTTCTCAAATTTTATTCCCTTGGGAATCCTGGGTCCTAGATTTTGGACACATTCTGTAAGTTAGACCATTTGTGCTACCTTGATTCAAAAACTATGATGCATTATTTCACTCAGGTAAAGATCATGACAATATGAGTTTTAGTACCATAGTATATAAATGTTCCAGGCTGATGCTTATTCTGCAGCAGCCCAGATTCCTTTTCATTTTTAATTAAAAGTATCTGTAAAAAGATGGAACCAGAACTGATGGCCATCGTGTTTTCCTAACTCTGATATAAAATCTTTTCATTGTCTGCAAGGCTAGAAATAAACATTTACGAAACAAAAATGTAATTTAATAAATATAAATAAAACTATAAGCAACAGAAGAACACAGAGCACAGAAAAACAACTCCAAAACTGAAGGAAAATGACTACTCTAGAATATATGATGACAACACTGTCTCCGCTTCAACAGCCACAAACCACAACTGAGTCAGCAGTATGCAATCCCCTGTATCCCCACCTTACTCAAACTCTGCTCTGCACTCCCACGCTCCAAATCCCAGGACCGTAATTTATAGGAAAACCTCTGGAATTTCTTCCACATGCCAACTCTGTCTTCATCCCTCAAAATTCCCTTAAGGAAACTTGTATACCTCAACCTCCCCCAGCCTGTTTGGAATGGCCCTCACAGCTAACAAGGCAAAGGAAAGATTTATTTAACCGAATAGACCAGGGGTGTCAAACTCAAGGCCCGGGGGCCGAATTCGGCCCGCGGGGTGCTTAGATCTGGCCTGGAGGGCTGCCCTGGAAACAGTGAAGGACTGGCCCGCAATGCCTCTGCCAGCGAAAACGGAGCTTGGGAGGGTTGTGGGCTATCACATAGTTGCATGAGGCAGTTGTGGCCCGCCAGCAGCCAGCGGAGCTGGCAGCAGATTCGGACAGTGAGGAGGTTGGGGAGGAACATGGGCCAGTCCTGGAGTCTGGGAAAGGCTCTGACGAGGGCTCTGCCTCGGAGGCAGAGAGGGGGCCAGGGCCAGATGCCAGTTATCAGCTGCCTTCAGAGTCAGACATCAGTGGGGCAGAAGAACAGCTGGAGCCTGTTCCCAGTGTGCGCATGTGCAAAGTTGCCAGACGCAGGGAACAGCTAAAGAACAAGGGTCGACAGGTGGACGATGAATGGCCCCTCCCAGAGGGAATAAAAGAGGAGCGAAAGGAGAGTGGAGTTTGCAGGAGACAATTAGTTCATTACTGCCTTCCTGCCAAGTATTGCGGCATCTGAAAGATATCAGCCTGGCCACTCTCCAAGCCTGATAAAGGTCGGTGGTTGTGAACTATCTTGAAAGACTGTGGGAGAGGAAAGACTTTACTGAAGAGGAATTCACTGTAAATTAAATAAAAGGGGTTTATCGGGACTAGGACTCAGCTTTGTGCTGCTGGGGAAGCCTAGGTCAGAACAGAGATCATGGCAGCCAAAAACAGAGCTCAGGAGCCCTTTTTCTCTGGCAGAGCACTCAGGCCGCCCAACAGGAGCAATGTCAAGTTGGCCATGCCCACTCTGGCCATGCCCACTCCGCCCCCCCCCGAGGTCAAACACAATCCTGATGCGGCCCTCAATGAAATTGACACTCGTTAATAGATGGACGAGGCAGTGGGGAAAGAATTGTGGGAAATAGATGTGATGCGAAACTAAACACAGCAGGAGGTTTGTCGATATGCTTTCCTGCTCTGGTGTTGTGGCCCGTCAGCGGCCTGTGCAGCTAGCAGCTGATTCAGACAGCGAGGAGGCTGGTGTGGTGCTGCTCCAGCAGCCTGTGCAGCTGGCACTCAAGTCGGACAATGAGGAGGCTGGAGAAGATGTGGTGTCAGAGGCGGGGATTCAGCCAGGGCCTTCAGAACCTTCAGAAGCTATTGCTTAACGCATTGTAAGCCGCCCTGAGTCTCCAGAGAAGGGCGGCATATAAAAAAAATAAATAAAAAATTAAAAAAAATAATAAATAAAGAAGCTCCTTTAAGTGAAGAGGACGAAGAGGAGGAGCCTCTTCTTGATGCACGGGCACGCAGAGCTGTCAAAAGGCAGGAGTGGCTCCTCAGGAGGAGGTCTCCTCGAGAGTAAGGCTTGGGGCTAATTGGCCACTCCCTTAGCCTATTTAAGGCCTTCGCTTGCCTTTCCTGACCTGGGTGGTTTTTGCCGCTATTTTCAAGTTGTAAACTCTGTGTGTGTCTGCGGAAGTGGAATGTTGGGGCTTGAAGTCTAAACAAATGAAGTTGCAATTTCTGCTTTAAGGAGCAGCAACTGCACAGGATGTAGGATTTAGTCTTCAGCGGAGGATTGAATCTACTGTTTCCCAATACCATTTTCCTGGCCTAATCTCGTCATGTCTGGTAATCTTACAGTCATCCATGCTAATGGTAATAGTAATGGGGAAAAGAATGTTTCCCAAGAGCTGTGGGTTTCCCAGATGGTTCAATTACGTATTGAAGAGAGAAGCCATTCGTCTTCTACCGAAAAAGAAATTTTGGAGTCTGTTCCTGAAAAGCAAAGTCTAATGTCAAGTGCCAGAGAAATCAGGAGATTCAGGAAGTTCAAATGAGTACAGGTAGTCCTCGACTTATAACGGTTCATTTAGGGATTGTTCAGGGTTACAACAGCACAGAAAAAGTGACTTATGACAGTTTTTCACATTTACAACCCCTGCAGCATCCATGCAGCCACCTGATCAAAATTCAGAGGCGTGGCAACTGGTTCCTATTTATGACGGTTGCCGTGTACCCTGGGTCATGTGATCACTTTTTGTGACCTTCCGACCAGCAAAGTCAACGGGGAAACCAGTTTCACTTAACAACCGTGTTGTTAATTTAACAATCGCAATGATTCACTTAACAAGTGCGGCAAGAAAGGTTGTAAAAGGGGGCAAAACTCACTTAACAAATGTCTCACTTAGCAACATAATGGGCTCAATTGTGGTCATAAGTCGAGGACTACCTCTATATAGATTTATTGCAAGTTTAAGCTCTCTACAAGAATTTGAACTACTAACAGTCAAGGGAAATTTGGAGGAGTTAAGGATGGAAAGGAATTCAAGGTGGGCTGGACTTAGATCTCTTGTGGGTACGAAGGGACTCATGACTAATGGCATGTTTGACCCCCTCCCTCAGTCTCACCTGGCCAAATTCCTACACCTATCTCCAGGGGTGAAATGCTCCCGGTTCGGACCGGATCATCCGATCCGGTAGCGATGGCGGCGGGTGGTTCGGAGAACCGGTAGCAAAAATCCCTCTACACCCCCCCCCACCATGCCCAGCTGAGCCACATGATCATCAGAGGCTTTTTTTAAAAAAAACTTTTAAAAGCGTTTTGTCTACAACCTCTTCAGATGAAAAAATGCTTTTAAAAGTAAAAAAACCCGCCTCTGATGATCGCGCGGCTCAGCTGGGATCATCAGAGGCTTTTCAAAGCATTTTTTTCTGGCCGAAGAGGCCGAAGAGGTGGTAAAAAAAATGCTTTGAAAAGTCTCTGACGATCCCAGCTGAGTTGCCTGATCACCAGAGGCTTTTCAAAACATTAGAAAAAATGCTTTGAAAAGTTAAAAAAAAAAAAAAGTTGGCCACGTCCACCCAGTCACATTACCCACCACCACCAAGCCATGCCCACAGAACCAGTAGTAACACATTTTACATTTCACCCCTGCACCTATCTCCCACTTGGCTAAGGCTCTTTTGATACTCTTTGGTGCCTCCATTAAACTTGTTGGTAAGGATGGTGATGGGGAAAAAAAGTATATCCAACAGGAGATCCTAAGATGCTTCTGCCACAGTAGAATCTAGCTATGTCTTCATTGGATAAGGCTCCTCCCAAGCATCTTCCCTTCAGCGGAAGGGGTAAGTTACCTTTTTGAGCACTCACTGTGCCCATGGCCACAAGAAAAGAATAGAACGAAGAAACTGATCCAAGTGCAATTCTTAATACAGCAAAATTTAACCAGAGAACTGTACAGAAACACCATAGGGACAAGTGAACGATTGGTGAAATAGGTGCCCATAGATGGCATCAGAATGGCTTTGAAGGACCAGAGGAAGAGCTGCTACCATGGCAGTAGTCAGATAAGAGAACCAGGCCAAGAAAATAACCTGAAAAAGGTCTCAGACAAGCCCACATCCCTAGTTCACATGAAGATGAGGGAGGGGGAAACACCTCGGAGTTGCAAGACCGATCTTATCTCAACAAGGTAGACCCAGTCTAAGTAACCAATGCCAGAGAGATCTGGACTATTTTTATTGTAACATCCACAGTATAACAGAACCTTACAAGTCTGAATGGGCTTTTTCTCCCCCACTTTCTCTTCATGTCAACCAGGGAAGGGTTTGTCTGAGATGTTTTCTCACATGGCTTTCTTGGCCCAGGCTCAGGCTCTGCTTATCCTACAGTTTCCTTGGCAGTCGCTCTTCCTCCTGTCCCTCAAGGCCTTTTCCTTTTTCCTCTATGATGCCAGTGAAAATGAAGGAAGGAAGGAAAGAAGGAAGGGAGGAGAGGGAGGAGGGAGAAAGGAAGGAGTGGGGAAAAGAAGGAAAGGGGAAAGGAAGGAATAAATAGAGAGGGAGGAAGGAAGGAAGGAAAGAAGGAAGGAAGGAGAGGGAGGAGGGAGAAAGGAAGGAGAGGGAGGGAGGAAGGAAGAGGAAGAAAGGGGAGGGAGGGAGAAAGGAAGGAAGGAGAGGGATTAAGGAAAGAAGGAGTGGAAGGGAGGGAGGAAGGGAGGGAGAGAGAAGAGGGGGAAGGAAGAGGAAGAAATAAAGGGAGGGAGAGAGGAAGGAAGGAAGGAAGGAAGAAGAGGGGGAGGGAGGGAGAGGAAGGAAGGGGAGGAAGGAAGGAAGGAGAAGGATGAAGGAAAGGAGTGGAAAGAGAAAGGGAAGGAAGAAAGGAAGGAAGAAAGGAAGGAAGGAAGGAGAGGGAGGAAGGAAGAGAGGGAGGAAGGAAGGAGAGGGAGGAAGGAAGAGAGGGAGGGAGGGAGGAGAGGGAGGCAACAAGCCTGGTGAAGCGAAAGTAACAACTAGCCAATCCAATTCTAGTGGGAGGCTGTGAAAGGGATCCAGGTGAGATGCTTCCTAAGCCCCCACCTTCCTAAGCCTCTTTTCAATGCTGTGACATGAAATGCTTTTTTGAAGCCATTGGGGTGGGATACAAAAGCAATAAACGCACAAAGTCCATCCGGCTTCCTTTATCCTTGTGCTGCCGCCTCCCAGCAGCTGCCTCATTTCCCCTGCTGCTCCTCGCCCACCGAGCAAAACAATGCCCCGTGATGGCTGCCAGAAGGCCTCTCTCTCTTCCCTGTCATGAGGGCAGCCCTCGGCTCCGAGGTCAGACCTGCTCGCAAGGCCCAGGCCAGGGAATTTCCCCCCCCCAGCTCTGCTAAGAGCTGGAAGGAGACGGAAAAGGCTCAGCTTCGGGAGCCAGCAACTGTCACAGGGCCTCTGGTGGAGCCAGACAACTGAGGGAGGGAGGAAACTTTGGGGAAAGTACACACATTCCTGGAAATGCACGACACTTTTGCTGTCAACATTCAAAGTCCCCACTGCCAAGAGAGGAGCTGATGGAGAAAGTCCAGCTAACTCTAAACGAGAGCTGGCTACCAAGGGGAAACGGGGCAATTTTAGCAGGGAATGCCTGGGTTTTGTCGGGAGCACAAGAACACAAACCCTGTGGCAAGGTCAAGGATTGGGTTTGTGCCGGTGGTGAAATTCAAATGTTTTTACTACTGGTTCTGTGGACGTGGCTTGGTGGGCATGGGGAAGGATACTGCAAAATCTCCATTTCCACCCCACTTCAGGAGGAAGGATACTGCAAAATCCCCATTCCCTTCCCACTCCAGGGGAAGGATACTACAAAATCCCCATTCCCTCCCCACTCCTGGGGGAAGGATACTGCAAAATCCCCATTCCCTTCCCACTCCTGGGGGGAAGGATACTGCAAAGTCCCCATTCCCACTCCACTCTGGGGCCAGCCAGAGGTAGTATTTGCCAGTTCTCCAAGCTACTCAAAATTTCCGCTACAGGTTCTCCAGAACCTGTCAGAACCTACTGGATTTCACACCTGGTTTATGCATGTGGTGATTTAACAGGACACAGAGCTGCTCCAATCACAACTGACTCAAAAGCAGATATAAATCTGCTTAAAACAAGATAAACTGCAATCAACAAATCAAAAGCATAGAAACACCACGCAAGAGTCTGGAAAGTTACAATTAGGGATTCGCTGCTGGGGGTTTGCAGGGGTTCAGGAGAATCTCTAGGTAAGATTCTGTGCAGTTCAGAGAACCCCCAAATCCCACTCCTGGCTGGCCCCGCCCACCCCGCCCCTCCCAGGAGTCAACACTGTTTCCTTAATTGTTCCTGTCTTCTGGTTGATCTGCGCATGTGCACACTGGGAACAAGCTCACGGTGTTCTTCTGCCTTGCTGATGTCAGACTTTGGAGACTCCGGAGGCAGCAAAGAACTACCAAATGAACTTGGCCCCCTCTCTGTCTCCGACTCAGAGTCCTCATCTGAGCCTTCCCCAGACTCCAGGACTGGCCCACGTTCCTCCCCAACCTCCTCACTGTCTGACTCTGCCCACTGGCGGGCCACAACATTTCTCCTTAGTTCTAGGTTGGTTCTCTCCTTGATTAGTTTCCACCCATTGCTTTTTGTCCTGCCTTTAGGTACTTTGGAGAATAAGTTGACCCTCTCATCTCTGTGGCAAGCCCCTTAGATATTGGAACACTGCTATCATGTCGCCTCTAGTCCTTCTTTTCATTAAAGTAGACATACCCAATTCCTGAAACCATTTTTCATATGTTTTAGCCTTCAGTATCCTAATCATATCTGGTGCTCTTCTCTGCACGCTGCACTTTTCCCTAAATAATCTCAGATTGAGAGAAGGGCTCACACACACCAGCTAGCAAATGATAGTACTGTGTATGACAAATTGATCTCCGAAGGGAAAAAAAGGAATGTTTAGATGAGAAATCCAAGTGGGAATTGTTGGAAATTCCAAACTCATGTCCGTTTAAAAATAAAATCCCCAATGGGAAAAATCTAACTTTCTAAAGATGTTCTGCTTGGAAAATGAGTTATAGAGAAAGAAGGACAAACATGTGCATTAATTCATTAAAGTTTCCTTCCTGATGAGAAATAGTATCACCAATTGTTTGCGGGATTTCATAGCAGATACCATATTTTTCGGAGTATAAGACACACCGGAGTATAAAACACATCTTAGTTTTTGGGGAGGAAAATAAGAAACAAGCTGATTGGCAGGTGGACCAGCCCAATCAGCTGTTCCCAGAGGTGAATTTTAGCAACAGATTCCTTGGTTGTGAACTCTGTGCCTTGCTTTTTTTGCTTTTTTTCCTGCCTCTGAAAGCCTCCGAAACAGCTTCAGAAAAAAAGCCTCTGAAGCTCTGTTAGGGGGCTTCTTTTCTGAAGCTTTGTTTCTGATGCTTTTTTCAGCCCCTGAAACCTCCATTTGAGGAGCTGGGTGGGGCTACATTCGGAGTATAAGATGCACCCAGATTTTCACCCTCTTTTTTTGGGGAAAAAGGTGTGTTTTATACTCTGAAAAATATGGTAATTAATGGATTTCAAATAAGATGGACCTATAAAGGCCTTGAAAGTGGAAGGGAGAAGCTGAAAAAGAAAAAAAAAAGGAAGGAAACAGAGAAACAAAACAATATTTGGAAAGCCTCAAACTATATTCCAGAGAATCATGGAACAGCCATTCGCAGGAATTGAAAGTGATGGAAGTGAGGAGAATGGAAACAAAAGTAAATATAGGACCAAGGAGAGGAAGGAACCCGTGAAGGATCAGAGATCTAAGAAGGTCAAAATGCTGCAGAAGACAAGATCTTTTTTATTCTGGGTCTAAATGACACACTTCAGATTCTCTCAAGAGCTGATATACCTCTCTTCCCGCTGCTTCCTGTGGAATAAACAAAGAACCCAACGATGGAAGATCAAAGTTGACAGTTTGTGGGAGAATGCAGGAAGGAAAGCCACATGACAAAAAAGTCTATAGCAAAGAAGTACAGACTTTTAATAGCCCTTTATAGAGATGTATAAACTGAGGCCCTTGAAATCTGTCAGATACCTTTGAAAATTGCTGGCAAATTATAATTTCTAAGATAATAGAAAGTGGAAAGTAATAAATTTGGTATTGGAATCCTGTTCCTTCTGGTTCATTTTAAAACACTCAAATATAATGAAAGCACATTTAATTTTTTTGGCTGGCTCCAACCATTATTTTAAATCAGGGGTTTCCAAACTTGGTAACTTTAAGACTTGTAGACTTCAACTCCCAAAATTCCCCAGCCAGCATGGCTGATTGGGGAATTCTGGGAGTTGAAATCCACAAGTCTTAAAGTTCTCAGGTTTGGAGATCCCTTCTTTAGATATAGCTTCTAGTATGCCATTTGTAAGATGAGTATGGCCTTAGGCCAAGAGTACCCACCTTGGTCACTCTTAGCCTCTTAGAATGCTACACTATAAGGAAAAAGTAATATATGAAATATTGGGACTGATTTTCATCTTAGAAACCAGTTCCAGTATAGACATATTTGTTCAGACTACTGTTCCTGGAAGTGATCAATGGGAGACAGAGTGCATGAAAAGTGTGTGTGTGTGTGTGGGGGGGTCTTGGATATGCAAGTTCATCCCTCCACCCTTGACAGGGATGTCTACATTTTTGCTTCCACAGGAAAGTATAATTAGAATAAATTATAGAATAGGATAACAGGATAACAGGGAAGGGACTTTGGAGATCTTCTAGTCCAACCCCCTCCTCAGGCAAGAAACTCTAGTTCCATGATGGCAAACCTATTGTCAGGTTTCAAAGTCGTCTCAAATAAATTGCATTTCAAACAAAGTCTTTGAAGAAAAACTCCCATTTATTAAGCATGACATTCTAACTCCGACTCCATCGAAGCCAACACTGACTTCCAGACCCAAAACCCTCCCTTTCCGTTCCCCACTCCCCTGCACTCATTGGCCATCTTCCAAGTCATTCTACCCCTAATCTACTGCTCCAGCTCAAAGGAATTTCCCCCCTCCCATCCCATCTCCTAGGGGATATTATCTCCAGGGAAAATAAATAGGTGAAAAGTCAAACGTCCCTTTCCAGACGCCTCTGCTTCTCCTTCTTATGTCAGCACTAGAGTAAATGCAGCTTGAAGTGCTGACACCTATGGTATGCAGAGCCCTCTCCGCGAGCACGCCAGCCTTCACTCCAGCCCAGCTCCACCGCGCATATGTGCACTCCTCCCACCGGCCAGCTGGTCTTTGGGTCTCTGCAGCGCATGTGCGGGGGCAGGGCGCATGCACGGGGATCTCACATGCATGTGTGGGGGTGGGGTGCATGCATGGGGGCACATCGTGGCGGTGCTCGCATTGCATTTTGGGGATCATGTGCCCCCTGTGCCCCATTTTGGGCCTGGAAAGCCTCCTGCACCAACCTGGAAGCCAAAATGGGCCATGGTGGCACCACACGAGGCCCCCTGCACCCTGTTTTGGGCCTGGAATGCCTCCTGCACCAACCTGACAGCCAAAACAGGGTGCGGGGGGGCGCTGAGTTGCATGCACGGGGCGGGCGGGTCGCATGCATGGGGAACGTACATGCATGCGCAGGGCGGGGCGCATGCACAGGGGACACTCGCATTGCATTTTGGGGGGTTGGGCACATGCGCGCGCACACTTGCTTTGGGCACTCGGCACCAAAAAGGTTAACCATCACTGCTCTAGTCTATACCATTATCTTTAGGAATGAGGTCAAGGAATGTCCTTACCAAAGCTGGAATCGTCGGAGGGAGATGAAAGCAACAAGAAGCCATATTTGCATTGTTCAGAGGCTTCAATATCCATGTCTCCAAAGGCCAGGCTGAGGGGGCTCCCTTCCGCTCCGTGAATTTGCCACTCACAAGAAGTGGAGTTTGGATACGTGCCTGGAAAGTTCTTGGAAGACAAAGTCCCACTGTAAGATGCGAGCACTGAATGACCACAACCGTCCCCTGGAAGGCAAGGAGAGAAATCATTCCATATTTGGTACGATGGCCTGGCTAGAACGTCAGACAATGACCGATTGTACTTTGCTTGTTGTTACCTTAGCACATAGGGGCATTCATGGGATTCATCAGGACCACAGTTTGGTGACCAGAGGCAGAATTGTTTAAAACCTTTTGGTGGATTAGATTAGTATGGCCAGGGATGTGACATCATTAAGGTCACTACAGAGTAATAATAATCATAATATGATACCAATAAGAATAATAACATTATTTTGTTGCTTTGCATGTACAAGGACAGCTTCTGCACTGGAGACAAATCACACTTTGCCAAATATTCAATTCAATTCAATTCAATTCAATTCAATTCAATTCAATTCAATTCAATTCAATTCAATTCTATTCTATTCTATTCTATTCTATTCTATTCTCTATTCTACTCATTCTCTACTCTATTCTACTCTACTCTACTCTACTTTCTACTCTACTCTACTCTACTCTACTCTACTCTACTCTACTCTACTCTACTCTACTCTACTTTTTTTATTGGATTTGTTCAACAGGGAGACAGAGCCACATTAACCAACATAACCTAGCCAATATATTTTTCAACAGGATGTGGGAAAGACAAAATAGAACAGATGCTGCAGGAATGGAGGAAATACTTTTCTCTCTTGAGTTAAAAACTCAAACTTTTTTTTAATGAAGACAGTTCCTTTCAGGCCACTACTCTTGCTATTTCTACACATGAATGTAATCATGGGGTGATGATCGGTCAGTTATTTGCTGCAGTTCCCAGAAGGGGTACAAAATCTTCCTGAAAGATGAGAAATAAACATTCTTTCCAGGAAGGATTTTATTCAGATTGATCGTATCTGTAAACTTATGTTTAGGTTAGTCTTTTTCAAGCTTGGCAACTTGAATAGAATAGAATAGAATAGAATAGAATAGAATAGAATAGAATAGAATAGAATAGAATAGAACAGAACAGAACAGAACAGAACAGAACAGAACAGAACTCTTTATTGGCCAAGTGCGATTGGACATACAAGGAATTTGTCTTTGGTGCATACGCTCTCGGAGTAAATAAAAGAAAAGATATGTTCGTCAAGAATCATAAGGTACAACACTTAAAGATAGTCATAGGGAAACAGTCAATATAAATCGTAAGGATACCAGCAACAAGGTTACAGTCATACAGTCATAAGTGGGAGGAGATGGGTGATAGGAACGATGAGAAGATTAATAGTAATGCAGACTTAGTAACTAGTTTGACAGTGTTGAGGGAATTATTTGTTTAACAAAGTGATGGTGTTCAGGGGAAAAACTGTTCTTGTATCTAATTGTCTTGGTGTGCAGTGCTCTATAATGTCTAAGATGAGTGGACTTCAACTTCCAGAATTCTGGGAGGATGCCAGCTAGGGAATTCTGGGAGTTGAAGTCCACACCTCTTAAAGCTGCCAAGTTTGAAACACATTGTCTTAGAACATTAATTGCTTTGACTTTGATTTTGGGTTTTACCAATTAGATTGATAGATCTTTATAGAAATGGCTTGTTCCTATTATTATGAAAAAAACAAAAAGTTGTGATTTGATGTTAATGCCTTATTTTACTGTAACAGAGAGAGAGTCGGAAGTCAATGTTTCTTTTTCTTTCTTTTTTTTTTAATTTTTAATTAAAGACAAAACACAAAACACAAAACCACACCCAGTGTATAATACAAAATAGGGAGAAGCGGGGGAATTTTTTCTTCATCTTCAGGTCTTCCAAAATTCTCTTTGCATTGGCACTGGCATTATTTCTTCCAAGTTCCCGATTGCGTAGTCCACAAATGGTTGCCATATCCTCCAAAATATATTTTCTTTCAATAGTCCTTTTTTGAATTTTATATCACACATTAACTTATCATTAAGAGGAATTTTCCAAACTTCTCTGAATCATTCATTTATTTTGTATTCA